>NC_086445.1:411087181-411687181 GCF_028390025.1 Pseudophryne corroboree | reverse complement strand
GAGGAGGGTGAGGTGAACTCGGGAGGGGGGGATGTAGCTTTGTCACAGGGTATACAGGCCCTGATAGAAGCTATTAGAGATGTCCTGCACATTCCTGATAAGGTGTCAGAGGACGAGGAGGACTCTTATTTTAATGTGAAAAAGAAAACCTCAGCTACTTTCCCTGCATCTAAGGAATGAAATTCCCCATTTGAAGCAACTTGCGTAAATCCTCACAAGAAGTTTCAGGTCCCAAAACGGTTACTCACATCCTTCCCGTTTCCTCAGGATGATAGGAAAAAATGGGCAAACCCACCGATCGTTGATTCATCAGTTTCTAGGCTGTCACGTAAGATAGTTTTACCTGTTCCTGGGGCAGCTTCTTTGAAAGATGCTGCAGACTGCAAGATTGAGACCACTCTCAAATCTCTGTACACAGCTGCGGGGGTGGACCACTATAGCATGTGCATGGATCTCTAGGGCTATTGCAAAATGGTCAGGTAATCTAATTGACGGGTTAGATTCCTTATCCAGGGGGGAGATAATTTTATTCCTACAGCATATACAGGATTCTGCTAACTTTATGGCGGAGGCCATAAAGGAAATTGGTTTACTCAATGTGCGCACCACTGCCATGGCAGTGTCAGCATGCAGGGGCTTTTGGCTACACCAGTGGACTGCGGACGCAGATTCCACGAAAGGCGTGGAAAGCCTACCTTTCACAGGTGAAGCCCTTTTTGGAGATGAACTGGATATGTGGATATCCAAGGCTACAGCGGGTAAGTCTACATACCTTCCTTCCACAGCTCCCCTGGCTAGAAAATCCTACACTGCCCCAACTCTGCAGTCCTTTTGGACAGCGAAGTTTAAAAACAAAACCGAAGGTTCTTCTAAGGCAATAGAGCCTTCAAGGCAATAGAGGTAGACCTAGAAAACCAGCAACTGCAGGTTCACAGGAACAGAACCCCAGTTCTGGTCCCTCTACACCTTCAGCATGACGGTGGACCACACTGCCCGGAAGACAGGCAGGTGGGAGCCCGTTTAAGATTATTCAGTCACATATGGGAAACGTCATGCTAGGATCCCTGGGTCAAAGATCTTATAGACCAGGGCTACAGACTCCCACCTCACAGATTCTTCAAATCAGGCTAACTAGCTTCACTTGAAGCAAGTATGACTTTACAGGAAGCAATTCAAAAACTGGTACAGACTCAGGTCATTGTTCCAGTTCCACTTCAGCTGCAAAACCAGGGTTATTATTCCAACCTGTTTATAGTACCGAAACCGGACTGTTCAGTAAGACCCATTTTAAATCTCAAGTCATTGAACCCGTACTTACGGGTGTTCAAGTTCAAGATGGAGTCTCTGAGAGCGGTGATCTCAGGTCTGGAGGAGGGAGAATTCTTGGTGTCGCTGGATGTCAAGGATGCTTACCTTCATATTCCGATTTGGCCACCTCATCAGGCTTATCTCAGGTTTGCCTTACAGGACTGTCACTACCTGTTCCAGGCCCTGCCATTTGGCCTCTCTACGGCACCGAGGGTGTTCACTAAGGTAATGGCAGAGATGATGTTTCTCCTCCACAAACAGGGAGTGAACATAATTCCGTACCTTGACGATCTGCTGATAAAAGCACCATCCAAGGAGAGGTTGTTAGACAACATTGCCCTCTCAAAACGACTACTCCAGGATCACGGGTGGATTCTGAACCTACCAAAATCTCATCTGGAACCAACACGGGGGGCTTCCATTCCTGGGGATGATACTGGATACAGAGGCACAGAAGGTATTCCTTCCATTGGAAAAGGCATTGGTGATCCAGTCGATGGTGCGGGATGTTCTGAAACCAACCCGGATGTCGGTGCATCTAAGCATTCACCTTCTGGGGAAGATGGTAGCCACCTACAAGGCACTACAGTACCGAAGGTTCCATGCAAGGCCCTTCCAACTGGATCTGTTGGACAAGTGGTCCGGAGTGCATCTACACATGCACCAGAGGGTCAGTCTGTCCCCAAAATCGAGGATTTCTCTTCTGTGGTGGCTTCAGACTTCTCACCTGACCGAGGGCCGAAGGTTCGGGATTCAAAATTGGATTCTGCGAACCACAATTGCAAGCCTCAGAGGTTGGGGAGCAGTCACCAAAGGGGAACAGTTCCAAGGAAAATGGTCAAGTCAGGAAGCCATTCTTCCGATCAACATTCTGGAACTAAGGGCCATATAAAACGCCAGTCTACAGGCATCGCATCTTCTTCAAGATCAAGCCATTCAAGTTCAGTCAGACAATGTGATGACAATAACGTACATAAACCAACAAGGTGGAACAAAGAGCATAGCATCAATGTCAGAGGTAACAAGGATTCTCCTCTGGGCAGAAAGACACGCTGTGGCATTGTTCGCGATCTTCATTCCGGGAGTAGACAACTGGGAAGCAAACTTCGTCAGCAGACACGACCTCCACCCATGAGAGTGAGGCCTTCACCTGGAGGTGTTCGGGTGCATGACGTGTCAGTGGGGAATTCCACAAATCGACATGATGGCATCTCATCTCAACAAGAAGCTCAAGAGGCATTGTTCCAGGTCGAGGGATCCACAAGCGGTGGCGGTGGACGCTCTGGTGACCCAAAGATTCTCAAAAGAATAAAAAGGGAAAAGGTTCAAGCAATTCTCATTGCTCCGGACTGGCCAAGAAGGGCCTTTGATGTGGATCTACTGGATATGCTCCTAGAGAACCCATGGCCTATACCTATTTGTGTGGACCTTCTCCAACAGGGGCCATTCGTCTATGAAGACTTACCACGGCTATGTTTGACGGCATGGAGGTTGAAATTCTAGCCCAAGAAAGGGATCCTGGATATGGTTATTACAAACCCAATCCAAGCCAGAAAGGGGGTAACGTCTAAACATTACCACCGTATTTGGAAAAAATACGTCTTGGTGTGAGAACAGGAAATTTCCTGCAGTGGAATTTCAACTGGGACATTTTCTCCTTTTTCCTGCAGTCAGGTGTGGATGTGGGCCTACATTTGGGCTCCATAAAAGTCCAGATTTCGGCCTTATCCATTTTATTCCAGAAACAATTGGCTTCTCTCCCTGAGATTCAGACATTTTTGAAGGGGGTTCTGCACATCCAACTGCCCTTTGTGCCTCCTACGGCACCTTGGGATGTCAACGTAGTGTTGCAGTTCCTGCAGTCGGATTGGTTTGAGCCTTTACAGGACATAGATGTCAAGTTTCTTACGTGTAAGGCCATCATACTGTTGGCATTGGCTTCTGCAAGGCGTGTGTCGGAGCTGGGAGCTTTGTCTCACAAGAACCCCTATTTGATTTTTCATGAAGATAGGACTGAACTCAGAATTCATCAGCAGTTTCTTCCAAAGGTGGTGTCTGCGTTTCATATCAACCAGCCTATTGTGGTTCCGGTGGTTACCGACACCTCTGCTACTTCAAAGTCCTTGGATGTTGTGAGAGCTTTGTAGATCTATGTGAAGTGGACAGCTCGTCACAGAAAATCTGGCGAAAATCTACATTACCTCTGCCTTCAACATCATTAAATGATGTCACGGATAGGAGAGTAGATGGTTTGCGAAAAAACATTTTTTTCCTGTCTGGGGCAATCAATAGACCAGGCATGGCTTCAGCCTGGATTGCTAAAGCAGTGGCTGCCTGGACGGATGCATTGGAAGGGGAACTTCAATTACTTCTAAATAGCAAAAATCCCAAGTTGCACATATCAAACAGGCTGCAATATTCTTAGAAGAGGCAGCCTTGGATATGGGTACTATTGCCTCTTAAGTATCAGCTTCAGCAGTAGCCACTCACAGAGCAGTTTGGCTATGCACTTGGAAAGCGGATTCAGAATCCAAGAAGGTTTTGGAGTCTTTACCTTTTACTGGAGATATTCTCTATGGTAAAGAGTTAACCAGTATTTTGGAGTTAGAAGCAAACTCCAAGAAAGTAAAGCTTCCTTCCACTTACAAATTTAAGCCTAAAATCCCAGTTTATTGGCCTTTTCGGTCTCAAGGGAAAGCAAAAGGAAAGGGAGAGGGCAAACAGTCCCAATACAACAGGTCTGGTAAGACTAAAAAGCATTGGGCTACCAGAGGACTGTCTTCTAAAACAGAAGATAAGCCATCGGCCTCCACCTGGGGGAGCCCAGGGTGGGAAGCCGACTTCTTCATTTTGCACAAATCTGGCAGCAGTCTACCACGGATGCCTGGGTGAAGAAGTGGTATCTCACGGTTATGCATTTGCTTTCAGGAAAAACCCTCCTCAAAGGTTTTTTTGTACCAGACCGTCTTTCGTAGAGATGAGGGCCAGGGCTTCACAAGAGGCAGTTCAGAAATTGCTTCAGTCAGGAGTAATCATTCCGGTTCCTCCTGCACAATGAGGACAGCCAACCTTTTTGTAGTCCAGAAGCCAAATAGGTCGTTCCGACCCATATACAATCTAAAAATGCTGAACAGGTACATTTGGGTACTTCGTTTTCATATGAAGACTTTACATTCCATCATTTTGGCTATGGAGCCAGGGGATTTTATGGTGCTCCTGGATATTCAGGATACTTACCTACATGTTCCTATAGCCCTGTCCCATCAGCGCTATCTCAGGTTCGCTATCCTTCAACAGCATTTTCAGGTTGAGGCTCTACCATTCGGATTGGCAACAGCTCCAAGAGTATTCACCAAAATTAAGGTGATAATGGCAGCTTATCTCCACCAGCAGGGGATAAGAATTTTTCCATACTTCGACAATCTTTTAATCCTCGCACAGTCTCAGGAATTGCTTCTGTGTCATCTGCAACAGACAATAGAGTGTCTGCAGAAGCACGGTTGGCTCATAAATTGGGCAAAATCGTCTCTGGTTCCGTCACAGCGGATAACTCACTTGGGGGCTGTATTGGATTCAAACCTTCAGAGAGTCATTTTACCTCTGAACAAAATAGTCCAACTTCATTAAAGGATTCAGGAGCTTCAACACAATCGGAAAGTATCCATTTACTCAGCAATGCGTGTGATGGGATTGATAGTGTCAACATTCCACATGTTGGAATATGCTCAGTTCCATTCAAGGCCGCTGCAACATCTGATCCTTACCAAATGGAATGGTTTTCATCAGACAATAAAAGCACAGACTATAGTCCTTACTCAGAAAGTAAGGAGGTCATTAGCCTTGGTGGCTACAGACAGCCCATCTGGACAAAGGGAGACCCTTTTGGATATTGGATGCCAGCCTTCAGGGCTGCTGAGCAGTGTCAGGAAGAAGTTGCTTTCAGGGGCAGTGGACCAAGGAAGAAAGTTGCCTGCCAATAAATATATTGGAATTCCGAGCCATATACATGGCGTTGAATCAAGCAAAGGACATCCTTCAGGGGAAACCAGTCCAAATCCACTCGGACAATGCAACGGCAGTAGCGTACCTCAACCATCAGGGAGGAACTTGCAGCCAGAAAGCAATGAAAGAAGTAAGTCACACGTTAAAGTGGGCAGAACTTCATCTTCCAGCCATGTCCGCAGTGTTCGTTCCAGGAGTCCTGAACTGGGAAGTGGATTTTCTGTTGGCACACCATTCATACAAACGAATAGGCTCTACACCCAGAAGTCTTCCAGACTCTGGTCGACAGATGGGGGTTGCCAGAGATAGATCTCATGGCATCCTGTCAGAACCACAAGGTGCCAGCATACGGATCAAGAACAAAGGATCCCAAAGCGATCTTTGTGGATGCCCTGTCAATGAGATGGGACTTTAATCTGGCCTATGTGTTTCCTCACATCGCCTTGTTACCCAGGGTGGTGAGAAAGGAAAAACAAGAAAAAAAGTGCCGTGATACTAATAGCTCCAGCTTGGCCCAGAATACATTGGTACACAGATCTGCAGAGAATGTCGATGGATGCTCCATTCCTACTACCTCAACATCCAGATCAACTGATTCAGGGGCCTTGTCATCACAGACATCTGGATCGACTGTCTTTGATGGCGTGACTCTTGAGACTTCCATCCTGAAGTCAAGAGGATTCTCACAACAGGTAATTCAAACAATGCTTAGAGCGAGGATTCCCTCCTCAGCTCGCATTTATCACCGAATATGGCAAGTCTATTTTCAATGGTGCAGTGAACAGAAATTTGACCCCAGGTCTTTCAGAATTTCCAGAATCCTAGTATTCCTTCAGGCAGGAATGGATAAAGGTTTAAGGGTGGCTTCCTTGAGAGTACAAGTGTCAGCACTGACTGTAAGGTTCCAAAAAAAAATTGCCAACCAACAGGATGTGTGCACTTTTTTTCTAGGGAATGCTGCGCATTCAACCTCCTTTTTGTTCCTTTTACAGTGCCTTGGGACTTAAGTTTAGTTCTAAAGGCCCTTCAAGTTGCCTCATTTGAACCACTTAAAAGAGTGGATCTTAAATGGTTGACAGTTAAAGTTCTCTTTCTGCTGGCCATGGCTTCAGCTAGAAGAGTTTCAGATTTAGGGGCTTTGTTATGTCATCCTCCATCCCCCCTTCTGCGAAGCCACGCCCCCTTTTCACCCGCGACCGCACCGGGTGTTATAACAGTAAGTGACGCCTCTGTGTCAAGGTTAGCCATCACTGTCCTAGAACAATGGTAAGCTGACAATTGAGATCAAGGAACAAAGGCACACTGACACAATAACATGGGGACTTGTAACAATGGCACACTGACACTTGGGGGTTTATTTACTAATATTCGTGTTTGTGCCGACTTTTAGGGAGTTTGATCTCGAATTTTATCGGACGTATTTTACTGCAACTTTTTGAATCAATCTACGGTAATTTGCTAAGATGCAGAGTTTTCTATTTTCGTTTTTTCCGATGTCGATGTGATTCGTATTGTCGGGCAGTGTTTTACGGGAATGATTAGTAAAACACTTGCCTGGCATAACACAATGAATCCCGGCCGGATCAGTGAGATCCGTGCAGGGTTTCATTGTGTATATTCTATTAAGTGATGAAAGGGTTAAAAATGACCAGCCTCGGGCTCTTTGTGCCGGTCCTGGTTGTAATAATACAGGGAAAAAATTGTGTATGGTTCCCCCATATTCAAACAACCAGCACCGGGCTCTGCGTCCAGTCCTGGTTCAAAAAATACGGGGAACAAAACACGTAGGGGTCCCCCGTATTTTTTAAACCAGCACCGGGCTCCACTAACCAGAGAGATAATGCCACAGCCGGGGGACATTGTTATACTGGTCCCTACGGCCGTGGCATTACCCCCCTAACTAGTCACCCCTGGCCGGGGTACCTGGAGGAGTGGGTACTCCTTAAATCAAGGGGTCCCCCCCTCCAGCCACCCAAGGGGGCCAGGGGTGAAGTCCGAGGCTGTGTCCCCCCCCCCCCCCCCATCCATGGGCGGTGGTTGAGAGGCTGATAGCATTTGTGTAATATTAAAGAATATTGTTTTTCATAGAAGAACTACAAGTCCCAGCAAGCCTCCCCCGCAAGCTGGTACTTGGAGAACCACAAGTACCAGCATGCGGGAAAATAACGGTCCCGCTGGTACCTGTAGTTCTACTACAAAAAAATACCCCCCAAAAAAACACTACACACACACCGTGACAGTCCAACTTTAATTACACACACTTACACACTCACATACTTACCTACCTCCAACGCTGCGATTCGCATCCCCTTGTCCAGTAGAATCCACGGATTATCTGTAAAAATAAAATTATACTTACAAACAGTCCAGTGTAGATCAGTCCTCTTCTTTAACTTTGTAATCTAGGGACTAGGAGAGAGAGAGACGGAGGAAGGAGACGCCGTTACACGTCATCGTTGGACGCTCGGCAGAGCAACCTGCTCACATACCGCTAACTGGCGGTGAGGAAACCAGGTCCGGAGACCGGAAGCAAGCCGCGGTCAGCGGCTTGCAAGGTAGGGACAGCAGGGCTAGATAGGACGGGACAGCTGTATATAAACATCACCCACTTCTGTTACCGGACCAATTTTACATTTGGAATCCTCAAATACTCCATATCCTCATCTTAAAAAACAAAAACACCTCTAAAAGGGGCTGTAAACATTATAACTAACTCAATTTTTATTACAGGTATGAGCGGTATATTTCACAACAAGCGCTCCTTTGTTTAAATTATTTTGGTATTCTTATTTTAAGTGGAGCAGCTAACATATACAAGCGCAGTAGTAATCACATATTATAATCCAGGGACTTGTTTAAAATAAAAAAATGAATAACCCGAACCACGCACTTAAGGGGTGCCCTGGAACAATTGCACACTGACATTTGTTGTCTGAGAACAATAAAACACTAACATTTGGGTCCTACAACAATGTTATAAAGACACATTAAATCCAGGAATCATGATATACTGCCACTTGGGCTCCCAGAACAATAAACTACGACATGATATCCCTGAACAATATACTCACACGACATCTAAAAACAATGGGGGTCATTCTTAGTTGATCGCTCGCTAGCTAGTTTTAGCAGCCGTGCAAAGGCTATGCCGCCGCCCACTGGGGAGTGTATTTTAGCTTAGCAGAAGTACGAACGCATGTGCAGCCGAGCTCGGCAAAAACAGTGCAGTTTCAGAGTAGCTCTGAACCTACTCAGCGCTTGCGATCACTTCAGCCTATTCTTGTCCGGATTTGACGTCATACACCCGCCGAGCCACGCCTGCGTTTTTTCAGACACGCCTGCGTTTTTGCAAACACTCACTGAAAACGGTCAGTTGACACCCAGAAACACCCCCTTCCTGTCAATCTTCTTGCGGCCGTCAGTGCGAAGAAAAACTTTGCTAGAACCTATGCACAACCACAAAGAGCTTTGTACCCGTATGTCGCGCGTGCGCATTGCAGGGCTTACGCATGCGCATAAATGCCAGTTTTTCACCTGATCGCTGTGCTGCGAAAATCGGCATCGAGGGATCAACTCGGAATGACCCCCAATGACCTAATAACACTTGGGCTCCCAGAACAATAAACTACTGACATGACATCCTTGAACAACATACTCACACGACATCTCAAACAATTGGGCCAGAACAAATGGGAAATGACACATTGATACTTGAGGAGGGGGAACATCAGCACTGTTAGTGGCCCCCCTTCCTCCCATTCCGACACATTTCTTATCTGTTTTTTTGGGGCTCCCTTTCGTCTGATAGCCCAGCTCTGATGCTGCTCCTGCCTCACATAGCTGAAGGGTCTGTGGACATAGATTGAGGCCGGCAGGGTTGTGAAGGTGAAGGTGTCTGTACAGGCCATTGCCATCCTGCAATACATACCCCCGCTTACCGATTTGTGCCAGCCCAGCCAGACACGCCCCCCTCTCATAACTACACCACCCAGACACCTCCCCCTCATACACTACAACACACAGACACCCCCAGTCTCTCATACACTACAACAGCCAGCCCCCGGCCCCCATACACTACAATGCCCAGACACCCCTCTCTCATACACTACAACACACCGAGATCCCACCTATACACTACAACTCTCAGACACTCTCTCATACACTACAACACCTGGACATCCCACCCCTTTCACCTCCACTCACCAGCTGTAGCTAAACAGGGCCTTGTAGCTGCACACAGGCACACACTGCTCCCATCTCCAGTCAAGAGGAAGCAGGTCCCACAGTGTGAGCAAGAGGGTTGAGGGAGGAGAAGCCGAGAGTGAAGGAAAGTGCTGAGCACAGCAGAGGCGGAACTACCGGCAGTGCAAGCAGTGCGTTGCACTGGGGCCCGCTTCTGTCCAGGGGCCCAAGCATGTAATGAGTGAAACTGACTCATTACATGCCGCTGTGCGCTGCAGGCAACCGCTGCCCGCAGCGCACAGCCGCCCGGAGAGAGGAGAGGAGAGGAGCAGCGGCACGGACGGGGGAAGGAGGAGGAGGGAGGTAAAGGAGGGAGCCGCAGCAGCGCTTTGTTACTGGTGGAGGCGCTGCTGCTGCTGCCCCTCTGCTTCCCTATAGGCTGTCTTCCGAGAACAGCCTATAGGGAAGCAGAGGGGCAGCAGCGCCTCCACCAGTAACAAAGCGCTGCTGCGGCTCCCTTCTTCACCTCCGTCCTCCACCTCCTCTACTGCCCGGGAATCGTCCGACGCGGCTGCACCGAGGAGCCTGAGCCGCGTAGAGGGTAAGTATAATTCTTTCTTTCTTTCTTTTTCTCTTTTTCTTTCTTTCTTTCTCTTTCTTTTTTCTTGGGCCTGCCTGCCGCTATGTGTAAAAATGGGGGACTGCCTGCCGCTATGTGTAAAAAGGGGAATCAGCCTGCCGCAATGTGTAAAAAGGGGGGACTGCCTGACGTAATGTGTAAAAAGGGGAAATCAGCCTGCTGCAATGTGTAAAAAGGGGACTGCCTGACGTAATGTGTAAAAAGGGGGAATCAGCCTGCCGCAATGTGTAAAAATGGGGGACTGCCTGCCGCTATGTGTAAAAAGGGGTAATCTGCCTGCCGCTATGTGTAAAAAGGGGTAATCTGCCTGCCGCTATGTGTAAAAATGGGGGACTGCCTGCCGCTATGTGTAAAAAGGGGAATCAGCCTGCCGCAATGTGAAAAAGGGGGGACTGCCTGACGTAATGTGTAAAAAGGGGGAATCAGCCTGCCGCAATGTGTAAAAAGGGGGGACTGCCTGACGTAATGTGTAAAAAGGGGGAATCAGCCTGCCGCAATGTGTAAAAATGGGGGACTGCCTGCCGCTATGTGTAAAAAGGGGTAATCTGCCTGCCGCTATGTGTAAAAAGGGGTAATCTGCCTGCCGCTATGTGTAAAAAAGGGTAATCTGCCTGCCGCAATGTGTAAAAATGGGGAATCTGCCTGCCGTAATGTGTAAAAATGGGGACGCTGTCTGCCGTAATGTGTAAAAAGGGGACGCTGTCTGCCGTTATGTGTAAAAAGGGGATGCTGTCTGCCGTAATGTGTAACAAGGGCACGCTGTCTGCCGTTATGTGTAAAAAGTGTACGCTGTCTGCCGCTATGTGTAACAAGGGCACGCTGTCTGCCGTTATGTGTAAAAAGGGCACGCTGTCTGCCGTTATGTGTAAAAAGGGCACGCTGTCTGCCGTTATGTGTAAAAAGTGCACGCTGTCTGCCGTTATGTGTAAAAAGGGCACGCTGCCTGCCGTTATGTGTAAAAAGGGCACGCTGTCTGCCGTTATGTGTAAAAAGTGCACGCTGTCTGCCGTTATGTGTAAAAAGGGCACGCTGTCTGCCGTTATGTGTAAAAAGTGCACGCTGTCTGCTGTAATGTGTAAAAAGAGGAATCTGTCCGCTGTAAGGTGTAAAAGGGTCTCTACCTGGTGTAGTGGTGCTACTGTGCGGCGTAATTTGAATAATGGAGACTACTGTGTACCGTTTTATGAATTGGTATTATTTTGTGGCCACACCCCTTCCCCACGAAGCCACGCCACTATGTATTTTTGCGCGCGCCTACGGCGCGCACTGCCCCTGTTTTGCATGCAGGGGTGGGGCTCCGATGCCGTTTCTTGCACACAGTGCTAAAATGTCTAGTTACGGCACTGTTGCTAGGTATCCATTTCTCTGGCCCTGAGCAGGTCCCCCTCACCAGATCCTCTCCAGGGGTGAGGGGGTGGACTTGGATGGGATGTGTGTGGGTGGGGGGGGGGGGGGGGCAAAGCATTTTGTTGCACCTGGGCCCACCGCTCGCTAGTTCCGCCACTGGAGCACAGCATGTACTTAATGAAGTGCACCGGCCTCTTAGCTACCTGCAATACTACGATTTCCCCCAGACTCCCAAGTAATGCAACTGTCCGCTTCCGAGAGGAGGCCCGGGTCGGGGGATCGGCGCTGAAGTGCTCCTGCACTGCCTTAACATAGGGCCCAATTCAGACCTGATTGCTGCTGTGCGTTTTTGCACAGCAGGCGATTATCAAACTACTGCACATGCGTATGCACTGCGCATGCGTGACAGACAGGATCGATGATTATGGGCAAAAATTAAATTTGCACGGCGTACGCAAGGTGATTGACAGGTAGAGGCCGTTCGTGTTGAAAAACTGCCCGTTTACCGGGTGTGTCCGGAAAAACGCAGGCGTTCCCAAGCGTTTTATGGGAGGGTGTGTGGCATCAGCTCCGGCCCCGATCAGCCTTATTTCTTCGCACTGGAGGAATACGTTTTGAGCTACACAAGGACTGCACACACTGCACAGAATGGGAAAAACATTTGACGGTTTTGCAGCTGTCCGCTGACTGAGGGGAATTTTCGCACACCGTACACGTACAATCACTCACTTGCATGGGGAAAATTTTCACTCCCCCTGGGCGGCGACTATCTGATCGCAGGACAGTGTAATTTGCAGACAGCGATCAGGTCTGAATTAGGCCCTTAGTCATAGTTTGACAGTCACATCAAAAGGCAGAGCGCCTCTCCAGCCCGGCACCCCCCTGCATTGCTGACCTCGCTGAGCGGGTAGTGCCGGCCCTGTACAGAACAAATGTAGACCTTTCCCAAAATAACTGTACAGAGCAAAATATAGGCTGCAAGCTATTTATTAAAACTTAGCTTAAAATTAATATTTGCAGGTCTTCTACATACTCCTGGATCTAAAGAATGAGAACTAAAGTAAGGCATGTGCGTATGGCACAGTACATTAATATTCTAGCAGCAGATTAGGTTGTTATTATTATGGTCACACTCGTTCTATATTCCGGGTGACATTTTATAATTTCTGATACTGCAATAGAATTTATAAATGCTTCCATGGGTCTACAGTGTTAGATGCTGCATCTACTGTACACACGTTAGATTGGTGCCCTATAATATTTTTACATTGTGCTCTCCTGGGAAATATGTGAAGATGATTTGCTATAACATAAAAGGGATACACCAACATATTAACTTGTCAGGAGGAAAATGTAAATTATTTTTGCAGAGTTATCTTGACAGCATCAGATTGTTGGTTCCCATAAGAATTTATATGCCACAGAAGTGATGATAAATATCAGGCATTCCTCAGACATTTTAGATGGAAATCAAAGTGACAAATCGTGAAAGAGCGGAGATCATATGCAGCTTAGAGTGTCAATAAACTTTATTTATTGGTTCACTCAGAGCAGTATAATATTTGTGCTGCTTTATGGGCCTGATTAATCTATGGATGCACACCGGCTGCGTCTCTTCTGCAGTCGCATCTTTATGCTAAAGCTGTGGTTGCTTTAAAACAACTGAGACGCCCACTAGCAGCGTCTTAAGCCAGTTCATTTCCATCTGTCTCCGCATTTCCCTGTGTGTCATCTCATCCAGGCATAGCCTCTTCTGCTGAGTGCAACCTGTGTAGTGTGCCACGGATGGCTGCCTCTCCTGGCACCTTTGTGGTTAGGATGACTAATCCCTGGAATAGTGGAAAAATAATATCCCTTCTGAGCGCACCCTAATGCAGCCTGTACACCAATATAAAGAGCTAAGACTAATGCTCTACAAAACGATGCAAATACAAGGATAATATTGTGTAAATGGCGCTCCAGAATAATGATAAAAAATATTACTCCCCTTTAAATCCAATTATTTAAATTCTCCTTGCATCCTGAAAATGACATAAAGGGGGATAAAAACACAACAACAAACCATGTAATACTGTTTGTATAGGCAATTACACTGCATCCAGTGGCGGCACTAACACCAGTGCAAGCAGTGCCTTGCACTGGGGCCTGCCACTGTCAAAGGGCCCAAAGCCAGTGCGGCATGTAATGAGTCAAACTGACTCATTACATGCCGCTGTCTGCCACCCGCCGAGGAGAGGAGCGCAGCGGCCATGGAGGGAAGGAAGAGGAGGGAGGTGGAGGAGGGAGCCGCAGCAGTGCAGTGTAATTGGTTGAGGCACTGCTGCTGCTGTCCCTCTCCTTCACCATAGGCTGCCCTCCGCCGCTGTGAATGCTGGGAAGCGCATCCACCAATTACATTGCGCTGCTGCGGCTCCCTCCTCCACCTTCCTCCTCCTCCCTCCTCCTCCTTCTCCCCTACCCAAGATCATCATCTGCCATCACGCTGCACTGAGGAGCCTGACTGCCAGTGGAGACAGTAAGTATAATCTATTATTTCTTTCTGTCTATCTATCTATCTATCTATCTATCTATCTATCTATCTATCTATCTATATATTCTGTCTGTCTGCCTTAACGTGTAAAAAGGGGGACGCTGTCTGCCGTAATGTGTAAAAAGGGGACGCTGTCTGCCGTCATGTGTAAAAAAGGGGACGCTATCTGTCGTAATGTGTAAAAAAAGGGGGACTGTCTGCTGTAATGTGTAAAAAGGGGACGCTGTCTGCCGTAATGTGTAAAAAAAGGGGATGCTGTCTGCCGTAATGTGTAAAAAGGGGACGCTGTCTGCCGTAATGTGTAAAAAAAGGGGATGCTGTCTGCTGTAATGTATAAAAAGGGATGCTGTCTGCCTTTATGTGTAAAAAAGGGGACTCTGTCTGCCGTTATGTGTAGGAAAAGGGGACGCTGTCTGCCGTAATGTGTAAAAAAGGGGGACGCTGTCTGCCGTAATGTGTAAAAAAGGGGGACTGTCTGTTGTAATGTGTAAAAAAAAAGGGGACTCTGTCTGCCGTAATGTGTAAAAAGGGGATGCTGTCTGCCATAATGTGTATGTAAAAAGGGGATGCTGTCTGCCATAATGTGTATGTAAAAAGGGGATGCTGTCTGCCATAATGTGTATGTAAAAAGGGGATGCTGTCTGCCGTAATGTTTAAAAAGGGGAATCTGTCAGCCGTATGGTGTAAAAAGGGCTCTACCTGGTGTAGTGGTGCTACTGTGCAGCATAATTTCAATAATGGAGACTACTGTGCACAGTTATATGAATTGGTATTATTTTGTGGCCACACCCGTTCCCCACGAAGCCACACCCCTATATTTTTTGCACGCGCCCACTGTGCGCACTGCCCCTGTTTTACATAGAGGAGGGGCTCCAATACCGTTTCTTGCACACATCGCTAAAATGTCTAGTTACGGCACTGTTGCTAGGTATCCATTTCCCTGGCCCCGAGCAGGTCCCCCTCACCAGATCCTATCCAGGGGTGAGGGGGTGAACTTGTATGGGATGGGGGGAGGGCAAACATTTTGTTGCACCTGGGCCCACCGCTCGCTAGTTCCGCCACTGACTGCATCCAATTATAAATAAAAATCATTAATTATAGAGTGTAGTTCAATACACCACTCTAGGAGCCTCGTATTATTGGGGTTGCTCCTCACACATTTGAATCACAACTGTATGTTGATATTCAATCATGTAGTAGTATGATCTCAAAGCTTTCACCAACACCAAATGACAGATAGTTAATGGGGTTGCCCTCCACACAGTGCACTCACAGCATCCCACTTGTGGTTTAGCACGTAGTAGGTAACTTGTACAGATTCCAGGGCAACTCTTCAGATGCTAAACACTATTTTATTCACGTCCAGAAGACAAAAAGTGTCATAGATACAGTCTCAAAAAGGATTTATGAAAACATAAAAAAATAAAAAATAAAACATGCAGGTGAATCTCATACCCATATAGGAAAGTCTCTTGGAGTTAGCTGTTAATAGGGATCACAAAATAGCAAAGGGACTTTCCATAGGTCTGGGTGACACCTTGGAAAAGATTCTGGACGAATCAAAAGCATTCGGCTTCTTGCAATGGTATCCGGTCTATAGATCTACACTAAAAAGGTCTACAGTCAATAGGTCTACCACTAATGGTAGACATGCATTAAGTCAAGAGGGTCAAAGGGTCAACATGTAAAAAGGTAGTTAAAAAAGTCGTCAGGTTTCAAAAGTCAACAGGGTCAAAAGGTTGACATGACAATGGTCGACACATGTATGGTAAACACACTTTTTTTTTATTATTTTTCATTTTTTCCAGCTTTTTCATACTTTACCATCCACGTGGACTATGATTGGGAATAGTAACCTGGGGCATGGTGAACAAAGCGAGCCATGCAAGGGGACACGGTACACTAATGGGGCTTGTTTGTGACAGAAAAATGCCAAAACACCCAAAAAAACGTGAACTTTTAACCCTTTTGGCCCTGTTGACCTTTTCTACTGTCTATCTATTCCATGTCAACCTTTTGACCCTGTCGACTAAATGCATGTCTACCGTTAGTGGTAGCCCTATTGATTGTAGACCTTTGTAGTGTAGTGTCTAATAATCCACACCCTCTGGCAACATTTGTGTACTCACCCAGACCTTGGAATGTATGACCTAAAATGGCTGCCTCAATGCTGTACTTTGTTCATGGCGTACTTACTTGGGCACATATCCCTTGTAATGCAACACACCTGCCATGTAATGCAACACACACACGCCTTGTTATACCAGAAACATCTCCAGTAAATCAGTAGACTTGCTTTGGCACAAATTGCCTCAAATTCATCACACATCCTTGGGCACACAACCACTCATGTACCCCTAGCTGGAGGTCGTTACCCATTTTCTTATAGCACACATCCTCTTTTCCCCAGTGTTTCCTCCATGGTGGGTGACAGTGACAGCATAGTCATATGACAGTCATGTTGTGGCGCACTGCATAAATCAATATGTATATAACAAAAAATAAATAAAAAACAATAAAATTACATGAGATTCACAAAAGTGACAAATATAGGAAAAGGTGTGAATAAAATGTGTGACAGTGTGCCTACAGCAGCACCACTATGTTATAACAGTTGCTGAACGGAGCTCTGTGTGGGTTGTAAATGTTACTCTCACAGATAAAATGGCCACAGAGAGTTTACCAGACTATCAGCTGTGGCCCACTACACTGTTTTACAGGAGCAATGTAGGTTTTCTTATTCACAAAGTATACCCATCATTCCTCTATATTTTTCCAGTACAACATTAGAATGTAATCCTTTTTACAAATATAATCACCATTATAAAGCTATTTGGGATTTCTAAGCTCTATATAATGCCCTCACCCGCAGGAGGATGACAACACAGGTCAGCAGCTGCGGATTGGGATGCCCCCCCCCCCCCTTACGTTGACTTCAGTGGCCGTGCTCCGCCCCACTTTGGCAGATTCCTATATCTGCGGCTGCATGCGCAGAACAGAAGCTCATTCAAACTGGAGCCGCGGCAGTGAAGCTAGTGTGTGCTGAGGCAAGTGACCAGGGACAGCGAGCGCACAGTGGGGCCAGGCGTCCAGGGCCAGGCAAACAGTGTAATAGCAGGGGGTGCCCTGGAGCCATACAACCCTTGGTCCCTAGGACCCAGCAGCCTACAGCAACTGGAATCGAGACCTTGTCCTCAGATGGAAGCATGTGCAGGTTAGTGGTGCCGGTGACTCTTTGATGATCTGTGAGATTGTGTCTGACTGCAATGCGCCCTCCCAAGTTCCCTTCCCCGATGCTGGATTTTTCAGCTGCACAGTCAAGACGGGGCTGTGCTGTGATTGGAGGTCGGGGGTTGGATGCCTAGAAGAGCTGCAGTATCAGGAAAGTTATTCCTGAATCAGCCAGCTTCCAGCCTTGGGCAGGTCACCCAGCCAGAGTGTGGGGGGTGTTAAAAGTTCAGTTTAAGGAGCTGTTCAGCTGCAGTTAGCAGAGATGGGCATTTAGTTGCAGCAGCAGCAGCAAGTGGGATCCTCTCTCCTCACGGCCACAATACATACAACCCCTCTCCCCAATCTCTTGCAGTGACTCTTCAGCTCTCCTTCATCTCTAGCAGTGACTCTCATGTCTACCGTGTCCCCCTTTCACCCGGCGGCAGTGGCTTACACTTTGCCCCCCCAACTCCCACCTGGCGGCTGTGGCTTGCCCTGTGTGTCCCCCCCCCCCCCCCCCTCCCACTTGGCGGCTGCATGCGGGGAGGAAAGGGACACACATCATGGGAAGGTGAAATAGCTTGTGTGTCAGCATCGGTTTGTGTGTCAGCGTCTGTCAGTGTCAGCATCTGTGTCAGTTTCTGTATGGCAGTAAGTCAGGGTCTGTGTTAACATCCGTCAGTGTGTCAGCATCTATCAGTGTATCAGCATCTGTCTGTGTCAGCATCTATCTGTGTCAGCATCAGTGTGCCAGCATCTGTCTGTGTATCAGTGTGTCATTGTCTGTTTGCATGTCAGGGTCTGTGTGTCAACATCTGTGCAAGCGTGTAAGCATCAGTGTGTCAGCATCTTTCTGTGTGTCTCTGTCAGCATCTGTTTGTGTGTCAGCTGTGTGCGTCAGCCCCCTAGACCGAGTACCCCCCCCCCCCCCCCCGAATGCAAGAACATACATAGTCCACCCCATTTTTTATTATATTTTTGTAGGCCAATGTGTTTTAATATTTTCAATCTGGGAGCCAATGTATTATATTTTTTTCTGTGGGGGATATTTTTTTTATTTTTCCTGTTTGGGGTCATTGTGTTTTTCTCCTGTGGAGGCCAATGTGTTTGATTGTTTTTGTAGAGGCCAATGTGTGTGTGTTTGTTTTCTGTGGTGCCAATATATGGGGGGAGGGGGGGTTATGTGGAGGCCAATGTGTTTGTTTTTTTCTGTGGATGCCAATATGTTTTTTGTTATGTTGGGGCCAATGTCTTTTTTTTTTTATTTCCTACGGGGGTCAGTATGTTTGTTTTTTTTCATGTCGGTGGTCAATTTGTTTGTTTGTTTTCTTGTGAAAGCCTGTGTGTTTTTATTTTATTTTTTCTGTGTTGTTTAATATGTTTTCTTTTGTGTAGGGCCAATGGTGTGTGTTTGTTTTTTTCTGTGGTGGTCAATTTTTTTCTTTTTGGAGGCGTAGCATAATGTGAATAACGGACATTATTTTGCATTGTAGTGTGAGTAAGGGACACTACTGTGTGGTGTAGTATGAATTAATGGTACAGTTGTGTGGCCATGCCCCTTTTTTGGCACATGCAACTTCCATATTTTAATTATATGGGGGGGCGCCAGTCCCTTACTTTGCCAGGGGTGCTCGGAACCCTAGATACACCCCTGCTATGGGGACACATGTATCGGGCCCCAAGAATCCAATGGGCCATGGTACTGGCACACCTGACTACCCAGAAACCAAACAACTAAGCTTCGCCAATGCATTTGGGGGGGGGGGGGTAGGCAAGTGTCCAAATCCCCACCACTACCACCATGAATAGGAAAAAACTGTGAGGTCTTTAGCAGAGAGAATCCTCGTCATTGCTTCTCTCTGCGTTATACACACATTTTATAGATGGAACTGCTGCAGCCTCCTGCCATGTGGAACTTTCCTCCTCTTGAGTCTGGCATTGATAAGTCAAATGGCAAGTTTAGTTAAAAAGCATAAAGGAATTATTGTAAAAAAAATATTGTCCTGGCACCACCAATTACTTATCCTATCTGCCATGTCAATGACCTTCATATTTGTACAGCAAGCAAGACCATAATTATTTCTACTAGTGATGTCTTGTAAGCAGTGACGTGCGGTGGAGTGAGGCAGGTGGGGCAGAGCCTTTCCTGTCATACTAACGTTTGTGCCAGAGTTTTGACTGTATAAAGTATATGAAAAATAGAAATACTTTGTTTGAAATATCTTCTTTGCATTATTCTAATCATTTTTATAGCCAAAACTCTGGAGTAAAAAGTTTATGGCAGGTGAGGCAGTGCCTATCTTTTCCACACATCTCTGATCAAAACTCACCAAAATTCCAGGAGTTTATACTGCTGCGCCAGTTTATAATGTGCAGATTTACCCTTTGTCTCATATATTGCATGTCAATCTGGCTCTGGGGCTAGCCAGTGCCTCCTGAGCCATTTAGCTCACCGCATGTCCCTGCTTGTAAGGAACTCGGTAATATGACAATATAATGTTATTTTGGTGCACAGTGAGGACTATAATGTGAATTAGGGGCACAGTGCTGCCTGCAATGTGAATTGGGGCCACAGTGTGACCAATAATGTGATTTGGGGTTACAGTGTGGCCTATAATGAGAGCATTTTAAGTGGCCTAACATTTCAGTTTCAGTTGATATCAGAAGTGTAAAAAAAGCATCTAAGGGCTTTATGTATCAAGCAGTGAAAATGGTGGAGATGTTGCCCATAGCAACCAATCAGATTGTACCTAACATTTTATAGAATGAACATGATAGATACTGCCTTGAAGCTAATGTGCAACTTCTCCACTTTCCTATTTCTCCACTCTTTTCCCTAATTGATACATCAACCCCTAAAATGTATTATGTAATATCAAAGTCCCTAAAGCTTTAGGGGTTCTGAAATCCGATGTTCTTTTTCTAAATGTGCACTCTTGCAATTATTTATAACCAATCTTCTTCTTTATTTTCCTATATACCCAATTAATGCCATGTTGGCATAAATTACTACTACTTTTTCTTTCTATACTCCTGCACACCTGTGCCATTGTGTTCTCTCATCCAGCCCTTGTCTCTATGTAAAGAGAGACCATTTGGTACAGTATTTCCTTTGTCTGGACAGCAGACGCACATTTTCTACTTACCAGGGATGAGTACTCTCCCATCCAGCCGTTTACTGCCATACTCCACAGGAGACGCCTAATCTCGTCTGATCTTGGAAGCTAAGCTCTGGCAGGCCTGGTTAGTACTTGTCTGGGAGACTGCCAAGGAATACCAGGTGCAGTAAACAGCCTTGCTGGAAAGCAGAAGGAATAATCCCTCATTATCTCTTCTACAATTTCCCTACACTAATCTTTTATACCTACAGTATCCGAGAGCTGTTTGTACAAGTTTCTTGGGAATATAATATTTTCCTTTATTTGGACAAACCAACATTTCTTTCCTCCACCATAACCATTAAGCAGATTATAAACATTTTGAATAATTTGCAGAATCAAGATGCCTATGGTGACACCACTGTTAGATATTTAAACAGAAGGTGAAGCAACATCAAATTAGGCAACAAACCCTTCCTTTCTCATTATTACATCAGCAATTATCTATTGTGCTGTAATTACCTCACGGGACACCATTCTATAGGAGGGAAAAGCCATCTACTTGTTTGTAGATATATGCTAGGCTAGCCCCTTCAATATACAAAGAAACCTTTCACCTTGGCAGTATTTACTGTTCTTCTATATGTGTGTGTATGTATATATATATATATATATATATACAAATATTAAATAGAATTTCTGTTTGTCACACTATATTTTATAGGTTTCTTAATAAAAGTTACATTTTAATGTCTATAAATCTTCATTAAGAATGCCCCAGCACAGAGTCTTTCTTTTTTTCTTCCATTTTTTCAGGTTAATCCACTGACTCTGGGAGCACCACCGAGGTCATGTTAACACATGGTGTTTTATTACTTATAGTCTGTTCTCAGACACAATCCAGGTAACCAGGTTTTTATTTGTTACTACTTACCAGTGCGGAACTACTCCTTTTTTCCTCTCACATGGGTTCTGAAATCCACAACAGTATATAAACACATGACATTTATTTATCCCTGTCATACTTCCCTCATTTGTGTTTCCAGTTTATTTGTGAGTTCCCCCACCTCTCTTAGCCCCAGAATTCTGTTGCCAGCTATGACTTCATGAAGTATTTAAGGGAGTCCCAAAATTCACATGTACGGCGGATGTAATGGAGTCAGAGATCGCCGGAGGTGCGGGATGCCACCGATCTCTGGCTTGTTAGTAATTACCCTTTTAAAAAAACATCCAAGATCGGCCGGCATCCTGCACCTTCGGGGATCTCGGACTCCATTACATCTTTATGCTGATGTATTCTCTGTGTAATTATTTATATCACTGGGTACATGAACAATTATTGCTGTGCATAAATAGATATAAATATATTATAAGATTAGAGGAAACCTCAATGAATATTATATTATTTATTGAATAGGGTGTCACAATATTAACCACCCACAGTCCCACGCTTAAATAAATGGTAATCTTTTGATGTGTTATTTGGTGCCCAAATGTAACAAAGCAATGAGGAAGATATGTCAGATGTTTGGTTGCATAGAGAGAGGAATCAGCAGCAGAAAGAAAGAAGTACTAATGTCACTGTATAGGGCATTGGTACGGCCCAGGGGCGGATTGGGAACAAAAAGTGGCCCTGGAAAAATTTGTACTAGTGGCCACACATGGGCAACACCAGAGGTGTAAGGTCTAGCCATGGGCCATGGCAGCAGCACCCTCACCCCAAGACTTTGCATAGAGTGGGCATGTCCAACATCAAGGGGGAAGTTAAAATTAAATATTATGATCACATTATATGATACACCGTCAGAATTTAGGAAACTATATAATTCTTTAGAAATATATATTTTCTTGCTTATTACACCAACCATATCCCAATCACTATTCACTCAATCTTGTATGTCAGCCAAGTAGGCAGACAGAGCATACACTAGATCATCTGCAATCACAGGCTAAGTGGCAAAGTAATTTTCATATATGCAAATTATTTAGCATCTTATTCATTATGTCTATAAAAAGGACCACATGTCCTCAAACAAAACAGGCCCCACAGGGGGGCGTCGGCCCACCGGGAATCTTCCCTGTGAACCCTATGGCCAATCCGCCTCTGGTACGGCCTCAGCTAGAATACTGTATTCAATTCTGGAGGCCATATCTTCAGAAGGATATTAATACATTAGAAACTGTACAAAGAATGGCAACTAAAATGGGCCATGGCCTACATCACAAAACATACCCAGAAATACTAAGAAATCTCAATATGTATAGTTTAGAGCAGAGAAGGGAAAGGGGGGACATGATAGAAACTTTCAAATATATCAAAGGTTTTAACAAAGTCCAGGAGGGGAACATTGAAGAGAATAGAACACAAGGACATGCACTGAGACTAAAGGGGGGGAGGTTTAGGGGAAATTTGAGGAAAAATGAAATCACAGAAAGGGTAGTGGACAAGTGGAATTGCCTCCAATCAGAGGTGGTAGAGGCTAAGACAGTAGAGCTATTTTTAACATGCATGGGACAGACATAAAGATATCCTTACAAAGAAATAAGGATCAAATAAGGTTTGAAATAAAAATATGGTAAAAAAAAAAGGGGGCAGACTAGATGGGCCAATTGGTTCTTATCTGTCATCAAATTCTATGTAATGTATCTTTTGTACTTGTATTTATTTACAGGTAGACATTATAATATAATAGAGCTTTATATGATAGTCTGTGCAGACTAGAGTATTATGGCATAGATTATCAACCACTCACAGTCTATTATCTTCTGTGGTTACACGTTAAGGTGTGTACACACGGTGAGATTTTTTTCTTAAGATTTTGACTATATAGTCAAAATCGCAAGAAAAGTTAGTGCAGATCGCAAGGTGAAAGTCCCACCAGGTCGGCATCGCAAGAAAAGATAGACCGTGCAGGCAAGTCAATCCTTGCTAGATCGATGTACTATCTAGTTCATATCGCAAGTGTTTCCAGCAGCTTGCGATATGAGCTTGCAATGCCGATCTGCGTCACCCCGGCCACTCCCCGCCGGGTCCATTTTCTACAGTCCCTGCACGGAGGCTGAAGAAGAAGCAGCACGTGGAGCAGAAAACATCTTTGGAAACGGTAAGTATCAGCAGCGGTGGGGGGGGGCAGCACTGGGGGGCACCGTATCTGGCACTGTGGTGCAACATATCTGGCACTGTGGGTCAATTTTTCTGGCACTGGGGGGCACCGTATACGGCACTGGTGGGCACTGTATATGGCACAGTGGGGCAATGTATCTGGCACTGGGGGGCACCGTATATGGCACTGTGGGGCAATTTTTCTGGCACTGGGGGTACCGTATATGGCACTGGAGGACAATGTATTTGGCACTGGGGGGCCCCGTATATGGCACTGTGGGGCAATGTATCTGGCACTAGGGGGGCAATGTATCTGGGACTGTGGGGCAATGTATCTGGCACTAGGGGGGCAATGTATCTGGCACTGTGGGGCAATGTATCTGGCACTAGGGGGGCACCGTATCTGGCACTGTGGGGCAATTTTTCTGGCACTGTGGGGCACCGTATCTGGTACTGGGGGGCAATGTATATGGCACTGGTGGGCACCGTATGTGGCACTGTGGGCCAATGTATCTGGCACTAGGGAGGCACCGTATCTGGTACTGTGGGGCAATTTTTCTGGCACTGTTGGGCACCGTATCTGGCACTGGGGAGCACCGTATATGGCACTGTGGGGCAATGTATCTGGCACTAGGGGGCAATGTATCTGGCACTGGAGGTCTCTCCCCCCTCCTCTGCCGGCTCCGTCCTCCCACTGACAGGAGCAGCGGCATGGCCCTGCAGTGTGTGCGGCTCTCCCCAGCAGCAGCAGGTTAGTCTCTCTCTCTCTCTCTCCCCTGTGGATGTGTTAAGTATAATTTTCATTTTTACAGGTACCCCTACCCTATTGGATTCTACTGGACAAGTGGACGTGATCGGCGTGGGATGTAGGTAAGTAATCTGTCTCTCATTATTACAGGTATCCCATTGGATTCTTCTGGACAAGTGGACGTGACCGGCGTGGGATGTAGGTAAGTATGTGTGAGTGTGTAAGTGTGTTTTAATACATTTTTACTGTCACGGTGTGTGAGTTGTGTTTTTATTTGGGTATTTTTGTTGTAGAACTACAGGTAGCAGCGGCCCCGTTATTTCCCTGCATGCTGGTACTTGAGGCTCTCCAAGTACCAGCAAGCGGGGGAGGCTTGCTGGGCCTTGTAGTTCCACAACAAAAGACAATATTCTTTTCTTTACACACATGACTATCAGCCTCCCATCCACCGCCCACGGATGGGGGGGACAGCATCGGGCTTCACCCATGGTCCTTGGGTGCCTGGAGGGGGGGTGACCCCTTGATTTAAGGGGTCCCTACTCCTCCAGGGAACCCCGGCCAGGGGTGACTAGTTGGGGGGGTAATGCCACGGCCGCAGGGACCTCCATAAATGTGTCCCCCGGCTGTGGCATTATGTCCCTGGCTAGTGGAGCCCGGTGCTGGTTTTAAAAATACGGGGGACCCCTACATCTTTTGTCCCCCGTATTTTTGGAACCAGGACCGGACTAAGAGCCGGGTGCTGGTTGTCTAAATACGGCGAACCCCTGTACAATTTTTTCACCGTATTTAAACAACCAGGACTGGCTCAAAGAGCCCGAGGCTGGTTATACTTAGGAGGGGGGACCCCACTCATTTTTTTTTTTTACTTTTTTAACACATTCAGACCTTTCTCCATTAAGTTAATGGAAGCCCTGGACAACAAAATTGCATTCATGTCCTCCTCCCACTCCCTTCCCAAACACTAATTATTATTTTTTCTATAAAAATGTACAATATATCACAAGTATGATGAGCAGGCAGGCAGCGGGCATTGGCGGCATCGGACTGAGATGCAAATTAGTGGCGGAGGGCTGGGTCAGTTGATGTTGGGCGAGTTTGTAAGCCATTGGTGGTGGCAGCGGGCATCGGCTTATAGGCAGTAGTGGGCATTGGCTCGGCGGCGGTAGGGGTCATCGGCAGGATTCGGCGGACATTATGGCTGTAGTGCCTCACCAGCCACTGACCTCACCGCACGCCACTGGTAAAAAGTGGACTTTTGCCTGCCATGATGTATAAAATGGGGACAATTGCCTGCAGTAATGTATAAAATGGGGATTCTGCCCTGATGTATAAAATGGGGACACGTGCCTGCCATAAAGTGTAAAAAGGGGGACACTTGCCTGCCGTAATGTATAAAATGGGGACTCTGTCTGCCGGGATGTATAAAATGGGGACAATTGCCTGCAGTAATGTATAAAATGGGGATTCTGCCCTGATGTATAAAAATAAGAATTTACTTACCGATAATTCTATTTCTCGGAGTCCGTAGTGGATGCTGGGGTTCCTGAAAGGACCATGGGGAATAGCGGCTCCGCAGGAGACAGGGCACAAAAAGTAAAGCTTTAGGATCAGGTGGTGTGCACTGGCTCCTCCCCCTATGACCCTCCTCCAAGCCTCAGTTAGGATACTGTGCCCGGACGAGCGTACACAATAAGGAAGGATTTATGAATCCCGGGTAAGACTCATACCAGCCACACCAATCACACTGTACAACCTGTGATCTGAACCCAGTTAACAGTATGATAACAGCGGAGCCTCTGAAAGATGGCTCACAACAATAATAACCCGATTTTTGTAACTATGTACAAGTATTGCAGATAATCCGCACTTGGGATGGGCGCCCAGCATCCACTACGGACTCCGAGAAATAGAATTATCGGTAAGTAAATTCTTATTTTCTCTATCGTCCTAGTGGATGCTGGGGTTCCTGAAAGGACCATGGGGATTATACCAAAGCTCCCAAACGGGCGGGAGAGTGCGGATGACTCTGCAGCACCGAATGAGAGAACTCCAGGTCCTCCTTAGCCAGGTTATCAAATTTGTAGGATTTTACAAACGTGTTTGCCCCTGACTAAATAGCCGCTCGGCAAAGTTGTAAAGCCGAGACCCCTCGGGCAGCCGCCCAAGATGAGCCCACCTTCCTTGTGGAATGGGCATTTACATATTTTGGCTGTGGCAGGCCTGCCACAGAATGTGCAAGCTGAATTGTATTACACATCCAACTAGCAAAAGTCTGCTTAGAAGCAAGAGCACCCAGTTTGTTGGGTGCATACAGGATAACAGCAAGTCAGTTTTCCTGACTCCAGCCGTCCTGGAACCTATATTTTCAGGGCCCTGACCACATCTAGCAACTTGGAGTCCTCGAAGTCCCTAGTAGGCGCAAGACACCACAATAAGCTGGTTCAGGTGAAACACTGACACCACCTTAGGGAGAGAACTGGGGACGAGTCCGCAGCTCTGCCCTGTCCGAATGGACAAACAGATATGGGCTTTTTTGAGAAAAAAACCACCAATTTGACACTCGCCTGGTCCAGGCCAGGTCCAAGAGCATGTTCACTTTTCATGTGAGATGCTTCAAATCCACAGATTTGACTGGTTTTAAACCAATGTGTTTTGAGGAATCCCAGAACTACGTTGAGATCCCACAGTGCCACTGGAGGCACAAAAGGGGGTTGTATATGCAATACTCCCTTGACAAACTTCTGGACTTCAGGAACTGAAGCCAATTCTTTCTGGAAGAAAAATCGACAGGGCCGAAATTTGAACCTTAATGGACCCCAATTTGAGGCCCATAGACACTCCTGTTTGCAGGAAATGCAGGAATCGACCGAGTTGAAATTTCTTCGTGGGGCCTTCCTGGCCTCACACCACGCAACATATTTTCGCCACATGTGGTGATAATGTTGTGCGGTCACCTCCTTTCTGGCTTTGACCAGGGTAGGAATGACCTCTTCCTGAATGCCTTTTCCCTTAGGATCCGGCGTTCCACCGCCATGCCGTCAAACGCAGCTGCGGTAAGTCTTGGAACAGACATGGTACTTGCTGAAACAAGTCCCTTCTTAGCGGCAGAGGCCATAAGTCCTCTGTGAGCATCTCTTGAAGTTCCGGGTACCAAGTCCTTCTTGGCCAATCCGGAGCCATGAGTATAGTTCTTACTCCTCTACGTCTTATAATTCTCAGTACCTTAGGTATGAAAAGCAGAGGATGGAACACATACACCGACTGGTACACCCACGGTGTTACCAGAACGTCCACAGCTATTGCCTGAGGGTCTCTTAACCTGGCGCAATACCTGTCCCGTTTTTTGTTCAGACGGGACGCCATCATGTCCACCTTTGGTAATTCCCAACGGTTTACAATCATGTGGAAAACTTCCCCATGAAGTTCCCACTCTGCCGGGTGGAGGTCGTGCCTACTGAGGAAGTCTGCTTCCCAGTTTCCATTCCCGGAATGAAACACTGCTGACAGTGCTATCACATGATTTTCCGCCCAGCGAAAAGTCCTTGCAGTTTTTGCCACTGCCCTCCTGCTTCTTGTGCCGCCCTGTCTATTTACGTGGGCGACTGCCGTGATGTTTTATCCCACTGGATCAATACCGGCTGACCTTGAAGCAGAGGTCTTGCTAAGCTTAGAGCATTATAAATTTACCCTTAGCTATATTTATGTGGAGAAAAGTCTCCAGACTTGATCACACTCCCTGGAAATTTTTTCCTTGTGTGACTGCTCCCCAGCCTCTCGGGCTGGCCTCCGTGGTCACCAACATCCAAAACTGAATGCCGAATCTGCGGCCCTCTAGAAGATGAGCACTCTGTAACCACCACAGGAGAGACACCCTTGTCCTTGGATATAGGGTTATCCGCTGATGCATCTGAAGATGCGATCCGGACCATTTGTCCAGCAGATCCCACTGAAAAGTTCTTGCATGAAATCTGCCGACTGGAATTGCTTCGAAGGAAGTCACCATTTTTTTACCATGGCCCTTGTGCAATGATGCACTGATTTTAGGAGGTTCCTGACTAGCTCGGATAACTCCCTGGCTTTCTCTTCCGGGAGAAACACCTTTTTCTGGACTGTGTCCAGAATCATCCCTAAGCACAGGAGACTTGTTGTCGGGATCAGCTGCGATTTTGGAATATTTAGAATCCACCCCTGCTGTTGTAACAGTATCCGAGATAGTGCTACTCCGACCTCCAACTGTTCCCTGGACTTTGCCCTTATCAGGAGATCGTCCAAGTAAGGGATAATTAAGACGCCTTTTCTTCGAAGAAGAACCTTCATTTCGGCCATTACCTTGGTAAAGACCCGGGGTGCCGTGGACAATCCAAACGGCAGCGTCTGAAACTGATAGTGACAGTTCTGTACCACGAACCTGAGGTACCCTTAGTGATAAGGGCAAATTTGGGACATGGAGGTAAGCATCCCTGATGTCTCGGGACACCATATAGTCCCCTTCTTCCCGGTTCGTTATCACTGCTCTGAGTGACTCCATCTTGACTTGAACCTTTGTAAGTGTTCAAATTTTTTTAGATTTAGAATAGGTCTCACCTAGCCTTCTGGCTTCAGTACCACAATATAGTGTGGAATAATACCCCTTTTCTTGTTGTAGGAGGGGTAATTTAATTATCACCTGCTGGGAATACAGCTCGTGAATTGTTTCCCATATTGCCTCCTTGTCGGAGGGAGACCTTGGTAAAGCAGACTTCAGGAGCCTGCGCAGGGGAAACGTCTCGACATTCCAATCTGTACCCCTGGGATACTACTTGTAGGATCCAGGGGTCCTGTACGGTCTCAGCGTCATGCTGAGAGCTTGTCAGAAGCGGTGGAACGCTTCTGTTCCTGGGAATGGGCTGCCTGCTGCAGTCTTCTTCCCTTTCCTCTATCCCTGGGCAGATATGACTCTTATAGGGACGAAAGGACTGAAGCTGAAAAGACGGTGTCTTTTTCTGCAGAGATGTGACTTAGGGTAAAAAACGGTGGATTTTCCAGCAGTTGCCGTGGCCACCAGGTCCGATGGACCGACCCCAAATAACTCCTCTTCCTTTATACGGCAATACACCTTTGTGCCGTTTGGAATCTGCATCACCTGACCACTGTCGTGTCCATAAACATCTTCTGGCAGATATGGACATCGCACTTACTCTTGATGCCAGAGTGCAAATATCCCTCTGTGCATCTCGCATATATAGAAATGCATCCTTTAAATGCTCTATAGTCAATAAAATACTGTCCCTGTCAAGGGTATCAATATTTTTAGTCAGGGAATCCGACCAAGCCACCCCAGCTCTGCACATCCAGGCTGAGGCGATCGCTGGTCGCAGTATAACACCAGTATGTGTGTATGTACTTTTTATGATATTTTCCAGCCTCCTGTCAGCTGGCTCCTTGAGGACGGCCCTATCTATAGACGGTACCGCCACTTGTTCTGATAAGCGTGTGAGCGCCTTATCCACCCTAAGGGGTGTTTCCCAACGCGCCCTAACTTCTGGCGGGAAAGGGTATACCGCCCATATTTTCTATCGGGGGGAACCCACGCATCATCACACACTTCATTTAATTTATCTGATTCAGGAAAAACTACGGTAGTTTTTTCACATCCCACATAATACCCTCTTTTGTGGTACTTGTAGTATCAGAAATATGTAACACCTCCTTCATTGCCCTTAACGTGTGGCCCTAATAAGGAATACGTTTGTTTATTCACCGTCGACACTGGATTCAGTGTCCCTGTCTGTGTCTGTGTCGACCGACTAAAGTAAACGGGCGTTTTAAAACCCCTGACGGTGTTTTTGAGACGTCTGGGCCGGTACTAATTGTTTGTCGGCCGTCTCATGTCGTCAACCGACCTTGCCGCGTGTTGACATTATCACGTAATTCCCTAAATAAGCCATCCATTCCGGTGTCGACTCCCTAGAGAGTGACATCACCATTACAGGCAATTGCTCCGCCTCCTCACCAACATCGTCCTCATACATGTCGACACACACGTACCGACACACAGCACACACACAGGGAATGCTCTGATAGAGGACAGGACCTACTAGCCCTTTGGAGAGACAGAGGGAGAGTTTGCCAGCACACACCAAAAACGCTATAATTATATAGGGACAACCTTATATAAGTGTTTTCCCTTATAGCATCTTTTTTATATATTTCTAACGCCAAATTAGTGCCCCCCCTCTCTGTTTTAACCCTGTTTCTGTAGTGCAGTGCAGGGGAGAGCCTGGGAGCCTTCCCTCCAGCCTTTCTGTGAGGGAAAATGGCGCTGTGTGCTGAGGAGATAGGCCCCGCCCCTTTTTCGGCGGCCTCGTCTCCCGCTCTTAACGGATTCTGGCAGGGGTTAAATATCTCCATATAGCCCCCGGAGGCTATATGTGAGGTATTTTTAGCCAAAAATAGGTTTTCATTGCCTCCCAGGGCGCCCCCCTTCCAGCGCCCTGCACCCTCAGTGACTGCCGTGTGAAGTGTGCTGAGAGGAAATGGCGCACAGCTGCAGTGCTGTGCGCTACCTTAAGAAGACTGAGGAGTCTTCATGCCGCCGATTCTGGACCTTCTTCTTGTTTCAGCATCTGCAAGGGGGCCGGCGGCGAGGCTCCGGTGACCATCCAGGCTGTACCTGTGATCGTCCCTCTGGAGCTAATGTCCAGTAGCCAAAGAAGCCAATCCATCCTGCACGCAGGTGAGTTCACTTCTTCTCCCCTAAGTCCCTCGTTGCAGTGATCCTGTTGCCAGCAGGACTCACTGTAAAATAAAAAACCTAAGCTAAACTTTTCTAAGCAGCTCTTTAGGAGAGCCACCTAGATTGCACCCTTCTCGGCCGGGCACAAAAATCTAACTGAGGCTTGGAGGAGGGTCATAGGGGGAGGAGCCAGTGCACACCACCTGATCCTAAAGCTTTACTTTTTGTGCCCTGTCTCCTGCGGAGCCGCTATTCCCCATGGTCCTTTCAGGAACCCCAGCATCCACTAGGACGATAGAGAAATGGGGACACGTGCCTGCCATAATGTGTAAAAAGGGGGACACTTGCCTGCAGTAATGTATAAAATGGGGACTCTTGCCTGCCATAATGTGTAAAATGGGGACTCTTGCCTGCCGTAAAGTGGGAATTTAATGTATCAAGGGCATTGCGGTGTGTGGCATAATATGGTGCAGGGGGCATTACTGTGTGGGGCTTAAGATGGTAGAATTTTTATTTCCCTATGGTGGGCGTGATCTGTTGGTACACGGTCAAACACTGGGGTATGAGGTAGACGGGGGCACGCCCATTAAAATGAGGCCAGGCCCATTTAAATAATGAGGGCACGCCCCCTTGCGGGGGGATGCTGGCGACACATTAAGGGATGCATTTTTGGGGTGCTGCGTATTTTAATGTGATAAATATATATAAATATATATATATATATATAGATATATATAGATATAGATATACAGATAGATATAGATAGATACAGTGGCGGAACTAGCGACAAAATGCTTTGGGCCCCCCATCCCATCCAAGTCCACCCCCTCACCCCTGGAGAGGACCTGGTGAGGGGGACCTGCTCAGGGCCAGAGAAATGGATACCTAGCAACAGTGCCGTAACTAGACATTTTAGCACTGTGTGCAAGAAACGGCATCGGAGCCCCACCCCTGCATGCAAAACAGGGGCAGTGCGCGCCGTAGGCGCACGCAAAAATACATAGTGGTGTGGCTTTGTGGGGAAGGGGTGTGGCCATAAAAATACCAATTCATAAAACGGTGCACAGTAGTCTCCATTATTCAAATTACGCCGCACAGTAGCACCACTACACCAGGTAGAGACCCTTTTACACCTTACGGCAGACAGATTCCTCTTTTTACACATTACAACAGACAGTGTCCCCTTTTTACACATTACTGCAGACAGTGTCCCCTTTTTACACATAACGGCAGACAGCGTGCCCTTTTTACACATAGCGGCAGACAGCATGCACTTTTTACACATAACGGCAGACAGCGTCCCCTTTTTACACATAACGGCAGACAGCGTGCCCTTGTTACACATAGCGGCAGACAGCGTACACTTTTTACACATAACGGCAGACAGCGTGCCCTTTTTACACATTACGGCAGACAGTGTGCCCTTGTTACACATTACGGCAGACAGCATCCCCCTTTTTACACATTACGGCAGGCAGATTCCCCCTTTTTACACATTGCGGCAGACAGCGTGCCCTTGTTACACATAGCGGAAGACAGCGTACACTTTTACACATAACGGCAGACAGCGTGCCCTTTTTACACATAACGGCAGACAGCGTCCCCTTTTTACACATTACAGCAGACAGTGTGCCCTTGTTACACATCACGGCAGACAGATTCCCCCTTTTTACACATTGCGTCAGGCAGATTCCCCCTTTTTACACATTACGTCAGGCAGATTCCCCCTTTTTACACATTGCGGCAGGCAGATTCCCCCTTTTTACACATTGCGGCAAGCAGATTCCCCCTTTTTACACATTGCGTCAGGCAGATTCCCCCTTTTTACACATTGCGTCAGGCAGATTCCCCCTTCTTACACATTGCGGCAGGCAGATTCCCCCTTTTTACACATTGCAGCAGGCAGATTCCCCCTTTTTACACATTGCGGCAGGCAGTCCCCCATTTTTACACATTGCGGCAGGCAGTTCCCCTTTTTGTAGAAAGAAAGAAAGAAAGAAAGAAAGAAAGAGAAAGAATTATACTTACCCTCTCCGCTGGCTCAGGCTCCTCGGTGCAGCTTCTGGTCACAATTCCCGGGCAGGAGAGGAGGAGGAGGGAGGTGGAGGAGGGAGCCGCAGCAGCGCTGTGTTATTGGTGGAGGCGCTGCTGCTGCTGCCCCTCTGCTTCACTATAGGCTGTTCTCGGAAGACAGCCTATAGTGAAGCAGAGGGACAGCAGCAGCAGTGCCTCAACCAGTAGTAAAGCGCTGCTGCGGCTCCCTCCTCCTTCTCCCCCGTACCGCTGCTCCTCTCCTCTCTGTCCGGGCGGCTGTGTGCTGCGGGCAGCGGTTGCCCGCAGCACACAGCGGCATGTAATGAGTCAGTTTGACTCATTACATGCTTTGGGCCCCTGGACAGTGGCGGGCCCCAGTGCAACGCACTGGTTGCACTGGCGGTAGTTCCGCCTCTGGATAGACAGATAGATAGATAGATAGATAGATAGATAGATAGATAGATAGATAGATAGATAAGTATTTTTAGGCTTTTTGTATGTGACGGTTGTATTTTGTCGGCTAATTGTGTTATTTTATTTTCAACCAGCAATGTCATCTGAGGAGTACCGCCAATTCTGGTCAGGATTCATTGATCTGTACCATCAGAACGGGTGCCTGTGGCGTGTCAAAAGCCCGGACTATGCCAACAGAATCAAGCGGAATCGGGCATATCAGCAGCTTATTGAGTACAGTAGAGGCAGAAACTCTGATGTCGATGTGAATTGGGTAAAGAAAAAAATCGCAAATTTCTGAACAGTCTTCGTTAACGGAACAAAAGAAGGTGCAGGATTCAGAGCGATCCGGAGCCGGGACTGATGAGGTCTATAAACCGACACTCTGGTACTATGACCAAATTCAGTTCATTATAGAGCAAGAGCCGCGGGTAAGGTCACGGGATGCTCTGGCTCCAGAGCCTCCAATTCCTGTAGAAGAGGAGGCCCAGGAGACTCTGGATCTGGTAAGTACACACACATTTGTTTGGTATGCCCCCCACAAATTTTGACATAGACCTAATTTTAGTTTTTCTTATATTGCAGGAACCTACCCCGGAGCTGGAGGAGGAGCCTACCACAGGCCAAGGGGCAGAAGTGGAGGAGCCAGTAGTGGAGCCGGTGGCAACCCCACAGCCGCGTCCAGCAAGACCGAGGCGCACGGCGAGGAGGACCACTTCTGCCCCCTATAGCACCCCCTCTGGCTCCCAGCAGTTTTTCCAACGCGCCGAGGAGGTTCTCCATAGGCCCCCGGATGTGGAACAACAATTTGGCAATTATATTGCTGCAGAAATGCGCCTGATAACGGAGGAACAAAAACTGATCCTCCAACGGTTAATCTTTGAGGCTACCTCACGCACCAGGCGCCAAGCACTGGTGCCGGTGTGTGAGATAGTGCCACCTGACCGTTGGTATAACCCAAATTTGCCTCCTCCCCCCTTCCCATACCACCCCCCAATGGAGCATGCGGCGGTAAACCCTCCTCCTCAACCTTTGTTTTTTCGACGGGAGCCACACAGCCCAGCCCCTCCACCCAATCTAGCACCTCGTCCAGTGGCATGTACTCTGACATGCCGAGTACAGGGTCCTCTGTGCTGGGCGACCCACGCTTTTTTAATTTATAATTCATTTTTTGTACCCGGTTTTTTAGTTTTGTTGGAAAAATCTGCTGGTGACCTTATCCTACACTCTTGCTCCAAGTGAACTTTATGAGGTCATTTTGTACTGCAGCGTCGGTTTTGTGACCTCACTGTCCCGGACTACGGATCGTTGTGATGACTGCACTTCTTGTGTTCCTTCAAGACTGTTCGGAAATTTGCTGTTGTTCTTCACCCAAGGCAAAATCGCACTGTGTTTGCCTCTACTGTACTCGGATATGCCTGATTCCTGTTCTGTTGGCATAGTCCCTGGCAAAAGGCACTTGTTCTCATGGTACAGTGTATGAATCCTGGCCAGAGTTGGCAGTGTCAGTTGATTATTTTTATAAAGTTTTTTTTTTTTAAATGTGTTGTGTATTTTTTATAAAATGTAAAGGGGTTTATATTGTGTTGTTGGCAGTTCGTAAAAATGCCCTATAGCATTTTTAGGTGGGGGGTGGTGGATTTTTTTTTGGGGGGGGGAATGGGAGCTAAGTGTTGCTGTGATGGAGGTGGGGGGGATACTGGCAAAAACCCAACATTTTTTAAGTGTCTTATTTTGGGTCATGTTTTATTAGAGCCTAATTCAGACCTGATCGTAGCCCTGCATAATTTTGCAGGGCTACGATCAGGCACACCAACATGCGGGGGGACGCCCCCGCATGTCAGGCCCCCCCCACCCCACCCCCACAGAAGTGCAAAAGCATCACACAGCTGCGATGATTTTGCACTTCAGTAGTAACTCCCAGCCAGCGCAGCTTTTGCGTGCTGGCCGGGAGCTACTTGACGCTGCCCGGGTCGCAGCGGCTCCCGGCTCCGTGTGATGTCACGCAGCTGCTGCAACCTGCCCCCCACACGGTCTGGCCACGTCTGCGTTGGCCGGACCGCGCCCGCAAAACGGCGGCCAAACGGCGCCGTGCCACCACTTCCCGCCTTTGCCTGTAAATCAGGCAGAGGGGCTCACAAGGCAACGACAGCTGTTGCACTGTGGCGCCGGCTCACTTCTGACCTGATCGCTGTGATGAACTGGAGCAAGCAATAAGGTCAGATCCGTGCATGCTTCTGTGTGAAAATGGTTAAGTTAAAGTTAATGGTAAAGTAAAAAAAAAAAAAAAAAGATGTGCAGGTCCACCCATTCAGCATAACCAGCCTCGGGCTCTTTGAGCCGGTCCTGGTTGCAAAAATATGAGGGAAAATGGAGTAGGGGTCCCCCATATTTAAGCAACCAGCACCGGGCTCTTGGACCGGTCCTGGTTCAGAAAATATGGGGGACAAAAAGAGTAGGGGTCCCCCATATTTTTGAAACCAGCACCGGGCTCCACTAGCCAGGGAGGTGATGCCGCAGCCAGGGGACACTTTTATACAGGTCCCTGCGGCCGCAGCATCACACACCCCAACTAGTCACCCCTGGGGGGGTGGGGACCCCTTAAATAAAGGGGTCCCCCCTCCAGGCACCCAAGGGCCAGGGGTGAAGCCCGAGGCTGTCCCCAGCACCCGTGGGCTGATAGCCAAAATTGAGTTTAAAAATGAATATTGTCTTTTGCTGTGGAACTACAAGTCCCAGCAAGCCTCCTCGAATGCCGGTACTTGGAGAACCACAAGTACCAGCATGCAGAGAATTAAAGGGCACCTGGTACCTGTAGTTCCACAACAAAAGAAATACCCCAAAAAAGACAAAACATACACACCGTGAAGGTAAAAGTTTATTAACACACACCAACACACTCGCACATACTTACCTAGTGTCCCACACAGCCCCTCGGTCCTCTTGTCCATGTAGAATCCATGGGTTCACTGGAAAAAATGTAAACAAAAATCAGCCACAGAGCAGAAATGCACTGTTTTAAAAATGGCTGACAGTCGAAAAAGACACTCCCCCCAACCCTGTAATGCCATCCCACTATTATAATGAGATAGTCAAAATCTCACATAAGCCAAAATCTCACATAAGCCAAAATCGTAAGCACACATAGGGGGTCATTCCGAGTTGCTCGCTCGTTGACGATTTTTGCAATGGAGCGATTAAGGCGAAAATGCGCATGGTTCGCAGTGCGCATGCGCTAAGTATTTTAGCACAAAACTTAGTAGATTTACTCACGTCCGAACGAAGAATTTCCATCGTTGAAGTGATCGTAGTGTGACTGACAGGAAGTGTGTGTTTCTGGGCGGAATCTGACCGTTTTCTGGGAGTGTGCGGAAAAAAGCAGGCGTGCCAGGATAAAACGCGGGAGTGTCTGGAGAAACGGGGAGTGGCTGGCCGAACGCAGGGCGTGTTTGTGACGTCAAACCAGGAACTAAATGGGCTGAACTGATCACAGTGTAGGAGTAAGTCTCGAGCTACTCAGAAACTGCTAAGAATTTTCTATTCGCAATTCTGCTAATCTTTCGTTCGCAATTCTGCTATGCTAAAATACACTCCCAGAGGGCGACGGCCTAGCGTGTGCAATGCTGCTAAAATCTGCTAGCAAGCGAACAACTCGGAATGAGGGCCCTCAGAGCCGGCCATAACCAATATGATGCCCTAGGCAAGATTTTGGCTGGTGCCCCCTAGCACTAACGCTGGTTCCGCCTCTGACCTTGCACCTCTTTCCCAGGTGTTTGTACCCTCTATATTTTAAATAGGAACAGTTCGCATATTTGGCGCACAGCCCAAAAAGGGGTGTGTTTTTGCTGGCAAGGGGCATGGCCACACAATAGTAACCCCAATTCCAATTACGCCACACAGTACTGCAACTTTATTCACATTTGATCATGCGATAGTGTCCATAATTCATATTACATCCCACAGTAGTATCACTTTACGTTACTCCTCACAGTAGAGCCCCTTATTCACATTACATCACACTGAATTGCTCCTTATTCACATTACACCACACCCTATTGCTCTTTATTCACATTAGACGACACAGTAGTGCCCTTTCTATAAACAATGCCACATAGTAGAGCACCTTAAACACATAATGCCACACAGTAATGCCCCTTACAAATATGAGACACATTATTAATGTCCTTATAAACATATTGCGCCTTACACATTATGACAACCTTTATTAATGCCCTTTTACACATAATGTCCCTTACACATATGCTGCACATTATTAATGCCCTTATACACATAATGACACACATAGTGCCCCCTACACATATGCCGCACATTATTAATGCCCTTATACACATAATGACACACATAGTGCCCCTTACACATATGTTGCACATTATTAATGCATTTTTACATGACAAACATAATGCTCCTTATACATATTCCAAACACTACTGCACAACCAACCCAGTCACATGCACACAGCACTTATACTGCCACTAACACTATGACCTCTGCCTCTGCTTGGATACAGATGTGTCCTCATAAATCTTGCCTCAGTGCTAACGTTGGGCATATTTTTTTAATAAAAATGCATCTTATTTGCATTGCTATGTGGCTAGGATGCACAAGCAGCTTCTGCTGATTAAAATGATATGCAGCATGCCTATATTCTGTGTGAGACTGTGACTGTATCTGCATATGAAATGCTACACACAGAATATAGGCATGCTGCATATCATTTTAATCAGCAGAGGCTGCTGATGCCCCTAGGCATATCAAATGCCCTAGGCAATTGCCTAGTTTGCCTATGCCTATGGCTGGCTCTGAGGGCCCTAGTACAGATCTCAAGAAAAGTTAGTCAAAATCTGTGCTATCTGGCCTCCGGGGAGTTCAAGGAAAATCGCAATTAAAAATCGAACATAGCAAAGATCTCACCGTGTGTACACACCTTAGTTAGCATAACACCTTTTCCATACATGGGCAAAATTTACAGAAATCCCCTAAAGATTTTTTTTTCTCTATATTAATTCCCCACCCTGGTAGCTTGCAGCACTCTATATAGGGTTCTAGGATACAGTGCTGTAATTTGAGCTAACAGTAAATATTTGATCATGTAACTTCATAGCACTGTGACAGCTCTTTCTCTCTTCCAATGTATGGTATTCAGGGAGTGTTAGCAAGTATGTTATAATGCACTTCAGATAACAAATATACCTAGATCCATTATTAAACTCATTCATTAAACTTTTATCTTTAGGGCTACAAATTGCGAATGTTTGTTGAATAATGTGCACTGTTTTCCTTCTAAACTTTAATATTAAAACTGAGCAACTTCTGAGATGTCATTTACCTCTTAACATGTAGCTGTTTAAACAAACTACATACAGTATATATAATTTATATATTTACTGTGATGAAAGCACTGGTAAGGTTGTACATGGGTGAGATATTTGTCACAGGATTCTGACCTATATGATTTAAAATTCCAGGAAAATGTCTGTGATTGCAAAATAGACTGGTTAAATGATTTGTGCTTTAGTAAAAGCCATTTAAGGGTTACTGGGCTTGTGGATGGAGAGAGAGGGCAGGCTCCATTCACTTTGTCCATTTCGGATCTTTAAGCCTTCAGTCTGATATCAGGCTAATTAGTACTTGTACCTGTAGAGGCCAATAAAGCTAGGTCAGGGCTTTACTCGGGCTCTCACTTCCTGGGGGGAACAGGTCACAGACTTGCTCAGAAACACTGTGATGCACTGACTGTGAGTACTGTGCATATGCTTTTGTTGTGGTGGGGACATTAGGTACTGCCACTTTGTGAGAGGGAATCTGTGTGTTAGTGCCCAGACCGGCTAGGATTTATTTTATGTTTTGATAACTCTCTCCACTAAACCATCAGCTTGTGGGTAATAAATAACGGTTCTTAACGGAGTCATTTTAAACAGATGGCATAATTTTCGCCATAAATGGTGTACCCTGTCCAGTCAGGATTTCCTTTGGTATACCCATTCTGCTAAAGATGTGTACTACTACTGGTCTAGTAATGGCAAATTTTATTAGCGGCCCAACCAAATCCATAGCTATTCTCTCAAACAGAACCTCAATAATGGTTGATGGGACAATCATACTGTTAAATGTTGCCTTGGAACATAGGGGGTCATTCCGAATTGATTGCTCACTGCTGATTTTCACAGCACAGCGATCAGGTCTCTACTGCGCATGCATATGCACCGCAATGCGCACGCGCGTCATACGGGTACAATGCGGATCATTGCTGAGCGGTGGTTTTAATGAAGAATCCATTCGCACAGCCGATCGCAAGAAGATTGGTAGAAAAAGGGCATCTATAGGTGTCAACTGACCGTTTTCTGGGGGTAGTAGGGAAAACGCAGGCGTGTCCAGGCGTTTGGAGGGCGGGTGTGTGACGTCAATTCCGGCACCAAGAAGACTGAAGTGATCGCAAGGGCTGAGTAAGTTCAGGCCTACTCAGAAACTGCACAAAATGTTTTTGCAGAGCTCAGCAGCACAAGCAATCACACACTTGCAAAGCGAAAAAACACTTCCCCGTGGGCGGGGATTATGCGTTTGCACGGCTGCTAAAACCAGCTAGCGAGCGATCAACTCGGAATGAGGTTATGGTACTGACATTCAGGGCATGACGCACAATAATCAGATTGATACCTCTTTATGGACCTGGGGCCAGAAAAACCTCTGTAAAAGGTTATGTGACCATGCAGTTATGTGACCATGAGCCAACTCTAATACCATTCTTCTATATGCCTTGGGAACTACTAATTTTCCCACAGTATCTTCCCCTTTCTTGGTCACCTGATACAATAAATCCTGGTGTACTGCTATGTGAGGATATGACAACCTACTATCGGGGTCTACTGTGTTTCCATCAATCGCTTTTACATTCTCTCTACCTTCTTCCAAAGTTGAGTCATTTGACTACTCTAAGGCAAAGATCTCTTTTCTGACTTAAGATCAGGCAGGCGATCAACTGGTTAAACAACATTTTCTATTTCAGTAGGCGTACATCATTCTCTGCCCCACCACTACTCTCATCATTCTCTGACTCCCCAATCATACTTGAGAAAGGGCACATTTCAGACTCAGAAGACACTCCCACTGTATCAATAACATTCTCTAAATGCGTCTGGGTTATTTACCTCTGTAACAAATCAGTTTTCCCACAGCATCCAGAAGTGGGCAAAGTCTCTTCCCAATATCGCATCAAACCATGAACCAAACCCACAGGGACTACAATGGAACCACAATGTATTTCTATGTTCACTACCAGAATCTAACAACGCTTTTAACTATTTGCCTACTATAGTGACTATACACAAGGCTACCTGAGCAAAGAAAAATACTGTGCAGTTGACATATGCAATATAACATTGCATAGGTTCAGAGGCAAGCAACAATTAGCAGCAATGGCCCAAACCACCATGTTAAAAAATATTTGATCATACTATTATCAAGTATTATACTGGGAAGGAACTTTCCTGGCACTGCTGGCCTACTTTCAGGTTCCAAACCCACAGTCTTAGATTCAGTCTATCACCAAACACCCTTCTCTTTGGAACAGTCTTACCAGTGGCCACTGGAGATTGCTGGTACAGAACTAGGACTCGGTGGAGTACACTTAATAGTTCCTCAGCCGCCACATACCTTTTCAACATTTCTACAAATTGGTCTACTGTTTTAGGGTCCGCATGGCTCACCCACTTGCGCAAAATTGTAGGTAGAGACCATAGATATCAATAACAACCCTTTTCAAAATCTGGAGGCTGTAGCCTCTTTGCGGTAAGATGGACCAGGTCATGCATTTGAGAGTGTGGAGGCTTTTCCATATTCCCAGCAGTGAACTTGTTGGACATGAACAAACACTCTGACTCTCAGTCAAGCTGAGATTTCTTAATGTATCATAGTCTTTGCCATCAGTCAGACACAAGTCAAAATAGGCTTTACTGCGGATTTCCAGACAGAAAGGGGGCCACAAGACTTGGGCACTAATCTTTAGGCCAATTCTCTCTCTCAGCTGTTCTGTTAAAAGTGGTTAGATAGGCTTCAACATCATCACTCTGAGTCATCTTTTGCAGAAAATGACTGGCCCATATGAGTTAGTTGGAACATCGGTGGAAGAATCTCCAGGCCGGGTTGCTAGCTGCTGTACCACCTCTCCTAAAGACTGGAAGTTTTCCTCTATGGCCACTTTCTGTTGCCTCTGGGCTGTCTCAAAGGCCAATAGAATCTTGTTGTTGTTCTGCTGAGCTCACATAGCCTGCAGCACGACCTTAACAATGTCCTCCATGTTATCTTTGAGTGTAGGATTAAAGCAGAATCTGGCTTCCCTAAGCATCTGCTGACACCATCACCATGGATTTCACAACATATAAACTGATGTCCAAAACCATAAATTGGTGTTTGTCACTTTAAATTTTAAACACATTTTTTTCACATAGCTACAATATTCAGTGTGTTGCTCACATTTGCCACCAATTTAAGGGAATCAAGGTAGAGGTGTTGTAGGGGACACCCAATTTTATATCGGAATGGGTGATGTATCAATGTACAGTACTGTATATTGTAGTGTGGAAAATGTTTTAGGCTGACAACTGCTTGAAACTTAATTACTTTGGTGGGACACAGCTTGTTTACAATACAGCCCAGAGGTGTCAGGTCTCCTTTGATGTAGGGGACAAGAGTTTGCTAGGAGAACCCCTCAGAGACACTATGGCTGGAAAGGTGTGAACGGGTCATCCTGAAGCATGTTGTAAAAACTAGTCCAGGCTTATTACAAGACCAGATCTCCAAGCTTCAAACAGCTATAGAGATAAGAGCATCTGCCCCTGTTCGAATGACCCAGAGACCCCATAGCCTAACCTTAGAATCAATCAATTCTGGTTTTGGAAGGGTTAAAAAGGAATCTCACGGAAGTGTGGGCTGCAGTAGGTTTAAATATGAGAAACATGCAATGCAAACTTTTCATTGTTGTGAGGTGGATTAAGTGTGAGACTTGATCCTATAATGACACCAGGTGATCCGAAAAGACTTCACTTCCTCAGCGTTCTACACTGAGGGGACCTGACTGTTTGTGTGTTTTCTTCCCTTCATTTTATTTCTTGAAATTGTGATAACTTGTGTGACTATTTAAGCTATTAGAATCTTGTAACCTTTCTTTTTGGTAACAATAAGCTTTGAAGATATTCTTGAATTAAATGCCATAATTTTAGTTCTGGTTCTGTGTTTCTGACCCAAGACCCTAAGCAGCCCATGTTACCTATTTTTTAAGTATAAATAAATGCGTGTGCGGGTGAGAGCTGAAGTTTTGCCTGGGCTTGTCTCAAAAAATCACTTCAGCTGATGGCAGTGACAGTGTTTATTAACCACACGCACTGAGGTAATCAGAAAGTGTAACCGGTGGCGATTCTCCGATTTACATATCTGGAGGATCAGCGCACCGGGTAGCGTGACAGGTGGGCACCTCTAAGCACACAGCCGCCAGGCAAACAGCACACCATCTGGGCACTAACTAACACACAGATTTATTCTCTCAGAGTGTTGGGACATAATGCCCCCACCACAACAAAGGCATATGCACAGTACTCACGAGCAGTGCATCACAGTGTCTCTGAACAAGCCTGCTACCTGTTCCCCCCAGGAAGTGAGACCCTGACTAAATCCCTGACAAAGCTTTACTGGCCACTACAGGTGCAAGTACTAATTAGCCTGATAACAGGCTAAAGTCCTAATGATCCGAAATGGACCAAGTGGATGGAGCCTGCCCTCTCTCTTCATCCACAACACCAGGAGCTCTTAACCGGGCTTTTGTTAAAACCCAAAGCATTTTGCAGTCTGTTTTGCAATCAGTCATTTTCTTGGGGTTTTAAATCATATACATCAGAAATCTGGGACAGATATATCTCTCGTGTACAACCTTACCAGTGCTTTTATCACATTACTTACATAGAAAACTGAAATGATGTGCTCTGAGCTGCTGCAGCGTGCTATGCCATGCTCTCCTGTCTTGTTGGGTCTTCACAGATACATTACTGGGAGGAGGCGTGGTCATGCTGAGCGTGCTAGGATATCTCCACCCCCTCCCAGTAATGCATCTGTGAAGAGCCGGCAAGACAAGAGATCATGGGTGTAGCATGCTGCAGCAGCTCAGAGCACAATTTTTAAAGCAGAAGTCACTGCGGGGATCCGGGGGTAAGCACCGCTGTCATATTTTGAGACGGCATTGTTGCCCCCTTGATCCACAAGTTCCGACACTACTAATTGTAACACATGTTCCACCATATCATAAAGTTGAGTATACCTCCCATCAGGGTGAGACAAAATATAATGATGAAAAGGATGATAGAATATATACAACAGTGTTGATTTCACTGGTCTAGAATGTGCCCAAATCAGACCACTTTGTTTTTGCATTACTGGAATCTGAAAAATGCTAAAGAAAGTATAATTGTAAGGTGTTTGAGTACAGTGATTACTACCTTTTGTTCTGATGGCGCTATAATATATAGTCTATGTATAGATCAGTGTTTCCTAACATGTCAGTAGTTTCTAAATAGAGATTATTAATGGATTGTGTGGGATAAATTTACTAAAAGTTCTAAAAATTAAAAAAGTGGTGATGTTGCCCATAGCAACTAATCAGATTTTGTCTGTCATTTCCTTATTGCATCCTAGAAAATGATAGACAGAATGTGATTGGTTGCTATGGGCAACATCGCCGCTTTTCATTTTTAGAACCTTAGGTAAGTTTACTACTGTGATTTTTTTGTGTGTTTGATTTGAGCAGTTTTATATTTTAATGTATATGTATTCAACTTAGCATCGGCCCCTTTCAATTTATCCAATAAGCAGATCCAGCTTGGTTTGCATGTCTGATGGATTGCATAAATTCATCCTCAAGTCACAAATCTAAGTCATGTACATAATGATTTCATATCTTGTTTATATGTGTAGGAAGCAAGATTTGTGAGCCAGAATCTCTTTATGATGATTTTACATCAAGTAGTAACTGTAATCCTTTAAGCTGAACCTCAAAACAGGAGGAAAGGGATCTAGGAGTCACTATTTCAGGTGACTTAAAGGCAGGTAAGCAATGTAACAAAGCAATGAGGAAGGCGAGTCAGATTTTGTCTGTCATTTCCTTATTGCATCCTAGAAAATGATGGGATCAGTACAAAATCCCACCGGACGGGATCCCGGCGGTCGGAATACCGACACCGGAATCCCGACCGGCACAATCCCGACAGGGAGCGAGCGCAACGCACCCCTTGCGGGCTCGCTGCACTCACCACGCTGCGGGCACGGTGCCTTCCTACGCTAGGCACACTAATATATTCTCCCTCTATTGATGCCGTGGACACCCACAGAGGGAGAATATGTCGGGATTGTGCCGGTCGGGATTCCAGTGTCGGTATTCTGACCGCCGTGATTCCATCCGGCGGGATCTTGACCGCATCCCAAAATGATAGACAAAATCTGATTGGTTGCTATGGGCAACATCACCCACCACTTTTCATTTTTAGAACCTTTAGTAAATCTACTACTGTGAGTTTTTTGTGTGTTTGATTTTAGCAGCTTTACATTTTAATGTATATGTATACAACTTAGCATCGGTCCCTTTCAGTTTATCCAATACACAGATCCAGCTTGGATTGCATGTCTGATGGATTGCATAAATTCATCCTCAAGTCACAAATCTAAGTCATGTACATAATGATTTCATAACTTGTTTATATGTGTAGGAAGCAAGATCTGTGAGCCAGAATCTCTTTATGATGATTTCTCATCAAGTAGTCACTGTAATCCTTTAAACTGAACCTCAAAACATCCCTGCAGATGTAATTTCAGAAAAAAAGCTCTGAAGAGACCAGGGTCGGATCTAGACTTTTCTTTTAGGGGGGGCGGTTTACGGTTTAATCTTGACCCCTCCCCTCTCCAGTCCCGACTCCTTCCCTCTCTCGTCTTGACTCCACCCCTCTCATCTTGACCCCTCCCATCTTGACTCCTCCCCTCTCCCGTCCAAATTCATCCATCACACAAATAGGTATAATTGCAGGTAAAGGATTTGTTAGTGGATGTTAGGTATAATAATCACTTCTACAACACATCAAAGCAAAGTTGCCCAATATGACATCTATCCAAATCCCTCCTTATGTTCATCATAATGTATGACACGTCATGTACAATTGTGATACCTACAGTATAAAAAGTTATAATCCCCTAATATTGGGGTATAGCAAAAGAAAATTAAATATAAACAAAATGTCTGGAGTAATTATTTGCAGCTATTTCTCATCTTAATATGAGGTACTGATATAGAGACAGTCAATCATCAAGGTTTATATGTCAACGTCGTTATGAAATACAGTATTATCATAAACCTTGATGATTGACTGAATCTATATAAGCGCATTATATTAAAATGAGAAACAGTAACAATGTGATAATACCTATAATTCCTTTCTTTGGGATACTAGCAACTTTTATGGATACAAATGGTAACAACTGGCATTTTATGTGTTACTGAACCAGGAAGGGAAGACACATTATAATACCCTGTTATATTATTATAATAAGGGGAACTGCTGAATAGTACCAAGGGGATTTTAGGCACAGAGTCTTGGGGGGTTAGACCAATTATTTGATAATCCCACACAGTACTCAACACTTGCCAACCCTAATAGATGAATTCCACATTTGTAATTGTCCAATAATGGAGTTTGAGACTAACCAGGATTAAGTGAGAGTACGTAATACTCGCAGGAGTTCACCTGTAGATTAAAATCCCTTTTGCATCTATGTGCCACATAGGTTTGGGAAATCCCCCCACCACCCTTTTTTTTCCAGAAAAATGTTGCAAGTATACCATAGTTATCTGATTGATACAATTAATTTAAGGAATTATAGGTATTATCACATTGTTGTATAGAATTTAGCCAGTGCTACTGCATATGTAGGTTGTTCATAAATATACCACTTCAGATACAGCAGATGTCATACTTCTTATTAGGCTCATTCAGCTATCTCCAATGAAAGGGATAAGCAAATATAGTGAAGTACTGTTTAATAATTGTAAATTTCAGCCAAACCTGAGCCTGCACCAGTGGGAGAACCCAGGACTTGCACTGTTTCAAGTGCATTCTGAACTGCTTAAATAACAGTTCATGTCTAGCTGGAATTGTCAAAATTTGGCCACTTGGAAATACATGTGATCTGTGTGGAGTTTATATGTTTTCGTTTTTCTCATATTAAATCTTACAATTATTAAACAGTGTTTCACTATAATTGCTTATCTCTTACATTTTGGGTATATCTGAATGAGCCTAATAAGAAGTATACTGTGAGATATGACATCTGCTGTATCTGAAGTGGTATATTTATGAATGACCTACATACTGTATGCAGTAGCGCTGGATAACTTCTATTCAACCTTTTTTGGCACATATTTGGTGAAGATGTGAGGATACCTTTAAGTAAAATATTGAGCTCACCGAGCTGCTTTTTTTCTGCTTGTGCGCACTGCTAGGATTGTCTATTTTATAAATCTATTATCAGATTGTTAATGTTTCTCATGTTAATATGAGGTGCTGATATAGAATAAGTCAATCATAATTAATCCAGACATTCTGCTTTAATTTAATATTTTTTTGTTATACCCCAATATTAGGGAATTACAACTTTGTATACTGTAGGTATCACAACTGTACAGGACGTGTCATAAATTATGATGAACATATAGATGGTATAATAGAGGGCCATCAAAATACGGCATTTGTGGCAACAGTAGTGACAAGACATTTGGCATAATTCAAACTTGATCGTAGCCGTGCAGCTACGATCAGTTACTCAGACATGCGGGGGGGGGGGGGGGGGACCCAGCACAAGGCTAGTCCGCCCCGCATGTCTGACTCCCCACCGTACAAGTTCAAAACCATCGCACAGCGGCAATGCTTTTGTACTTGATGAGTAGCTCCCTACCAGCGCAGCTCCTGCGCACAGGCAGGGAGCTACTAGTCACTGACCGGGTCACAGCGGCTGCGTGTGACGTCACGCAGCAGCCTGCCCCCCGCACGGTCCGGGCACACCTGCGTTGCCTGGACCGCACCCCTAAAAAGGCAGCAAAACGCCACCGGCCCGCACCCTCCTGCCCAGCGTCCGCCTCTGCCTGGCAGGGCTGAGATGGCCGTCGGCTGTCTGGCATGCACCAGCGTATATGTGCAGTTCAAACCTGAACGGCTGCTGTGAGAAAATGCACAGCAGTGATCAGGTGTGAATTAGGCCCCTTGTCTGTAATGACATCAGTTATAAGAGAGTGAGGCTCCCGAGGACGCACCATATCAAGCAATTGAAATATTTCTAGGGATTTGGATAGATGTTATATTGGGGGACTTTGATTTGATGTGTTGTAGAAGTGATTATTATACCAAACACCCACTAACAAATCCTTTACCTGCTTATCTTGCAATATATCCCTACCAGCTATTAGGGTGCCATTTATAATCAAGGGATCTCTCCCACTGATATATAAACTGATGCACATTATAGGACCAATGCTATACAGGAACTTGAAGACGTTAATACTCATTTGTGAGGCTATAGTGAGGGCACCTTGTAGGGGAATTACACGGTGAGGACAATTCCGAGTTGATACCTTGTAGAAGGAGTATGGTGTTATGAGAAAGTAACCAAATAGAGGACAGATTAGCATACACCATATTTCTTGTATAGCATTTTTATACACATTTTCTGTACTTTTACACGCATCTCTCTATTATTTTAGTATTTCACTGACAGGACATGATATGTAATGTTTAATATTATGAAATACAAGGAATATTTTAAAACCTATAAGTGCATCTACTACAGACATCCTCTGTTCTACTGTATCGCACATATGTGAGACTCAACCTGTAATACCCTGCCTAGGGAATATGGCAAGAAGATCTCTTACTGGCTGGTTCCTCTGCAACAGGCTGGTAAGATGGTCCCTTTTCCACAGGCTGGTCAATGGCACAGATTGGCAGGAAAGTCCCTCTGGCTGGTCTCTGGGTGCAGGAATGCAGCATGCTCTCAGTGTGGAAAAAAGTAAACACACTATAGTATACTGTTTGTATTAGCCCACTAGCCTGTCTTATAAGTGAAGCCACGCCCCCAACACACAGCCACACTTCCTGGATCTGTTATCAGCAAGGAGACGCTGGGGAGATGAAAGCAGTCTCAATCAACAAACTATGTTGATTGATTAACTGCCGTGCAGGCCAAAAGGGTGAGTGAGGAGGAAGGGGCACCCGCTGTGAGCTGCTGCGACTCACACCACTGACTATAGCTGACTGACTATAGCTGACGGCCAGCTGAGATAGGAAGGGGTTAAGGAGCAGGACTTCACAGACAGATTGTCTGTAGGCAGAAGTGTGCTAGGGGGGGCGATCGCCCCCACCGCCCCCCTCTGTATCCGTGCCTGGAAGAGACCAGGAAAATGTTACCGTGTTGCTGTACTTACTGGGAAATACAGAGAAATACACTGAATGTCAAAATTTGAAGAAATCCTAGTAATCTTAATATTCCCTTCAATTACAATGACACTGTTTGGCCACCCATAGTTTTGGTACAGAATCATTAACTGCTGATCCTCCCTCCCTCTGCAGCTCACTACTGAATGCTATGCTCCTTCTACTGACAGAAACGTGCTATGCCCCGAGGCTTCATTTAGAGCAGGGTTGTCAAACTTGCGGGCCACATGTGGCCCCTACCGCAACCTTTTGCGGCCCGCGGTCAGGGGTCCTTTTTTTCTGGCCCGACCGCCTTGCTTGCAGTGAGGGCAGGAGAGCGCAGCACGCGCCTTTCCAGCTCCTCAGTCCGGTCTCCGGCAGCGGCACGGGTATCTTAAATCAGGCGCTGGTTCGTGAGTCAATCAGAGCTCGCGGACCAGCAGCCAATCAGGATCTGCTGGTCCACAAGCTCTGATTCGCGCCTGATTTAAGATACCCATGCCTCTGCCGGATACCAGACTGAGGAGCAGGAGAGGCACGCGCTGCACTCTCCTGCCCTTACGCACAGCAGATCCCAGGCAACAGTGGCGGTGAGCACACTGGGGGCATATGTTATCTGGCACTGTGGAAGCATATGTTATCTGGCACTGTGGGGGCATATGTTATCTGGCACTGTGCGGGCATACATATATCTGGCTCTGTGAGGGAATACGTGTATCTGACACTGGGGGCATATGTATATTTGACACTGTGGGGGCATATGTATATCTGGCACAGTGTGGGCATATGTGTATCTGGCACTGTGGGGGCATATGTATATCTGGCACAGTGTGGGCATATGTGTATCTGGCAGTGTGGGGACATATGTGTATCTGGCACTGTGGGGGCATATGTATATCTGGTACTGTGGGGGCATATGTATATCTGTCACTGTGTGGCATATGTATATCTGTCACTGTGGGGGCATATTCTTGGGGTTTTAAATCATACATCAGAAATCTGGGACAGATATATCTCTCGTGTACAACCTTACCAGTGCTTTTATCACATTACTTCCATAGAAAACTAAAATGATGTGCTCTGAGCTGCTGCAGCGTGCTATACCATTCTTTCCTGTCTTGTTGGCTCTTCACAGATGCATTACTGTGAGGAGGCGTGGTCATGCTGAGCGTGCTGGGATATCTCCACCTCCTCCCAGTAATGCATCTGTGAAGAGCTGGCAAGACAAGAGATCATGGGTGTACCATGCTACGGCAGCTCAAAGCACAATTTTCAAAGGAGAAGTCACTGCAGGGATCCGGGGGTAAGCACCGCTGTCATATTTTTTTTTGGGGGGGGGCATGTTGTCTCCTTGACCCCCAAGTCCCGACGCTACTAACTGTAACACATGTTCCACCGGGTTCACTACGGCTGGCCGGCGGTCGGGCTCCCGGCGACCAGCATCCCGGCGCCGGGAGCCCGACCGCCGGCTTACCGACAGCTTGGCGAGCGCAAATGAGCCCCTTGCGGGCTCGCTGCGCTCGCCACGCTACGGGCACGGTGGCGCGCTACGCGCGCCACACTATTTTATTCTCCCTCTATGGGGGTCGTGGACCCCCACGAGGGAAAATAATTGTCGGTATGCCGGCTGTCGGGCTCCCGGCGCCGGTATACTGAGCGCCGGGAGCCCGACCGCCGGCAAACAGAAGACCACCCGTTCCACCATATCATAAAGTTGAGTACACCTCCCATCAGGGTGTGACAAAATATAATGATGATGATGAGGATGATAACATTTATACAACAATGTTGATTTCACTGGTCTAGAATGTGCCCAAATCAGACCACTTTGTTTTTGCATTAATGGAAACTGAAAAATGCTACAGAAAGCATAATTGTAAGGTGTTTGAGCACAGTGATTACTACCTTCTGTTCTGATGGTGCTATAATATATAGTCTATGTATAGATCAGTGCTTCCTAACATGTCCATTGTTACAGAGTAATTTCCTTATATCCATTTTAGAGACATATATTATATTTTACTAACATGTGCTTGCTGTAACCTGAGCTTATTAACATCTCTACACTGTAGCCTTGGCTAGTTAGAATTTGAATAACCAAGCTCACATGGCCTCATCACTACGATACAGCTTTCACACACTTCCTGTAGAAGACACACCCACAGGTTGAATGTATTACCTGAACAGCTGAAATCACAGAGCTCACTCACTCAGTATCAACCTAGCCTCCTGAAGCATGGATTGCTCATCACCAGGACCGATCTCCTTACTAAGGCTAAGTATTGAACACACACGGCTTAATGGCATAGAATAGTTAATTTGGAAATACATTTGACTTTAAGGTTAATGGTACTTGTGCAATTATGTGATTGTTATGTGTTTGTGATAATACTCTGTGAATCTGTAATGGTAATTGGAACATTAGACAATCTGTAGCATAGCATTCCTGGTATGGTGATTTATAACAGATTGTAGTGGTTTTATATAGTGTATCTTGCTGAAATATAGAAGTCGACACATACTTCCTTTTGTTACTGTGGTCATGTGCTTATAGCAATGGCAAGCTGATATTTGTGGTTACTTGGTGATCTGGTCTTGTGATGGCTCATATGGACAGCATGTGATATGTGGTGCTGGTCTTGGAAGGCTGGAATTAGTTGGTTTTAGGCCTGAAAAGTTAGCATAATGTAGGATGTGTTTATTCCAAAGGTACAGACCGGGATTGGCATATAATTACAGGCTACATTATATAGCATAGCCAGCATACAATGTGCTCTGGTTATTGAGATACTGTGTTGGCTTGGAATTGTGAAATGTGATTAGATGGCTTGGAATTGTAAAATCAGCACATATGCATTATGTTGTAGCTTATACATTCTGGAATATAGTGGAGTCTTTCAGAGATATGTAGTTTATATATGGCTTCTGCTATGTGACTTTATGGCCTAGCAAAGAATGCCATGTGTTTAAACCGGCAAACCTAAAATGGCTGCTGGCATTCCCTTTTGAACCATGTGTTACAGACTTTGGAATCATGGGAGTTTTCCCAAAATGGAGTCTAGCTTCTGTCCCATGCGGTCTGTGGACCATGCAGTCACATGCTGCCCCTCCCCCGCACACACACACACACACACACACACACACACACACACACACACACACACACACACACACACACACACACACACACACATATAAACCAAAGCCAATCCCCTTAGATGTCTCTTCAGATATATATTTTTCCAATATATATCAATAAATCTAGGGTTTAATTTTATGCAATCTGTGACTTAGCCGAGTGCTTTGAGTGATATCTCCCCAGTAATACACACACACACACACACATACATACATACATACATACATACATACATACATACATACATTTCTCACTTCTTTCATCCTGTTTCTTTCTAATATAGGCCCTCATTCCGAGTTGATCGGTCGCAAGGCGAATTTAGCAGAGTTACACACGCTAAGCCGCCGCCTACTGGGAGTGAATCTTAGCTTCTTAAAATTGCGACCGATGTATTCGCAATAATGCGATTACTAACTACTTAGCAGTTTCAGAGTAGCTCCAGACTTACTCTGCCTGTGCGATCATTTCAGTGCTTGTCGTTCCTGGTTGACGTCACAAACACACCCAGCGTTCGCCCAGGCACTCCCACCGTTTCTCCGGCCACTCCTGCGTTTTTTCCGGAAACGGTAGCGTTTTCAGCCACACGCCCCTGAAACGCCGTGTTTCCGCCCAGTAACACCCATTTCCTGTCAATCACATTACGATCGCCGGAGCGAAGAAAAAGCCGTGAGTAAAAATACTTTCTTCATAGTAAAGTTACTTGGCACAGTCGCAGTGCGAACATTGCGCATGCGTACTAAGCGGATTTTCACTGCGATGCGATGAAAAATACCGAGCGAACAACTCGGAATGAGGGCCATAGTTTGAACCTGTGAAACTATTATATGGTGACTTGCATTGTATTTGACCGATACTGTTTAATGATAAAAGTGAATTCTATAAGTAGCAATTGTTTGTTGAAATACATCCTTACGATTTACATTCTATATGACTGGCGTGCATTCTTCCATGAACAGAATATTCCTAATGATTTAAAGATATATATGTCTAGATGCAACCTCTGCGGGTTTGTTATTAAAAAGTACACAATTAGTGATGAATTATTATAAATCGCTAAAGGGTTAAAATTATACATTTGCTTCAAAGATATGAAATATAGTAATATAATACAAACAATAGAATCAGACAGAGAAAAGGAGGGGAATAGAAGAGAATAAGTATATACCCCCTTATCATCAGTAAATTCTAAATAGAGATTATTAATGGATTGTGTGGGATAAATTTACTAAAAGTTCTAAAAATTAAAAAAGTGGTGATGTTGCCCATAGCAACCAATCAGATTTTGTCTGTCATTTCCTTATTGCATCCTAGAAAATGATAGACAGAATGTGATTGGTTGCTATGGGCAACATCACTGCTTTTCAGTTTTAGAACCTTTAGTAAATTTACTACTGTGATTTTTGTGTGTGTTTGATTTGAGCAGTTTTATATTTTAATGTATATGTATTCAACTTAGCATTGGCCCCTTTCAATTTATCCAATAAGCAGATCCAGCTTGGTTTGCATGTCTGATGGATTGCATAAATTCATCCTCAAGTCACAAATCTAAGTCATGTACATAATGATTTCATATCTTGTTTATATGTGTAGGAAGCAAGATTTGTGAGCCAGAATCTCTTTATGATGGTTTTACATCAAGTAGTAACTGTAATCCTTTAAGCTGAACCTCAAAACAGGAGGAAAGGGATCTAGGAGTCACTATTTCAGGTGACTTAAAATAAGAATTTACTTACCGATAATTCTATTTCTCGTAGTCCGTAGTGGATGCTGGGGACTCCGTAAGGACCATGGGGATAGCGGCTCCGCAGGAGACTGGGCACATCTAAAGAAAGCTTTAGGACTATCTGGTGTGCACTGGCTCCTCCCCCTATGACCCTCCTCCAAGCCTCAGTTAGGATACTGTGCCCGGACGAGCGTACACAATAAGGAAGGATTTTGAATCCCGGGTAAGACTCATACCAGCCACACCAATCACACCGTACAACTTGTGATCTGAACCCAGTTAACAGCATGATAACAGAGGAGCCTCTAGAAAAGATGGCTCACTACAGCAATAACCCGATTTTTTGGTAACAATAACTATGTACCAGTATTGCAGACAATCCGCACTTGGGATGGGCGCCCAGCATCCACTACGGACTACGAGAAATAGAATTATCGGTAAGTAAATTCTTATTTTCTCTAACGTCCTAAGTGGATGCTGGGGACTCCGTAAGGACCATGGGGATTATACCAAAGCTCCCAAACGGGCGGGAGAGTGCGGATGACTCTGCAGCACCAATTGAGAGAACTCCAGGTCCTCCTCAGCCAGGGTATCAATTTTGTAGAATTTTACAAACGTATTTGCTCCTGACCAAGTAGCTGCTCGGCAAAGTTGTAAAGCAGAGACCCCTCGGGCAGCCGCCCAAGATGAGCCCACCTTCCTTGTGGAGTGGGCATTTACAGATTTTTGGCTGTGGCAGGCCTGCCACAGAATGTGCAAGCTGAATTGTACTACAAATCCAACGAGCAATAGTCTGCTTAGAAGCAGGAGCACCCAGCTTGTTGGGTGCATACAGGATAAACAGCGAGTCAGATTTTCTGACTCCAGCCGTCCTGGAAACATATATTTTCAGGGCCCTGACAACGTCTAGCAACTTGGAGTCCTCCAAGTCCCTAGTAGCCGCAGGCACCACAATAGGTTGGTTCAGGTGAAACGCTGAAACCACCTTAGGGAGAAACTGAGGACGAGTCCTCAATTCCGCCCTGTCCGAATGGAAAATCAGATAAGGGCTTTTACAGGATAAAGCCGCCAATTCTGACACGCGCCTGGCCCAGGCCAGGGCCAACAGCATGACCACTTTCCATGTGAGATATTTTAACTCCACAGATTTAAGTGGTTCAAACCAATGTGACTTTTGGAACCCAAAAAACTACATTGAGATCCCAAAGTGCCACTGGAGGCACAAAAGGAGGCTGTATATGCAGTACCCCTTTTACAAACGTCTGAACTTCAGGGACTGAAGCTAGTTCTTTTTGGAAGAAAATTGACAGGGCCGAAATTTGAACCTTAATGGACCCCAATTTCAGGCCCATAGACACTCCTGTTTGCAGGAAATGTAGGAATCGACCCAGTTGAATTTCCTCCGTCGGGCCTTACTGGCCTCGCACCACGCAACATATTTTCACCAAATGCGGTGATAATGTTTTGCGGTTACATCCTTCCTGGCTTTGATCAGGATAGGGATGACTTCATCCGGAATGCCTTTTTTCCTTCAGGATCCGGCGTTCAACCGCCATGCCGTCAAACGCAGCCGCGGTAAGTCTTGGAACAGACAGGGTCCTTGTTGGAGCAGGTCCCTTCTTAGAGGTAGAGGCCACGGATCCTCCGTGAGCATCTCTTGAAGTTCCGGTTACCAAGTCCTTCTTGGCCAATCCGGAGCCACGAATATAGTGCTTACTCCTCTCCATCTTATCAATCTCAGTACCTTGGGTATGAGAGGCAGAGGAGGGAACACATACACTGACTGGTACACCCACGGTGTTACCAGAGCGTCTACAGCTATTGCCTGAGGGTCCCTTGACCTGGCGCAATACCTGTCGAGTTTTTCCCAACGGTTTATAATCATGTGGAAGACTTCTGGGTGAAGTCCCCACTCTCCCGGGTGGAGGTCGTGCTGAGGAAGTCTGCTTCCCAGTTGTCCACTCCCGGAATGAATACTGCTGACAGTGCTATCACATGATTTTCCGCCCAGCGAAGAATCCTTGCAGCTTCTGCCATTGCCCTCCTGCTTCTTGTGCCACCCTGTCTGTTTACGTGGGTGACTGCCGTGATGTTGTCCGACTGGATCAACACCGGCTGACCTTGAAGCAGAGGTCTTGCTAAGCTTAGAGCATTGTAAATGGCCCTTAGCTTCAGGATATTTATGTGAAGTGATGTCTCCAGGCTTGACCATAAGCCCTGGATATTCCTTCCCTGTGTGACTGCTCCCCAGCCTCGCAGGCTGGCATCCGTGGTCACCAGGACCCAGTCCTGAATGCCGAATCTGCGGCCCTCTAGAAGATGAGCACTCTGCAACCACCACAGGAGGGACACCCTTGTCCTTGGTGACAGGGTTATCCGCTGATGCATCTGAAGATGCGACCAGGACCATTTGTCCAGCAGGTCCCACTGGAAAGTTCTTGCGTGGAATCTGCCGAATGGGATTGCTTCGTAGGAAGCCACCATTTTACCCAGAACCCTTGTGCATTGATGCACTGAGACTTGGCTCGGTTTTAGGAGGTTCCTGACTAGCTCGGATAACTCCCTGGCTTTCCCCTCCGGGAGAAACACCTTTTTCTGGACTGTGTCCAGGATCATCCCTAGGAACAGAAGACAAGTCGTCGGAACCAGCTGCGATTTTGGAATATTGAGAATCCAATCGTGCTGCCGCAACACTACCTGAGATAGTGCTACACCGACCTCCAACTGTTCCCTGGATCTTACCCTTATCAGGGAATCGTCCAAGTAAGGGATAACTAAAATTCCCTTCCTACGAAGGAATATCATAATTTCGGCCATTATCTTGGTAAAGCCCCGGGGTGCCGTGGACCATCCATACGGCAGCGTCTGAACTGATAGTGACAGTTCTGTACCATAAACCTGAGGTACCCTTGGTGAGAAGGGGAAATTTTGACATTAGGTAAGCATCCTTGATGTCCCGAGACATCATGTAGTCCCCTTCTTCCAGGTTCGCAATCACTGCTCTGAGTGACTCAATCTTGAATTTGAACCTCTGTATGTAAGTGTTCAAAGATTTTAGATTTAGAATCGGTCTCACCGAGCCGTCCGGCTTCGGTACCACAACAGTGTGGAATAATACCCCATTCCCTGTTGCAGGAGGGGTACCTTGATTATCACCTGCTGGGAATACAGCTTGTGAATGGCTTCCAAAACTGTCTCCCTGTCAGAAGGAGACATCGGTAAAGCCGACTTTAGGAAAACGAGGGGGAGACGTCTCGAATTCTAATTTGTACCCCTGAGATATCACCTGAAGGATCCAGGGGTCTACTTGCGAGTGAGCCCACTGCGCGCTGAAATTCATTGAGACGGGCCCCCCACCGTGCCTGATTCTGCTTGTAAAGCCCCAACGTCATACTGAGGGCTTGGCAGAGGCGGGAGAGGGTTTCTGTTCCTGGGAACTGGCTGATTTCTGCAGCCTTTTTCCTCTCACGGGGCAGAAATGAGGAACATTTTGCCCGCTTGTCCACGAAAAGACTGCACCTGATAATACGGCGTCTTCTCATGTTGAGAGGCGACCTGGGGTACAAACGTGGATTTCCCAGCTGTTGCCGTGGCCACCAGGTCTGAAAGACCGACCCCAAATAACTCCTCCCCTTATTAAGGCAATACTTCCAAATGCCGTTTGGAATACGCATCACCTGACCACTGACGTGTCCCTAACCCTCTACTGGTAGAAATGGACAACGCACTTAGACTTGATGCCAGTCGGCAAATATTCCGCTGTGCATCACGCATATATAGAAATGCATCTTTTAAATGCTCTATAGGCAAAAATATACCGTCCCTATCTAGGGTATCAATATTTTCAGTCAGGGAATCCGACCACGCCAACCCAGCACTGCACATCCAGGCTGAGGCGATTGCTGGTCGCAGTATAACACCAGTATGTGTGTAAATACATTTTAGGATACCCTCCTGCTTTCTATCAGCAGGATCCTTAAGGGCGGCCATCTCAGGAGAGGGTAGAGCCCTTACAAGCGTGTGAGCGCTTTATCCACCCTAGGGGGTGTTTCCCAACGCACCCTAACCTCTGGCGGGAAAGGATATAATGCCAATAACATTTTAGAAATTATCAGTTGTTATCGGGGGAAAACCACGCATCATCACACACCTCATTTAATTTCTCAGATTCAGGAAAACTACAGGTAGTTTTTCCTCACCGAACATAATACCCCTTTTTGGTGGTACTCGTATTATCAGAAATGTGTAAAACATTTTTCATTGCCTCAATCATGTAACGTGTGGCCCTACTGGAAGTCACATTTGTCTCTTCACCGCCGACACTGGAGTCAGTATCCGTGTCGGCGTCTATATCTGCCATCTGAGGTAACGGGCGCTTTAGAGCCCCTGACGGCCTATGAGACGTCTGGACAGGCACAAGCTGAGTAGCCGGCTGTCTCATGTCAACCACTCTCTTTTATACAGAGCTGACACTGTCACGTAATTCCTTCCAACAGTTCATCCACTCAGGTGTCGACCCCCTAGGGGGTGACATCACTATCACAGGCAATCTGCTCCGTCTCCACATCATTTTTCTCCTCATACATGTCGACACAAACGTACCGACATACAGCACACACACAGGGAATGCTCTGATAGAGGACAGGACCCCACTAGCCCTTTGGGGAGACAGAGGGAGAGTTTGCCAGCACACACCAAAGGGATAACCTTATATAAGTGTTTTTCCCCTTATAGCTGCTGTATTGTTAATACTGCGCCTAATTAGTGCCCCCCTCTCTTTTTTAACCCTTTCTGTAGTGTAGTGACTGCAGGGGAGAGCCAGGGGAGCTTCCCTCCAACGGAGCTGTGAGGGAAAATGGCGCCAGTGTGCTGAGGAGATAGGCTCCGCCCCTTTTTCGCGGACTTTTCTCCTGCTTTTTTATGGATTCTGGCAGGGGTTAAAATTCATCCATATAGCCCTGGGGGCTATATGTGATGTATTTTCGCCAGCCAAGGTGTTTTTATTGCTGCTCAGGGCGCCCCCCCCTAGCGCCCTGCACCCTCAGTGACCGAAGTGTGAAGTGTGCTGAGGAGCAATGGCGCACAGCTGCAGTGCTGTGCGCTACCTTGGTGAAGACGGGATGTCTTCTGCCGCCGATTTTCCGGACCTCTTCTGTCTTCTGGCTCTGTAAGGGGTCCGGCGGCGCGGCTCTGGGACCCATCCATGGCTGGGCCTGTGATCATCCCTCTGGAGCTAATGTCCAGTAGCCTAAGAAGCCCAATCCACTCTGCACGCAGGTGAGTTCGCTTCTTCTCCCCTTAGTCCCTCGATGCAGTGAGCCTGTTGCCAGCAGGTCTCACTGAAAATAAAAAACCTAAACTAAAACTTTCACTAAGAAGCTCAGGAGAGCCCCTAGTGTGCACCCTTCTCGTTCGGGCACAAAGATCTAACTGAGGCTTGGAGAAGGGTCATAGGGGGAGGAGCCAGTGCACACCAGATAGTCCTAAAGCTTTCTTTAGATGTGCCCAGTCTCCTGCGGAGCCGCTATCCCCATGGTCCTTACGGAGTCCCCAGCATCCACTTAGGACGTTAGAGAAAGGCAGGTAAGCAATGTAACAAAGCAATGAGGAAGGCAAGTCAGATGCTTGGCTGCATAGGGAGAGGAATCAGCAGCAGAAAAAAAAAAGTAATAATGTCACTGTATAGGTCATTGGTACGGCCTCAGCTAGAATACTGTGTTCCATTCTGGAGGCCATATCTTCAAAAGGATATTAATACATCAGAGACTGTACAGAGAAGGGCAACTAAAATGGTGCATGGCTTACATCACAAAACATACCCAGAAAGACTAAAAAATCTCAATATGTATAGTTTGGAGCAGAGAAGGGAAAGGGGGGCATGATAGAAACTTTCAAATATATCAAGGGTTTTAACAAAGTCCAGGAGGGAAACATTTTCCAAATGAAGAGAAGCAATAGGACACGAGGACATGCACTGAGACTGGAGGGGGGGAAGTTATGGGGAAATTTGCGGAAAAATTACTTCACAGAAAGGGTAGTGGGTGGACAAGTGGAATAGCCTCCCATCAGAGATGGTAGAGGCTAAGACAGTAGAGCAATTTAAACATGCATGGGATAGACATAAGGATAGCCTTACAAAGAAATTAGGATCAAATAAGGATTGAGCTAAAAATATGGTAAAAAAAAAAGAAAAAAGGGCAGACTAGATGGGCCAAGTGGTTCTTATCTGCCGTCAAATTCTATGTTTCTATCCCTGCAGATGTAATTTCAGAAAAAGAGCTCTGTAGGGACAAGGAAAATGTTACCGTGTTGCTGTCCTTACTGGGAAATACAGAGAAATACACTGAATGTCAAAATTTGAAGAAATCCTAGTAATCTTAATATTCCCTTCAATTACAATTACACTGTTTGGGCACCCATAGTTTTGGTACAGAATCATTAACTGCTGATCCTCCCTCCCTCTGCAGCTCACTACTGAATGCTATGCTCCTTCTACTGACAGAAACGTGCTATGCCCCGAGGCTTCATTTAGAGCAGGGTTGTCAAACTTGTGGGCCACATGTGGCTCCTACCGCAACCTTTTGCGGCCCGCGGGCAGGGGTCCTTTTTTTCTGGCCCAACCGCCTTGCCTGCAGTGAGGGCAGGAGAGCGCAGTGCGCGCCTCTCCTGCTCCTCAGTCCGGTCTCCGGCGGAGGCGCGGGTATCTTAAGTCAGGCGCTGGTGAGTCAATCAGAGCTCGCAGACTGGCAGCCAATCAGGAGCTGCCGGTCCATGAGCTCTGATTCGCTCACTAACCAGCGCCTGATTTAAGATACCCATGCCTCTGCTGGATACCGGACTGAGGAGCAGGAGAGGCACGCGCTGCACTCTCCTGTCCTCACACACAGCAGATCCCAGGCAACAGCGGCAGTGAGCACATTGGGGGCATATGTTATCTAGCACTGTTGGGCATATGTTATCTGGCACTGTGGGGGCATATGTATATCTGGCACTGTGAGGGCATATGTGTATCTGACACTGTGGGGGTATATGTATATTTGGCACTGTGGGGGCATATGTATATCTGGCACAGTGTGGGCATATGTGTATCTGGCAGTGGGCAGTGTGGGGACATATGTGTATCTGGCAGTGTGGGGACATATGTGTATCTGGCAGTGTGGGGACATATGTGTATCTGGCAGTGTGGGGGCATATGTGTATCTGGCACTGTGGGGGCATATGTGTATCTGGCACTGTGGGGGCATATGTATATCTGGCACTGTGGGGGCATATGTATATTTGGCACTGTGGGGGCATATGTATATCTGGCACTGTGGGGGCATATGTATATCTGGCACTGTGGGGGCATATGTATATCTGGCACTGTGGGGGCATATGTATATCTGGCACTGTGGGGGCATATGTATATCTGGCACTGTGGGGGCATATGTATATCTGGCACTGTGGGGGCATATGTATGTCTGGCACTGTGGGGGCATATGTATATCTGGCACTGTGGGGGCATATGTATATCTGGCACTGTGGGGGCATATGTATATCTGGCACTGTGGGGGCATATGTATATCTGGCACTGTGGGGGCATATGTATATCTGGCACTGTGGGGGCATATGTATATCTGGCACTGTGGGGGCATATGTATATCTGGCACTGTGGGGGCATATGTATATCTGGCACTGTGGGGGTATAAGTATATCTGTCACTGTGTGGCATATGTATATCTGGCACTGTGGGGGCATATGTGTATCTGGCACTTTTAGCGGCATATATGAATCTGGCACTATTGGGTGCATATGTGTATCTTACACTATTGATGATATATGTGTATCTGGCACTGCAGTACTGAGGGCATATTTGTATCTGGCCCCCATATGTGTATCACACACCCATTTTTTGGGCACGCGCGCCTTAGTACCACTAAGAAATTTTTCCTACTTGCACCACTGCATTAAAGTAAATGTTTTCTTCATGATACTTGACATCTCTTTGATTATACTTTATTGTTGTTTTAAAAAAAAAAAAAAAAAACATTGAAAATTGCATATAAGATTCTTTCTTTTCTTGCGGCCCACACAAGACTTACACCTTGATTATTCGGCCCAGTTGGGATTTTGAGTTTAACAAGTCTGATTAGAGGGTTGCGGACCGCTCCCGGTAGTTACAATAGGAGAGGGTGACATAGAAATGCTGTCTCCTTCACAGTGACAGGAAACCAGGTGCTGCACTGTGACATTCTCTTGCAGCGTATAGCTCCTGCCACTAATGATGCAGACAATGTTTCTAGGGGCAGCACAGTGGCGCACCCAGGGGGGGTTTCCGAGTACCCAGAAACCCCCCTCCATTAAAAAAAAAAAAATTTTTTTTTTTTTTAGCTGCATGAGTATTATTAATGACTGTCTAGCGTCCTCTGCAGCCTGCTGTCTTCCTGGTGGCACTTGCAAGTGCAATAAAAGTTTACTTTATTTTAATTATAGTACATATATATCCATGTGCACTGCCTACATATATACACATGTATATACATACATACATACATACATACATACATACATACATATAAACACACACACACACACACACACACACACACACACACACACACACACACACATATGATATATATATACATGTGTATATATATATGTGTACTGTATGTGTGTGTGGATATATATATATATATATATATATATATATATATATATATATATATATATATGTATGCATGTTTAATATGCTATGTATATGTGTATATGGGTTCACTACGATCTCCCGGCGACCAGCATACCGGCGCCGGGAGGCCGGCCGCCAGCTTACCAACAGTGTGGCGAGCGCAAATGAGCCCCTTGCGGGCTTGCTGCGCTCGCCACGCTACGCGCGCCACACTATTCTATTCTCCCTCCAGGGGGGTCGTGGACCCACACGAGGGAGAATAAGTGTCGGTATGCCGGCGGTCAGGCTCCCGGCGCCGGTATGCTGGTCGCCGGGAGCCCGACCGCCGGCATACTGAAGACCACCCGTGTATATGTGTGTGTGTGTGTGTGTATGTATGTATATGTATATATATATATATATGTATATATGTGTGTGTGTGTAAATATATGTATATATATATATATATATATATATATATATATATATATATATATATGTAGATAAATATATATATATATATATATATATATATATACACACACACAGACACACTAGTTTTACGGACCCAGCATATACTGGGTCACCTCAGTCCCCACCAGCGTGATTGGCTCCGCCCAGTTCTGGAAACCCCCCCATGCAAATCCTGCGTTTGCCACTGCAGCATAGCATCTCCGGGAATGCTGGGCATGCCCAAGGAGTGATATAATTCAGTGGAATCCTGCAAGGACACGCCCTTAGAATGAAGCAAGCAGGGGCTTCCCATGATGCCATGCCCCTTTTTTGATAGGTCATGCCCTTTTTGGGCATGAGCCTTCAGGCGGCTATGTTGTGCGCACGGCTGTCACCAGACCAGTGACACCTCTGCAGAGGCAGAACTCTGGGAGGCAACGGAGTCAGCTGCCGCCGGGCTCCTGCTTTGACGGGGGGCACTTTTCCTCCTGTTCCATGTGTTCAGCGACATTAATCAATTAAGTTAATTGACAGCAGCCGGTATATGTTCCGTAGCCGACGTCCCCACTAGTCACTACATCTTACAAATCACACCCTCCTTATTATAGATACACTGGAAGCAGACAACTTACTGATGAAGCCATTTGCTCCTAGAAAGGAAGCATGAGAATTCTAACTATATGAAGTTATTTCTCTGACAATTACAAGTAACTTCATATAGAATTCTCATACTTCCTATGCAAGAGCAGATGTCTCCATCAGCAAAGTGCATGCTTTCAGTGTAATAGGTTGTGGGTTCTAATCCTGGATATGACACTTGCAAATTATCTGTCAGAGAAATAATCAGCATTGTGAGTGACTGAGCAGATCTATGTAGTGTGTGGCTGGACCCCTACATAGGTCTGCCTAGTTGCAATGGTTTTGTAGTAGCTTCATATAGTTAAATTCTGCAGGAGCAAATGTGTGTGTGTGTGTGTGTGTGTGTGTGTGTGTGTGTGTATATATATATATATATATATATATATATATATATATATATATATATTATATAATATAATATATATATGGGCATCAATATTTTCCTTGCCTCCGGGCAACTGGGACAAACTTACGCCACTGCACCTCTGGCTATACTCTTACTCCTTATTTGCTCTATCCAATCTGTTTGGTATGGAGCTTAATAGATCCCTCATATGGACCTGTAGTGTATGTGTACATTTTACAAGTATGCACTTTAAGGGGAACATTTATCAAGCCATTTTCCATAAACTTATACAGAATTAGAGTTGGATCATTGGACGTATATGTGTGGGGTGCACAACAAAGTTACAAGTCATCATGTCAAGCTCATATTCAACTTTAAGGTGCACATTTATCATGCCCATTTACCATAAAATTATATAGAGAGAAAATGGTTGCAAACACACTGCTCAAAATTTTAATATATATTACAATATTAAATATATTAAATATAGGAGGTTGTTTGCGTATACGGGCCTGCATACTGCATCCAGGTCACCTCTGTCGGGCTAGTCCCTAACACTATGGGGTTCATGTCTGGGGCGCAGGGCACCACCAAACCAGCCCAGCTAGAATGAGAAAGTAATTAGTCAATGTAGGGAGTGTTAGAAGAGTAGAGTATGTGGAAAAATACATGGATAACAAACACACAAAGATATTGACATAAAATGTGAGTATTAGTGTTAAGATGTGATGCCCTGGAGTGGCCCAGACAGACAAGTCCTTGGGGCTCCACGCCCCAAATGCACTCCCCAAGAAACTAACACTATAAATATTTGTAGGACTTACTTTAGATTATGCCTGATTCAGTAAAGTGCAGTCAAGTGTTGGTCCCTGCTTAAAATCAATTGGGAAGGTGTCAAGACTGAAGCAGTCTCAAACATCAAGGGGGCAATTCCAAGTTGATCGTAGCAGGAATTTTTTTAGCAGTTGGGCAAAACCATGTGCACTGCAGGCGAGGCAGATATAACATGTGTAGAGAGAGATAGATTTGGGTGTGGTGAGTTAAATCTGCAATCTAAATTGCAGTGTAAAAGTAAAGCAGCCAGTATTTACCCTGCACAGAAACAAAATAACCCACCCAAATCTAACTCTCTCTGCAAATGTTATATCTGCCCCCCTAAGTGCACATGGTTTTGCCCAACTGCTAAAAAATCTCCTGCTACGATCAACTTGGAATTACCCCCCAAGTGTGCATATATACACACACATAACATAGAATGTGCAAGGGGAGTGGCTCTAGACTGCACCAGTCATTGAAGTCCATTCAAGTTGAATGTTTATCAGAGAGTAAGGTAAACTTCCTTTCCAGCTAATTGGAGGGTATACTGGAGGATACAGACAGTACGCCTATGATTTCCAGTCCCCGTAGTATTTTACAAATGTACATGCAGATGACCAGCATGCCACATACATGGCAGTTTGAGAAGGCAAGGTTTAGATGCAGAGCGTGAGTTAATTTGAGAAATATCAATACCAGCCTCTATCAGGTCACTATGTAATGGTAGAAGGGGTGCTTTGTCAGGATTCAAACCTTTGGTGTACTAAGGTCTGTAGTTGTAAATCATCCATGTATACCACAAGCTGGACTCCCTGCAGAGGTGAGGTGACTACTTTTGTTTCAATGGAGAATGTATCAGGTGTGTTTTAGAAGCAAAATAACAAGAGAGAACTCTGGTAGAGTAGGTCTTTCCAATAAGTCCGTGTACACACGGTGAGATTCAAACTTATCCGATTCTCACTGTGCGACGGGGGGCCGGGTCGGCACTTAGCCAGTATCGCAAGCACATAATGAGTGTGCTTGCGATCCTGGTTCTGTGCGATTTTGGCTAAGTGTCAATCCTGACTATCTCTTCTATAGAGATAGTCAGGATTGGCTTGCCTGCACAGCCCTTTTTTAGGCCGATGCCGACCGCGCGGGGCCGCGCATCGGCATCGGATCGGGATCGCAAGGTGACTGTCATCTTGCGATCTGCACTATCTTTTCTTCCGATTCTGACTATATAGTCAGAATCGGAAGAAAAGATCTTACCGTGTGTACACACCTTTAGACTGGAACCATCTGTTGTTTGGATGTATGGAGAACTATTATAATACAGAAATTATTCTGGTCTACTTATAAGGGAATGTCATGCAAACCTCTCTATACAGAATCTTCTTCTAGGGTTTTAAAAGCTGAGTTAGCACTCCTTTAATATTGGTCTGAATGACCGATCTGATTATTTATTATATTATTTGATAGGGAAGATATGACTGGTTAGCTATTCAAAAATGGGTATTTTGTTCTGGTCAGAGTACTGTTACTAAGATTTCGTTCAGATGGTGGCTGTATCTCAAACAATGTGCCTTTGATGAGAAATCAAATTAATGGAAAGCTGACACCTAATTGTAACAACAATTACAGTTTAACAACCATTTGTCTGTGGTAAGCTCTCAGTACTAAACTCTAGGTCTGGAAGCATACTACCCTTGCAGAAAAAGCTTCATGCATTTACTTTAAGCCCTAGGTTTTAGCACTGCAAAGGATCTGCAAGTCTTATAACAAGACTTTACTACTGAGAGAAACTCTGGTCCACACAGGTCTGCATGTGAGTGACTAGAATAGTCCAGAGACTTGGTTACTAATTCTGATAAGCCTGCTCTAGTGAGCCATCTTGCTATTTTAGAATTTGTGATAGCAGCAGTTTATCACCCAAAAATGCATTCAGTCATAGCTACGTCAATATCTGGGAGAAAAAAATTGCCACATTGGGATGGCGTATGAAACTCCGGAGCACCATCTTTTATGAGTATAGATCTGAATGCCTGTTTGGAAATTTTATACAACTCAGAATGCCCATGCAAAGCCCAGTGTGAGGAGTATAGCCTAGGCGGAGGTGTCTTGGCAGCTAGAACCACACTTGCAATCTAGTGTAAGGATCCCCATTCTGTAGTGTGGGAATGACCTGGAAGGGAAAGTGTTAGTGAGATGGGTCAGCAGTCACATCATCCCTTATTCAGGCAATGGGTTTCCAAATGTTTATGCTTACAGGCACTGTTGGGAAACTCTGTGTCTGTGCTTGAGCTGCATCTCTGCGAGGACTTATTTTTGGGCTCCATATACTAACACTCTACTTACTGAGAAGAAAAAGCTGTTCCTGCTTTGCCTGCTATTGTGGAGAAGCAGGAAGTGGTTACCGTGCTGTTTACTAAGAACTGCAGTATGTAGAGGGTGAACATAAAGTAACCCCCTTAGCGGTGTCAGCAGAGATGCATTGTGCATCTCTAATGTCTTCTACAAAATCAAAGTTTTTATAAACTGCACAAGCGTAATGAGCAACCTCCATTTCAATATTCTGTCTCACAAGTTCTGTTCCACCTCCCTCATTCCTAACCATGACCTCTCTGCCGCATTTCCCCCAGGTGTGATGACTCCCGAGCTCCTCTCCTCAGCGCACAGCACCTAGGTTTTTTTTTTTTCTGTATCAACATTATTTACAATTGTACAAAGCTACAGACAAGATGTCCAAATTGCCTCTATTCAGCTAGAGGCAGATAACAGGACCTTCTAGCAGCCAAATCAGTGCTGGAGAATAGGCCAGTACTGACGGGAGAGATGTGTGCTGAGCGATCTTAACACAGACCGCTCAGCACACATCTCTCCCCCCGCTCAGCACAGCGGGATGAGTGAGGGGGGATGACAACGGGGGACCGCTCACTTCACACAGCGCTGAAGTGAGAGACCCAAAAGATTGAGCCTGCATGTCTAGCACTGGCGATAGCGATGCGCGGCTATCGCTGGGAGGCATACACACAACAGATCTGTGCTTAAAATCTAAGCAATCTAGTCTCTACTTTGTAACACCTGGGTCACTTAGTGCTGTCATTGGTCCCTATAGTATAACCAATACTCTAGCCTATTATCACTTGCAGACTGAAGACTGAGTAATCCAATATATGTCCAAAAGTGATACGTGCAGGGATTTTGTCTTTTTCATTTTTGCCTCTTATTTCTCCTTAGTAAATGGACCTATATTATATGTGCTACATCTGTGTATCTCAAACTTTGATTTAGGATGGGCATGGTGCACTTAGAAATGCGTCTCTCCACCAAAATGCAACAGAAGGTGGAAAATGTGCCATCCCTGAGCCAGTGCATAGATCAAGTCCTTTTATAGAAATTGTTGTGCGCTACTTCACTAAGCAAGGAACACTCTTAAAATAATCACTGTCTCTATCCCTTTGTTGCCTTTCAATAATTTTCACTTCAAATCTTCTTCTTGCACTTCTCTGTGAAACTAGGTGCAGCATTCTGCCTACTCCATACAAGCCAAAGAATGTTTTTACTCCACCCACAACCCATTCAAACAACTTCTCCTTTGCAACAACGGCATCTCTCGTTGCAAATTGAGGTGCATGGCTAGACCAGAGCTGATGATGCAGAACCTTGTCTATTTTGTGTTTTGTAAATTACCTGCCCTGTGTGAGTGCACTTTAATCTGACTCGGGTGTTCTTTAACCAGACTGTAAGCTTCTTTATTGCTTTTTTTTATGCTAATGTATATTTTACCACTGTTGTTGTGGATGAGGTATTGGAGGAACAGTAAATTGCACTATATTTCCAGGCTACTCACATTCAGCATTACTAAAAAAAAAAAAAAAAGGGACATTTTGTTGTGAGGTCTACATTTATTTTCCTGGTGATTTTTATCTCTGTGACCCTGCAATAGTCTACATTAATTTCTAATAAAGGCAATCAATCATATACAACTGCATCAATATTTAAAGTTCTTGTATGTGTTAATATCAACAGGTGGGAAAATATACAATTGCATTGAACACATACATTAAAGTGTTAACACTGATCCAACTAGTTTTTCTCATTGTGAACATATTTTCAATGTATAGCTCTTGTAAAATACTATTTTCTTTCATAGACCAATAAGTCCTCCTGGTTATAGGAGATATCCACTTAAGACATAATGGGGCAATTCAATTCATACACAGAAACTTAGCTCCCAGGCTAAGTGACTGGGAGCTATCTAATTTATTCCAGTGACTATCCCCTAAACTACATTAATCACAAACTAGCTGAATACCCGTGCTTTGCTAAGGAATTAAAAGAATAATGCCAATCTTTGACAGGCTGCACCTCTGGGCTTCCCCGGATTGATGCTGTCAAAATGCTGGTGCTGAGGAGAATAATCTGCCTCCTTCTCTGCTCCGTCCCGCCTCTGATGCTGCCCTGCTCAGTGCTGTAAATGCTGGGAAGACAGGTCAAGCCCCGCCTGCTGTATCTTAAATATGTTAGGTTTGCAGGCTGACTCTATGTCAAAGGGCCCTAGTACTCCTTGCTTAGCTTCAAAACTAAAGTATGCCTCTGCCCCCACCCATGTGTGTCTCTGCCCTTACCTGTAGGTGCCTATGCTACTAACCGTATGCCTATGCCCCTACCCATGTGTGCCTCTGCCCATACCCGTGTGTGCCTGTATCCTTACCTGTGGGTGCCTCTGCCCCACCCCCTACCCATGTGTGCCTCTGCCCCTACTCGTGGGTGCCTCTGCCCCTACCCATGTGTGCCTCTATTCTTACCTTAGGATGCCTCTGCCCCTACTCATGGGTGCCTCTGCCCCTACTCGTGGGTGCCTCTGCCCCTACCCATGTGTGCCTCTATTCTTACCTTAGGATGCCTCTGCCCCTACCCATGTGTGGCTCTATCATTACACGTGGGTGTCATTGCCCCTACCCATGGGTGTCTCTTCCCTAACATGTAGGTGCCTCTGCCCCTACCCATGTTGCCTCTGTGTAAATTGCTCCAGGCATTCTAGAGTTATGCCTGAATACTATGCATTTTTACATGTCACCCCCTTCCCACCCCCACCCCTAGGGATGCTAGGGGTGTTTTACCCTCACAGTATTTGTTTCCAGATTGTATTTGTTTCCAGATTATAAGGCATATGTGTACCAAGTTTGGTGCAAATTGCTCCAGGTATTCCAGAGTTATGCTGGGGCCGTATGCAGGGCTGTAACTAGATGTGTGCGAGTGGTGCCTCGCACACAGCGCAGAGCCCTGGGGAGCGCACCCTCATGGCCCTGTTTAGTAGATCAGTAACTTCAGAGTGACATTGCTGAAATTGCAGGTTCCCTTCCAAGAGGAGCGCTGTGCGTACGGCACAGTTAATGCGGCGCCATGACATCAAGCACTAAGGCGACGGAGCGCGGAAGGACAGCCGTCCGCAGTCCCGGCCAGCCGCAGTCCACCTCAGCTCCACTGTACAGAGCATGGGAACAGGGAGGACCCGCCAACATTTCCCTGCCACAGGCCAGCTCATCTCTGCTGTACGGAGCATCGGAGCGGGGAGGACCCGCCAGCATGCCCCAACCGCAGGCTGCCTCAGCTCCACTGTACGGAGCATCAGAGCGGGGAGGACCCACCAGCATTTCCCCGCCACAGGCCGCCTCAGCTCCACTGTATGGAGCAAGGAGGACCTGCCAACATACCCCTGCTGCAGGCGCCTCAGCTGCATTGCCCAGCCGCAGCCTGCCACAGCCCACCCCAGCACAGCAGCACCAGCCAGTGTCACAGTGCACAGAGGACTGAGTAGAGGAGCATGCAGGCTGTCCGAGACAGATGTAAGTTGGAGGGGTGTCACATGGGACAGAGTGGTGCATTTACATGGAAACAGTGGGGGTGCATTTACATGGCAGCAGGCTGAGTGCGTTTACATGGGGACAGGGCGGGGGGTGCATTTACATGGGGACAGGATGGCTGCAGTTACATGGGGACAGGATAATACAGTTACAGGAAGCTGGAGTGATGGCAGGAAATGAGTGACAGGGTGGTAGCAGGAAAGACAGAAGACTGAAAGGACTGGGCAAGCGGTTTGAGGGGCAGGAGACTGGGGACATGGGACAGGTGTTGACACAGAGGGTACAAGTCTCATTGAACCTCTGTTATATGAGGATGACATTGGTTATATTCCTACACAAACAGGTGTCTTCCGGACCAGGTGATCTCCTGCATGAATAGTGATTGAAGACACCATCTTCCCATGGAGGATCAATTTCTTCAGAGGTTCCCCATTGCAGAGAAACCACCATATAGGTAAGGTGTATTTTTATGTACTACACACAAAAAAAACAGTATAGATTTTTTTCAAGGGGCTCTACATGGCTCTAGAACCGGCCCTGTCAACCCTCCATCAATCGGCTCTGAAACCCATTAATGACTCTGCGGCATCCTTTCTTGGGCTGAAGTGGGCAATACTGTCTGTGTGAGGCGAGCTGCTATTTCACTATCGCTGATGGGGGGGAAGAAAGTTGAAGAAAGAAACAATGAGGCAAGTACATAGGGAGATGCTAAAACTACTGATGCTGTTAAAGAGAGAGAGAGAAAGTGAAGAAGGGATAGAGTGAGGTAAAGAAGAGGGTGATGGTAAGGAGGGGGGAAGTTGTAGTCAGGTAAAATGGGACTAGATGGGGAATGAGGTAGCTAAAGAGGAAGTAAAAATATAGAGGCTGGTGTTGAGGAAGGAGAAAGCAATGTAGTCACATAATGAGAGTAGTGAAGGGAATGAGATGAGTTCAGTAAAGGAGGGTGCACATTACAGCAGACTGGGTAGACAGACTGTGGTCCCTGTGTGCTCCAACCTTCTCTTCCAGCTTACCCTGACTGCAAGACTATTTGATTTAAGTGTCACTCATCTAAGAGGGAACCTGGCACCACCTCCCCCACCCCCTCAGCTTCCGGCAGCAGTAAGCATCTGCACTCTCCAGGGGATGCCGGGAGGACGGAGTGGCAACAGCTCCAGCAGCAGCTATGATTCCATAGTGAGCTGCAGCTACAGCCGTCACCAGCACAGGGACATCCCCCCACTACCGCCATGACTGCCTGCACTCCAGCCATCATCTCTCCCCCTCCCACCCCTCTCTCTCTGGGCGGGATGTACTAAAGAAAAAATGCGGTAAAACCCCCGTTTTCGTGGGTTTTACTGCATTTTCAAATGTACTATCACCCGACTGCCGCGTCTTCGCCGATGAAGGTATCACCATCTCTGGATGGCGATACCCTATAGAATTCTATGGGCTTGTTTTCGCCGGCCGCCGCAACCCACCGCAGTCGCCGACCACCCTCCCCCCCCCCCCCCCCCGGCATACTTTCCTCCAGGAAGCCTGGAGCTGGAAGGTAATCTCCTCCTCCCCCTAGCCCTGCAGCCGGAGGTCCTTCCGGCTGCAGGGGGGAGGAAGCGCCAGGGACAGCCTGCTGCCTGCTTCCCGGCAGGGGAGCAGGTGAAGATCCCGGGGAGGTGACGGAGACCCCCCGCACACCACCTCACAGGTATCACGGGGAACTCTGTCACCGCATTGCGATATTGATCGCATATGTTAGTACATATGCGATCAACATCGCTGCGAAGGGCGGCGATGTATCTTAATACATCCCACCCTCTGTCTCTTTCCCACCTCTTTCTCTCTGTCTCTCTACCTGCCACCTTTCTTTATCTCTCCCTCCCAACACTATCTCTCTCTGGGGGAGATGTACTAAGCCTGAAAAGTGATAAATATCACTGTGATAAAGCACCAGCCAATCGGCTCCTAACTGCCATATTACAGGCTGTGTTTGAAAAATGACAGTTAGGAGCCGATTGGCTGGTACTTTATCACTGTGATATTTATCACTTTTCAGGCTTAGTACATCTGGCCCACTCTCTCTCTATAGTGACTCTACCTGCTGTAATGTGCAAAAGGGGACTTTACCTGCCATACTGTGTAAAAGGGGACTCTACATGCCGTACTGTGTAAAAGGGGAGTCTGCCTTCTGTAATGTGTAAAAGGGGACTCTGCCTGCCGTAACATGTAAAAGGGGGCTCTGCCTGCCGTAACATGTAAAAGGGGGCTCTGCCTGCCGTAACATATAAAAGGGGGACTAACGTAATGTGGGATGTAATGCTGTCAGATTTACCAAGCATTTACCAATGTGAAGCATTCTGGAGATGGCGTTAGCCCCTTTTAGCCTATGGAGTATGGACTATACCCCAGGAGAGGGTTCCTCAAGGTCCCTGCCCAGCAATGGCCAAAGTGCATGCGCAGTACATCTGGGTAGGGTAACCACATCCTGCAATGACATATTGGATGCTAATCATGCACCAAGATTGTCAGATGTGATTATTGATAAATGAGCCCCTGTAGAGCTTTGGGGCTGGTCAAGAGTACCAGGTGTGTCCTAACTGCATTGTGCCAAACACTTAGGGGTCTATTCATGCAGCAGAGAAAAGCCCTGTTTTGCGGTAAACAGGGCTTTTCTCTGCTTACCGCAATTCACAGAGCGGGTTACCGTGGAGAAGTCCCTGACTTCCCCAGCGGCACCCCCGCTCTGTGACTGAATCGCATCACCATACGTTTGTATGGTGACTGCAATTCATGTAGGAACGGAAAGCCCAGCTTTCCGTTACCCTTCGCAAAACCCCATCGCCATCTCAGACAGGCGATGGGGAGGCTTGTACAGGAGAAGAGCAGTGAAGACGTCCATCTCCTGCCTTCTCCCCGCCCCCTTCCGTGACAAGAGCCAATCAGAGGAGCCCAGGTCATATGCATTTGCATATGCCGGGTCACCTCCTCCTTGCTGCCCTTGCCCGCCGCTGGAGGTCTCGTTTCCCCGGCGCATGCGCAGATGACACCTGGAGGCAGGAGGGGACACTGCGCATGTGCAGAAGATCCCAGCCGCGGTATGAAGAGAGAAGACTGGGGAAGCCGGGATCGCGGAACAGCCGGATACCGCATCGCATCAGGGAACTGGTAAGTATTAATGAATTGCGTTAAAAATCTGAAAAAACCCCTGAAATAAGAATGCGATCTTTAGTGATGTTAAACATAAACATCGCATTCTTACATGAATAGACCCCTTAGTGTTGTAGATGCTGCTTAAGATGGCAAAACGCATGCATTCTTGCACAAAATACTGGCCGTTGCAGGAATTAAATGGAAAGGCTCCCAGCTAAATTCCCACATAGCAATTGCTTTGCCAATTGCCTCCAATATATATACAATGAGCCCCAACTAGTAGAACTGAGGTAGACCTCTATTCTATGGTCTTATCGTCAAAAGACTCTACTCAATCAAACATCATTGTGGCAAGTTGTATATTTATTTTGTCTTTAATGTGAAAAACTTTTTTAAATGTAGAAGTATTGCGTTTGACCTAGGGAATGACCTCTCAGTACACTCAGCAGCATTATATAAATAGAAGGCTGTAACTTTATAGTGCGACACTATATGAATGTACTAGCATCCATATGTCAGTATATCAGCACTGTATGCGGAGAGTTATCAATGCCAATGTTATTTCTGGGTTTATGAGAAAGATCCCCATATTAGCAGCTGCATAAATTGTGCAGGCTTGTTTACGCTCTGCATGCAGTTAGTACAACGTGTGACCAAAATGCTAATAGCCCTGATTACAAGGTGGATGATCATATTTTTCTAAGCGTCCCTGCATCCTGCTGGGATCTTCCCACCTCTTGCATATGTTACCAGTGGCGCACCCAGGGGGGGTTTCCAAGTACCCAGAAACCCCCCTCCACTAAAAAAAAAAAAATTTTTTTTTTTTTTTTTTTTTTTTTAGCTGCATGAGTATTATTAATGACTGTCTAGCGTCCTCTGCAGCCTGCTGTCTTCCTGGTGGCACTTGCAAGTGCAATAAAAGTTTACTATATTTTAATTATAGTACATATATATCCATGTGCCTACATACATACATACATACATACATACATACATACATACATACATACATACACACACACATATGATATATATATATATACATGTGTATATATATGTGTACTGTATGTGTGTGTGCGTGTATATATATATATATATATATATATATATATGTATGTATGCATGTTTAATATGCTATGTATATGTGTATATGGGTTCACAACGATCTCCCGGCGGCCGGCCTCCCGGCGACCAGCATACCGGCGCCGGGAGGCCGGCCGCCGGCTTACCAACAGTGTGGCGAGCGCAAATGATCCTCTTGCGGGCTGGCTGCGCTCGCCACGCTACGCACGCCATACTATTCTATTCTCCCTCCATGGGGGTCGTGGACCCCCACGAGGGAGAATAAGTGTCGGTATGCCGGCGGTCAGGCTCCCGGCGCCGGTATGCTGGTCGCCGGGAGCCCGACCGCCGGCATACTGAAGACCACCCGTGTATATGTATGTGTGTATGTGTGTGTGTGTAGATATATATATATATATATATATATATATATATATATATATATATATATATATATATATATATATATATATATATATATATATATATATATATATATATATACACACATACACACACACACACAGACACACTAGTTTTACGGACCCAGCATATACTGGGTCACCTCAGTCCCCACCCCCGTGATTGGCTCAGCCCAGTTCTGGAAACCCCCCCATGCAAATCCTGCGTTTGCCACTGGTTACGTACTGTATTAGGCAGCGCTCCTCCCGCGGTAACGCAGAGCCAGCTGCTGACAGTCACACTGACAGCATCAGCAGCACTCAGTGCTCCCCGGCCGGCACCTAGCCTCAGGCGCTCAGCTCTGTGATATACCCCTGCTTCCGCTGTCACCGCTACCTGCCCGCTACCTGCTCTCATCCTTTGGAGCCTCCTTTGGGAGCAGCCAGGACCCAGGAGCCGCTGAGATCATGGAGAATATGCGCTGCTTCCCTAACCGCTTCTCCGACTACCGGGGCTGCCTGTTGTCCGGCCAGAGCGGCGGCGAGCTCGGGGCTCCGCTCATCCTCAGCACCCTGGACAGCATCCTGCAGCAGCTGCCGGCTCAGGGCGGCCAGGAGGGCGGGCTGTACGGAGGTCTGGCCGGGGTGGCTTACATGCTGTACCACGTCTCCCAGTGCCCAGCGCTCAGCGCCAGCAGGGACACCCACCTGCGCCGGGCCGCCGCTCTCATCGACTCCTGCGTGCAGTACTATGACCAGGAACAGGACCGGGAGACCCGGGCGTCCTTCCTGCTGGGTGGCGCGGGAGTCTACGCCGTGGCTGCTCTGATTTACACGGCGCTGGGACGGGCGGACTCTGCGGAGATGCTGGACCGGTTCCAGGAGTTGGGTGACATCTGCGTCCCGCTTGGCTTCCTGGAGTGCGGCTCGGACGAGCTGTTTGTGGGCAGGAGTGGTTACCTGTGCGCCGCGCTGGTGCTAAAGCAGAAGCTGGGCAAAGAGGTAAGGCGGTGACCGCAGGGCACATCATCACTGGCGGCTGTCTCACTACCGTATAGTAGCGCTACAGCTACAGTAATTACTCTTACAAGCAGTGGTTAAAGTGGGCCGGAACGGGGCGGAACTGCGTTCCGTCACCTCTAATTGCAGGCGGAACCAGTTCCGCCTCCGCCCGGCCACAGCATCATGTCCCTGTTCCATAGTAAAGGTGGCAGCGGCCGCCAGCCAATCATGGCTCGCGGACCGGCTGCAGCACCAATCAGAAGAAGATGAGGCTTTTTTGGCGTGAGCCAATCACGGCTCGCAGACCGCCAGCCAATGAGAAGCTGCCAAGTGGCAGCTTCTCATTAGCTGGCGGTCCAGGAGCCGTGAATGGCGCACAGCCGGCGCCAGGTTCAAAGTGCCGTCTCTCCCCCCCTCCGCCGCTGCCACAGCCGCCAGAGTGTGACTGAGCCGCGGTTTGTAACGCCCGATCCCCCCCCCCCCCCCCGCAGCCGCCGGAGTTAACTGTTCCATAGTAAAGGTGGCAGCGGCCGCCAGCCAATCACGGCTCGCGGACCGGCTGCAGCACCAATCAGAAGAAGATGAGGCTTTTTTTTAAATCTGGCGTGAGCCAATCACGGCTCGCAGACCGCCAGCCAATGAGAAGCTGCCAAGTGGCAGCTTCTCATTAGCTGGCGGTCCAGGAGCCGTGAATGACGCACAGCCGGCGCCAGGTTCAAAGTGCCGTCTCTCCCCCCCTCCGCCGCTGCCACAGCCGCCAGAGTGTGACTGAGCCGCGGGTTGTAACGCCCGATCCCACCCCCCCACCCCCCGCAGCCGCCGGAGTTAACTGTTAACTGACGCTGAGCAGCGGCCAGTAATGCCCATGCCCACTCCCCATCTCCCTGCCAGCGCAGCAGCTTAAATTCCACCCTACCCCTAAGCTTAGTGACCCGCGGCCTGTAATGCCCTCCCCACCTCCACCGGAGCACTGTCTGCAAGTGAATGATGGTCCGAGGCCCTATCCTAACCGTGGCACACCCCTGGGCGTCTGGCAGGAGAGTCAACTCGCCCTCCACATGAAGACCTCCAGGTAACTGCTGCCACAATTCACAGCTCTGGGTGCCCAGTCTTTCTGCTGCTGATATTCTCTCTCTCTCTCTCTCCATGTTTCTCTCTCTCTCTCTCTGTCACTCTATTTTGCTATGTCTCCCCCTCATCTCCCTCTTTTGCCATGTCTCTCTCTCTCTTGCAATGTCTCTCTCTCCATGTCTCTCTCACCCTCTCTTGCCATGTCACTCTTTTTGTCTTTTTTTGCACTTTCAAGACTCTGAGAGAGAGAGAGAGAGAGAGAGAGAGTGTGTGTGTGTGTGTGTGTGTGTGTGCGCGCGCTGGAAGGGGCTCTACCTGTCGTACTGTGTAAAAGGGGAAGCTGTCTGCCGTACTGTGTAAAAGGGGGCTTCGCCTCCCGTACTGTGTAAAAGGGGGACTCTGCTATTGTGTGTGTAAAGGGCATTAGTATGTGGGGCGGACAATGTGAATAAGATTGTGCTACTGTGAAGCATTATTTTGAATTGGTGTTACTTTTGTGTGGCCACGCCCCTTCTGTGTGAGGCCACACCCCTTTCTGCGGCATTGCGGGTGAGGTGAGTTCCCCCACCTCTCCAGGACCACTTTAAGCCCTGCTTACAAGGTCATGGATGGTGAAGCCCAAACCTCCCCTTCCATGTGTAACATGTGCACTCTCCTTCCATCTGTGAGACATACACTTCTTCAATCCATAACATGGACGCAATCCTTCCAGTTATGACGTGGACATTCCCCTTTCATCTGTAATACATTATGGGGTCTACTTACTAAAGTACCAACCAACCAGCTCCTTACAGGCTGTGGGGCCCATTAATCATGGATCGCATATTGAATGTGATCTGGGCATCTTACCGCCCAGGATCGCATTGCAATATGTGATCCTCTCCCTGGAATGGGGTGGCACTCGTTAGACCGGCTGCCGGGATACCGGCGCTCAGCATACCGGCGCCGGGATCCCGACCACTGGTATACCGACAACTTTTCTCCCTCTTGGGGTCTCCATGACACCCCTGCAGGGAGAATAAATAGCGTACGTGCACCACCATGCCCGCAGCATGGCGAGCGCAACGAGCCTGCAAAGGGCTCTTTTGCGCTCACTCCGCTCCCAGCATTCCGGTTGTCGGGATCCTGGCGCCGGTATGCTGGGCGCCGGGATCCCGACATCCGGCATTTTGTAGTACATCCAAATGGGGTGGCACTCGTGCATACGCAGGGGCTCCAAAAGGTGCAGTAGTGGATGCCGGGAGATCTGTGCATGCACGGTCAGCTCTGACCACACATGCATGGAGGGAACCCTCTGCCCAGCCACAAGTGCGATCTGTAGCCCAGCTACAATGGGCTACTGCCATCTTGAAGCCCCAGAGACCAATATTGGGAATGCTTGGCATACCACATATTGGTAAATCTGGCAGCATTGCATCCCCCATAGAAACCTATGGGTGATACGGCTGCGGACGGCAATGGAGGGATCTCCGATACCTGCTGCGGTCCCTCCTTCTTACATTCAGGAGATATTTGCGGCTAACCCCGAAAACGGGTGTTTTTGGGAATATAGACGTATATATAATTTGGTAAATGGGTCCCTGTGTTTGAAAAACGACATGTTGGTTGATACATTATCTCTGTCTAATTTATATCTTTCCAAGGCTTTGTAAATAGACTCCATATTCCTTCCATGCATAATGCAGTACATATACTCCTTGCACCTGTAATATGTGCACACTGCTTGCACCTGTAGCATGTACACACTCCTCCTGTACCTAGGAAGCTTGTTTGAACCATTCTCATGATTATTAGTATGGATGGAATCTTGACATTATTTTAAGTACTGTAATTTTGACTGACAACAGGTTCAGGGTAATCTGAAATGGATAATGTGTAGGTCAAAGGACGTTTCAGCAGATGGTAGATTATTTTAAATTAAGCAAACCTAGTGTGTGATTGCCAAAAGACTAGCATACTGACAAATACTTGTTCTGCACCATTTGCCAAAAGTATGTGGCACGTGAACATACTGTAAAGGGCCCTACATACACACAGATGTGCGGCCGAGGTGCCCGACAGGCGACCCTGCGCCGGGGGGGGGGAGTGAATTTACTTTACTCCCCCCGTCACCCGGCTCCATAGCAGTACAAGCTAATATGGACGAGATTGTCCATATTGGCCTGCATGCATAAGTGACCCGGCACCAATGATGAACGAGCGCGGGGCCGCACATAATTCATTGTTGGTGCCTACACACTGAATGATATGAACGAGTTCTCGTACATTAATGAACGAGAACATTCATATCGTTCAGTTACATCTTTAAGTGTGTAGGGCCCTTATGACCTATATATGCTTGTTGAACTCTTAAGCTGGCCATACACCAAAAAGATTTATCTGTCAGAGATAAATCTTTAGGTGTATGGCCAGCTTTAGGCCCATACACACTAGGAGATTTTCATTTCAAAAGACTTTGACAACATCTCTGAAAGATATATCTTTTACCCAAAGTAGTGCATACACCCTGAGCTATTTTCCCAAAGAGCAAGAGATTTTCAGGAGGCAAAAGACTTTGTTGAAAATGTTTCATTAGAAAGGCTATTTACATAATGAGCTGGGTTTGAATTCCAAGGGTGGGAGCATGGGTCATTTAAAAAAGGGGGTCTCTGCTGCCGTAATGTGTAAAAAGGGGGACTGCTGCCATAATGTGTAAAAAGGGGGACTGCTGCCATAATGTGTAAAAAGGGGACTCTGCTGCCATAATGTGTAAAAAAGGGGACTCTTATGCCATAGTGTGTAAAAATGGGGCACTCTGCCTGCCGTAGTGTGTTAAAAGGGGACTCTACCTGCCGTAGTGTGTAAAAAGGGGGATTCCGCTTGCCTAATGTATAAAAAGAGGGACACTGCTGCCGTAATGTGTGAAAGGGGACTCTGCCTGCCGTAATGTGTAAAAGGGGACTCTGCCTGCCTAATGTGTAAAAAGAGGGGACTCTGCCTGCTGTACTGTGTGAAAGGGGTCTCTGCCTGCCGAACTGTGTGAAAGGGGGCTCTATATAACACTACCACAGGGAAAGCAATTACCTTGAGGAATCGGACGCTATAAGTTCTTAATGTTAAATAAGATGCAATTATAGTTGTAAAGCACATCAATAGATAATCTATTTTGTTTTATTTTATAGCTGATCGTAGATGGCAAACTGGATGCCTTATCGTAAAATATCGTAAGGTTTGTATAAACTGAGCAGACAAGGAGCGCTTATAAAATAACGTATGTTACAATTTATTAATGATACATATAAAATAACAATAATGGGTACATGGGAAAATTATAGACACAAATAAAACAATCAAGAATGGCAGTTAATAGAGCGTAGTAATTATAATAAAATATGCTGCTGTAATGTGTAAAAAAGGGGACTGCTGCCATAATGTGTAAAAAAGGGGACACTTCTACCATAATGTGTATAATCGGGGACTCTGCGTGCAATTTATATATTATGTATATATTATACATAAACATTGGTGGCTAGTGGTGCCAGAACACATACATTGCTGGCCTCTGCCAGTGTATATATTACTGGCATACAGTACATACTGTAATCATTGGTGGCAGTGGATACCGCTGCTGCTGCTGTACTGCTGCTGCTCCGTGAGCATGAGTTGGGGCTTGGGGAGGGAGCGGGGCAGTTGCCGGAGTGCAGTACAGTTCATCCATCATCACTCGGCGCCGTGTACACTGAGCGATGATGGATGAACAAGGAGTGAAGTGGGCAAAACATTGGGGCAGATATATTAACCTGGAGAAGACATAAGGAAGTATGTGCAAGGTGACAAAGGCACCAGCCAATCAGATCCTACCTGTTAATTTACATATTGGAGCTGATTGGCTGGTGCCTTTATCACCTTGCACATATCACTGGTTTATCACTTCCTTATGCCTTCTCCAGGTTAATACATCTGCCCCATTGTGTGCAAAACACACGATTGCCCACCTCACTGGCGATGATGCAGGAGCGTGCATCAGCGCTCATCGCCCGCCCATACACACCAGTAGATTTTGAGCTCAAAGTAGCTCAAAACGCTGCTTTGAGCTCAAAATCTTCTAGTGTGTATGGGCCTTTATTCCAAAACCATGAGCATCAATATAGAATTGATTCTACTTTTTCTTCTACAACAGCCTCTAGCAAAGACTTTCCACTAGATTTTGGGACATGGTGATTGTGGGGATTCCCATCCATTCTGTCACAAGCATTAGTAAGGTCGGTCACTGGTGTTAGTCATTAGAGCTTTGCTCAGCATTTTCAATTGATCCCAAATGTGTTTATGGGGCTGAGGTCACAGCTCTGTGCATGCCAGTCATATTCTTCCCCACCAAACACAGCAAATCATTTTTGCCTGGCCGGCCGTACAGCAGAGCCAACCAGGCAACATTGCTAGCGACCGCAGGTACATGCATATTGGGCATACACACCGAGCGATATGCCCGATATGTCAGTTTGATTCGGCCAGAAACAATACATGGCCAATATTGCTCTAGTGTGTACCCGGCTTAGAGCGTTGGAGAGGCGTTTCAAAGTAGCAGTGTTTTTGGATGGGAGTCAGAGAGCTGAATTCACTGGTTACGGGTCTTATCGGGTTGGGATCGAAATGCCGGCGTTTGGGATGCCTTTGGTCAGAATACAGACCGCGGCATCCCGATGCTCAGAATTCCGATCGGCTCAATGGCCACCTAATCCACCCTTCTAGTAACCTAAACCTAATACACCCCTCCCCTCCCCATAGCCTAACTCTAACCCTCCCCAGTGGTGCCTAAACCTAACCCCCTCCCCCCCCCCCCCCGCAGCCCAACCCTAACCCTCCCCGGGGGTGCCTAAATCTAACCATAACTCCCCCGCCCCGCAGCCTAACCCTGACTCTCCCTCCTCAGCCCAAACCGAACCCTCCTCCCAGCTTACCTCCCCTGCGGGCCGGCACACGATCGTTCGGATCCCATTGGTTGGGATTCTGGCATCAGACTTTTGACCCTATTCAGGATTCCGTTGACGGCATTCGGAGTAGTATCGGGATCCCTTCATCGGTATGTCGACTGTCTGAATCCTCACCAGATCCCGTCTCATCAGCACTGTATGTCGACCCTGGAGTAAAGTTGTTTCACTTTGCAGATGTAACAGTTCACGTCGGGATGCCGTTAAGATGCTGACTGTTGGGATCGCGGCAATCAGAATGCCAACAGTCATCAGAATACAGACACCGTAAGTATAGTAGGCAGGTTAGGGTCGGGGGGGCGGGCTAGGCTTAAGCCCCACCAGGGGTGTTAGGGTTAGGATGCGGGGGAGGAGAGGTTAGGGTTAGGCTGCTGGGAGGAGTGGATTAGAGGTATGCTCCACCTAGGGAGTGAGGTTTAGGCACTAAGGGGGGAGGATTAGGGTTAGGCTGCGGTGCGGAGGGGGGGGTAGGTTTAGGCACCACTGGGGGGAGGTTAGAGTCAGGCACTAAGGGGAGAAGTTAGGGTGAGGCTGTGGAAAGGGAGGGTTGGGGGGTAGGGGAGAGGGGGAACAGTCTTACCTCCTACCCTGTCGGGATTTCAACTATCAGGATGCCGGCGTCGGTATTCTGACTGCTGGCATCCTGTCCGCCAGGAAAACATACTGAACCCTTCACGGCTATGGGCATTTCCACTTCACCAACACTTATATACACTGTGTGATGAACATGTTAAATGATATTTAAGAAAAATTAACAAATTGGTTTTCATTTCTAGTAGGTTGGTAAACAAAACACAGAAGATGTACTTCACTTCATACAATTTTCCTCTACACTGCTGTTATTACTAATGTTTTATACAGACAAGATGCAGGAAGCCAGATGTGATTAAACTCCACTCAGTGGATAAACTAAAAGGAAGATATTTCCAAATGTAAATACAAGATGTTAATAGTAACCCCAAGATCAAAGTCAGGAAACACTTTGATAATAACTGGTATGGCAGTCCCTATTCTCATACTGTAGGTTTAAAATTCATCAATCTAGTTTTATAAGGTTTACTATTTTGGAAAAACATTGTATACCTCCCAATTCTAAAAATTTTACAATCGAACGGTGTGCATTATCAAACATATATGACAATGGTTAGGAGACTCAGTTGTTTACTATATTGTACTTACAAGATAAATTTGTATATATAGTTAATTATTCCCATCCCCCCCATGGATGAACAGTTTCAAAATATGAATAATTTGCTTTGTTTCAAGTGTGATAGATAAATTAGCATTTTAGAAATATTATCAAATAAATTGGAGCAATGGAAGTTTGCCAGATTTGCCATAAATACAGTTACATGCCAGGTGTACTCAGGGCAATACTCCATACTACAGGCTAATTCTAGCTGACAAACAAGTCAGTTATCACTCACAAATGTCAAAATACTGAAATATATACATATTATAGCTAGGATAGTAAATAGTCTTCTGGTTTCCTCTAGGTGCCTCTTTTCGGGCAAATAAATAGCTCAAAAGCTGTTGCTCATATTCTGTTAAAAAACGTAAAATATCTGTCTTCTAAATGCCGCTTTTGTTACTGAAATAAATAGCGCAGTGGGTGTTCTAGAAATTCTTTTAATTAAATCAAGATACTTAGAATCAAATGTCAAATATATATAAACAGTGATCACAATAACACAAATCTATTTGCTATTGCTATGAATAATAAAGCATTTCTTTTTCTCCACAGGTGTTAACTCCAGAACAGATTAGGACAATCTGCCTTGCTATCCTGGATTCTGGGAAGCATTATTCTAGGAAGAAAAGGAAACCATTCCCACTCATGTATTCATACTATGGGACAGAATATCTGGGTGAGAAAAACATCTGATCAGAGCCACTGCATCATATACCCAAAACATCATAGAAGGGTAATTCACCAAAATGGCCAATTTAATTTCCCAGCTCCTTTATTAATTGAGATTATTTTAACACTGATATGTAACTTTGCATGGTGCATGGGATATATTTCTTTGAAAGTTGGAGTAGTCGATAGGTATTATATCCTACTGTATCGCTTGCGTCTGTGGTTTTGCAGTACAGGTTTTTCACACATTCTCAAAACATTTGTTTAAAAAAAATAATCTAGAGATTACATAGGATTTAAGGAACTATTGGTGTACAAAAATGAAATAGCTTCAGATATATATGTTTAAGCAGGCTATAGTTTTTGACTGTATGGTTGTATAATCCATTCTTACCTCAAAAACTCCAGCATGCTTTAAATAAACGTAGTGCTCAAAACAGCATTTAGGGCCCCCTTTAACAACGAACCTTATTACCAGCGGCATATTGTGTTTAGTACTGCAGTGATACTAACGAATATGCTGTTGGTATTTAACTTTACTTACCTCTCCGATGTGGTCCAGCAATGTCCGCTACCACTCTGTTGCTGGGAGCCTGTTGCTGCTAGCAACACGCTATTGTGGCATGGACATACACATGGCCAGTCTGCACATACGCATGACACTCTCACCAGGCAGGAACTCTGCAATGCCAGCTAAGCTTTGCGGAAAGCCAGAAAGGCTTGCTGGCTGGGTCGCCATTTCCGGCTTGCTGTTGCTGGGTCGCCATTTCCGGCAATGGGGACCGTATCGCTATCGATGGTGTATGCGGTACAGATAGGGCAGTGTTGCTTAATTTAATTTGAAAAGTTGAGTTTCTTATATCCAAAATTGCAAAATGTTAAATATTTTGAAAACCAGAATGTATTAAGCGTGACGGAGATGGCGACTCCTTTGGTCTCTTGTGGTTCAGTGTACATAAACTTTGTTTAATGCACAAAATTATAAAAACATTTATTAGTATAAAGTGTTAATAGTATAAATTTATCTTCAGGCTATGGGAGGAATTCAATTAGCCGCACCAAATTACCGTGGCTAATTGATCCCTGGGGTTAATTCAGTCTGCTCTGAAGCGGGAGAAACAAATTCCCCGATAACTGCCTTGTTTTCACGGCCGCAAACTTATCTTGTGTTTTTACACAGAAATGGGTGTGAAAAAAATAGGTAATTGATTTACCCCAAAAAATTTTGTTAAAACGTGAATTTACCACAATTTTTTACAATGAAAACAGATTGCGGGTAATTGAATTTCCCCCTAAGTGTATAAGGTGTATATGATACAAGTTAATGTTGTGTATTTACAGAAACTTTGTTTCATGCACAAAATTATTAAAAAATATTGTATAACATTACCTTCAGTTTATGTTGATAAGGTGTATATTAAACATTAATACATTTCATGATTAGACTTGGTCCCATCCCCAAGATATCTCATTATGGTATGCAAATATTCCAAAATACTGTAAAATCCAGAATCCAAGCATACTTCTGGTCCCAACCATGTCTATTTGTGGGATGTAGTTAAAATGCCGCAGGATGGGATCCCAGCGGTGTAAATACTGACGTCCCGAATTCTGATCGTTGTTCCAGCGGGAGGCACTTGTTTCCTGCTCCGTGGGGGTGGGGGTTGGGTGAGGTTAGGTTTAGGCATTTGAAGGGAAGTTAGGGTTAGGGTGCAGGGACGGGAAGGTTATAGTTAGGTACTAGTTAGGGAAAGGCACTTGGAAGGGGAGGTTAGGGCTAGACACCAAGTGGGAAGGGTTAGGTTTAGGCAGCGGGGTAGGGAGGGTTAGGGTTAGGCACCACTGGGGAGGGTTAGGGTTAGGCACTACTGGGGAGGGTTAGGGTTAGACACCCACAAGGGAGGTTTAGGGTAGGGGGCAGGGGAGGGTTAGGGTACTTTTGGAGGAGCTGTTGGAATTCTGATGGCCGGGATGCCGCTATCAGGATTCTGACTGCCGGCATCCCATCCATCGGGATATCATATTGAATCCCTATTTGTAAACCATACAATGGTGTGACTTAACCCTACTTTTTACCATTTTGCTTGCTACAATCAAAACAACAGTGTACTTGGATACCATACCTGTGTCACAATGACTTTATGTGAAATATAGGAGTCACTATTATAGGTTTCCTGATTGTGTCATTTTCTGATGTTACAGGAGCAGCACATGGACTATCTTCTATACTACAGATGCTTCTGTCCTACCAAGACTACCTTCAGCCAGCTGACCGTGACCTCGTTTGGCAAAGTGTTGATTTCCTTGTAAACCAGGAACAGAACTGCAATTGGCCACCAGAGCTTGGGGAAGTGATAGAGCGTGAAAATGAACTTGTGCACTGGTGTCACGGAGCCCCTGGTTGGTTACAGTTTCTTTATAATATAAGACTGTGTGATTATGTGTGGCTGTAGCATTAAGGGAACTGTTTATTATTGAGGACATTTTTGCCCTGTTTAATTAAAATCTTGCTGTTGATAATAAATGTCTTAATGGAGCAAGTTACCATTGAAGTGATGCCAGGCATTTTGCCCCCTTGACAGTCCCTTCACTGCATGCTTTATCATACTTTACAGCTACTGGACAGGGATCCAAAGACCCCTCTCCATCGGTAATACTGACCATTTTCAGCTGGTGTTAGAGATCAGGACAATAGGGCAGATGTATTAACCTGGAGAAGGCATAAGGAAGTGATAAACCAGTGATATGTGCAAGGTGATAAAGGCACCAGCCAATCAGCTCCAATATGTAAATTAACAGCTAGAATTTGATTGGCTGGTGTGTTTATCACCTTGCACATATCACTGGTTTATCACTTCCTTATGTCTTCTCCAGGTTAATACATCTGCCCCAAAGTTCCAAAAAGCTAAGCTTTTGGGAACTTGGTAAATTAGCGCAGATTGCAGTTCCCATTAAGAATAGTGGGCAAGGGCTTATTAAGAGAGGAGGGGGCCTGTGTGCAATGTCTGTCCGGGCCCCCTCCCCCCCCCCTCTCTAGCCAGCACAGCAGTAGACTTTGAGCACCAGGGTCATTAGGAGACCCCAGTGATGTGTCAAAGTCTAGTGCAGGTCTCAGTGAAAATGGGGCAGTGGCTATTTTACCAGTGTTTTCCCTATTGCACATGTACAAAATGCTAGGAAAATGTCCGCAGTGCCATTTTCCCAGTGCTTTATGCAGCACTGCTGACATTGACGCCAGACTCCGATGGGTAAGTACTGAAAAATAGGTGCAGGGTGTGCGGTGTAGGCCCCCCTGGGCCCAGGGGCCTGTGTGCACCACACACCTTGCACCCATTATAGATACGCCACTGGTAGTGGACATTGCAGTATTCAGCTTTTATTTTTGCCTAACAAAGGAGATTTCTCTGCTATCTCATGCGTTAGACTTTTCACAAATAGGCATGTTGTTTCCATATGATTATCCGGAACAGAAAGCTTAATAAGTAGGCCCATAACTGTTTTACTCACTTTTGAAGCATGATTTCTTCTAAATATTTGTATTGGGATTTTAGTTACTATATTATAGTCAAAACTTGCCAAAAGCTGATTGACTCTGATCTGGTCTTTCCTATGATGGGTCCCAAGGTCCAAATAGGACATTTCTTAAACTGCTGCAGCTATATAAAGACCATTCAGTTACTTACCGAACCTAACTCCACCCAAAACTAAAAGTGCATTGTCACGATTCCAGTGCAGCATTTCTTCAGATACGCCAGCATGAGAAAGCTGCCCGTGACACTTTAGGTAAGTGCCACCAGCAGAAGTACCAGTAGACTTTGAGGGACCACGCCCAGGGCACACACAAAATTATTAATACTTAAAAAATTAAGTAACATGAGCCCCAAGGTTTGGGTGTGAAAACACAGACAACCAGATATAAAATGAAGAGAATTTAGTTTAAGTAAAAATCTTCAAAGCTTATTATTACAAAAAAAAGAAAGTTACAAGAATATAATAGTTAAAATAGTCACACAAGTAAGTACAATCTCGAGAAATAAAAATAAGGGAAGAAAACGGACCAACACTCAGATCACCTGAAGAGTCTTCTTAACGCTGGATAAGTGAGGTCTCTCTGTATCCTGGACATTATAGGATCCAATCTCTCACTAGATGCCACCTCAAGATACTGATAATTTGCAGCAAGAGTTTCATAAATTTAACTACATTCTGCCGCTCACCCACAGCCCCCTTCTTGGGATTCCTTTATCCCTTTCAAAGCCAGAGTGGGTGGAGTCTCGGCTTATACTGTGAGGTCTCTGGCTAGGGTTTACGACCTTGTCTCAGGAAAAACAGGTCACACCCTTCTGGCCATAGCTCTGGTTCTCGGGTAATCAAACTAGCTCTGGTCAGGAAGAATTTCACATCTGGGTAGCCAGTGTGTCTCTGCTAGGTCTGTGGCTATAATAAAATTCCAGCAGATCAATTAAGTTTCCACCATTTGACTTGCAAAGACAGTTAACTGGTATCATACATTGGTACTTTGATACATCAATCAGAATAATGCAAATTTTTCTAACTTCCATAAGGGATATTGGGGACTTAGTATGATGGGGATATAGATGGGGTCCAAAGGAGCCGGTGCACTTTAAATTTCTTCAACTGGGTGTGCTGGCTTCTCCCCTATATGCCCCCTCCCACAGCCAGTCTAGAAAAATGTGCCCTCAGGAGAGGATGCACACTCTGGAGCTCCAGAGGATTTTTTCTTCAGTTTATTTTAAACTTTGTTATTTTCGGTATGCTGTTTGGGCAATAGCATACCTGCACCATGGGAATTGTGGGGGGCATTTACTGGTCTCTTAAGGCGTCAGAGCTGCTTTCCAGCTGCAGGACCACCGTCCTGAGAGGTTGTTGGTACCGCAAGGCATTGCGCCTTAGTGAACGCAATCACAGCACGCCCCCACACCCCTAACAATGCCTGAAGGTGAGATGAGTGGTGAGTACAAACCGGGGGCCCCGCTAGGGGGGTCCCCCAGTTCTTGGTGCGGCGCGATCACAGGGGTGGCATATCGACGCTCCATGGAGGGATTCGCTATAGCCCCCTTGTGTACAGTGATCAGCAGTGGGGAAAACAGGCATTCGTGTTATGTTTTACTCTGTTTAGGAGACATTGCCAGTATAAATAACTGTATAGCTCCGGCGCCATTGCAGGGGGTGGAGCTTCCTCAGATCGGGACCAGCAGCGTTTTGGCGCCTTCCTCTGCTTACAGCTGCAGCAGCAAGGACACACATGAGATATGCCCCTGGTAACTACGGTGACTCTCATAAAACACATTCAGGACACTGCATGTGTCCTGTGCGATTCTCTCAAGGAGATAGGCATTATTAATGCTAGGACTACTGCCATGGCAGTGTCGGCATGCAGAGCTTTGTGGCTGCATCAGTGGATAGCGGATGCAGATTCCAAGCGCAGTGTGGAGTCTCTTCCTTTCTCAGGGGAGTGGCTATTCGGGGTTTGAGTTGGATATGTGGATTTCAAAGGCTACTGCAGGGAAATTCACGTTTATCCCCTCTGGGGCCCGCCGGCTAGGCGCTCCTACCCGGGGCCATCGACCCAGTCCTTTTGGAGCACCAGGTTCAAATCAAGAGCCAGAGGCGCCTCAAACGCTGCAAGAGGCACCAGAGGCAAGACAAGAAAACCAGCCACGGCATGTTCTCAGGAACAAAGTACCAGCTCAGCTTCCACTAAGGCCTCAGCATGATGGTGCCTCCCCACCCCGAGGGGATCTCAAGGTGGGAGCTCGACTGCATGACTTCAGCCGCATCTGGGAAAGCCCCTGCCAGGATGCCTGGGTAAAGGACCTAATTTCTCAGGGCTACAAGCTGGAGTTCGACAGTACTCCTCCCCAAAGATTTTTCAAATCCAGCTTACCAGTTTTGGAGGATGTGCGAGTTACGCTGCAACAGGCCATCCTAAAGTTGGTCCAGTCCCAAGTCATTGTTCCAGTGCCACTACAATAACAGGGAAAGGGTTACTACCCCAACCTGTTTGTGGTACCAAAACCAGACGGTTCGGTAAGGTCTATTCTGAACCTAAAATCCTTGAACCCTTACCTAAAAGTTTTCAAGTTCAAGATGGAATCCTTGCGAGCAGTGATTTCGGGTCTGGAAGAACAGGAGTTCAAGGCTTCACTGAATATCAAGGATGCTTATCTCCATATCCTGATATGGCCACCTCACCAGGCTCTCCTGCGGCACTGCCCTTCGGCCTGTCCACAGCTCTGAGGGTCTTCACGAAGGTGATGGCGGAAATTATGTTTCAGCTCCGCGTCCAGGAGGTCAATGCTGTCACTTACCTCGACAAATCTCCTAATAAATGTGAATTCCAGGGAGCTTCTATTGCCCAATATCAACCGCACTATTCAGCTTCTGTCACACCATGGGTGGATTCTCAATTTGCAGAAGTCTCACCTGGAACCCACTCAGCAACTCTTGTTCCTAGGTATGCTTCTGGATACAGTGGCCCAAAAGGTGTTCCTTCCAAAGGACAAGGCGAGGACACTCCGGGAGATGGTCCGAGCGGTTCTACAGCCGACCCGGGTCTCCATTCATCTTTGCATTCGATTGCTGGGAAAGATGGTGGCCTCATACGAGGTTATCCAGTATGGAAGGTTCCATGCCAGAACATTTCAATTGGATCTCCTGAGCAAGTGGTCCGGATCACATCTTCAGATGCACCGGATCATATGTCACTCCCCTCAGGCCAGAATTTCCCTCCTGTGGTGGCTACAGTCCTCGAACCTGCTGGAAGGTCGAAGTTTCGGAATTCAGGATTGGATCCTTGTAACAACGGATGCGAATCTGAGAGGATGGGGAGCTGTCACCCAAGGGGATCAGTTCTAGGGCAGGTGGTCAGCCCACGAAGCCCTACTTCCGATCAACATTCTGGAACTTCGGGCGCTCTACAACGCTCTGCTTCAGGCCTCTCCTCTGCTCCGGGATCGAGCTGTTCAAGTTCAGTCGGACAACGCCATAGCTGTGACATACCTCAATCGACATGGAGGGACAAAAAGCAGAGCCTGTATGCGAGAAGTGTCAAAGATACTCCTCTGGGCATTAAGAAATGTAAAGCAATGTCGGCCATCTTCATTCCGGGGGAGGATAACTGGGAAGCGGACTTCCTGAGTTGTCACAATCTCCACCCGGGAGAGTGGGGCCTCCACCAACAGGTGTTTCGACAGATCACCAACCTGTGGGGTTGCCCGCAGATAGACATGATGGCATCTCGATTCAACAAGAAGCTTTGCTGGTATTGTTCAAGAACCAGGGACCCTCAGGCGATAGCAGTAGATGCTCTAACGGCGCCTTGGCTTTACCGGTTGGTCTACCTGTTTCCTCCGATTCCACTGCTCCCAAGGGAGCTAAAGAGAATCAGGCATCAAAGAGTCCAGGCAATTCTGATTTCCCCAGACTGGCCTCTGAGGGAGTGGTACGCGGATCTTCTGGACATGTCCGTCGAAGAGATCTTCTTCAACAAGGACTGTTCATCTACCCGGACTTACAGCGACTTCGTTTGACGGGTTGAGCGGAACATCCTAGCTCAAAAGGGCCTTTCCAAGAAGGTTATTTCAACCATGGTTCCTGCCATGAAGCCTGTGACGTTAAAGCACTACCATCATATCTGGAGGAGATATGTCTCTTGGTGCGAGGAATGCAAGTATCCCCCTGCAGAGTTCCACTTGGGACGTTTCTTGCATGTCAGGTCTGTAACTGTATCTGTCCCCGGAGGGGGCACTAGTGGGTCAGTGGTGGTGCGGTGGAGGAAACGAGGAGTCTGCAGTAAGTTCCTGCGCATGTGCGCAATGATGTTTATATAGCACACAGAGGTATAAACAGCAACTGGAGCAAATGGCAACACAGATGACTTTAGAAAGGAAGCTGACAGAGGTATAATAACAGTCACAGGTAATGGGCTGGTCTGGAAACCAGTGTGGTTAGCAAACAGCGATGATCGGACTGGAAGCTGATGGTAAACATCGATGGCCGGCTTGGAAGCCATTGGTAACAGGTTCAATATGCAATAGGTAAGTAATGCAACCGATGGCAGTATATACAGGCAATAAGTAACTCCGGTAATCGGTATGGAAACCGACAGCAATAGATTCACACAGTCAGTACATATACACAAGTCCACAGAGCCTAGCAAGGCTATAGCAGGAGACAGCTGGTAATATACTGTACAAGCTGGTTGTTTTAAGTGCTAGATGCAATAGCACAGTGCTGAATGCAGATTAACAACACACAGGTGAGAATAGTGAGGCAGCACCTGGAGATAGTCTCTTACTGCATGTAGACTGTGGAAGGAGTTGTTGCAGAGCTGGGATGGCTGGTGCCTGTAGTTTCACGGAGACACTGGAGCTAGGAAATCACTGGAGACATGAGACTGGAGCCAGGAGACACTGTGCACTGGATGTGACGCATTGTTCAAGGCGATGAGACTGAGCCGATGTTCTGGATTTATACCCCCCGGTCAGCAGGCATTGGATGCTTGAATCATGTGTGCAGACACAGTGCAGGATTCGGTGTTGCTGGTCAGCTGACCGCAAGTGTCATGGCAGAGCCCATTCTGTACAGATGGCGGGCACACAGCGGGGTACACGCTGGATGGACTTCAGGCGTACACAGTGACAATGGATACTGCGATCCGCGGAGAGGGCATTCATGCAGCAGCAAACTGGGGCCATGACCTCTGGAGGCCTGCACACCAGCCCGCTGGTAAGTGAGATACCACTGAACGCTGATTCTCGACACTGCAGGCTGGTGTGGATATGAGCTTACGTCTGGGTTCTCTTAAGGTCCAGATTTCAGCTCTCAGTTTTCTTCCAGAAGAAGTTGACAGTGTTGCCAGAAGTTCAGACTTTCCTGCAAGGGGTACTTCACATACAACCTCCTTTTGCGCCGCCCACGGCACCCTGGGATTTGAATGTAGTGTTGGAATTTCTTCAGTCCTCCTGGTTTGAACCTCTGATAACGGTAGAAGACAAGTACCTCACATGGAAGATGGTGATGTTACTAGCCCTGGCTTCTGCTAGGAGTGTCTCAGAATTGGGGGCCTTATTGTGTAAAAGTACCTACTTGGTCTTTTACAAGGACAGAGCAGAGCTCAGGACTAGACAGCAGTTCCTGCCGAAGGTTGTCTCTGCATTCCACTTGAATCAACCGATTGTAGTCCCGTCCAGTTCTGGCACTTGTTCCTCCGAAGTCATTGGATGCTGTGCGAGCCTTGAAGATCTATATCAAGAGGACGGCTCGGAGAAGAAAGACGGATTCCTTGTTTGTGCTCTATGATGCGCAGAAAAAGGGTTGCCCTGCTTCTAAGCAGTCCTTTGCTCGTTGGCTTAAGTTGACTATACAACAGGCCTATGTGTCGGCAACCTTGCCTGTTCCACAGTCTCTGAAGGCCCACTCTACGTGATCAATGGGGTCTTCCTGGGCGGCTACCCGTGGAGTCTTGGCCTTACAATTATGCCGAGCTGCTACCTGGTAGGAGGAAGAACACCTTTGTGAAGTTCTACAGGTTTGATACCCTAGCCAAAGAAGATACCCAGTTTGGGCAGGTGGTGCTGCAGACATCTCCGCATATTCCTACCGGTTCTGGAAGCTTTGGGACGTCCCCATCGTACTGAGGGCCTAATTCAGACCTGATTGCTGCTGCATATTTGTTAGCAGTTGGGCAAAACCATGTGCACTGCAGGGGGGTCAGATATAACAATTGCAGAGAGAGTTAGATTTGGGTGGGTCATTTTGTTTCTATGCAGAGTCAATACTGGCTGCTTTATTTTTACTCTGCAATTTAGATTGCAGATTGAACACACCACACCCAAATCTAACTCTCTCTGCACATGTTATACCTGCTCGCCCCCCCTGCAGTGCACATGGGCCCTCATTCCGAGTTGTTCGCTCGGTAAAAATCTTCGCATCGCAGCGATTTTCCGCTTAATGCGCATGCGCAATGTTCGCACTGCGACTGCGCCAAGTAAATTTGCTATGCAGTTAGGAATTTTACTCACGGCTTTTTCATCGTTCTGGCGATCGTAATGTGATTGACAGGAAATGGGTGTTACTGGGCGGAAACAGGCCGTTTTATGGGCGTGTGGGAAAAAACGCTACCGTTTCCGGAAAAAACGCAGGAGTGGCCGGAGAAACGGAGGAGTGTCTGGGCGAACGCTGGGAGTGTTTGTGACGTCAAACCAGGAACGACAAGCACTGAACTGATCGCAGATGCCGAGTAAGTCTGGAGCTACTCAGAAACTGCTACGAGGTGTGTAATCGCAATATTGCGAATACATCGTTCGCAATTTTAAGATGCTAAGATTCACTCCCAGTAGGCGGCGGCTTAGCATGAGCAAATCTGCTAAAATCCGCTTGCGAGCGAACAACTCGGAATGACCCCCATGGTTTTGCCCATCTGCTAACAAATCTGCTACTACGATCAGGTCTGAATTAGGCCCATAGTCCCCAATATCCCTTATGGATGTTAGAGAAAATGGGAGTTTAATACCTACCGTTAAATCCTTTTCTCATAGTCCATAAGGGATATTGGGTGCCCGTCATTCTCCGTCGGGCACAGTTTTACCTAGACTGGCTGTGGGAGGGGGCAAAGAGGGGAGGAGCCAGCACACCCGGTTGAAGAAATTTAAAGTGCAGCGGCTCCTTTGGACACCATCTATACCCGCATCGTACTAAATCCCCAATATCCCTTATGGACTACGAGAAAATTATTAAAATCCCATTTTTAATCATGCCCATTTCGATATAACATCAGATGTTCCTTACATGCATGGTGTCTCTTAAGAAGTAACACGCTATTCTAAATTGGGAAATCTCATTAACATTATACACACTAGAAAAAATAAAATTTTACTCACCGGTAAATCTATTTCTCGTAGTCCGTAGTGGATGCTGGGAACTCCGTAAGGACCATGGGGAATAGACGGGCTCCGCAGGAGACTGGGCACTCTAAAAGAAAGATTAGGTACTATCTGGTGTGCACTGGCTCCTCCCTCTATGCCCCTCCTCCAGACCTCAGTTAGGATACTGTGCCCGGAAGAGCTGACACAATAAGGAAGGATTTTGAATCCCGGGTAAGACTCATACCAGCCACACCAATCACACCGTATAACTTGTGATACTATACCCAGTTAACAGTATGAAATATAACTGAGCCTCTCAACAGATGGCTCAACAATAACCCTTTAGTTAGGCAATAACTATATACAAGTATTGCAGACAATCCTCACTTGGGATGGGCGCCCAGCATCCACTACGGACTACGAGAAATAGATTTACCGGTGAGTAAAATCTTATTTTCTCTGACGTCCTAGTGGATGCTGGGAACTCCGTAAGGACCATGGGGATTATACCAAAGCTCCCAAACGGGCGGGAGAGTGCGGATGACTCTGCAGCACCGAATGAGAGAACGCAAGGTCCTCCTCAGCCAGGGTATCAAATTTGTAGAATTTTGCAAACGTGTTTGCCCCTGACCAAGTTGCAGCTCGGCAAAGTTGTAAAGCCGAGACCCCTCGGGCAGCCGCCCAAGATGAGCCCACCTTCCTTGTGGAATGGGCTTTTACTGATTTAGGATGCGGCAATCCAGCCGCAGAATGCGCCAGCTGAATTGTGCTACAAATCCAGCGAGCAATAGTCTGCTTAGAAGCAGGGGCACCTATTTTGTTGGGTGCATACAGGATAAAAAACGAGTCAGTTTTCCTGACTCCAACTGTCCTGGAAATATAAATTTTTAAGGCCCTGACTACGTCCAGAAACTTGGAATCTTCCAAGTCCCTAGTAGCCGCAGGCACTACAATAGGTTGGTTCAAGTGAAAAGCTGATACCACCTTAGGGAGAAACTGGGGACGAGTCCTCAATTCTGCCCTATCCATATGGAAAATCAGATAAGGGCTTCTACATGACAAAGCCGCCAATTCTGACACACGCCTGGCCGAAGCCAAGGCCAATAACATGACCACTTTCCACGTGAGATATTTCAGATCCACAGTTTTAAGTGGCTCAAACCAATGTGATTTCAGGAAACTCAACACCACGTTGAGATCCCACGGTGCCACAGGAGGCACAAAAGGGGGCTGAATATGTAGCACTCCCTTTACAAAAGTCTGAACTTCAGGCAGTGAAGCCAGTTCTTTCTGGAAGAAAATCGACAGAGCCGAAATCTGGACCTTAATGGAACCCAATTTTAGGCCCATAGTCACTCCCGACTGTAGGAAGTGCAGAAAACGACCCAGCTGAAATTCCTCTGTTGGGGCCTTCCTGGCCTCACACCACGCAACATATTTTCGCCAAATACGGTGATAATGGTTTGCGGTTACTTCTTTCCTGGCTTTTATCAGCGTAGGAATGACTTCCTCCGGAATGCCCTTTTGCTTTAGGATCCGGAATTCAACCGCCATGCCGTCCAACGCAGCCGCGGTAAGTCTTGGAACAGACAGGGCCCCTGCTGTAGCAGATCCTGTCTGAGCGGTAGAGGCCATGGGTCCTCTGATATTATTTCTGTAAGTTCTGGGTACCAAGCTCTTCTTGGCCCATCCGGAACCACGAGTATCGTTCTTACTCCTCGTTTTCTTATTATTCTCAGTACCTTTGGTATGAGAGGCAGAGGAGGGAATACATAAACCGATTGGTACACCCACGGTGTCACTAGAGCGTCCACAGCTGTTACCTGAGGGTCCCTTGACCTGGCGCAATATCTAGTTTTTTGTTTAGGCGGGACGCCACCATGTCCACCTGTGGCCTTTCCCAACGGTTTACCAACAGTTGGAAAACTTCTGGATGAAGTCCCCACTCTCCCGGGTGTCGTTCGTGTCTGCTGAGGAAGTCTGCTTCCCAGTTGTCCACTCCCGGAATGAACACTGCTGACAGTGCTAAGACGTGATTTTCCGCCCATCGGAGAATCCTTGTGGCTTCTGCCATCGCCATCCTGCTTCTTGTGCCGCCCTGTCGGTTTACATGGGCGACTGCCGTGATGTTGTCTGACTGGATCAGTAATGGCTGGTTTTGAAGCAGAGGCCTTGCCAGACTTAGGGCATTGTAAATGGCCCTCAGTTCCAGAATATTTATGTGTAGGGACGACTCCTGACTTGACCAAAGTCCTTGGAAATTTCTTCCCTGTGTGACTGCCCCCCAGCCTCGAAGGCTGGCATCCGTGGTTACCAGGACCCAGTCCTGTATGCCGAATCTGCGGCCCTCTTGAAGATGAGCACTCTGCAGCCACCACAGTAGAGATACCCTGGTCCTTGGAGACAGGGTTATCAGCCGATGCATCTGAAGATGCGATCCCGACCACTTGTCCAAGAGGTCCCACTAAAAGGTTCTTGTATGGAACCTGCCGAATGGAATTTTGCTTCGTAAAAAGCTACCATTTTTCCCAGGACTCGTGTGCAGTGATGCACCGATACCTGTTTTGGTTTCAGGAGGTCTCTGACTAGAGATGACAGCTCCTTGGCTTTCTCCCGCGGGAGAAACACTTTTTTCTGTTCTGTGTCCAGAACCATCCCCAGGAACAGTAGGCGTGTGGTAGGAACCAGCTGTGACTTTGGAATGTATAGAATCCATCCGTGCTGTTGTAGCACTTCCCGAGATAGTGCTACTCCGACCAACAACTGCTCCTTGGACCTCGCCTTTATAAGGAGATCGTCCAAGTACGGGATAATTAAAACTCCCTTTTTTCGAAGGACTATTATCATTTCTGCCATTACCTTGGTAAAGACCCTCGGTGCCGTGGACAGTCCAAACGGCAGTGTTTGGAATTGGTAATGGCAATCCTGTACCACAAATCTGAGGTACTCCTGGTGAGGATGGTAAATGGGGACATGTAGGTAAGCATCCTTGATGTCCAGGGATACCATGTAATCCCCCTCCTCCAGGCTTGCAATAACCGCCCTGAGCGATTCCATCTTGAACTTGAATTTTTTTATGTATGTGTTCAAGGATTTCAAATTTAAAACGGCTCTCACCGAACCGTCCAGTTTCGGTACCACAAACAGTGTGGAATAGTAACCCCGTCCTTGTTGAAGTAGGGGCACCTTGACTATCACCTGCTGGAAATACAGCTTGTGAATTGCCTCTAGCACAGCCTCCCTGCCTGAACGAGTTGTCGGCAAGGCAGATTTGAGGAAACGGCGGGGGGGAGACGCCTCGAATTCCAGCTTGTACCCCTGAGATACTACTTGAAGGATCCAGGGATCCACCTGTGAGCGAGCCCACTGATCGCTGAAATTTTTGAGGCGGCCCCCCACCGTACCTGGCTACGCCTGTGGAGCCCCCGCGTCATGCGGTGGACTCAGAGGAAGCGGGGGAAGAATTTTGATTCTGGGAACTGGCTGACTGGTGCAGCTTTTTCCCTCTTCCCTCGTCTCTGTGCAGAAAGGAAGCGCCTTTGACCCGCTTGCTTTTCTGAAGCCGAAAGGACTGTACCTGATAATACAGTGCTTTTCTTAGGCTGTGAGGAAACCTGAGGTAAAAAATTTTCTTCCCAGCTGTTGCTGTGGATACGAGGTCCCAGAGACCATCCCCAAACAATTCCTCACCCTTATAAGGCTCTATGTGCCTTTTAAAGTCAGCATCACCTGTCCAGTGTCGGGTCTCTAATACCCTCCTGACAGAATGGACATTGCATTAATTCTGGATGCCAGCCGGCAAAATATCCCTCTGTGCATCCCTCATATATAAGACGACGTCTTATGTTCGCAAAATAGTATCCCTGTTTGACAGGGTTACAGACCACGCTGCAGCAGCACTATCTGCAGGTCTCAGTCTAGTACCTGAGTGTGTAAATACAGACTTCAGGCTAGCCTCCTGCTATTTATCAGCAGGTACCTTCAAAGTGGCCGTATCCTAAGACGGCAGTGCCACCTTTTTTGACAAACGTGTGAGCGCCTTATCCACCCTAGGGGATATCTCCCAGCGTAACTTATCCTCTGGCGGGAAAGGGCTACGCCATCAGTAACTTTTTAGAAATTACCAGTTTCTTATCGGGGGAACCCACGCTTTTTCACACTTCATTCACTCATTTGATGGGGGAACAAAACACTGCCTGCTTTTTCTCCCCACACATAAAACCCTTTTTTAGTGGTACTTGGGTTAATGTCAGAAATGTGTAACACATTTTTTATTGCCGGGATCATGTAACGGATGTTCGTAGTGGATTGAGTATATGTCTCAACCTCGTCGACACTGGAGTCAGACTCCGTGTCGACATCTGTGTCTGCCATCTGAGGGAGCGGGCGTTTTTGAGCCCCCGATGGCCTTTGAGACGCCTGGGCAGGTGCGGGCTGAGAAGCCGGCTGTCCCATAGCTGTTACGTCATCCAGCCTTTTATGTAAGGAGTTGACACTGTCGGTTAATACCTTCCACCTATCCATCCACTCTGGTGTCGGCCCACAGGGGGCGACATCCCATTTATCGGCATCTGCTCCGCCTCCACATAAGCCTCCTCATCAAACATGTCGACACAGCCGTACCGACATACCGCACACACACAGGGAATGCTCTGACTGAGGACAGGACCCCACACAGCCCTTTGGGGAGACAGAGAGAGAGTATGCCAGCACACACCAGAGCGCTATATAATGTAGGGATAAACACTATCACTGAGTGAATTTTCCCCAATAGCTGCTTGTATAAACAATATTGCGCCTAAATTTAGTGCTCCCCTCTCTTTTTAACCCTTTGAGCCTGAAAACTACAGGGGAGAGCCTGGGGAGCTGTCTTCCAGCTACACTGTGAAGAGAAAATGGCGCCAGTGTGCCGAGGGAGATAGCTCCGCCCCTTTTTCGCGGACTTTTCTCCCGCTTTCTTATGGATTCTGGCAGGGGTAATTATCACATATATAGCCTCTGGGGCTATATATTGTGATTATTTTGCCAGCCAAGGTGTTTTTATTGCTGCTCAGGGCGCCCCCCCCCCCCTCCAGCGCCCTGCACCCTCAGTGACCGGAGTGTGAAGTGTGTATGAGGAGCATTGGCGCACAGCTGCAGTGCTGTGCGCTACCTTGGTGAAGACTGAAGTCTTCTGCCGCCGATTTTCCGGACCATCTTCATGCTTCTGGCTCTGTAAGGGGGACGGCGGCGCGGCTCCGGGAACGAACACCAAGGACGGGTCCTGCGGTCGATCCCTCTGGAGCTAATGGTGTCCAGTAGCCTAAGAAGCCCAAGCTAGCTGCAAGCAGGTAGGTTCGCTTCTTCTCCCCTTAGTCCCTCGTTGCAGTGAGCCTGTTGCCAGCAGGTCTCACTGTAAAATAAAAAACCTAACATATACTTTCTTTCTAGGAGCTCAGGAGAGCCCCTAGTGTGCATCCAGCTCGGCCGGGCACAGAAATCTAACTGAGGTCTGGAGGAGGGGCATAGAGGGAGGAGCCAGTGCACACCAGATAGTACCTAATCTTTCTTTTAGAGTGCCCAGTCTCCTGCGGAGCCCGTCTATTCCCCATGGTCCTTACGGAGTTCCCAGCATCCACTAGGACGTCAGAGAAACTAGGTTTAAACACAAATGATGCTGCACTTGGTGAACATCAATCTTTTATATCTAAAAACTAAACTCATTCTCCAAATTTGTATGACACCACAAAACACCTAGGATCTATCTCAGCAGACTTAAGAAACCCACTATCCTCAGAGGATGGTGTTTGCCAGATATTTATTCTTTAACAGTTACTTATATAGTGCCAGCATATTCCAGTGTGCTTTACGATAGGGAACACAACTAATAAAACAAGACTGAGTAATTACAGACAGTCAAAGAGGTTAGAGAGGGTCCTGCTAACAAGCTTAAATTCTATAAGAAATACTGTATTAACTGACTCATTATAAAACCATGCTTGTGATAGACTTAAGGATATCCTTACAAAGAAATAAGGATCAAATAGGGTTTGAGGTAACAATATGGTTTAAAAAGGGGCAGACTAGATGGGCTAAGAGGTTCTTATATGCCATTAAATTCTATGTTTATATACCCAATTCCACAGATTTATAGCAAAACAACTGAGCCTGAAACATAAAAATGTTCAACAGGTGCAGAGATACTGAAATGATCTATGAACTGGGTGCACAAAATGATTTGCATGTCATCCAGGAACAGACACTATTAAGCAGAATAATATTTGCAATTCACTTTGTCGTAATAATGTCCAATTTGTGAATTGAAAAGCCCAGCACCAGGCTCCAAAGACGCATTGTTAGTCCGTATAAGATGAGATTTTGGCTATAGTAACTTGCTGTCTTGTGCTTGTCACAAGGTGTTGATAATGTAAAGAAAGCCCTGTAAGTGATCAGTCCATGCTGAATGTCTGGTAATAAATAGAGACAAAAAGCATGGCGTCCCTCCGCAAAACCTAGAACCCTCACCAGGCTATGTCATGCTGACACACAATACACCTCACTGTATCAGTGATCATATTTCTCATATTCTGACTAAACACTCTGTACTGATTACTTGCTGGCAGGCCTTCTGGCTTTGTAAGGAGCCGTTGAGTGTTATACATACAGGTTTTTTTTTCGCCCTTGTGGATTAAAAGGCAGAAGAAAGAAGAGGATCCCTATGGAATTAGGTGATAAATAAATTGATTAATTGGTGAATGTTGATGAATGGAGTCTTGAGTATTCTGCTGCTTCAGGATATGCTTAAAGCATATCTTAATGCTCTTTAAATGTACCTTTATGTGGGCGTGCATGTTTGTTTATTTAGAAATGTCAGTACTGGAATATACTGTATGTGCAACTCAAAATAAACCTGTATATGTAACATTATGGCTGCATGCATTTTATGTCTACACTTTTGAATGCCACTGTGCCATCTCCAAATTACCTTTCGATGTTTGCGGCAGAGTGATACAGATCACTTTTGGATGACACTCTAATGATACATGTGTACATTTTCTTTTAAGATTCTATGAAGACTCAGAGCTCTTGGCAATTAAGAAGTTTTGTAGATCTGCCAAGCTAAGCGCCTGAAGTTATTCTCCCCATTAGCAGCTATCTCTCTGATGTATCACCATGTGGTATATCTCCATCTGCTAAATAATGCTAAATATACGTCATTGGGCTGTTGTTGCTTCTAAAGCTTCTTCTAAAATATAATTTCTTTGCATTTGCAGGTATTGCCTATCTTTTTGCAAAAGCATATTTACTCTCAAAAAAGCCATGCTATCTGGACAGCTGTATCCGCTGTGGAGAACTGACCTGGCAGAAGGGCCTGCTGAAGAAAGGACCTGGCATCTGTCATGGAGTGGCAGGCAGTGCCTATGTATTTCTGTTACTTTACAGAATTACTGGCAGCTCCAAGTACATCTACAGAGCACAGCGGTTAGTGTCATGGCAGTAGCTGTTGTGGGTGATAGCTCTTGGCAGCCTGTGGCATGTTGCTTTTTCAGGCCATAGTCATTGAAATTATTGTACAGTATAGGAAACAACTTAGTTCAGATATAATTTTAAGGAATAAAAAAAATTTAACATTTTGATTAGTTAAAATTTTTTCTAACACTAACGATTTATTTGCGTAAAAAATTAGTAGAGTGCTGTATTGAGATGCCCGCTTTACATCTTAGCTATGTTAATAACTACAAATGCCAATTTATTTAATTATCTGTGTATATTGTTATTAATTAGCCTAAACATGGACGGAACTGTGGACACTCTGTCTCTGAGTTATCTCCCTCAGCTCTAATTCTCCTTCCATGATGACTGATGTCACATGAACTTTGGGTTCTTGCTATTTTCAGCTTATCAACATTACTCAAATGAACAAGATACTGCTGCCCTCATACCACTCACCCTGTCAATCACTATGTTACAGACATTGAAGATAGAGGCACAGTTGTCTTGTGTTACTGTGTGTTTCTTGATGCAGTAAGTTATTGCAAAGTGGGGTCAGTGACCTGAGCATTGAAGGAAGTGGCATAGTCATATTAGGGACCTGGAGGCCAGATGAGTGCATGACTTCTTCTGATCCTAGGAATGTGCCACCTATACCATGGTTGTGAACTTGTTACAGAGTGATATTTCCTTATTTGAACTAATTCTTTGGGAAGCTGCATGCTGCTTTTCTCACTCAAGAGGTAAGTTGGTGCTATTTCCTAAACCACAGTGTAGAGCTCAGCAGAATTGCATATGGGGCTGTCCTTACTCCCAATTGCGGTGTAGGGATACCCACATCTTCTCTTTCATTATCTGTTCTTGGGCATTTCCACGCCAATATAAGTTCAGCTTGCCTACATCGCTCCTAATTGAATTGACCTCTTTTTATATAGTACAGTATGTAGAGGGGAAATAACCACATACATATGGCTCTAAGGATTTGTATTTGTCATGGCTGCTTCCCTCCTGGTGCAAGATGTTACATTAACTACAGCTCAGAAGCTGCAGTGGTGTTTATCCCAGTTTCTGGTAGCTGCTAGGTTAAACAGAGCCACAATCAAACACAAACTCAAAAGTCCGGAATGCCGGTCAGCAGACAGGAATCTGTCGCTGGTAGCAAAGGCATGATCCAAGGAAAAGTTCAGGAACAAAGCCAGAGAAAGCAAAGCCGGAGTAGAAGTCAGACAAAGCCAAATGTCAACAGCCAATAGGAAAACAGGAACATCTAGACTATAGTGAAAGCACAATAATCAGTCACTGGTGCGGTGGTTTTCCAGCCTTATGTTCTCATAGGTTGCAGAGGATTGGCTGTAACCAGGACCTGGGTGGAGAGCAGGCAAATACAGTCAGCACAATGTCTCCCCTTTCTCTTTTATCATTTTCACCATGAATGTAGTTAAATCAAGCAGTAATTTTAGATAAAAATTAAAAGTTTTATTTCATGAAAGGGGTGTTTATTAAATAGGTATGAGTATGGACTTTAAAGTGGCATTTACAATTTTGCACAGTGCAATCAACCAACTAAAAATATAATGGTTCAATATGTAAATGGCTCCACAGTCCATAAAAAGAAAAAAGAAAAAACATTAAAAAATAAGGTAAAATTTCAATATAGAAGTTAGCAATGCTCGCTCTAAGGGACAGAGGGGATGATTCAGAGTTGTTAGCAAACCAGAAAAGCACACTAATGGGCAAAACCGTGTACACTGCAGGTGGGGCAGATATATCGTGCAGAGAGAGTCAGATTTGGGTGGGTTATATTGTTCCTGTGCAGGGTAAATACTGGCTGCTTTATTTTTATACTGCAATTTAGATTTCAGTTTGAACACACTCCACCCAAATCTAATTCTCTGCACGTTACATCTGCCCCACCTGCAGTGCACATGATTTTGCCAGTTAGTGTGCTTTTTTGGTTTGCTAACAACTCTAAATTACCCCCAGAGTCCTCATCACCACATGTATTTAGTGACAGGCTTATGAAATAGCTTCCTTCAAACTCTAGCACTGTCGTGTGAAATTATGTACTGCTGACAACCACATATAACCGAAAACAAACGTGTATTTATGAGTATTAGGTTGTAGATAGTGGAAATTGAGTGTGGAACCTCTACATGATTATGTATCAGAAGAGCTATCCATAGCATGAGTACAGTAAGCTGAGAAATTAGTGCATTTGGACAGCTATATCACTCTGATCCTCACTAACATAAAGGCACTGGCCTATTTAATCTACATTGACCAAACTGTCCAATCACTTATTAAGTGTTAGGATGCTTGGAACCCATGTGCTTGTGGTTTAGCTTTGTGGATAAATGTGGCCTATGATTGATTTGGAATAACTGGAAGGGAAAGTGTTAGTGAGATGGGTCAGCAGTCACATCATCCCTTATTCAGGCAATGGGTTTCCAAATGTTTATGCTTACAGGCACTGTTGGGAAACTCTGTCTGTGCTTGAGCTGCATCTCTGCGAGGACTTATTTATGGGCTCCATATACTAACACTCTACTTACTGAGAAGAAAAAGCTGTTCCTGCTTTGCCTGCTAAAGTGGTTACCGTGCTGTTTACTAAGAACTGCAGTATGTAGAGGGTGAACATAAAGTAACCCCCTTAGCGGTGTCAGCAGGGATGCATTGTGCATCTCTAATGTCTTCTACAAAAGCAAAGTTTTCATAAACTGCACCAGCGTAATGAGCAACCTCCATTTCAATAATCTGTCTTACAAGTTCTGTCACATCTCCTTCACTCCTAACCATGACCTCTCTGCCGCATCCCCCCCGGGGTGTGATGACTCCCGAGCTCCTCTCTTCAGCGCACAGCCACCTAGGTTTTTTTTTTACTGTATCAACATTATTTACAATTGAACAAAGCTACAGACAAGATGTCCAAATTGCTTCTATTCAGCTGGAGGCAGATAACAGGACCTTCTAGCAGCCAAATCAGTGCTGGAGAATCTTCTTTTAGCGGTATCTTCTTTTCTTTGTAACACCTGGGTCACTTAGTGCTGCCATTGGTGCCTATAGTAGAACCAATACTCTAGCCTATTATCACTTGCAGGCTGAAGACTGAGTAATCCAATATATATCCAAAAGTGATACGTGCAGGGATTTTGTCTTTTTCATTTTTGCCTCTTATTTCTCCTTAGTAAAGGGACCTATATTATATGTCCTACGTCTGTGTATCTCAAACTTTGATTTAGGATGGGCATGGTGCACTTAGAAATGCGTCTCTCCACCAAAATGCAACAGAAGGTGAAAAATGTGCCATCCCTGAGCCAGTGCATAGATCAAGTCTTTTTATAGAAATTGTTGTGCGCTACTTCACTAAGCAAGAAACACTCTTAAAATAATCACTGTCTCTGACCTTTTTCAGCACTTTTTACCCTTTCCTAAAGTATACTAGAAATATATCTATTTTTTACTTGTTTCATATTTTTTTCAAGTTAATAAATAGACATCTGTTCTTTCCTAGGTTTTCAGAATTTCTGTCTTCGGATGAATTCAGAGTTGGATCATGTACTGTGGAAAGCATGTACAGTCTCTACGAAGGCTTGTCAGGGACAGTCTGCTTTCTGGTTGATTTACTGCAGCCTAACCAGGCTGAGTTTCCACTTTTCAGTGTCTTTGTGTAAATCATCTTTGTGCTTTGATCAAGCAGACCAGAGGTATTCTGCAGGTTATTCACTATTCAGCATTGGCGTTTCTGCGGGATAGCTGTGTGTAATTAATATAGGGATGGCTTTTGTGTTAGTTTACAAATACAATTTCCTAATGCTCCTGCCACAACACACAGGGATTACAACAATGTTTTTAACATACTGTTCTTGAATACAATGTTTCCCCTGTCTATAGAAATGAAGTATGGTACCCGGAGTGAAAACAAAATCTCCACCCTGCCTTCCACGTCTTCCCTTAAAGGATTTTTTTTAAATAAATAATTTCCACTTTTATTGGCAAGTACGTTTATCAGGTATGTATAGCAAGAGGGGAAATATACATACTGTATGGATACAGCGTAGTGGCATTGTATGCAAAATGAGAAAACAAATAGCACAGGCATGAAAAGTAAAAACAGATCCTATAACACAGAAAGCTTAAGTCTATATAAGTAGCACAAAAACATATATACACAATATATATATATATATATATATATATATTAGTCTAGCTGTCCCTACCTCTCACCTCACTCTCCCAGCAGCCTCTAGTACTGTAATCAGTGCCACACCTACTCATTATGTTGGGCACTCAGGATCAGTACTGTACATCAGATGAGGGAGAGGAAGAGTATAACTGCCGGTTACCTGATGTGTCTTATCATGATTGTGATGACAGCCAGTCTCCTGAAGAATACAGCATACCATCATCATCAATAACTAGTGCCTGGAATAAAGCAGCTGTCAGTGTGTCAGTATCAATTCTGTCACAGTTAGGCCTGAAGGATAATACGTTGCAGCAAGTGTAGGCATTTTTGGAGTCAGGGAGGAATATATTCCACCCTCTGCGTGTGCATAAATTACAAACTATCGCACTGGGGGGGCTCATTTGCCATCCTCTGGATAGACACAACAAGCCTCATTCATGTTTGTAAGTAAAGCAAGAAAGCAAGCAAATGGGCAAAACCATGTTGCACTGAAGGTGGGGCTGATTGACGTGCAGAGAGATTTAGATTTGGGTGGGTTATATTTTTTTGTGCAGAGTAAATACTCGCTACTTTTGCATGTAGCCCACAAACACTGAACAGCTTTATTTTTACACTGCAATTTAGTTTTCGGTTTGAACACACCCCACCCAAATCTAAATCTTTCTCGTTACATCAGCCCCACCTGCAATGCAGCATGGTTTTGCCCAGTTACTTGCTTTTTACTTAGAAACCTGAATAAGGCCCAAATACATTTTTTTTAAAGGCTGAACTTTATGGTCCTTTGTTCTTTCTATCTATACAGCTATGTAACATTCCCCAGGGATCACCTCCTTTGAAAGATTTAGGCCTAATGCTTGAGAAGTACCTCTCTTTCACTGATGACCAACACAAGTCAGAGATGGTACTAATTTCTTAAATACAGCTCCTGTCATTCACACACAAAACTCCTGCTGCTTGATCAATGGTATTTATCCTGAAGCACAACACTGGGATTCCCACTCAGGGTCTCAGAGCAAGATCTATTTAAAACGTATTTAATAGAGTTGAACTCAGAAATCACTGTCAGCATTCTTGATCTACCTAGCTATTGCTGCTTAGGGTGAGGAACTTGGGCATCTTGGCTTACATGTTATAGGAAAAAACACACATAGGTCCACACTACAAGTACAACAAGCATTATATACAGTTCAAAAAAATCTGAGATATTCCACTATGGGGATTGAGCAGTTAACATATAAATCAACTGAATATGTACTGTAATTAGTGCAGAGCAACTCAACCCTATATTCAGTAGAAGGTAGTATACCTATTCTAGGTGCCATGCAGTGGATCGCGCCATGAAACTTATATCCCATGAGCGGATTCGGTTTTACTCGGTTTTACTCGGTTCTCAAAACCGAATTTTATTGGCTATCCAAAACACGTGACATCAGTGAGTCAATAAGATTCGGTTTTGAGAACCGAGTAAAACCAAATCCGCTCATCACTACCATTAATACATTTTTAATTCCCAAACCAAGCTGGCTTAAACAGTCTACTAAAAAAAGAAAACATTAAATGAAGGATATATTTTCTCCTGTGCTGTGTCACTCAATATACTGCCTGGCAGTAGTGGGGTAAATCCCCTGTGATACTTGGCATTATCAGGGTACAAAGAATAAATAAAGTTGTTTTAAGCATACAGTAGAGGACACATAGCATCATGATCTAACCAAAGACAGCTTTCAACCAAAACAGAACTGTAGTCCAAAAGGTAGTCACTTTGCAGATTTTGAGACTATGGACTATGTTATGGTGTCTTTGTACGCAGCAGCTGTGCTAAAATATGCTAAGGCCACAAGAGGCGTCTTGTATAAATAGACGCCTCCTGCATGCTTCTCTGATCCAGGTCCGAGGATGTAGCATCAGATCATCTTCATGAACAGGTTACTCAGAATGACCGGGGAGCTCATGCTGCTGACAGGGCCGGATTAAGGGCCACATGGGCCTGGAGCAGAAAATATTCAAGGGCCTATTGTGAGAAATGGGTTAGGTGTGATCAGTGCTGTGTGGGTGTGGCCAGAGCCATATGGGTGTGTACACCCCTACCCTATCAGCTCCAATGTCTCCCTAAATATGTAAAAATATAAAAAAAATGCATAAATATGTGAGAAAAATAGAAATACAGTCTTAATAGTAGTTATGCTTCATGGCAGACCATGTGGCCAGCTGTTGGCTAATGATCGTCATGCTGCCATGATGATGGGCCTATTTTTATGTGGAGGCCTGGAGCTGGAGCTCCATCCACCCCATTGTAAATCTGTCCCTGGCTGCTGAATCCAGTGAAGCCGCATGCAATCACGCAGCCACTGGATTCAGCATACCCCGTTTCCTGCTGGCTGCGCTGCCCCTTCCATGCTGCAGCACATCAGTCATGTGGCTTAGGGGACACTATGACCGTCATCAAGACAGATCTACACATGCGCAGTATAGATCCTGCGCAAGTGCAAATCCACAACCATGTACGTAAACCATTGGGTTTACGTACGTCTGAATAAGGCCTTATGACATCAAAGTAGTCTACTGAAAGATGTACGCTGGTAAATGAATGCACAGATTTTGGTATAACCTTTCGTGACTACAGGGAGTCTGTATTTGGGAAAGGGTAACCTTCCTTTTTTTTAAACAGACAGCTTAATAGCATGTTAGTGACCTAGCCCATGCAGTAAGGGTCATTTATTAGCCGCAGGCTCTAATTTTGTGCACAGGTGTTCCTCCTTATACTCCAAGTCCTTTTCACGGAGTATCCCCACTTCATGTTCTTCGGAGACAGCACCCTAAAATAGGCTGGAAGATGCTGTGGAAAGTGTGCGGCATGGTATAGTTAGCACAAATCATAGCTCCGAATAATGAGCAGTGTCTTCTTGTAAGTTTGGACATTGTGTGAGGCTGTGATTACAGACACTCTCAGCACTAATTACCCAGGCAGCATCAATAGATCTATTGCTGTAACTTATCAGTGGTTTTACAGAGGCTTTTTGTAAGTTTTATAGTTTGTGATATAAGTACTATATCTTGTGGACACATTAATGTTTCTATTGCCACTCACTATGATCGCAACACTTATTTTCACATTCCTGCTATCTTGTGAATAGAAGTACTGTATATGGTTTGACTCCCTTTTGTAATTCCCCCTATGTGGGTAATGAGGTTTTCTAAGTGATATATGTATTAATATTGAATAAATATTTTGATTCTACTTTTATACATCTCTTTGCTATTTTTATCAATTTGTTCTGTTACTTACACATAGTTACGTAAAAAGAAGCTGCTATGACTAATATCTTCATTCACCGCATTTAAGGCCGATTCAAGGTTGATTGCAAAACAACATTTTACTCTAATGGGCAAAACCATGTGCACTGCAGGGGGGGGCAGATATAACATGTGTAGAGAGAGTTAGATTTGGGTGGGGTGTGTTCAAACTGAAATCTAAATTGTAGTGTAAAAGTAAAGCAGCCAGTATTTACCCTGCACAGAAGCAATATAACCCACCCTAATTTAACTCTTTCTGCACATGTTATATCTGCCCCACCTGCACTGTAGCATGGTTTTGCCAATTAGAGAAAAATTTTGTTTTGCCATCAACCTTGAATTAGGCCCATAGTACCTTATTCAGCTTCAATTACAAAATTGCAAATCGGGCGTGTGCATGTGTGAAAGCTAAATTGTGATCACAATTTAGTGAAATTCGATCACAATTTGATTGACAGGAAGTGACCATTCATGGGTGTTAACATGGCGTTCGTGGGGGGTTGTTGGAAAAACAGGATCATGACCGTTTTCGGGGCGTGTATCTGACGTCAGTTGCAATGGATTGCGACTAAAAACATGGCGCCGGTGTGACTACATTCTTTTTATTCTGAGTAGTCCTGGGTCAACCGCAAATTGTCAATGGTACTCGATTTCTGCGTATGCATCGCAGTTCTGCAATTTTGCAATTGCATTGGTAGGCATCTTTTATCTTTCTGGGCGGCTCTTCACATGCAATTTTTAGCAGAAGCAGGATTGAGAAAATCGCAATTTCTGACTCAATAGCGATCCAAGCTGAATTAGGCCCTTAGTTAGGGAGACTAAATCTATGTTATTGCTATCCTGCATTAGCCCTGTGTCATAATACAGTTCTAGTTGTTTTTAGTTGTTATTAGTCAAAGAAATAAACTTTGCTGAATCCCATTATAAGTATAGGGAGGAAAAACAGTTTACAGGAGTTCAGCTTTGGTGGAGAATTCAATTTCAAGTGCATTTGCGCTGAGGAAATGAACTGTGTGCCATTTGACATAGCAGGGGAAGCCTCTGTAATTGCTCTCTCCTCCCATAATCTCATTTAAATCATACATCCTACAACATTATCATTTCTGCATCTCAGTGCAAAAGTCAGTGTGGTTCTATGCCCCTACTATACGTAACATGAAATACCCCGTGGCTGCCCTAATCCTCCCATCAGATGATGTACCCCAGCAGATACACATCCATGGCCATCTCTGTAAAATGATGCGGATTTGCACAAAAATAGGCACTTTGGGCCCGATTCAGACCTGATCGCTGCTGTGCACAGCGGGCGATCAGCGATTAGATACGCATCCATATGCACCGCAATGCGCATGTGTGACGGCAAACAACAACAGGCATCGCTGGTCAGTGACAGGATGGTGCGAAAATTCCAATCGCACAGCCATTCGCATGCTGATTGACAGGAAGAGGCCATATGTGGGTGGTAACTGACTGTTTTCTGGGAGTGTCAGGGAAAACGCAGGCGTTCCCAAGCATTTTCAAGGAGGATATGTGACGTCAGCTCCGGAACCCGATCAGCCCGTTCTCATCACACTGTAGGAGTAAGTCCTGGCTGCGCCCAGACTGCACACAGTGGTAAAAACCATTCACTGATGAGTGAGGTGCGAACGGATTTGCAGCTGTCCGCTGACTGAGGGATTTTTAACTGCTCGGTGCACACATGCAATCGCACACTTGCGCAGCGAATATACACTCCCCTTGGGTGGCGACTATCTGATCGCAAACAACAATTTTAGCAGGCCAGCGATCAGGTCTGAATCACCCCCTTAGTGACACAAAACAGCATTTTTGCTGTTCTTTACTGTTAATGTGATCATGTTATCATACTGATGTGAATGATCTAGGATGCCAAGTTGGCTGCCTCTCACCCTCTACAAAATATGTATTGTGCTTTGAGTCCTACTGGGGAGACAGACATAATGATGTAGCAGTCACGAGTTCACTAGGGAAAGCCGGCGCACAGGATCCCGACATACAAAATACTGACGTCTGGATCCCGACGTATGAAATACTGACGTCTGGATCCCTATCGAGAACAAGCTGCCAGAGTAAGGGATGTTATACCCTCTCCCCTACCCCCCTAACCCTCCCTACCCGCTGCCTAACCCTAACCTTTCCCCATAAGTGCCTAAACCGAGCCCCCTGTCCCCGCTGCCTGAACCTAACCCTCCCGCCCTGCAGCCTAACCCTAACCTTCAGAGGGGAGTGCCTAACCCTATTCCCCCCCCCCCTCCCTGCATCCTAAACCTCCCTGGGTGCAGCCCAACCCTAACACTCCCCGCCCCTACAGCCTGAACCTCTCCAACGCTGCAGTGTGAGGAGGTTCAGTATCCTGGCTGTCAGGATTCCGACACCAGGATGTGTACCTATTCGGGATGCCGGTGTCGGCATTCTGAATAGTGTCGGGATTCCAATGTCCGTATTCTAACTGCCGGGATCCTGACTGCATCCCGCAGTCACTAGAGATAAAGCAGATGGGAGGAAGAAATACACATTCCATATTCAAAATAAAATGCATAAACTCTGGCTGTCAATTAGCAGATAACACCAAAGGATGCAAAAAGTATGATAAATTGCAGGTGTGTGTGCTGATGTGCAGGATACTGCAATACATTTCATTTTCACTGACTATATTACATTAATGATGCAGACAACAGGCAGCACACATGGATGTAATTACAATAGAAATAATCCTTTTCTCTATGGCAAAAGCTAAATAGTAGTGTAGTGGTGGAAACACCAAAGCGATAAGGAGTGTAATTAGTAGCAATATGCAATCTAAGTCAAATTTCTCCTAATCCTGTTGACATGGAACTGATTGGTCCAATAAAACGTGGAGCTGTCATAGCTACCCAAAAATACTTTGTTAAAGAAAGAAAGAATGAATGTACAATGAGGGTAATTCAGAGTTGATCGTAGATGTGCTAAATTTAGCACATCTACGATCAGTTACTCTGACATCCGGTGGCAATGCTTTTGTACCTGGTGAGTAGCTCCCTACCTGACGTCACGCAGCTGCCGCGGGCCGTCCCCCCAACGGTTTGGACATGCCTCCGTTGTCCGCATGCGCCGTAGGAACACTTCCATAAAAGAGACATGGCCTCGCAGGATATGCTGTCCTTGTGAGCAATACCCCTCATTTTCATCACACTGGGAGCATAGGGTACATACAATAAACAAGGTCATGTCCTTTACTTGCATTCTATGCTGTGGGTTTTGTCTCCCGGTTGATGACCGTGTCCTCCAGGTGGGTGTTCCTATTGACGCGGCTGGCTCCTCTCCACAGTCTTTGCACATAAGTTCTATAGCCAGTCGTTAAAGCAATGGGGATACATTGGTACAATAGCAGCATATGCTAGTGTAACTGATGACTGCGACACCTACACTGAAAGAGTGGGACAGATGGGCCTACTGGAACTGCTGAAATATTTGTAGCCTTTTGGGGCGGTGATCACAATTCTTAACCAGTGTATTGGGTTATTGGTAACAGCAGGTGCGCGACTAATGCAGGCAGAAATTGTGGGACCCTGCAATGACAAAATAGGCAGGCAATATTAGTATGGGCAAGCAATACTTCTCTTTATAAAAAGCCTTTAGGATAATTTAACAAGGGCAAACTTATAAAAGTCGGCTACTGTCGTAAACTCTCTTCTTTGCCACGCAGTGCTGTGACTAGCGTGCGTGCACTGTACAAGCTATAGAAGCGCACTGTGCTCTCAGTTAGCAGTATCAAGCTCCGCTTTGCCTCCCAGATGGGGGGATTTGGTGTAGCTTATAGGGGGATGTAATGTAGTGATGTAGTGTAGTAATGTATTGCAGTATATAGGGGCATGTAGTGCACTGATGTGGTGTAGCATATAAGGTAGGGGTGGGCAAAATGCGGCCCGCAAACCGATCCTGCCCGGCCCACTGCCTCCCACCAGCGAGCAATGACAAGCGGCCCGACCGGCTGAGCTGCTTGTCATTGCTCTGCACTGCAGTACCTCCAAGCTGCCAGCGGCGCCTCTCACCCCTGCTGCTCCTGCTGCAGCGTTGTAGCAGCCTCCTCCAGAGTCCCCAGTGACAACGGCTGTGTTCAGCCGAGAAGGGGGCGGGGCTACGTGCCGATGAGGGGGCGGGGCTACACGGGGCCAGAGCCAGACTGCTACAGATCCATCCTTCCTGCCACTGCCAGCCAGATCAGTAAGTTAATGACAAAAGTGAAAGAAAGTGTGTGTGTGCGTGTGTGTGATAGTGTGCATATAGTTGTGTGTGCGGGCAGTGGCGTCAGACTGTTTTTAGGTTTGGGGGAGAGATCTTTAGCTCTCGCTGTACCAACCCCTCCCGTGTTCTGTCACCATGTCACCCCCATGTTCTGTCACTATGTAACCCCCCCCCCGTGTTCTGTCACTGTCACCCCCCCCCGTGTTCTGTCACTGTCACCCCCCCGTGTTCTGTCACTATGTCACACCCCCCGTGTTCTGTCACTATGTCACACCCCCCGTGTTCTGTCACTATGTCACACCCCCCGTGTTCTGTCACTATGTCACACCCCCCGTGTTCTGTCACTATGTCACACCCCCCGTGTTCTGTCACTGTGTCACCTCCCCGTGTTCTGTCACTGTCACACCCACCGTGTTCTGTCACTGTGTCACACCCCCCGTGTTCTGTCACTGTCACCCCCCTCCCCGTGTTCTGTCAACGTGTCACACCCCCCATGTTCTGTCACCGTGTCACCCCCCCGTGTTCTGTCACTGTGTCACATCCCCCGTGTTCTGTCACCCCCACCGTGTTCTGTCACCCCCACCGTGTTCTGTCACCGTGTCACCCCCACCGTGTTCTGTCACCGTGTCACCCCCACCGTGTTCTGTCACCGTGTCACCCCCACCGTGTTCTGTCACCGTGTCCCCCCACCGTGTTCTGTCACTGTGTCACCCCCACCGTGTTCTGTCACTGTGTCACATCTTTCGCCAGAGGCCATAAGACACTGGATAATTTGCTTGCTGCACAATAATTATCCTAAATAGAATGTTAATGTGTAAAAAGGCTCTCTACCTGTCGTAATGTGTGTAAAAGGGGCTCTACCTTGTGTAATGTGTGTAAGTGGCGCTGTGTGGCGCAATTTGAATAATGGAGACTATTGTGCAGCCTAATATGAATCTGTTTTATTTTTTGCCCACACCCCTTCCACATGAAGCCACGTCCCTATATTTTTGGCAAGTGGGGCGAGCTGCTATTTTGTATGTGGCCCTCGGATACTGACAGGAAATGTCAAGTGGCCCCTCAGCTGAAATAATTGCCCACCCCTGATATAAGGGGATGTAGTGTAGTGATGTAGTGTAACATATAGGGTATGTAGTGCAGTGCATAGGGGCATGTAGTGTAGGGGATGTAGTATAGTGATGTAGTGCAGTAGATAGGGGAATATAGTGCAGTGACGAAGTGTTATGATATAGTGCAATGTATGGGGGGACACAGTGGAGCATGTAGTTGAACACGCTGGCAGGGCATGTGACACATACTGTAGGGCATTTGAGGCACATAGGGGAATATTGTCCAATAGTATCCCCTTTTTTCAAATTTCCTGGTAATCTGATATTTTAGTCTGACAGAGTTTGTTTTACTGTTGTTGTTTTGTTTTTTTTGGTGGGGGGAGGGCGCCAACTATTGCCTTGTCCCGGGTGACGAAAATCCTAGTTTCGGCCCTGATAAATGACATAGACAAGTACAGAAACAGTCACACAAAATAAGATGTAAAAGACAGAGGGGCTAATTCAGAGTTGATCGCAGCAGCAAATTTGTTAGCAGATGGGCAAATCCATGGCCCTCATTCCGAGTTGTTCGCTCGGTAAAAATCTTCGCATCGCAGCGATTTTCCGCTTAATGCGCATGCGCAATGTTCGCACTGCGACTGCGCCAAGTAAATTTGCTATGCAGTTAGGAATTTTACTCACGGCTTTTTCATCGTTCTGGCGATCGTAATGTGATTGACAGGAAATGGGTGTTTCTGGGCGGAAACAGGCCGTTTTATGGGCGTGTGGGAAAAAACGCTACCGTTTCCGGAAAAAACGCAGGAGTGGCCGGAGAAACGGAGGAGTGTCTGGGCGAACGCTGGGTGTGTTTGTGACGTCAAACCAGGAACGACAAGCACTGAACTGATCGCAGATGCCGAGTAAGTCTGAAGCTACTCAGAAACTGCTACGAGGTGTGTAATCGCAATATTGCGAATATATAGATGCTAAGATTCACTCCCAGTAGGCGGCGGCTTAGCGTGAGCAAATCTGCTAAAATCCGCTTGCGAGCGAACAACTCGGAATGAGGGCCCATGTGCACTGCAGGTGTGGCAGATATAACAATTGCAGGGAGAGTTAGATTTGGGTGGGTTATTTTGTTCCTGTGCAGGGTAAATACTGGCTGCTTTATTTTTACACTGCAATTTAGATTTCAGCTTGAACACGCCCCATCCAAATCTAACTCTCTCTGCACATGTTATATCTAAACCCCCCCCCCCCCATCCTGCAGTGTACATGGTTTTGCCCAACTAACAAATTTGTTGCTGCGATCAACTCTGAATTAGGCCCAGGCATTGGCGGATTCAGGGAGGGGGCACCAAGGCATGTGCCCCCCCTGTCATTTTCAGGTTTTTTTTTTTTTATTGTACTTGCTGCCGGCATTAATAGTATCTGCAGCAGCAGCAGCATGGTCAGAGGCTCAGCAGCAGCTCCGCAGCTTCAGCCTCCTTTAGTTCTGCTCTGCAAGCTTCCCGGACAAAGCTGCTTGTCAGTCATCGGAAGAGTGGAGACGGGAGGAAAGGTGAGGTCAAAAGAATGCTCCAATTTACGGCAGAGGGAGACGAGGAGATTCCAACATATGCTTTTCAACTCCTCTCCCTTCTGCTCCACACAGTCACACATAGACGGGATCCCACCAGCCAGTATGTGGGGCGGGCTGCTGCAGAAACTGTGCCAGTAATACATAAACATGCATTGACTTATTGCCCACACACGGCAGCTACAGTAAGTTCAACTATATGTGTGTCTGTGCTGCTCTGAGGATATGTATTTATTTACTAGTCTGCTTTAGTGAGTTTTGTAGGTGCAGGTGTGAGAGGTGGGGCTGCGCGTGTGGTGGTGCCTGCTGCCGTGCAGGTGTAGACTCGGTACTCACCAGGCGCCGCTCTCTCTCACCTTCAGGTACCGGAACCTTCAACGGACCTGGAAATCTTCAGTCGGATCCGGACACGGCGATTCCCTCTCGGAGCTGACCGACGACCGAGCTGAGGAGAGAATAATATACCTTAAAGGGGGTATCGACCCTTCTTCCTCTGGAACAGGGGATACCCCAGGGGTGACCGCGACCTTCACCGGTTGGGTGAATGGTCATCACCGGCACGAAGCCTCAGCCACCCAGATTTCACACACTCGCGCTCTCGCACGTAGTGTGATGAAAAGGATTCTCACGTCCGTGAGCAATCCCGATTCCGGCGCTCGGGGACAGACAAGGGACAAACGCACACAGATGTTACTCACCGTCAGTTTCGCACTGCGAACGTCTTCTTCTCTTACAGGTCCCTGTAAGGAGGTAAACAAACAAGCAAACAGCCGTGCAGGGCCTAACTCTAACCTAGTGTCACACCCTATACTAACTACAACGGCAGAGCCCTCAAACTAGCTCTGTGGGTGTGGTGCAACAAAACTAAACACACTTAACGAGCTCACACTTTGCCCCGCACGGTAACATACATCACGATACACAATGCAAGCGACGGTACGGTCCCTTTAGTTACCCGACTCAGAACACCCAGTAGTGGGGGCCGCACAGCTCACCCACCTACCGTACTCTCTCCTTAGGGGCTCATGCCGAGCGGGCCTGCCTACCTAACACCTCAGGGTGGCCTGGGCCTAGTGCCCGGTGCCACCTTTATTCACCTCGGGGGCACTTGTTCACTGGGCCTTGCGCCCCCTAACTGCACACAGGCCGGAGGCCTGACTTCGCCCACGGGCCTAGCGCCCGCCTAACTTGCTGCCCGTTGGGTGACCTGGGCCTTGTGCCCAGGGTCACCTTATATGTACCTACTGCCAAAATACACTAGGGCCTAGCGCCCTCTAATGCCCCACAGGCCTATCGCCTGATATGCCCCCGGGCCTAGTGCCCGCCTAACTGGTGCCCGTTGGGTGACCTGGGCCTAATGCCCAGGGTCACCTTAATGTACCCCTAATTGGCCACGGGCCTGGAGGGCCCGACTAAATGCCCACAGGCCGGGAGGGCCTGACTGTGCCCACGGGCCTATTGCCCGAACACCCGGTGGTCTAGGGAGGAGCGGGTACAGGAGCACCTGAAAAGGGCCTACCTGACCCGCTGGGAGAGGCACCAGGGGGAAGCTTCGTCAGCTCTTTGCTTCCCACCCCTGGTGACCTCTCCGGCGCTCTCCTTCAATCTTCGGCCGCTGGCCCGTCCTGGCCAGCGGCGCCGCCGTCGCCTCGCCGCGTCCAGCCGCGCTGGACATCTTCCTGCCGCCGGACGTCTTCAGGCCTCTTCCGCGGCCACCCGAACTCCGACCGCGATGACCTCTTCTGGCTCCTCCGCGTGGCGTCTCTCTTCTTCGCGCTCTTCCGCGCGCCCCGTCCCTTCGGCTCCCGCCCGGCGTCTGACGTCAGACGCTGGGGGCGGGGCCTATGACGCGGCGAGCGCCGATTGGCTCGCCGCGTCCCTCTCTGACTGGCTGCCGCTCCGGGAGCCGCGATTGGCTCCCGGAGGGCGCCAAGATTCAAACGCCTCTGGTCCGGTGCAGGGAGAAGGGTAATCCCTGCACCGGACACCCGCCGCCACGCACCCAGCGCTGGGGACAGACAAGCTGCCCCAGCGCTGTCCCCAGCTAGGGACAGCACCACAGATGTGCCCACAGGGCACATCTCTACACAGGCTAAAATCCTAAACTCTGCCGCATTCCTGACCTGACCCAGACAATAAAGTACAACAGGTCAACATAAAACAAACAGGAGACAGCCAGGAATACAGAAGGACAGCATAAAAAAATAATTAATCCTATTGTTTTCTGATAGATATTGTAAATATATAACATCACATATTTAAAAAAAATTCCAGGGACCCATTTTATATTCTAAAGAATGTGCTTTATTATTTGGCTTACTTTTCAGTTATTAGCTTTACATCATCACCGTTAATGACAGATCTTTGTGAATTTTAAATACAGGAAAATGTTTATTAAATAAATCCATGTGCTCTGCATTTATATTTAGAATGGAGAATACTTGTTGTGATATACAGTACTGTAGCAGGTGGAAAATGTATGTGTTTTAAAATAAAATATAGATTTGAATGCTTACAATTAGACAAATTCTGTCTTTTAGCAAATGGCATTCAAAACATATCTACAGTAATTAAACAATTTTACTTTACTGCTAGTAGTGGTTTCATAGAGCACTTACTCACACTCTATGGGGCCTATGTATCAAGCTTTTTACCATAAAATTATGTAGAAACTGAAGTTTCCGCATAATTTTATAGCTTGTGGCTATATACTAATAACATAATGCAGGAGATTTCACAAAATCTCTTGCTGAATGCTAATTAGCACTACAGATCGCAGTCCCCATTATTATCAGCAAAGCTTTTCAAAATTTGTTCACGTTCGTTAGTTTACGGCATCTTCTGATGTTTTAAACTAATTTTAGCCTAAAGAGGCATAGTAGCCGGTGAGAGATCTTTCAATCCCCCTACTGCAGCCTCTGTCCAGCAGTAACGTGCGTTGAGGCAACTGGCTGAGGACGCACTGGCTCCTACCAGAGCCAGATTTACACACAATATATGAGCCAAAGGGTTCACATGGGCATTATACACAGGTGCAGCAGTATACACATGTGGGCATTATACACAGGTGCAGCGGTATATACATGTGAGCATTATACACAGGTGCAGCGGTATATACATGTGGGCATTATACACAGGTGCAGCGGTATATACATGTGGGCATTATACACAGGTGCAGCAGTATATACATGTGGGCATTATACACAGGTGCAGCAGTATATACATGTGGGCATTATACACAGGTGCAGCAGTATATACATGTGGGCATTATACACAGGTGCAGCGGTATATACATGTGGGCATTATACACAGGTGCAGCGGTATATACATGTGGATATTATACACAGGTGCAGCAGTATATACATGTGGGCATTATACACAGGTGCAGCGGTATATACATGTGGGCATTATACACAGGTGCAGCAGTATATACATGTGGGCATTATACACAGGTGCAGCAGTATATACATGTGGGCATTATACACAGGTGCAGCAGTATATACATGTGGGCATTATACACAGGTGCAGCAGTATATACATGTGGGCATTATACACAGGTGCAGCAGTATATACATGTGGGCATTATACACAGGTGATACTGCTGGAAATTTGGTGAGCTTTGATCAGAGATGTGCGGAAAAGGTAGGCAGGGGTATGGATGGACATCACATCACAATGGTTTGCAACCATCGATGTTTTGTTGTGATTTTAGTGGGTTTTCCCTCCGATGTTTGCCGCCATCTAATGGTAAACATTTGATGGTGTAGTGATGAGCCCGCCCCAAGTCCGATCCCCAGCCACCATACTGCAGAGGGTTGCGCATGCGCTAATCATATGATTTTTTTTCTTCTATCTAATTCTTTTTTCACATCGAAAGATCATTTGATGGTGGGCTTGCGATGTCCATCCATAGGCACCTGCCATAGACTTTTTACTCCAAAGATTTGACTATAAAAATGATTAGATACAAAGAAGATATTTATAATATATTCTTTGTATTTTCCATATACGTTAGTTTGACAGGAAAGGCTCTGACTCACCTGCCTCACCTCAGCGCACGTCACTGCCACACCCCACAACTACGTTTTCCCAATCACAGTGCCCCCCCCCCTGTCATTTTTTTCTGGATCCGCCCCTGGGCCCAGGGCTATAACACCTACAGTATGCAATATAATCTGTATGTTGTGAACAGTGCAAATAATAAACAGTCCTTTGATTGGGATGTAATCACTGTCCTGGCGGTCAGGATCCCGGCGGTCAGCATACCGACGCCGGGATCCTGGCCGCCAGAATGCTGGCAAGGGTCCAAGGGCTATTCCCACTCATGGGTGTCCACGACACCCATAGAGTGGGAATAGAACCTGTGGCGACTGCAGTGAGCCACCGAGCCCGCAGCGTGACAAGCTCGCAACGGGCTTCGTTGTACTCGCCCTGCCGGTATTCTGACGGCTGGGATCCCGGCGTTGGTATGCTGACCGCCGGGATAGTGATTACATCCCAATCAAAGGACTGTTTATTATTTGCCTTGTTCACAAGAGACATAACTTCCCTATAAACATCGGGAATCATCTCTTGGACATTTTCATATAAAAATGACACTTTTAGGGCATTAATAGAGTCCAGACAATATGTGAGCACTGTTTTTTCCCCATAAGTCAGTTATTTAAAAACCACACCCTTTATTAGTTTGATGTTTTCAATCCTAACTGGGCTTCCAATTTCAACAAATGCTAAAATATGAATAAATTGAAGGTTTATATTTCATTTGATACAGCTTTGTACTGTATTGCCAACAGACATATGGCAAACTGAACATCGGCGAGTTGTAATGGTGTCCGAGTTTGCCAGAGATGCGGGATGCCGGCCAAACTCGGATGATTTTTAAAAATGGCAGTCATTTACAAGGCATGGTTTTGCCTTGTAAATGACTGCTGCTTTAAAAAAATGTGTGAGTTCTGCCGGCATCCCGCACGTCTAGCAAACTCGGACGCCATTGCATCTCTCTGCATATCTTCGCCTTTGAAATGGTTAGCCAGTGTTAGGAGGCAATAGTCTTTGATGTCCCTTGCTGATCATTTATTATTATTTATATAGCACCACAAGGGTTCCGCAGCGCCAAAGTACTTAAACAAATGAGCAAAACATGAAATAGTAACTTACAGTATAAAACATTGCAGGCCAAGGACATGGTTTATAAATGTTGCTGCATCAGCAGTCATAACACTCAAGTAATAATAATAATTTTATTTATGTGGGCTCTTTCTCCAACAGGACTCAAGGCGCTTTACAGACATCAAAACAATGCATATAATACAGAAGATTAAAATAATACGACAACAGACAAGCTACACAGACATAAAAAAGAAAACCTAGAGCACACAGAGTAAGCTTAATGCAGGATTTGTGTAAGCATATTGGGTAACACCTTCCATAAGATGTGTATTCCACCCTCACACGGTACCAGGCATCCATCTTGGGTGCACTACGTAGGATTTCCCTGGGTGGAATAGGTTACACCAGAAGAGATTACACAAAATGGAGTGATTGCAGCGTCCTAACACTCAGAGTAGGGTCCCATAAAATTGTCGCGTTCATGTATTTTTTTTATCCCATCCACAAGTGTACCAGATGAGGCAGCCATGTTGGGCGCACTACGAAGGGTAACACTGCGGGAGGTGAGCAGCCATACAAGGGCCCAATGCATATATGGTAAAACTGACACTTGTGTAGTAGTATGATATACCCTGTACGGAAGACGTGAGGAACATCCTGCCCGCGAAGGAACCTTCTGAGGTAACCATCTGGGGTGCACTGCGTAGGTTGCTGCTGGCAGGGTGTGCAGTCAGGCAGGTACACATTACAGGAATAGCACACAGTGGGGTGGGAGTATGCTGTAAGAATTATATATATATATATATATATATATATATACAGGTTGAGTATCCCTTATCTAAAATGCTTGGGACCAGAGGAATTTTGGATATCGGATTTTTCCGTATTTTGGAATAATTGCATCCCATAATGAGATATTATGGTGATGGGACCTAAATCTAAGCACAGAATACATTTATGTTACATATACACCTTATACACACAGCCTGAAGGTCATTTTAGCCAATATTTTTTATAACTTTGTGCATTAAACAAAGTGTGTCTACATTTACACAATTCATTTATGTTTCATATACACCTTATATACACAGCCTGAAGGTCATTTAAAACAATATTTTTAATAACTTAGAGTATTAAACAAAGTTTGTGTACATTGAGCCATCAAAAAACAAAGGTTTCACTATCTCAGTCTCACTCAAAAAAGTCCGTATTTCGGAATATTCCGTATTTCGGAATATTTGGATATGGGATACTCAACCTGTGTGTATATATATATATATATATATATAATAAAAAAGAGGCATTGTAAGAACCCTGTGCAGGTAACCAACGGAATGAAGAAAATTGGAATGACAAATTATTTTGATAAAATTATAAATGTCATAGGAGCAGTATGGGTGGGTATGAGAATGTGCTGAGCACAGTAAAGTCTGATGGAAATGTCACTGTTGAGCCTGGTCCTGGTGCTCTCCCAACACAGCTCCCTGCTCAGCTAGAGGGGTAGGCCCAGGGGCAGTAAACAGCAGGGCACCAGAAACCCAAGGGTTAGGTGCTGTTATAGGGAGTATGGAGTGGATGATAGTATAAGTAAGGGAAAGAAAAGTATTAGAGAAGAAGTTCCTGTTCATGAGAGCTTACATTATAAAGGGGAGGAGCAGACAGACAGGGATGACACAGACAGCATAGACTGTGAGGAAGGAGCAGTGGGTTAGGATGAGAGCGGATGGCTTTGATGAAAAAGTGGGTCTTGAGAGCCCATTTGAAGTGATGGGGAGACTGATAGGGAGATGGAGAGAATTCCAGAGGTAGTGAGCAAAATGGGCAGTGCAAGTTTGAGAAGCTTGAATTGGATTCTGAATTGGATCTAGTGTAGGGCTTGTAGTAAACGGGCGGCAGGTGTAGTATGTTTGGAGAAGAAGATGAGTTGAGCAGCAGCAATGAGAACAGACATGAGTGGAGATAGGTGGGAGTCAGGGAGGCCAGATAGGAGATGACTACGATAGTTCAAACCAGTGCATTGGATTGGGGTCTTAGTAGCATCCAGCATCCATGAGAAAGGGTCTGATCCTGGAAGTATTTCTGAGATGGAAAACGAGAGGACTGCAAAAGGTACTGAATATGCGGTTTGAAGGAGTGGGAGGAGTCAAAGATAACTCAAAAACAGTGAACTTGAGGTCTAGAAGAGATGGTTGTGTTGTCAATAGATAATTGTGGGAGGTGAGGTTATGCGGGAGAATGGGAAGATGGTCAGCTCAGTCTTAGACATGTTTACCCAAGCACTTCAACATCCAGGAAGAGATAGAGAGGCAGCTGGAGATATGAGTGAGGATAGAGGGGGGGAGAGGTCAGAGGAGGAAAGGTAGATTTGAGTGTCATCAGCACAGAAATGATACTGGAGGCCAAGAGAGCTGACAAGCTCACCTAAAGAGGACATATAGGCCCTCATTCCGAGTTGTTCGCTCGCTAGCTGCTTTTAACAGCATTGCACACACTAGGCCGCCGCCCTCTGGGAGTGTATCTTAGTTTAGCAGAATAGCGAACGAAAGGTTAGCAGAACTGCTACTAAATAATTCTTTGCAGTTTCTGAGTGGCTCCAGACCTACTCACAGATTGCGATCAGCTCAGTCTGTTTAGTTCCTGGTTTGACGCCACAAACACGCCCTGCGTTCAGCCAGCCACTCCCCCGTTTCTCCAGACACTCCCGCGTTTTTCCCTGACACGCCTGCGTTTTTTAGCACACTACCGTAAAACGCTCAGTTACCACCCAGAAACCCCCCTTTCCTGTCAATCACTCACCGATCAGCAGTGCGACTGAAAAGCGTTGTACGAACACCAGCAAAACTGCTAAGTTTTTAGTTAAATAACTTGGCGCATGCGCGCTGCGTACCATGCGCATTTACCAGCAAATCGCAGCATAGCGAAAATCGGCAACAAGCGAACAACTTGGAATGAGGGCCATAGAGGGAGAAAACAAACATAACTTTAGGGAGATACTTATTATTAGAGGAAGGTGGGGGGGACACTTACTATTAGTGGAAGGGGGGGGAGAGTGGAGTCATGAGAGAAGAAAAAAGAACAGCCAGAGAGGTAGGGGAACAGTCAGGAGAGGGCAGTGTAACACATACCAATGGAATTAAGGATTTGCAGGAGGAGACACTTCTGGGTAAATTTACTAAGGGTCAGTTTTAGGTTGATTTTAAATCAATTTAAAACCAACCTACATTGGCAGGGTTTCTGACCAGAAAACCCCCATATTTATAATCCATTGGGTTTCAATTGAAAGCAGACACTGATATCAGTCAGATTTTCCACTTCTAAATGCCAGTTCAAACCTGACCGCAAATAGAATGGACAAAACAACAGCAAAACTGCCCAAAGAGAAGCATTAGATCATAGTAATCCGTACAGTACTTCTTGAGTGTAAAAAGTGTCAAAATTATTAAAATAGAAATGTAAACACGGTGTAGGGTCCCCCCAAAAAGCATAACTAGCACCATATCTCTGTGCTAATTCTGGTACTGGAAAAATGGCGTTACCCTGTAACAATCACCAGGTCAACCAGTTGGGGGGGTAATCAGGATTGGTTTTAGGTGTGGGCAAGCGCCCAGGACGCTGCGACCTGAGGGAACAGCCACAGGCACCCGCAGCCTGCACCCTGGCTACAGCAGGTGCCGTGGGTTGCGTTGGTGCCCAGTGCAGCCAACACCATTGAAGGAGACAGTCAGATGCTAGAGGTCCTACTTGACCTCTATCATCTGTCTCCCTGCTCTCCTCCAGATGCTAGAGGTCAAGTAGGACCTCTAATGTGTGATTGTCTCCCGCAATGGTGTCATCTGCAGCGGGCGCCTACGCAGCCAACAGCACTTGCTGCGGGCGGGAGAAGATGCATGAACCCCTGACAGCGAGCATTAATCTCATGGCAACGAGCAAGAAACACAGGTCAATGAGCCTGAGACCCCTGGCAATGAGAATGAAACCCCTGGCAACGAGCATGAGACCCCTGCAATGAGCATTAGACCCTTGGCAACGAGCATGGAACCCAGAACATGAAACCCTTGGCAACAAGCATGAGACCCACGGCAATAAGCAGGTAATTTAAAAGTAATTAGATGCCTTACTGTGGGGCATAATTTGTAAGGGACATTATTGTGTGGTATAAAATGGTGTCAGGGACATAACTGTGGCATAATGTGTAATGGACATCACAGCATATGGCATAATGTGTGACATAGCGTGCAATGGGCATTACGGTGAGGCATAATATGAAATGGGTATTATGGTGTGTGGCATAACGTGTAATGGGCATTAAGGTGAGTGGCATAAGTTGTAATAGGCATTACAGTGTGTGGCATAACCTGTTATGGGCATTACGGAGTGTGGCATAAGTTGTAATAAGCATTACAATGTGTGGCATAATGTGTAATGGAAATTATGGTGTGTGGCATAAAGTGTATTGGGCATTATGGTGTGTGGCATAAAGTGTAATGTGCATTATGGTGTGTGGCATAACGTGTAATGCGTTACGGTGTGTGGTATAATGTGGAATGGGCATTACGGTGTATGGCATAATGTGGAATGGGCATTATGATGTGTGGCATAATTTGCATTACGGTGTGTGGAATAATGTGGAATGGGCATTATGGTGTGTGGCATAATGTGTAAGGGGCATTACTATAAGGAGGAAAAATTACAAATAATGCAAAGGGTATGAATCAGGGTTTTTCCCCCTTGTGTTTCTGTTTTGCCTGTGTTGTATAAGGGGCTCTACCTGGCGTAATGTGTATAAGGGATACTGCTGTGTGGTGTAACGTGACTGACGGACACTACTGTGCGCTTTAATGTGAATTGGTACTATTATGTGGCCGCGCACATTCCCCATGAAGGTACCCCCCCATATTTTTTTACGTACACCTTTGGCGCGCACTAACCCTTTTTGGTTTGGTAGGCGAGACTTTCTTCCTGGGCGCCACAAGGTCTAGAACCAGCCCTGAGGGTAATGCCATAGCAGGGGACACACATCACATTATCCTGCCCCAAATTGGTCAGTCAGGCCTGGGATTCATAGGCCCTCATTCCGAGTTGTTCGCTCGCTAGCTGCTTTTAGCAGCAGTGCAAACGCTAAGCCGCCGCCATCTGGGAGTGTATCTTAGCTTAGCAGCGCTGCTACAAAAAAAGATTGTGCAGTTTCTGAGTAGCTCGAGACTTACTCCTAGGTAGCGATCACTTCAGACTGTTTAGTTCCTGTTTTGACGTCACAAACACGCCCTGCGTTTGGCCAGCCACGCCTACGTTTCCCCAGCCACTCCTGCGTTTTTATCCGACACGCCTGCGTTTTTACACACACTCCCCGAAAACGGTCAGTTACCTCCCAGAAACACCCACTTCTTGTCAATCACTCTGCGGCCAGCAGTGCGACTGAAAAGCGTCGCTAGACCTTGTGTGAAACTGCATCGGCTTTTGTGAAAGTACAATGCGCGTGCGCACTGCGCCCCATACGCATGCGCAGAAGTGCCGCTTTTTTACCTAATCGCTGCGCTGCGAACGAAAGCAGCTAGCGATCAACTCGGAATGACCACCCATTGTGCAGTTGGGACCCCAGCCCTCCTCCCGGCGATCCCCCGCTATGGTTTTTCTACCCACTATCAATAAAGATATGTGGGGAGGAATTCAGCTATTAAAGAATCCAAGGGACTTATACTTGTCTTATCCAAATGACTTGTTTATTGTCTTTTTATGACTGTATAATTCCTCTGGTATAAGATTCATGGATATAACAGCACTACTTTTCTCTACCTTGATTTATCTTTAATCTGTAGTGTGCAATCAATGAGAAGTGCATGAAAAAGTGGGGAAATCATGCTGAACCTCAAATACTACCATCTACAAGTAAAAAATAAAGAAAAACTTTTCAGTCAATACTGTACATCAACATACATGCCCCAATCATTAAACCCATTTTGTTTGGTTTTCAGAGAATATTATGTTAAAAATGAATTGTCTTTATTGGCCATATACTATTTAAATACCTTTAAATTCATTATAACTAATCAGGAGTTGTGTACGAGGTACTGCACAGATGGCTATCTTGTTTAATCAGCAGCACGATATGTAATCACTAACCATATTATTTTTTCTTTAAATACTACTAATATTCTTTAAATACTAACGGTATAATAATCTCATACCAGTAGCTGTAGGAGATCTCCTGCTGTTTTGTGACTTTTATAAGTGATTGCCAACTCCGGCGGGAACCAAAAGCCACTTCCATTGAAATTCATGTTATTTGAATGTGATTTTCTTATGGAATATGAAAAAGTCATGGCAGCAGATTTTTTGCAGAAAATAGTTGTGTGATCTATAGTAGTTGGCCCCACATACATGAGGACACTTTCATTATTTTTTTCTAGGGCTATTTTAAATATCCAATCATCCAATCCACTCCTGCATGAGACATGTAGATCGGAAACACTACACTAATCTGCTGCCCGGAAGTCAAGGGAAAACACTAGGCGATACTGCTCATGGAGTGTATTGCCTAGTGAGTACCCGGCTTACAGGGGGGTACACACGGAGAGATCCATGCTTAATATCTTAGATTTTAAGCACGGATCTGTCTTGTGTATGCCCTCCAGCGATAGCGATGTGTGGCCCCGCGTGTCGCTATCGCCGGTGCTAGATTGAGCCTGCAGTGTGAAGTGAGCAGCCCCCCGTTGTCGTCGTCGCCCCCCCGCCCCCTCCCCCCGCGCTGTGCTGAGCGGGGGGGGAGATGTGTGCTGAGCGGGGGGAGAGATGTGTGCTGAGCGGGGGGAGAGATGTGTGCTGAGCGGTCTGTGTTAAGATCTCCCGTCAGTACTGACCTACGAGCGGAGAAGATATACTGTCGCCTTTCTGGTGTTTACAATGTCATATATTATTAAGCATAACCAACAATTGAAATATATGGTGTATTCTATCCGACATTGACCAGACTGCTGGAAGTGAATTATAGATTAGGTAAATTGTTATAAAACAGTCATGCAGAGTTAGTGTGTTTGTTTTGCTGCCCTGCACCCTACAGTGATTAGCTGGGCACTTCATAATTCTGAACTGTATGCTGAGGTGGACAAATATACAGCATTTCTAATCTGATGGATTAGCATAGTGTTTGTGAATTTATTATTTTCAACTAATGCATAAATACTCAATTGTTTTCAACTAGTAGGTCTGTGAACTGTAAAGGCCCATACACACTGGGCAATTTTGAGCTGAAAGTAGATCACTTTTGGTGTGCTGAGCTCCTTTCAGCTCAAAGCCGCCCAGTATGTATGGACAAGCGATGAGCACAGAGCGCTGATGCGCGCTCCCGATTCATCGCTGGCGGCTGCTGTTCATATACTGGTATTACCAGTAGATGAACGGCAGGGTGAGCGGCTTTCCATAGTGTCCTGCTATGGAAAGCCGCTCATTCACTCCCCCTCCCCCTGCTGACATCGCTGGGCAGCGGGGAAAAACACTCAGTGTGTATGCACTGAGCGCTTTTCAGCCCAGCGATGTCAGCGATCATTGTTGTTCATACACGCTGGACAAAAATGCCCAGTGTGTATGGACCTTAAGGCACATACAAACTAGAAGACATGACCAATGTGAAAGATGAACAATGTGGACGATGAGGAATTTCCCATGAACTTCCCAGAGCCCTGACAAATGAAATTGAGTGTATGTCATGCTCGGCGTAAATTGGGGTTCCGACAACCGAGTTTTGGCTGAAGGGACAGCTACCTATGAGGAGAGTAAACGAGGTTGCTGAATGTAATTCCTCCTCATGGGGTGGAAGCCAAACTAAGTGTTAATGTTGGCCGGAGCAGAGCCGGCCGTAACCAATATGATGCCCTAGGCAAGATTTTGTCTGGTGCCCCCTAGCACCGCCACTAGTTCTGCATGAGATGCCTGGCATGAGTCAGCTGGCAGCTCTGCTAACGTCGGGCGCCTTTTGTTTATAAAAATGCATCTTATTTGCATTACTATGTCGCTAGGAGGCACAAGCAGCTTCTGCTGATTAAAATAATATGCAGCATACCTATATTCTGTGTGCGACTGCGGCTGTATCTGCATACGAAATGCTACATTACAGTGATTTCCAGGAATACACTGCAACGTAGCATTTCATATACAGATACAGCCGCAGTCACACACAGAATATAGGCATGCTGCATATCATTTTAATCAGCAGAAGCTGCTGGTGCCCCTAAGCATACCAATGCCCTAGGCACTTGCTTAGTTTGCCTATGCCTAAGGCCGGCTCTGGGCCGGAGGGCGTAAAGAAAAGGAGGACTTCATAGGAAGATAACTGTAGTTTTAATGAATAATCAGGCTGTACACGAATATTGGAGAAATTGAAGAAACTGGAATAATTAGAGTCTTTGGTTAAATGACTTGAAGAGTGAAGCTGAAGAACTCCGGTAAAGAAGAACTGAATACTGTGTTTTATGATTAAAAGACGAGGCTGAAGTACTTGGACTTTGAAGAAATGAGGATGTGGTTTATGATTGAAAGACGAGGCTGAAAAACTTGGACTTTGAAGAAATGAAGAAATCTGCAGGAACCGCCGTTAGCACCTGGAGCTCCTCTACGACCTGGGACCCCGTGAGCGCTTCCACGAGTGGCAACGAACTTAGACAGCAGGACTGCAGCAGCGTTTAGGTAACCGATGGATGAGAGCAACCAGGACCAGGAAACCAGAAGTAACCTGGGAGCACAGAGCTGGAGAACCTTTCACAAGGAGGTAACTTGAAGCACTGGCACTCTCCCTCTGAGCCAGCCCCCTTTTGTAAGGGGAGAACACGCAGGATTGGCTGGACACAGATTGGGAACTTCATTGGTAGTACTCTGGTCTCCAACATGGCTGCCCCCAGCACAGGAGACACACTTAGCTGTTAGCACACAGCTTTAGCCAGCTTCTGTCTCTGACACACTATACTGTGTCACCACCAGAGGACCTTACCGCAGCGATCCCCGCCGCAGCGCCCGGCTCTCCAGACCCTCGGCCCCCGGCCCTTGGCAGCCGCACATCCGTCCAGGAGGACCCGCCGCCAGCAGCTCCCTGCCGCCGCAGCTGCGCCAACCAGCGGGATTGTAACCCGCGGTAGCACCCGCCGGAGGTAAGGCTCCGGAGCCTGACAGTACCCGCCCTTTTTAGGGTGGGCTCTGAACACCCTTGTGCTTTCATCGGATTCTTGGTATGAAAGGCCCGGACTAATCTTGGAGCGTGGACGTCCTCTTCAGAAACCGAGGACCTTTCCTCCGGTCCATATCCCTTCCAATCAATAAGATATTGGAGACGACCATATCTTTTACGACAGTCAAGGATCCTATGAACTTCAAATTCTTCTCCCTGAGCAGCTTGCACCTTGGGAGGTCTAGGGAGCGCAGCCCGAAAACAGTTAAGTATGAGAGGCTTCAGTTAGGAGATGTGAAATGCATTTGGGATCTTCAAGTATGGAGGCAACGTCACTTTGTATGCTACTGGATTCAATACTTTTTCAACAGGATATGGTCCAATGAATCTGTGGGCAAATTTCTTGGAAGGGACCTTGAGTCTTAAGTTTCGAGTAGAAATCCAGACTTGATCACCCACTTTGAGACTAGGGACAGCCTTCCGTTTCCGATCTGCAAAAAATTTGAATTTATTGGATGTTTTAAGCAGAGCCTCATGAACTTGTTTCCACATCTTAGTAAATTGCTGAAGGGCTAACTCTGCGGCAGGTACTTCGAGAGCTGGAAGAGATTGGAAAGCAGGAACACGTGGATGAAGTCCATAATTCACATAAAAGGGTGTAGAATGGTTAGCGGAATGGTAGAGATTATTGTGAGCAAATTCAGCAAATGGAAGATAGTCCAGCAAATCGTCCTGAGAAGAAGACATGAAGAGTCGTAGGAAAGTCTCTAAGTCTTGGTTCACTCTCTCAGTCTGGCCATCCGTTTGGGGATGGTATGCAGAGGAGAAACTTAATTCCATTCCAAGAGCTGAACTCAGTGCTCTCCAGAATTTAGCCACAAACTGAGGACCTCGAACGGAAACTATCTCTTGTGGAAGTCCATGTAACCGGAAGATGTCTGATATGAACATTTTTGATAGTTGTGAGTGGTTGGAAGACCTGTGGGTGGGACAAAGTGCGCCATTTTGTAAAATCGGTCCACAATGACCCAAATGGTGTTTCGTCCTCTGGAGACAGGTAGATCAGTTATAAAATCCATGGAGATGTGTGTCCAGGGTTTTTGTGGAACCGATAGCAGATGAAGAAGACCCGATGGTGATCCTCTTGGACTTTTATGTTGGGCGCACTTTGGGCAGGCAGCTATGAATTCCAAAACATCCGTCTTCAGATGAGGCCATCAATAAGAGCGTTGGATGAATTTAAGAGTCTTGAGGCTACCTGCGTGTCCCATACACGGTGAGATATGAGCCCACGTGAGCAGTATTTTTCAGAGTTCTGGTGCAACTAAGGTTTTCCCCAGTGGAGGAAGCAGAGTAGTATGAGTTGCAGCAAAGGAGGCAGGATGAATTGTCTGTCCGGAAGATCTGTGGACTCATCTGAACTCAATGAACGAGAGAGCGCATCTGCTTTCCGATTAAGAGACCCTGGACGATAACTGAGCTTGAAAGAAAAACGTGAGAAGAACAGTGCCCACCTAGCTTGCCGTGGGTTTAAACATCGGGCGGTCTGAAAACATAAAATATTTTTGTGATCTGTGGTTACTGAGATTGGGTGCTGAGCTCCTTCCGGCAAGTACCTCCACTCTTCAACAGCAAGTTTTATGGCAAGCAATTCTTGTTCTCCAATGGCGTAGTTTTGTTCTGCCGGAGAGAATCTTAGAGAAAATAAGCACAAGGATGAGCTTTCTGATCCTCGAAGTACTGAGATAAGACGGCCCCCATTCCTGCTGAAGAAGCATCCACCTCCACCTGGAAAGGACGACTGAGATCAGGTTGCCGAAGGATAGGAGGAGACATGAAGGCCTCTTTTAGAAATGAAAAGGCTTTTAGTGCTTCAGGTGGCCAAACTGCAGAATTAGATCCTTTTCTTGTTAGTGCTGTAATCGGGGCAATGATGGAGGAATAATCTTTAATAAACTTCCTATAGAAATTGGCGAAGCCTAAAAAACGCTGGATTTCCTTCAGAGTGGTAGGAAGGGTCCAATCTCTGATTGCTTGGACTTTAGCAGGGTCCATCTGTAATTCCCTGCTGGAAATTATGTAACCTAAAAAAGGGATGGAGGGAACCTCAAACGTGCACTTCTCCAGTTTACAAAAGAGTCCAATTTTCCCTTAGACGTCTCAAGACTTCTCTGACTTGTTCCCGGTGGACTTTCAGATCTTTGGAAAATATTAGAATATCATCCAGATACACAACCAGGCACTTATAGAGGAGATCTCGGAATAATTTGTTGACATAATTCTGGAGGACTGCTGGAGCATTGCATAAGCCAAAGGGCATCACCAGATATTCGTAATGCCCATCGCAAGTATTGAATGCGGTCTTCTCCTGTACGAATGCGTATAAGGTTATAAGCTCCCCGCAGGTCCAATTTGGTGAAAATGGTAGCCCCCTTTACTTGGTCAAATAGTTCGGGAATCAAGGGCAAGGGGTATCTGTTCTTAACTGTAACTTCGTTGAGGTAGTCGATGCAAGGCCGTAGGCCCCCGCCCTTCTTCTTAACAAAAAAAACCCCTGCCCCGGCAGGAGAAGAGGAAGGGCGAAGGAACCCTTTGGCCAAATTCTCCTGTATATACTCAGACATCGCTTGGGTTTCCGGGAGAGATAAAGGGTACGTTTGGCCTCTGGGTGGTGTTTTACCAGGCAGTAAATTGATAGGGAAGTCCCAAGTTTGGTGGGGAGGCAAGGTATCCGCCCCTTGCTTACTGAACACGTCCAGAAAGGGCATCTGGGAAATCAGTGGCGTGTAGAGTAAAGAGTGGCTTGACAGTGAATAAACAGCTTTGAGAACACGACTCCCCCCAGGTGAGTACATCCATAGTTTGCCAATCCAAGTGAGGGTTGTGCTCCTGCAACCACGGGAATCCTAGGATTATTTTTTGAGAGGCTTTGGGAATTACCAGGAAAGAGAGAACTTCAGAATGGAGAATACCAACTTTCATCTTCAGCGAAACTGTACGGTGGGTGATGAGCCCTTCAGGGATATAACTTCCGTCAACCGCGGTGATAGAGATAGCTTGCTCCAAACGAATGGTTGGTATTTCAGACTGTCGGACTAAGGCGGAAGTAATGAAATTTTCTACAGCTCCAGAATCCAAAAGTGCTGTAACATGAAGGGAGGTAGAGGGAAGTTCCAGACATACAGCCAACAGTGATTCCTTCCTGGTAAATTGGTTGGGGAATGCTCCTAGCTTAACCTCTCCTGCGTAAGCTAGGAGCGGGAGTTTCCCGGTTGTTGAAAACAAGATTTAACAGAGTGGTCGGCCGCCCCACAATACATGCAGAGGTTGCCCTGTCTGCATCTTTGACGTTCCTCATTGGTGAGACGAGTGCGGTTGACGTGCATGGGTTCTTCAGTAGATGGTGAGGATGGTCTAGGAGTGGGACAGGCCCAAGGTTTGGGTCGCTCGATCCTTCTTCTCTCAAGACAGTGCTTCTTGGTGGTCATTCCGAGTTGTTCGCTCGTTGCCGATTTTCGCTATGCTGCAATTTGTTGCTAATTGCGCATGCGCTAGGCACGCAGGGCGCATGCACTTAGTTATTTAACTAAAAACTTAGCAGTATTGCTGGTATTTGAATGACGATTTTCAGTCGCACTGCTGATCGGTGAATGATTGACAGGAAAGGGGCGTTTCTGGGTGGTAACTGAGCGTTTTCCGGGAGTGTGCTAAAAAATGCAGGCGTGTCAGGGAAAAACGCGGGAGTGTCTAGAGAAACGGGGGAGTGGCTGGCCGAAAGCAGGGCGTGTTTGTAACGTCAAACCAGGAACTAAACGGACTGAGGTGATCGCAATCTAGGAGTAGGTCTGGAGCTACTCAGAAACTGCAAGGAATTATTTAGTAGCAATTCTGCTAATCTTTCGTTCGCTATTCTGCTAAACTAAGATACACCCCCAGAGGGCGGCGGCCTAGCGTGTGCAATGCTGCTACAAGCAGCTAGCGAGCGAACAACTCGGAATGAGGGACCTTGTATCTTAGATCAATCTTGTTGCATAAAGAAATAAGCTGATCGAGCTTAACTGGCGCATCCTGAGTGACCAGGTCATCTTTAATTCTGTCGGAGAGACCGTTCCAAAAGGCGGCAATGAGAGCTTCTTCATTCCAGCCAACTTTGGAAGACAGAGTACGGAATTGGATCACGTACTGGGCGACGGAACGGGTTCCCTGATGCAGACGCAGAATCTCCAAAGAGGCAGAGGTGGTCCGGCCTGGCTCGTCAAAGATTTTACAAAAAGTTGCCACGAATTCTGGGTAATTCGAGAGTATGGGATCATTTCTCTCCCATAAGGGTGAAGCCCAATCCAGAGCTGGTCCGGTCAGAAGTGAAATGATGTATGCGATTTTAGTCCGATCAGACAGAAAGTTAGCTGACTGAAGCTCAAACTGGATCTCACATTGATTGAGGAACCCTCGGCATTGCTTTTGACTACCGTCTAATTTACTGGGTGGCGGTAGTTGTAAACGAGGAACTGGAATCGACACTAAAGGATTAGGTGCTGGCGGATTGGAAGCTGGAACTAGAGTCCGAGATGTGGAAACGGCTGTGTGAAGAGAATCCAAACGAGTGGACATATTCTGCATGAACTGTACAATCTGTGCCTGCATGGTCTCCTGTTTATTTAGACGAGACAGAATATCCACAGAGGCATCGCCCCCGGTAGCCTGCTCACTTGCGGATCCATTGGGCCAGTGCTTACTGTCACGCTCGGCGAAATGAAGACTGTGGTTTGTGATTGAAAGACGAGGCTGAAGAACTTGGACTTTGAAGAAATTAAGACCTCTCTGGGAACCGCCGTTAGCACCTGGAGCTCTGGGACCCCGTGAGTGCTTCCACGAGTGGCAACGGACTTAGACAGCAGGACTGCAGCAGCGTTTAGGTAACCGATGGATGAGAGCAACCAGGACCAGGAAACCAGAAGTAACCTGGGAGCACAGAGCTGGAGAACCTTTCACAAGGAGGTAACTTGAAGCACTGGCACTCTCCCTCTGAGCCAGCCCCCTTTTGTAAGGGGAGAACACGCAGGATTGGATGGACACAGATTGGGAACTTCATTGGTAATATTCTGGTCTCCAACATGGCTGCCCCCAGCACAGGAGACATACTTAGCTTGGCAGCCGCACATCCGTCCAGGAGGACCCGCCGCCAGCAGCCACGCCAACCAGCGGGATGGTAACCCGCGGGAGCACCTGCCGGAGGAAAGGCTCTGGAGCCTGACAGTGTACACACTAAGCAATTTTTTAAACAATTTGAAAGATGAAAGATATCTTTGGTATTGTCACCTTTTTTATATATATTTTAATGTTGGGGAGGCATTTCTGGGTGTGTGGGCAGGGCTGTAGAAGGGGGAACCAAATAAGTTTTTTTCACCCACTGCCCCACCAATTTCCACTGTGCCACCAACTTAATAAAAAATTCATTATAATGGGTTCAATATATATATATATAAAATATATACAGACCAGAGTGCCCGGCTCTCCCATTAAGACCGCGTTCCTGCGCCGGGTGCCTCCACAAATAATAATCACATAAAGTCCAAAGGTGCTGCACTCCTAGCGGTTTGAATAAAGGACAACAGCAGGGTATGCGTGTAGACAACATTTCAATGCCTTTTTTGTGGCATAAAAGACCTGATGACAATGCCGCAATAAAGGCATTGAAATGTTGTCTACACGCATGTCCTGCTGTTGTCCTTTATTCAAGCCGCTAGGAGTGCGGCTCAGCGTCTCCATCCACTGCCTCACCAATGAAGTTATAAGCCCACTGTGCCACCAGCCCACTATGCCACCAGCTTAATATAAAATTAATTATAATAGTTTCAATATATATATATATATATATATATATATATATATATATATATATATATATATATATATATGAAACTAGAGTTTCATAGACCGGCACTCCCGCACGTTAAAATGTCAGGACCGGTGCCCTCTGTTTAGGAATGGGCAAGGTATTAGTAAACAGACATCAAGCGGCACTCAGAGTCTTTCAGTTTCAAAAAAGTGTAATAAAAATCACTACATAGCACTCCGCTAATATATATATGTAATATATATATATATATATATGTGTGTTTTATATACACTGCTCAAAAAAATAAAGGGAACACTTAAACAACACAATGTAACTCCCAAGTCAATCACACTTCTGTGAAATCAAACTGTCCACTTAGGAAGCAACACTGACAATCAATTTCACATGCTGTTGTGCAAATGGAATAGACAACAGGTTGAAATTATAGGCAATTAGCAAGACACCCCCAATAAAGGAGTTGTTCTGCAGGTGGTGACCACAGACCACTTTTCAGCTCCTATGCTTTCTGACTGATGTTTTGGTCACTTTTGAAAGCTGGCGGTGCTTTCACTCTAGTGGTAGCATGAGACGGAGTCTACAACCCACACAAGTGGCTCAGGTAGTGCAGCTCATCCAGGATGGCACATCAATGCGAGCTGTGGCAAGAAGGTTTGCTGTGTCTGTCAGCGTAGTGTCCAGAGCATGGAGGCGCTACCAGGAGACAGGCCAGTACATCAGGAGACGTGGAGGAGGCCGTAGGAGGGCAACAACCCAGCAGCAGGACCGCTACCTCCACCTTTGTGCAAGGAGGAACAGGAGGAGCACTGCCAGAGCCCTGCGAAATGAACTCCAGCAAGCCACAAATGTGCATGTGTCTACTCAAATGATCAGAAACAGACTCCATGAGGGTGGTATGAGGGCCCGACGTCCACAGGTGGGGGTTGTGCTTACAGCCCAACACCGTGCAGGACGTTTGGCATTTGCCAGAGAACACCAAGATTGGCAAATTCGCCACTGGCGCCCTGTGCTCTTCACAGATGAAAGCAGGTTCTCACTGAGCACATGTGACAGATGTGACAGAGTCTGGAGACGCCAAGGAGAATGTTCTGCTGCCTGCGACATCCTCCAGCATGACCGGTTTGGCAGTGGGTCAGTAATGGTGTGGGGTGGCATTTCTTTGAGGGGCCGCACAGCCCTCCATGTGCTCGCCAGAGGTAGCCTGACTGCCATTAGGTACAGAGATGAGATCCTCAGACCCCTTGTGAGACCATATGCTGGTGCGGTTGGCCCTGGGTTCCTCCTAATGCAAGAGAATGCTAGACCTCATGTGGCTGGAGTGTGTCAGCAGTTCCTGCAAGACGAAGGCATTGATGCTATGGACTGGCCCGCCCGTTCCCCAGACCTGAATCCAATTGAGCACATCTGGGACATCATGTCTCGCTTCATCCATATATATATACCTTGTATGGCGCCCAAGATGGCTGCCTCACCTTTTGTATGCTCCTGATTATCTCCATAAAACAGCTTAAATTCACCACAACTGACCTATGAATCATCATAAATATCCAAGGACTTACCTTGAACTTGTACTACTCTACGCGGACATTTCATCAAAACCAACGGATTGCATTCCTGCGCTGAGATACACACTGGATTGAATCCTGAACTGAATCCTCTGCATATCTCCACTGAGAAATCCTTCAGTTTAGCAGCTGCTGTACTCTGCATTGGACATTACCCAGATAAAGTACTGTGGTTTACAACCTATCTTTGGCTACATCCAGCCCCTCACTTAGACATCATCCACCTCTGTTCTCTGAGCAACAAATAACTGACTTATTGCATTAATCTACTAATATCAGTATATTCAGGCTCTGAATTGCTGAAGGCTCACTGTTTAAAATCAGGATCCATTTCCAGGACACGTTATCACTACCCCCACAAAAAAATCTACTTCAAAGGCCTCTCACACTGAGACTTTTCACACCTACACAGTAGGAATTTGTTAGGCGCCGGGGTCCGCTTGTCTGCGCGGCCCGGCGCCTAGCAACTAGAGACGCCGTGCGCGTACAGCCGCCGGCTCCCTAGCAACGCTAGACGCCGGGCGCGCTGAGCCGCACGGACCCTAGCAACGGGGACGCCACTGGCGGACCGCGTTCCCCATTGCTAGGCTTTAGGAAATTAAGTTATTCACCTGCTTCTGGCCGTGCAGCAAGACAGCTGCACGGCATTTATTCTAATCAGCCTTTAGCAGCTGATTGGAGGACTCCTTGTTTAATACACTCCCAGGGCTTCTCACAGACGCCGGTAATAGCTTCCTGCATGCTGCCTTTGTTTGCTGAGAGTCTGTTTCCAGTCCTGCTGTATCCGGTCATTCCAGTCCTCAAAAGTCCGGTATTCGGGAGTTGTCATCTCATCCCAAGAGGTCGTTTGGTTCCCTGGAGTCCTGACTGATCACCGTTTTATATCCAGTGGTGTTCGTGAGTTGCGGCTCTGCCGTGTGTTGCGGCTCAGCCGCTTTACCTTGTATATTTTGTGTTTGGAGCATTTGCGGAGGGTTCCGCTTCCACAAGTCCTCTCTGGTACTCGGCGGTGCCGGGTAGGAGAATTGGACAAGTGGATATTTTGGTTGTCCTTTTCCCTGGCGGTTTCTCCGCACATTTTATAGTTTTGAGTTTGCTTAGCCCCTGGCCTGGTTGTTTAGTTAGAGGGCCTCTTGTTATCACCCTGTCTCGGGTTTCCCTTTGTTTCTCATTAAGACCGGGGGGCATCGGAGTTGGGCAGACATAATCCGCCCTTCAAACGCGGCTGCCAAGGGCTCAAGAAACCATAGTCTCGCAGGGGATTTCTGACAACACGGGTGAGACAACAGAGTTAGGGCGCCAGGGGCTATTTTCCTGTCCTGCTCCCTTCCCCAGCATTCCGTTCCAGTGCTCCGGTCCTTGCCATAAGATCTCCTCTGACCAGAGTGCTGGAATCATAACATTATTACCGGCCATACCAAAAATTAAAATTAAACGGGGTTTAATTTTTTCTCATTCAGTTTTGTGAGAGTTTATCGGCCTCATGAATCCAACAGGTTTAGGGCCAAATCCTGGTCAGCTCTTAGTCAGTCAGATTCAAGAACTTACTCAGATGGTTCAGGATCTTTCTCTTCGGGTGAAGTCGCAGGAAGATCTTTTGCGAGCTTCCCCAAGGGTAGTCCCTGAACCAAAGATGCATTTGCCTGACCGTTTTTCTGGTGATAGAAAAGAGTTTTTTAATTTTAAAGAATCCTGTAAACTTTATTTTCGTTTAAGACCGACTTCCTCGGGTACTGAATCTCAGCGGGTCGGGATTATTCTTTCTTTGCTCCAGGGGGATCCTCAGACCAGGGCATTTGGTTTAAGAGCAGAGGATCTGGCATTGTTGTCAGTTGACGCTTTTTTTGAGTCTTTAGGGCTCTTGTATGATGACCCTGATAGAGAGGCGTCCGCTGAAAGTCAGTTGCGCGCTCTCAGACAGGGTAGAAATCCTGCGGAGGTTTATTGTACGGAGTTTCGCCGTTGGTCGAACGACTGTGGCTGGAATGACCCAGCCCTGCGCAGTCAGTTTCGCCTCGGCTTATCAGAGTCTATAAAAGACAGTCTCCTTCAGTACCCCGCTCCTGAGAGACTCGATAAACTCATGGAGCTATCTATTAAGATTGATCGTCGTCTCAGAGAGCGGAGGGCTGAAAAAGGAGCACCTGTAAGGTCAAGTCCGTGTGTATATTCCATTCCTGAAGATGTAGAGGAGCCCATGCAGATGGGTCTCTCCCGGCTGTCTCCTGAAGAAAGAGCCAGAAGGCAAAATTCTGGTCTTTGTCTGTACTGTGGGGGTAAGGGACATTTTGCTCGTAATTGTCCGAACAAGTCGGGAAACGCTTTGACCAGGTGAATTGTGAGGGGGTTCACCTAGGTCGGCAGCTTATCTCCTCGAATAACTCCCTTTTAGTCCCAGTTAAAGTTTCCTTTGGCAGCCTCAGTTCTTCGGTGTCGGCTTTTGTTGACAGTGGAGCTGCAGGAAACTTTATGGATTTAACTTGGGCTAAGGCCTTAGTCATTTCTCAGTTACCTTTGGGTAGGTGTGTCACCATGCATGGCTTAGATGGGAGTCCGCTGTCTAATGGGATTATTTCTCTCCGTACACCCCCTGTACTACTTACAGTAGGAGCTCTACATTCAGAGAAAATCGAGTTCTATCTTACACATTGCCCAGCAGTTCCAGTTGTTCTGGGTCACCCTTGGCTGGCCTTTCATAATCCCACCATTGATTGGAGGTCGGGGGAGATTTCACAATGGGGTATTTATTGTGATAAGGAATGTATCACGTTTCCAGTCAGAGTAGCAGCTATCATTCCAGAACTCATTCCGGTGGAATACCAGGAGTTTGCTGATGTTTTCTCCAAAGGCAATGCGGACATTCTGCCTCCCCATCGGCCTTATGATTGTGCTATTGAGTTAATTCCTGGTGCCGCATTGCCAAAGGGAAGATTATATGCATTATCCGGGCCAGAAACTGCGGCTATGAATGTTTATGTTAAGGAGAGCCTTGAGAAAGGATTTATTAGACCATCAAAATCTCCTTTAAGTGCAGGCTTCTTCTTTGTGGAGAAAAAGGATGGCTCGCTTAGACCTTGCATTGATTTTAGAGCCCTGAATAAGATCTCAGTTAAAAACACCTATCCTTTGCCGTTGATTTCTGTACTCTTTGATCAGTTACGTTCTGCTGTGATTTTTTCTAAAATTGACCTTAGAGGAGCGTACAACCTCATCCGAATTAAATCTGGAGATGAGTGGAAAACGGCCTTCAGTACTCAGTCGGGTCACTACGAATACCTGGTGATGCCGTTCGGCCTGTCCAATGCTCCGGCAGTTTTTCAAGACCTCATTAACGATGTGCTCCGTGACTTCCTAGGGAAATTCGTGGTCGTTTACTTAGACGACATCATGATTTTTTCTGAATCAATGGAACAACATGTTAACCAGGTGCGTCTGGTTCTTCAAAAGTTACGTGAGAATCATTTATATGCCAAGCTGGAGAAGTGTGAGTTTCATGTCACGGAAGTATCTTTTTTAGGGTACATAATTTCCCCTCAGGGATTTTCCATGGAACCAAAGAAACTCCAGGCCATCCTTAGTTGGGCGCAACCCACCAATTTAAAAGCAATTCAGCGCTTTTTAGGGTTTGCGAATTATTATAGGAGGTTCATTCATTCTTTTTCTGACCTGGTTGCTCCCATTGTAGCTCTGACAAAGAAAGGAGCGGATCCTACCAACTGGTCGCGTGAAGCTGAGTTGTCCTTCCGGGCCTTGAAACAAGCCTTTGTCTCGGCTCCAGTCCTCAGACATCCTAATCCGGAATTGCCCTTTGTGGTGGAGGTTGATGCCTCGGAGGTTGGAGTGGGGGCTATCCTTTCTCAAAAGGATCCGGAGTCTCTTGAGTTACATCCTTGTGCCTTTATGTCCAGGAAATTCTCCTCCGCTGAATCCAACTATGACGTTGGTAATCGGGAGTTACTGGCGGTAAAGTGGGCTTTCGAGGAGTGGAGGCATTGGCTGGAGGGAGCAAAACATACTATTTCGGTATTGACTGACCATAAGAACCTGCAATACATTGAATCGGCTAAGCGGCTTAATGCCCGGCAGGCACGTTGGGCATTATTTTTTACGCGTTTCAAATTTATAATCACTTTCAGGCCTGGTTCCAAGAATACTAAGGCTGATGCCCTGTCACGTAGCTTTCTTCCGGTTCACAATAACAATCCTGTTACCCCCATACTTCCATCTTCGGTCACCTGGGCGGGTCTCACACAAGATTTATTTACCCAGTTAAAACAGCTTCAACACCAAGCTCCTAGAATTACTCCTGCTGGTCGTCTTTACGTCCCTGAGTTTTTGAGAGCTACTGTTTTAACGGAATTCCATGATAACAAAGTTTCAGGGCATCCAGGAGTCTCTAAGACATTGGAGTTAGTCTCTCGCTCAGTATGGTGGCCTGGTCTTTCTTAAGACGTCAAGGAATTTGTTTATTCATGTCAGGTTTGTGCACAGCATAAGGTTCCCCGTTCCTTGCCTATCGGGCAACTTATGCCCTTAAATGTTCCTCTCAGGCCGTGGTCTCATATTTCCATGGATTTTGTGGTTGACCTTCCCCTTTCAGCCGGATTCCGAGTCATATGGGTGGTAGTGGACCGTTTTAGTAAAATGACTCATTTTATTGCTCTTCCCCGATTGCCTTCTGCCCAAGGGTTGGCAGTTTTGTTTCTCCGCCATGTATTCAGGCTTCATGGGTTGCCTACTGATATTGTTTCTGATCGGGGTCCACAATTCATCGCACAATTCTGGAAATGTTTTTGTGCCTCATTGAAGATGAAATTGTCGTTAACATCCGGTTACCACCCACAATCCAACGGGCAAACCGAACGAGTTAACCAATCATTGAAACAATATTTGCGCTTGTATTCAGCCAAACTCCAGAATGATTGGTCCGAGTTTCTTCCGTTGGCTGAATTTGCTTACAATAATTCTGGTCATTCCTCCACTAAAGAGTCTCCATTCTTTTCAGTTTTTGGTTTTCACCCCAGAGCTAATTCTTTTTTTCATCATTCCTCAGTCTCCTCGCTAACCTTAACCTCCCATCTCAGAGCCATTTGGAAAAAGGTGCACCTTGCTCTCAGAAAAGCGGCCTTTCGAGAGAAGAAATTTTCTGACAGGATCCGACGTCCTTGCACTTTTAAGGTGGGAGATAAAGTGTGGTTGTCGACTCGCAACATCAGGCTTCGACAACCCTCGGCTAGACTGGGACCCAAATTTATTGGGCCATTTCTTATTATTAAAAGAGTCAACCCAGTTGCCTTTCGGTTACGTTTACCAAGATCTCTCAGGATTGGAAATACGTTTCATTGTTCCCTGTTGAAACAATACGTTTCTTTCAGTAGATTTCCTCGGAAGATCTCTCAGGGTAGATCTCCAGTGGATGTACAGGGACAACAGGAGTTCTTGGTAGAGAAGGTTCTCGATTCCAAATTGTCCCGGGGTTGGCTGTATTTTCTAGTTCACTGGAAAGGCTATGGTCCGGAGGAAAGGTCTTGGGTCCTGGATAAGGATCTTCATGCCCCGAGGCTCAAGAGGGCATTTTTTCGGGAATTTCCTCAGAAACCTGGCTTTAGGGGTTCCTTGACCCCTCCTCAAGGGGGGGGTACTGTTAGGCGCCGGGGTCCGCTTGTCTGCGCGGCCCGGCGCCTAGCAACTAGAGACGCCGTGCGCGTACAGCCGCCGGCTCCCTAGCAACGCTAGACACCGGGCGCGCTGAGCCGCACGGACCCTAGCAACGGGGACGCCACTAGCGGACCGCGTTCCCCGTTGCTAGGCTTTAGGAAATTAAGTTATTCACCGGCTTCTGGCCGTGCAGCAAGGCAGCTGCACGGCATTTATTCTAATCAGCCTTTAGCAGCTGATTGGAGGACTCCTTGTTTAATACACTCCCAGGGCTTCTCACAGACGCCGGTAATAGCTTCCTGCATGCTGCCTTTGTTTGCTGAGAGTCTGTTTCCAGTCCTGCTGTATCCGGTCATTCCAGTCCTCAGAAGTCCGGTATTCGGGAGTTGTCATCTCATCCCAAGAGGTCGTTTGGTTCCCTGGAGTCCTGACTGATCACCGTTTTATATCCAGTGGTGTTCGTGAGTCGCGGCTCTGCCGTGTGTTGCGGCTCAGCCGCTTTACCTTGTATATTTTGTGTTTGGAGCATTTGCGGAGGGTTCCGCTTCCACAAGTCCTCTCTGGTACTCGGCGGTGCCGGGTAGGAGAATTGGACAAGTGGATATTTTGGTTGTCCTTTTCCCTGGCGGTTTCTCCGCACATTTTATAGTTTTGAGTTTGCTTAGCCCCTGGCCTGGTTGTTTAGTTAGAGGGCCTCTTGTTATCACCCTGTCTCGGGTTTCCCTTTGTTTCTCATTAAGACAGGGGGGCATCGGAGTTGGGCAGACATAATCCGCCCTTCAAACGCGGCTGCCAAGGGCTCAAGAAACCATAGTCTTGCAGGGGATTTCTGACAACACGGGTGAGACAACAGAGTTAGGGCGCCAGGGGCTATTTTCCTGTCCTGCTCCCTTCCCCAGCATTCCATTCCAGTGCTCCGGTCCTTGCCATAAGATCTCCTCTGACCAGAGTGCTGGAATCATAACAGAATTAGCTTCTAACACCTTTCCAAAAGGCTGCCTAGCCTAGGATAATTGACTAAATCATCAGTTATTTTATTTATTACTTGCTTCAAATATAAACAATAGGTTATAGCAATAACTTTGTTCATAATACCATTATAATTTTGGATCACATACCGAAATTGGGGGAAAACAAAACACAAAAAGGAAAAAAGAAAAAAAAAACAAGAACAAAAAAAGAAAAACCCACTGCTTTCTCTCCCTCTCTCATCATCATATGCAGCTCAAATTTATAGTAATCTGTCATTGATGACCAAATGTATATGTATTGCTCCAGCTTCATTCTTTCACTCCGCCCACCACGTTCTGCAGTTCCTATCACACCATCACAGGCTTCTATTCTCCAATCCCTTGGCATTTTAAAAAGAAAACACAGGCGCATTCGTGGGAAGCGAGCAGGCCGGAAATGTATTTCCCCCGGTAACCATCTACGTCCTTTGCCCACCTGCTCACCCCCATACTCAAAGAACAATCAAATAGAAGTGATACCCAAAAGACGGCCCTGTGTTTGGAAGGACAGAACTGTCAACTCTCACTTTGTGACCCCCATACCCAGAGCTCCTGCACTTAACATAAAGAAAACTGAAGGCCCTCTGGTATGCCCAATCAGGTCAGTCCTTTGTAATGCCAGATCTGTAAGAAACAAGACTGCAACAATTGCTGACCTTATTGAATCTGCAGATCTAGCCTGTATTACAGAGACCTGGCTAGATGACAATGCAGCACCTATATTGGAGGCTGCAGTCCCAACAAACTACTCTCTCATCCACAACCCAAGACTGGACCGCAGGGGTGGCGGGGTGGCTATCTGCTTCAAAAAAGAACTTAAACTTAGGGTCCACCCTATTGAAACTACTCGCTCATTTGAGTGCATTGCTGCCCGGAGTTCAACAGGATTAGGTTTCAGAGTACTTCTCATTTACCGGCCACCTGGAGATGGAAAGATATTTCTACAAGAAATTGCAGACACTGTTGCTGGCCTGGTTCTGGAACATCAAAGATGGCTCATCCTCGGGGATTTCAATGCATGGGTGGATGATGAGCTCTCACGCCTTGGCCAAGACCTCCTGTGCACAATGAATGGTCTGGGCTTCACACAGGTCATTCCCTCTGCCACACATAAAAGTGGTCACACTCTCGACCTTGTCTTTCAGATTGGATTAGAAGTCACTGACCTAAAAATAAACCCAGTCATCTGGTCAGACCACTACTCCCTCTGGTTCTCAGTTGCAACCCCTCAATTAAGATCTCTGCCCGTGGAGTTGACCAGGTATCGTCCAAGGAGGAGTATGACTCCCCCGGCTCTTGCAGCAAATCTGGATCTCTCTGCTATACTGGGTGCCTGTGAAGATCCCTGTTCCCATGTCCGTTATTATAATAGGGATGTTATGGCTGCAATTGATATTATCGCCCCTGTGCGTTTAAGACCTCGTAAACCACAACGTCAAGCTCCATGGTTTGACAACAGTGTTAGTGAGCTCAAGAAAAGGGGGCGTAGACTGGAAAGATGATGGAGGAAGACTAACCTAGTGGATGACAAAATAAAACTAATAAAGCATAACGAAGAATATCAATCGACAATCACTCGTAAGAAAGCACAGTTCCTGTCAAATGAGATCACAGCAGCAAACAATAGGCCAGCTCAACTTTTCCGCACAGTGGAGATGCTTTGCAAGCCAGCATGCCTGCAGACTGATGAGACCCTCTCCCAGGCAAGATGCAACGAGTTTGCAAACTTCTTTGCAGATAAAATATCCACCATCCGGGCTGGAATCTCCGCAGTGCCATCAAAGGAGTGCCAAACTACAAAGCCTGCCAATATAAGCTACCTGCCTTCATGGACCAGCTTTGATCCAGTGGATGTAAAGGACACTGCTGAAATTGCTCGGATTTTGCGTCCCACCACCTGTGATCTGGACCCAGCCTCAACCAAGCTTCTAATAGGTTGTATGGATATAATTGGTCCTGTCTTTACAAAAATTGTTCAATGCTCTTTGCAGACAGGCATTTTTCCTGGACCCCTAAAGGAAGCAATTGTTAGACCGCTTCTTAAAAAACCTAATTTAGATCCCGACTGCATGACCAACTACAGATCGGTATCAAACCTTCCTTTCCTAGGAAAGGTTATTGAGAAAGTCGTTGCATCAACTGGAAACACGCCTGACAACCCATTATATTTATGATCCATTTCAATCAGGATTCAGGAGAAGACATAGCACTGAAACAGCTCTGGTGTGTGTGTGTTAAATGATCTTCTGATGGCAAAAGACAGAGGTGACTGTTCAATATTAATCCTTCTGGATCTCTCGGCAGCATTTGATACCGTGGACCATGGGCTTCTAATTGAGCGACTGATACATTTCTGTGGTCTGGATGGCACAGTCCTAAGCTGGTTCAAATCATTTCTCACAGGCAGGTCACAGAGAGTATCATCTGGATTATACTCATCACCACCAGTGCCATTGCCATGTGGTGTCCCACAAGGTTCTATACTATCCCCCATGCTTTTTGCAGTATACATGCTCCCATTGGGCGAAATAATCAGGCGCTATGGCCTGGTCTACCACTGCTATGCAGATGATACACAACTGTACTTGTCCTTTGCTCCGGGCACTGATAACCCAATAGCAACCCTAAATGGCTGTCTAGCTGAACTACAGGAGTGGATGAGCGCCAGTTGGCTGCGACTGAACCCGGATAAAACAGAGGTCCTTATGATACGACCGCAACATCAAAGGACAAGACTGCAGCATAGCCAACCAACTGGACTTACACTCGGGGATTCAGAATTACAGACCAGAGATCGTGTGCGGAATCTTGGCGTTGTCCTGGATGGTGGCTTGACACTTAAACATCAGATATCAGCCACAATCAAATCCTCATTCTTTCACCTGAGGAACATAGCCAGAATCAAGCACTTAATTCCCTCAGATGATATGCCAAAAGTCATACATGCATTTGTATCATCTTGTTTAGACTACTGTAATGCCCTCTACCTTGGTCTACCAACAAAAGAATTGCAGTGCTTACAGCTGGTGCAAAACACAGCTGCCAGGCTATTAACCAACCAGCCCCGTTCTAGCCACATAACACCCATCCTCTACTCCCTTCACTGGCTGCCTGTACGATGGCGAATCATCTTCAAGATTGGCTTACTGAGTTTCAAAGCATTACATGACCAAGGCCCAAGGTACCTGAAACAGCTTCTGACCCCATACTGCCCCACTCGATTACTGCGATCTGTAGATGAAGGACTTTTAGCAGTACCTAGAATCTACCGTAATTCATCTGGGGGTCGAGCTTTTAGTCATGCGGCTCCGACTCTATGGAACTCACTTCCCCGCACAGTGTGAGAGGCCCCAACTATAGAATCCTCCAAAAGTAGACTCAAGACTTTTCTGTTTACTCAAGCATTTCCATAATGTCCCTTTTAGTATCTTCATGCTTCTGTATTTTATGAAATTGTACCTCATTATTTTCTGTACTATATTATGCTATGTATCTGTTAAGCGCCTTGAGTCCTATTGGCGAAAGAGCACTATATAAATAAAATTATTATTATTATTATTATTATCCACCAACGCCACGTTGCACCACAGACTGTCCAGGAGTTGGCGGATGCTTTAGTCCAGGACTGGGAGGAGATCCCTCAGGAGACCATCCGCCACCTCATCAGGAGCATGCCCAGGCATTGTAGGGAGGTCATACGGGCACGTGGAGGCCGCACACACTCCTGAGCCTCATTTTGACTTGTTTTAAGGACATTACATCAAAGTTGGATCAGCCTGTAGTGTGTTTTTCCACTTTAATTTTGAGTGTGACTCCAAATCCAGACCTCCATGGGTTAATAAATTTGATTTCCATTGATAATTTTTGTGTGATTTTGTTGTCAGCACATTCAACTATGTAAAGAACAAAGTATTTCATTCAGATCTATGATGTGTTGTTTAAGTGTTCCCTTTATTTTTTTGAGCAGTGTATATATATGTATATATATATATATATATATATATATATATATGCAAAAAGATAGTACAGCGCCACTTGTGAGGTGAAAATCTCAGTAAGACTATGTAAACGAATAATAGAATTTCGATAAAAAACTAAAAGCCTACGTAACCTTATCAAATGGTGTCAGCCAAACCCTAAAAATACAACACTGGTATAGTATTGTTGAAATGTATAAGAAATGGGGGGATAGGGGTACCGGCGACAAGTGCGGCTAAAAACAGTGATTTAACAGTGATTCCTTCAAAATTAAAAGCCACAAGATGTTATAAAATTATAAAAATAAGTTTTAATATATACGAGAGTAAAAACATTTTCAAAAAAGGGTTTAAAATACAAGATTTTTTTTTCATATAAAGGACTATACGAAAGGTATAAAAGGATAGGAATTCAAACTTAACTTGAAAACAGTGGGTGGTCAGTACAGGCTCAACGCGTTTCGTCTCAACAGACTTCTTCAAGGGGTATATATATATAATATTTATTATTTATTTATTCAGTTTCTTATATAGCGCAGCAATTTCCGTTGCGCTTTAATATATTAATGTAACATATATATATATATATATAGTGTATATATATATATATATACATACATATACATACATACTGTATATATATATAATATATGTATATATATATATATATATATATATATATATATATATATATATATATACATAGTCCATAGCAGCCGGCAATCCAACTCTGAGAAACAGCAGGTCTCCGTGCACCAGTGTTAAAACAGCATACACTCCTCAGAAAATCACGGCACAGGAGACTAGTTGCACAAGAAAGTATTATTATTATTATTATTACATTTTATTTATAAGGCGCCACATGTGTTTCGCAGCGCCGTACAAAGGACAGTACAGGGGACAAAACATTGCATTACAGTAAATAAATAACAGAAATAGAGTGCAGGTAACAAAGAGCATCACAATTATCAAGACATAATACAGCTAAGATGTAAGTAGTGAGGGAGTGATCAATGTACTACTAGTAGTAGTGAGTAGTGAGGGAGGTCATAGATGGAGATGAGCCTTTACTAGCAGGATAAAAATGGTCGTTGAGTAGGGGAGAGCTGTGAGTGAAATGTGTTGAGACGAGGGCTTAGATAACAAGAGGAAAGAGGGCCCTGCTCTGAAGAGCTAACAATCTATTGGGGAGGGGCGACAGACAGATGACAAGAGGTGCAGGCAAGCGGGAGGTAGCCTGATGGCAGTATGCAAGCAAAGCTGAGATGTTCACGGCATGAGGCAGGGGGTGGAGGCGCGGCTTCAGCTCTGGGTTATGCATTAGAAGGGTACGCTTTGATGAATAGGTATAACTTGTATTATCGGTAGACGCACATTTCGGAGCTACTGCTCCGTCCTCAGTACCATACAAGATTTAGATAACAACAGTACAAGCACAAACATACATTTAAATACCTGCAAAGGTTCCCGCTGATCACCACCGCCGTCCACCTGGTCCCCGTCCGCGGCCGTCACGCTCCCTTCCGCTTCTGCTCCTGACGTCATGTTGCCATGGCGATGCGCAGCTTGCGCGTCACCCGCCTCACTGTCCACGGAGCAGAAAGTCTTGGGTGCCCCAGCTCCACAGACCGGTTCCTATGGTGCCTGTAGCTGGATCCCAGCAGGAATCTATACCAAAACAGTGACAAAAATACATTTAACACATAAAACAAATCTAAGTGTTGAACAAAAGTGTTCAACATTATGATCCATTTTGATTCCTTCTCCAACAGACATTTAGCCCTATCGCCCCCCCCCCCCCCCCCCCGTAACGTGAGTGGTACATGATCAAAGCCAAAATATCTCAGGTCCCCCAACGTGTGGCCAGCCATCTTGAAATGGCGTGCCACCGGTTGGTCGACCGTCTTTCCGTCGAGCGTCAATTTGATGGCAGACCGATGGGCCGCCATCCTTTCACTCAGTTTGCGCGTAGTCTGACCAATGTAGTAAAAACCACACGGGCAGACAATAGCGTACACTACATACGAAGTGATGCATGTGATGACATATCTGATGGAATATTTTTTTTCTTTCTTATGTGGGTGCTTAAACTCCTTGCACGCCACCATGTATCGGCACGTGGCACATTTAGGGCATCTATAACACCCCGGGGTTTTGTAGTGAACATTTGGTTTCCTTACCATACCCATCTCCGTGATATCTGTTCGTACCAAGCGATCCCTTAGATTTCGGCCCCGCCTAAAAGCGGCTACAGGTCTAATATATTTAAGCCCTGGAAGTTCAGGGTCAGATGCCGCTACAGGCCAAAGTGCCTTAGAGGCTTTATGAATAATGGGGCTGGCCACAGAGTAGTCACTACTCCAAGGTAGGATTACATTCTCCTTGTTAATGGTAGATTTTAACAATTCACCTCTGGACATACCTAGTACCCTCTGTTTCTGTGCCTCTAAGAGATATCTATCATAGCCCCGACACTCAAATTTAGAAATCATCTCATCCAACAATTGTGGTACCTTGACCTGATCGCTAGTAATACGGGCCACCCTCATCATTTGCGATGCCGGTAAACCCTTCTTCAAAGCGGGAGGGTGATGGCTAGACGCCATCAGCAGTGTATTCCTATCTGTGGGTTTGGAGTATATCTCCGAGTGTAAAACTCCATCGATCAACATCACCTTAACATCTAAGAAGTTAGCCACTGTATCATTACAGGAATACGTACATTTTATCGGAGATGTTAGGTTGTTTATCTCCATCATTAAAGACTCAAAGGCCTCCAAGCCACCCCACCCCCCACAGCAGGAACACATCGTCAATGTATCTAGTGTACATCAATATCTTACTTCTTACTTCTGGGTTACTGAGAACATCCTGTGTTCTTGATCGAACATATATACATTAGCATACGAGGGTGCGACTGATGATCCATCGCGCACCCTCGTAGCTGCAAATAAAATTCCCCATCAAATAAGATGTAATTACGAAGTAGGAGGTTAAAAACAATTCAGCGCTACTAACTAATTAGATAATAATAAGAAGATATTTTATTAAGAACATATGATATCAATTTCATGTGTATTGACAAATAGTAACTGTTGCAACAGATATTAATAATATAGAAATAATGGTACCAAAATTCAAAAAATTAAAAAATATATATAGGGCTAGATCAACACTGCTTAATTTTGAAGAAAAAATTAATGAAATGCTGGGTATAATACAAGAGGCCTTATCCTGGGGGAATAGACGGTGTTACCAGTTCACTTATGGTGAGTCCTCCAATCGGTTAGCACTCCGTGGAAGTGGAGATCCTCTCCCTTGTTGTGATTATCTTTTGCTGGTAGTGGTGTGGGAATTGGGCCGTAGCAAGTTCCTGATGTGATTATCTTCCCAGTACTTAGTCCATAATGATCACCGTTCCCAATAAGCGGATTAGTGGCACGTCTTGTGGTTTAGGAGTCCCAGTCTTTATCACCTTAATCACAACAAGGGAGAGGATCTCCACTTCCACGGAGTGCTAACCGATTGGAGGACGCGCCATAAGTGAACTGGTAACACCGTCTATTCCCCCAGGATAAGGCCTCTTGTATTATACCCAGCATTTCATGAATTTTTTCTTCAAAATTAAGCAGTGTTGATCTAGCCCTATATATATTTTTTAATTTTTTAATTTTTTTAATTTTGGTACCATTATTTCTATATTATTAATATCTGTTGCAACAGTTACTATTTGTCAATACACATGAAATTGATATCATATGTTCTTAATAAAATATCTTCTTATTATTATCTAATTAGTAGCGCTGAATTGTTTTTAACCTCTTTGTTCTTATTAAGGGTCTAACTAGCCCTTTCATTCAGCAGCTTGAGGACTTACAACACCTGTCAGCGCCATCTCTACCTTGGTAGTTTATTTTCCGTAATTACGAAGTAGTGTAAGCTCTAACAATGTCAAGAACAATTCATGATCAAATGTACTGGAAGCAAAATTTCTTTCTAAGAATACTTTCATGGCCCGCATCCCATCATGGTGCGGGATAGATGTATATAAGCTGCGAACATCTAAACAGCATAATAAGGTGTTAGGTGGAATGTCCCGAAGTGCCTCAAGTTTAATCAAAAACGAGGTAGTATCCTTCAGGAAAGTCTCTTGGGTGGTCAATAGAGGCTGTAGAATACTGTCCAGTAACTGCGCCACTGGCTGGTAAAGAGAGTCCCTAGCGGAAACAATTTGTCTACCAGGCGGCAAGGTGTAGATACATTGACGATGTGTTCCTGCTGTGGGGGGTGGCTTGGAGGCCTTTGAGTCTTTAATGATGGAGATAAACAACCTAACATCTCCGATAAAATGTACATATTCCTGTAATGATACAGTGGCTAACTTCTTAGATGTTAAGGTGATGTTGATCGATGGAGTTTTACACTCAGAGATATACTCCAAACCCACAGATAGGAATACACTGCTGATGGCGTCTAGCCATCACCCTCCCGCTTTGAAGAAGGGTTTACCGGCATCGCAAATGATGAGGGTGGCCCGTATTACTAGCGATCAGGCCAAGGTACCACAATTGTTGGATGAGATGATTTCTAAATTTGAGTGTCGGGGCTATGATAGATGTCTCTTAGAGGCACAGAAACAGAGGGTACTAGGTATGTCCAGAGGTGAATTGTTAAAATCTACCATTAACAAGGAGAATGTAATCCTACTTGTAGTGACTACTCGGTGGCCAGCCCCATTATTCATAAGGCCTCTAAGGCACTTTGGCCTATAGTGGCATCTGACCCTGAACTTCCAGGTCTTACAAATATTAGACCTGTAGCCGCTTTTAGGCGGGGCCGAAATCTAAGGGATCGCTTGGTACGAACAGATATCACGGAGATGGGTATGGTAAGGAAACCAAATGTTCACTACAAAACCCCGGGGTGTTATAGATGCCCTAAATGTGCCACGTGCCGATACATGGTGGCGTGCAAGGAGTTTAAGCACCCACATAAGAAAGAAAAAAAATATTCCATCAGATATGTCATCACATGCAGCACTTCGTATGTAGTGTACGCTATTGTCTGCCCGTGTGGTTTTTACTACATTGGTCAGACTACGCGCAAACTGAGTTAAAGGATGGCGGCCCATCGGTCTGCCATCAAATTGACGCTCGAAGGAAAGACGGTCGACCAACCGGTGGCACGCCATTTCAAGATGGCTGGCCACACGTTGGGGGACCTGAGATATTTTGGCTTTGATCATGTACCATTCACGTTACGGGGGGGGCGATAGGGCTAAATGTCTGTTGGAGAAGGAATCAAGATGGATAATGATGTTAAACACTTTTGTTCCATTTAGTCTTAATGATAAGATCAATTGGAATGCTGTATAGGGATTTATTGATGGGGTATATACCTCATCAGTATGAGGGGCCGTTGAGTACTGATTATTGTATAGGGTAACCTGTTTCAGTAATAGGTGATAGATGTATTTGATTTGTGTTGCCCCTTGCTTTTATGGTGCCTTTTTTAAAATACTTTGAAAATACTCTGTATTTCCACTTAGAGACTAGTGGTAATATGTCACTTAGATTTGTTTTATGTGTTAAATGTATTTTTGTCATTGTTTTGGTATAGATTCCTGCTGGGATCCAGCTGCAGGCACAATAGGAACCGGTCTGTGGAGCTGGGGCACCCAAGACTTTCTGCTCCGTGGACAGTGAGGCGGGTGACGCGCAAGCTGCGCATCGCCATGGCAACATGACGTCAGGAGCAGAAGCGGAAGGGAGCGTGACGGCCGCAGATGGGGACCAGGTGGACGGCGGCGGTGATCAGCGGGAACCTTTGCAGGCATTTAAATGTATGTTTGTGCTTGTACTGTTGTTATCTAAATCTTGTATGGTACTGAGGACGGAGCAGTAGCTCCGAAATGTGCGTCTACCGATAATACAAGTTATACTTTCTTGTGCAACTAGTCTCCAGTGCCGTGATTTCCTGAGGAGTATATATATATATATATATATATATATATATATAATATTAAGCCCATTATAATTAATTTTATATTAAGTTGGTGGCACAGTGGGTTTATAACTTCATTGGTGGGGCAGTGGACGGTGACGTTGAGCGGTCAGCGGCTCAGTTATGAAGCCGCTGGCGGGGAGGGAGACGCGCTGAGCGGTCAGCAGCTCCCATCAGCGGCTCAGATATGAAGCCGCTGGCGGAACCGGAGCCGCTGGAGGGGCCGAAGCCGCTGGAGGGGAGGGAGCCGCTGCCAGGGAGGGAGCCGCTGAAGGGAAGGTGAGCAATGTCCCATTGTGCACATCGCTCATCGCGGCTCCGTACACACATGCCGTGATTAGCGATGTCACAAGTGACATTGCACACATTGAGCAGGCAGCACAGCCAACCGCCAACCTCCAATCAACGAGCGCAGGTGCTCACATCGTTGATTGGAGGGCCAAACACACTAGACCAGGCCTGGCCAACCTGTGGCTCTCCAGCTTCTGTGAAACTACAAGTCCCAGCATGCCCTTCCACAGTTTTACTATTACAGAATGCTAAATCTGGCAGGGCATGCTGGGTAGTGTAGTTTCATAACAGCTAGAGAACTGTAGGTTGGCCAGGCCTGCACTAGACAATGTGAACAATATCTCGTTCACAATCGTCATCTTTCAGATCTTTGAAAAATATCTTCTAGTGTGTATGGCCCATAAAACCACATATAACAGCCATTAGTCACAGTGTTCCAATGTTGGAAGCAAGAACTTATGTTGGGGCAGAGAGTAGTACAGTAAGTGTTGCCATATTTAGCATGACAATTCTGCCTGGCAAGAGTGGCGTCACCAAACATCTTATAATAGACAGGAATACCAGCCTGAAATAAATAATTGAAACTTCTATTCAAAGATATCCCTAGAGTACATTGGCCCTCATTCCTAGTTGTTCGCTCGCTAGCTGCTTTTAGCAGCATTGCACACGCTAGGCCACCGCCCTCTGGGAGTGTATCTTAGCATAGCAGAATAGCGAACTAAATATTACCAGAACTGCTAATAAATATTTTCAAGCAGTTTCTGAGTAGCTCCAGACCTACTCCTAGATTGCGATCAGCTCGGTCCGTTTAGTTCCTGGTTTGACGTCACAAACACGCCCTGCGTTCGTCCAGACACTCCCGCGTTTTCCCCTGGCACGCCTGCATTTTTTAGCACACTCCCGGAAAACGCTCAGTTACCACCCAGAAATGCCCCTTTCCAGTCAATCACTCACCGATCAGCAGTGCAACTGAAAAGCGCCGCAGGATCCACAGTAAATCTACTAAGTCTTTAGTTAAATAACTAAGCGCATGCGCCCTGCGTGCCTTGCGCATGCGCATTTTGCAACAAATCGCAGCATAGCAAAAATTGGCAACGAGCGAACAACTCGGAATGACCTGTATATTGATACCTAGCAGTCGTATGTCTAGTATGATGGTCATTAAATAGTGATATTATTTTATAATGCCCTCAACTGCCCAATCTGTACCATGTGCAGTGGTAGCCACGTAGTGCGTGCCATTCCCACTCGAATAGCAGGACCACTGCCTACATCAGGAACGGGGTAAGTAAAACCGGAAGGGGGGAGGCTGAGGTGACCTGGCATATGACCTGTCCAATTTACTAGTTAAAATATAAAACAACAAGCTACAAAGAAAAAAAAATAGGATTTTAATACCTACCGGTAAATCCTTTTCTCCTAGTCCGTAGAGGATGCTGGGGTCCACTTCAGTACCATGGGGTATAGACGGTTCCGCAGGAGCCATGGGCACTTTAAGACTTTTCAAGGGTGTGAACTGGCTCCTCCCTCTATGCCCCTCCTCCAGACCTCAGTATAGGAACTGTGCCCAGGGAGACGGACATTTCGAGGAAAGGATTTACTTTTAATTTAATGGTGAGATTCATACCAGCTCACACCTCAACCACGCCGCACAACATGGCATTCAACATAACACACGCCAACAGGCATGAACAATTGCAGCAACATGCTGAAATAACCGTAACACATTAGTGTAACTACAAAATTAACAACTGCAGGTAAAGTACGCACTGGGTCGATTGCCCAGCATCCTCTACGGACTAGGAGAAAAGGATTTACCGGTAGGTATTAAAATCCTATTTTCTCATACGTCCTAGAGGATGCTGGGGTCCACTTCAGTACCATGGGGTTATACCCAAGCTCCAGTACGGGCCAGAGAGTGCGGATGACCCTGCAGCACCGATTGACCAAACTTGAGGTCCTCATCGGCCAAGGTGTCAAACTTGTAAAACTTAGCAAACGTGTTTGACCCTGACCAAGTAGCTGCTCGGCAAAGTTGTAAAGCCGAGACGCCCCGGGCAGCCGCCCAGGATGAGCCCACCTTTCTAGTAGAATGAGCATTTACCGACTTCGGTACCGGCACTCCTACCGTGGAATGAGCGTGCTGAATCATTCCTCTGATCCACTGCACAATAGTCTGCTTAGAAGCAGGACACCCAATCTTGTTGGGAGCATACAGGACAAACTGCGCCTCCGTTTTCCTTATCCGAGCTGTTCTTGCGACATAAATCTTCAAAGCTCTAACCTTATCAAGAGACTTTGACTCGGTGAAAGTGTCAGTAGCTACTGGCACCACAATAGGTTGGTTTATGTGGAAAGACGAAACCACCTTTGGAAGAAATTGTTGACGAGTTCTTAACTCTGCCCTATCTTCATGGAAGATCAGGTAAGGGCTCTTGTGAGACAAGGCCCCCAACTCAGACACCCGCCTTGCGGATGCTAAGGCCAAAAGCATCACCACTTTCCAAGTGAGAAACTTCAACTCTATCTACTGTAGATGTTCAAACCAACTCGATTGAAGGAACTGCAACACCACATTAAGGTCCCATGGTGCCCACAGGAGGCACAAATGGAGGCTAGATGGGCAGAACCCCTTTCACGAACATCTGAACTTCTGGAAAGGAGGCCAATTGTTTTTGAAAGAAAACTGATAAGGCCGAAATCTGGACCTTGACTGAACTCAGTCTAAGGCCCGCATCCACACCAGCCTGCAGAAAATGGAGAAAACGTCCTAACTCAAACTCTTCCGTAGGAGCCTTCTTGGATTCACACCAAGACACATATTTTCTCCAAATACGGTGGTAATGTTTAGACGTTACTCCTTTCCTGCCCTGAATAAGAGTGGGGATGACTTCCTTGGGAATATGCTTTCGGGCTAGGATCCGACACTCAACAGCCATGCCGTCAAACGTAGCCGCGGTAAGTCTTGATACACGCACGGCCCCTGCTGCAGTAGGTACTCGCGAGGAGGAAGAGGCAGAGGATCTTCTATGAGCAACTCCTGAAGATCTGGATACCAAGTCCTCCTTGGCCAGTCTGGGGCAATGAAGATTGCTCGAACTCTTGTTCTTCTTATGATTTTTAGAACTTTTGGAATCAGTGGAAGTGGAGGGAAGACATATACCGACTGAAACACCCACTCGGTCACCAGTGCATCCACTGCTATTGCTTGAGGGTCTCTCGACCTGGAACAATATCTTTGAAGCTTTTTGTTGAGACGAGATGCCATCATGTCTACTTGAGGAACTCCCCAAAGACTTGCCACCTCTGCGAAGACTTCTTGGTGGAGACCCCACTCTCCTGGATGGAGATCGTGTCTGCTGAGGAAGTCTGCTTCCAAGTTGTCCAGTCCCGGAATGAAAATTGCTGACAGAGCTCTTGCATGTCTTTCTGCCCAGAGGAGGATCTTTGTCACCTCTGCCATTGCCGCTCTGCTTTTTGTTCCTCCTTGCCGGTTTATGTACGCGACTGCTGTTACATTGTCCGACTGGATCTGCATGGGTTGATCTTGAAGAAGATGTACCGCTTGTAGAAGGCCGTTGTAAATGGTTCTCAATTCCAGAACGTTTATGTGAAGGCAGGCTTCCTGACTTGACCATTTTCCTTGGAAGCTTTCCCCCTGTGTGACTGCTCCCCAACCTCGGAGACTTGAATCCGTGGTTACCAAGACCCAGTCCTGAATCCCAAACCTGCTTCCCTCTAGTAGGTGAGAACTGTGTAGCCACCACAGGAGCAAAATCCTGGCTTTGGAGGACAGGATTATCTTCTGGTGCATGTGTAGGTGGGATCCGGACCACTTGTCCAACAGGTCCCACTGGAATACTCTGGCACGGAATCGGCCAAACTGTATGGCCTCGTAGGCCACTACCATCTTCCCCAACCACCGAATGCATTGATGGATCGACACACTTGTTGGTTTCAAAATTTGTTTGACCATTCTCTGGATTTCCAGAGCCTTTTCTACCGGAAGAAATACTTTCTGTACTTCTGTGTCCAGTATCATTCCAAAAAAGGACAATCTTGTCGTCAGTTCCAACTGCGACTTCAGAAAATTCATGATCCAACCGTGTTGTTGGAGTACTGATAGGGAGAGTGCAATGTTCCGCACCAACCGTTCCCTGGATCTCGCTTTTATCAGGAGATCGTCCAGGTAAGGAATTATATTGACTCCTTGTTGTCGAAGGAGGACCATCATCTCTGCCATCACCTTGCTGAATACCCTCGGTGCCGTGGAGAGTCTGAACGGCAACCTCTGGAACTGGTAATGGCAATCCTGCACTGCGAATCTCAGATAAGCTTGGTGAGGAGGATAAATGGGGACATGCAAGTAAGCATCCTTTATGTCTACTGACACCATGAAGTCCCCCTCCTCCAGACTGGAAATCACTGCCCTCAGAGATTCCATCTTGAACTTGAACCTTTTCAGGTAGAGATTCAGATTTTTCAGGTTTAAAATTGGTCTGACTGATCCGTCCGTCTTCGGAACTACAAGGGTACCAGGACAATGACTTGATCCTGACATAATTTTTGAATTGCCGTTGTCACTGTCTCTCTTTCTGGAAGAGAAGCTGGCAAGGTCGATTTGAAAAATCGGGATGGGGGGACGTCTTGAAACTCAAGTTTGTATCCATGGGACACTATTTGTAAGACCCATGGGTCCATGCCAGATTGAAGCCAGATGTGACTGAAAAGTTTCTGATGTGCTCCCACCCAAGCGGACTCCCGCAAGAGAGCCCCAGCGTCATGCTGCAGATTTGGCAGAAGCAGGGGTTGATTTCTGCTCCTGCGATCCTGGAGACGCTGCAGATTTTTTCCCTTTTCCCCTTCTTCTACCTGCAAAGAAGGGGGAACCTTTGGCCCAGAGCCGGCCTTAGCTATAGGCAGGCTAGGCATTTGCCTAGGGCATCCAAGCATGTCTTGGGGCATCCAAGCATGTCCCTGCAGTATCTCATGCTGAGAGGGACAGTCCGCAAACTAACTGTTACTTTCCAAATGTATTCAATCAGTACTTGTATACACTGCTGTTTACATTTGTCAAATAAAATGCACACTCTGCCTTAAAGTTCTTTAAACTCCCTCCGACATGCTTGAATGCCCCTGACTTGTGAGACCTCAGACAGACAGCAGAAGCCCAGTAACTGCAATTCGTGGACCTGTGACATTTTCACTGACTATATAAGGTTATTACTGGATGGCTCCTTATGATACCACGTGTATTTGGAGGACTGCTTCACATAAATCTGACATCACCTATACTGCTTGTGCACATGGGGGAGGGGGACCCTGCCATCCTGTGTCCCTTATTCCTGTGCAAACCCCAGGTGTCTGCAGGGACATAACATGGGCAGTGTTCTCCTCACACTTTATTTCCTAGTCAGTCCATGCTGTAAAATTCCCCTGCCAGGATGGCATACCCTGTGAGGTCACATCCCTTGTATGGGGGCCAGCGCAAGCACGCACCCACCCACCCATCCTGCCACCCCCATCTCACAAAACGCAGTTGCGGATCCAGGGAGCTGCATGGGCGTACACACTGACTGCAAGCACGCCAGCAAGCAAAAGTAAGTTTTATAAAAAAAAGCTACTAGCATTACTAATGTGGGGCATATGTGTCAGGTGCATCACTGTGTCGAATTATGTGTATTATGGGCATTACTGTGTGCCATTATGCAGGGTTGAACTGGACCACAGGGTAACCCCCCGGTGGGCCCCACTACCTAAGTATTGCTGGGTCAGATGCAGAACTAGCGGCAGTGCTAGGGGGCACCAGACAAAATTTTGCCTAGGGCATCAAATTGGCTAGGGCCGGCTCTGCTTTGGCCTTTTTGTACCTGTTGGGCCAAAAGGACTGCATCTGAGAGTGATGTGTCTTTTTTGTCGGTGCTGGAGCATAAGGCAAGAATGCCGACTTACCTGCGGTAGCCGCAGAGACTAATGCATCCAGCCCATCTCCAAACAAGGCCTCACCTTTATACGGGAGAGCCTCCATATTTCTTTTGGAATCTGCATCAGCATTCCACTGGCGAATCCACAACGCCCTCCGAGCTGATACTGCCATGGTAGCGGCTTTTGAACCCAAGAGTCCAATATCTTTCATGCCTTCTAGCATGTATGCAGCATCGTCTTTGATATGACCTAATGTTAGGAGTATCTCGTCTCTATCTATAGTGTCAATTTCCAATGACAGGTTATCTGACCATTTTTCGATAGCCCTACTCACCCATGTGCAAGCAATGGTGGGCCTGAGCAATGTACCATTGGCCACATAAATAGATTTTAACGTAGTCTCCAACTTGCGGTCTGCCGGATCCTTCAGTGAAGCCGTCCCAGGTGCAGGGAGAATCACCTTTTTAGTTAACCTTGACAGGGCACTGTCTAATATGGGGGGTGACTCCCACCTTTTCCTGTCCCCTGCCGGGAAAGGATAAGCAACCTGAATCCTTTTGGGAATCTGAAATTTCTTTTCAGGGTTTACCCAAACTCCCTCAAACAAGGTATTTAGCTCATGAGAAGGAGGGAAAGTTACATTAGTTTTCCTTTCTTTATAAAAATAAGCCTTCTCCTGAGGTACAGGAGGGGCTTCCGTAACTTCCAAAACTTCCTTTATAGCAACAATCATATATTGAATGCTTTTTGCAATTTAGGATCTATCCCCCTGGAATCACTATCGTCGACACAGGAATCAGAGTTCGTGTCGGTATCAGTATGTACTATTTGTGCAAATGGTCTCTTATGTGACCCAGAGGGGTCGCCTATGGATGAAAAATCACATCTTCCACTTTCTCCAGCTTTCTGCTTGAGACTCAGATTTATCCAGTCTCTTACTGATATGATTCACACTATCACGCAATTCTTTCACCCATTCAGGCTCGTGGTGTGCCAGCAGCGCAACCACATTACAACTCTGTGTCCCTAAAATGGCTCCCTCAGGGGAAGAGCTCCCTGCCTCAGACATGTCACACATGTGCACAACCACACCACAGACACTCCGGGACTTATAGGGGACAGACCCACAGTAAAATCTGTCAGAAGGACACAGATAGGATTTGCCAGTTCACAACCCAGCGCCAGTAACACAATGTCTGTGAACACAAAATGCCCACTGACATGCAGCGCTTTTATAATGTTAAGCACACAATTATATAGCACCAAATTCACTGTGGCCCCCCGTTTTGCACCCTGATACTTGTTCAGCAGTGGAGGAGGACCAGTGTTCTTCTCTGCAGCCTGGAAGAAGAGAAAATGTGCTGGCTGACTGAGGAGGAAGCTCCGCCCCCTCAATGGCGCATTTCTCCTCAGCTTTTATGAGGCAATATTTTTATACTGGTGTGGGTAGGACTGTGCCTCAGCAACTTATGCCCCTTATTTATGCCAGTTTCAATAGGTTTTATGCTTCCCAGGGTGCCCCCAACCCCCCCCCCCCCCCCCCCCGCGCGCCCTGCACCCTGCAGTGCCTGTGTATGTGTGGGCAACATGGCGCGCTATGCTCCCGCCAGCCGCGCGGTACCTTTAGCCGTCACTTTGATTGAAGATCCTTTCTTCTAATACTCACCTGTCTTCTGACTTCTGGCTCTGCAAGGGGGGTGACGGCGTGCTGTGGGAGTGAGCACATAGCCGCAGCTAGCGTTCAGTACCCTTCAGGAGCTAATGGTGTCCGGTCAGCCAGAAGCAGAGCCATGAAACTATTCAGGAAGTTGGTTCCTACTTCTGCCCCCTAAGTCCCACGAAGCAGGGAGACTGTTGCCAGCAGTTCTCCCTGAAACTAAAAAACCTAACATAAGTCTTTTCAGAGAAACTCAGTAGAGCTCCACTGGAGTGCATCCAGTCTGCCTGGGCACATTTTCTAAACTGAGGTCTGGAGGAGGGGCATAGAGGGAGGAGCCAGTTCACACCCTTGAAAAGTCTTAAAGTGCCCATGGCTCCTGCGGAACCGTCTATACCCCATGGTACTGAAGTGGACCCCAGCATCCTCTAGGACGTATGAGAAATAGTAAGAGAAATTAAGGCTGGAATAGGGTTTGTGGGGGGCCTCTGTGTGCGTGGGCCACTGGGCGACCACACCAACTGCCTTGTTGTTAATCCTGCACTGATAAAAATTGTGTAAAAAAGTTGAACAAATCAGTGATTAAAAATGCAGTGCATTATATATCTGTCACTACTTCATTAATCAAAATATTGCTGAATGTATGTGTCATAATGGTCAATTTAATTTGTACTGCAAACTCATAATGATATTATATCTTGGTAGGTATGACGGAAGAGCAACTGCATTTTCTAGTCTACATTTTTTTATATTTTGATCCCTATTCAGGAAGTATCCTATAAGATGTAACTCCTATATCAATATATAGCTTATAAAGAAGAATATGATTGAAGTTTTAAATAAACATCGATAAGAAGGACTATGGTACCACTGTCACAATCTCCCTGCTATCATTTATCAGTACTTCAGAAGTAGGCACGTATGAGTGATTAATGCAATGATGGATATAGCTCTGGGCATTCTCCTCTGGTCGTCTACTTGTCACAGAGAAAAGATCCAGCACCACCAGCAGCATCCCTTGCAGAGAGCCAGTGTGAGTGTGAGGGGACAAAGATACTGGATGGTGGTGGGGGAGGGCGGCAGGGATGGGTGGGTAGCAGTGCAGCATGTGTCTCCCGTCAGCAGCTCGGTGATACAGCAGCTCAGTGATACAGGCCAGCCGGTGCAGTGCACACTCATTACTCAGCATGAAATTCCCTGGCTCGGTGCTGGTGTCAGTCTCCCTGTTTGTGGCAGAGACAATAACCGCCCTGTATATAAGCAGCACATACAGCTCGGGCGGGGACAAGGTTTGGCAGTATCTGACTCTCCTCTTCTGCCTTCTGCCCTGTGTGCTGGTGCAGATCAACCTCATCTTCATCCACAGGGACCTGAGCAGGGACAGACCGCTGGTGCTGCTGCTGCACCTACTACAGCTGGGACCCTTAGTCAGGTGAGGAGGGGACAGGGGGGCTCTGGTGGTTTGGCCTCTATCACCAGACAGAACGTAAATAGTATTCCAAAGCTGATACTGTATGTTATTATTACACCTCTCAATATACTAATGCACGGAGCTATAGAGAAAGGTGCTTTCCTATGGAGAGTGGGAGCATGCACCCCACCTAGTGTGTGTGTGTGTGTGTGTGTGTGTGTGTGTGTGTGTATACACACTTACACACATATACTGTATAAACCAATGTACTGCATGTAGAGATTTAATTGCCTGTGTTCATTATGATTGGTATACAGTACATTGATTAAATGGAATGAGAAAGTGTCTCCAAACTTTTGACTAGTACTGTATATATATATATATATATATATATATATATATATATACACATATACATATATATATATACACATATACATATATATAATTATATACATATACTCATATATATACATATACACATACATATATATATATACACGTACACACACATATATATATATATATATATACATATACACATACACACATATATTTATATATATATATATATATACATACATATATATATATATATATATATAACGGTTGATAGGCGGCACTCTTGGGTCTTTAAATCAAAGATCTACTGGAAACCAGATAGAGCAACGTTTCGATTTAATGAAAATCGTCGTCAGGCATGATTTTCATTAAATCGAAACGTTTCTCTATCTGGTTTCCAGTAGATCTTTGATTTAAAGACCTAAGAGTGCCGCCTATCAACCGTTATATGCTGCAGCAGTACTTTGCACAGGAGGGCACCGGGCACCATAACCTTCGTTACTGGGAGTGCCGAACATCTTTCCATTCTATATACATATATATATATATATATATATATATATATATATACACACACATATATATATATACATATATATATATATATAGCACCAATGACAGGTGGCACTCGGAGACTTTCACAAAGTGATCAACGTGGTTTAATGTGGGTCGTCAACGTTTCGGGAGACGAACTCCCTTCTTCAGGACACAGCAAATAAGTCTTGATTGATTGACTTGATTGATTGACTGAGCTCATTATGGGAAGGAGATTGGGATGTAAAGTAATAGACCAGGTTATTTGGTAGAATGATAGTAACCAATATACACATCTGTAGCACACGTGCACTTTTTTTTTCTTTTTTCCAAAACATAAAACAAGACAACAGGCTGTAAGGAGGCATAATAAATTTCCTACTTTTAAATCCCATATTGATGTTGCAAATTGTAAAATGTACTGCTTATATGTGAATAATGATTATTCATTTGTTTGTATCGGTACACTCTTTCCCTCTCTCCTGTGCCCTCTGGAATGCCACATCTGTCTGTAAACTGGTCCCCACCCATGACCAAACTCCAACTCCTTGAACCTCCTAGCCATTACAAAAACATGGATTTCCCCTTTGACACCACTTCTCTTGCTGCTCTCTCCACCGGGGGCCTCACATTCACACACACCCTCTGGCCTGGGGCTCATCCTGGTGGTGGTGTTGGGGTCCTTCTATCTTCCGGCTACTCCTACCAGCTCATACCCCCAGAACGTCCTTTACATTCTCATTTGGGGTCCATGCTATACACCTCTTCCAACCTGTTCACCTCCGAGTACCTGTCATTCACTGTCCCCGTAGCATTTCCACCAAATTCGACAACTTTCCTTTCTCACTAACTTCCTCTCTTCAAACATTCCCTCCAGTATCTTAGGTAATTTCAACACCTTAATTGATATCTCCACAAAATCCTCTGCCTCTAAATTTCTTAAGTTCACATCATACGTTTGGGCTTTCCCAGTGGACCTCCTCACCCACCCATATGATTGGGCACTTACTTGATCCGTTGCGATATTTCTGATTACTCCAACTGCTTATTCCACCTCTCTGACCATCATCTGCTCTCTTTTGAACTTGTCCCTCTTTGCTTCTACATCTCTGTCTCCTTAGGCTACCATGACTAAGCGTATTATTGAGGCTATCAACACTGTTTCCTTATCCTCTATATTCTATTCACTTCTCCTATTCTCTCTCTCATGCTTTGAAAAAGTTATTTCCCTGTACAATGCCTCCCTTACTTCTGCTCTTGACTCTGGGCCTAATTCAGACCTGATCGCAGCAGCAAATTTGTTAGCTAATGGGGAAAACCATGGGGGTAATTCCAAGTTGATCGCAGCAGGATTTTTGTTAGCAATTGGGCAAAACCATGTGCACTGCAGGGGAGGCAGATATAACATGTGCAGAGAGAGTTAGATTTGGGTGGGGTGTGTTCAATCTGCAATCTAATTTGCAGTGTAAAAATAAAGCAACCAGTATTTACCCTGCACAGAAACAAAATAACCCACCCAAATCTAACTCTTTCTGCACATGTTATATCTGTCCGCACCTGCAGTGCACATGGTTTTGCCCAATTGCTATCAAAAATCCTGCTGCGATCAACTTGGAATTACCCCCCATGTGCACTGCACGTGGGGCAGATATAACATTTGCAGAGAGAGTTAGATTTGGGTGGGTTATATTGTTTCTGTGCAGGGTAAATACTGGCTGCATTATTTTTACACTGCAATTTAGATTTCAGGTTGAGCACACCCCACCCACATCTAACTCTCTCTGCACATGTTATATCTGCCCCACCTGCAGTGCACATAGTTTTGCCCATTAGCTAACAAATTTGCTGCTGCGATCAGGTCTGAATTAGTCCCTCTCTTACTCTCTCTATCATTATTCACCCTCCCAGATCAACACCGCAACCCTGGCATTCCAAACTCATCAGATAGCTGCAAAATATTAAACATATAGCCGAGTGACAGTGGATGAAATCACACTGTAAGGCAGACTTCTTCCATTTCAAATGTATGCTTTCATCCAACAATGCTGCCCTCTCCCTATCTAAACAGTCATATCAAGAACCTCATCTCCACCCAATCCTTAAAGCCCCGGCGTCTCTTTGCCACTGTCAGCTCCCTCTTCTGCCCACCCCAACTCAACTCCCCTCCTCACTCTCTGCCCTTGACTTTGCCATTCACTTCACATCCAAAATTAACTTGTCAGAACATCATATCGCTCCAGACCCAGAGCAACTCGCCCACTCCTTTACCTGACCACCCCTCCCGATCCTTTCTACCGACCCTAACTTCTTTCTTTTACCCCATATCTGGAGAGGAAGTGATGGCCCTCATCCAGTCCCCTCCTACACCACCTCCCCGCTTGACCCTATCTCCTCCTGCCTCCTCCACTACCTCTCTACTTCTGCCTGTTCCTATCTTACCCACCTCATCAGTCTCTCCCTGTCCTCAGGCACTGTCCACTCTGCATTCAAGCATGTCCTTTTCTCCCCTATTCTTTAAAAACCTACCTTCAGATCCTAACACTTTCTCCAACTGTGGACCCATCTCTCTTTTCCCTTTTACCTCCAAACTCCTTGAGTGTGTTATTGCGTTTCTTTTCTCCTACTCCTGGCTTGACCCACTTCACTCTGGCTTCCATCCTCTCCACTCCACTGAAACTGTCCTCTAAAGTATGCAATGGCATCCTTGCTGCCAAATCCAAGGGCCACTACTCTCTGCTTATTCTGACCTCCCATTCCTCCTACAAATCCTTCACTCCCCTGGTGTGCATGATACTGCACTCTCCTGGCTGTCCGTCTACCTCTCTGACCATTCCTTCTCTGTCTCCTCCCATGACTTCACCTCCTCCCCACTTCCACTAACAGTAGGTGGCCCCAAGTTTCTGTTCATGGACCTTTCCTGTTCTCTCTCTATACATCCTCTTTAGGTAAGCTCATTAGCTCTTTTGATTTCCATTATCATATCTATGCTGATGATACTCAAATATACCTTTCCTCTCATGACCTCTCCCGTTCTCTCCTCGCTCGTATCTCCAACTGTCTCTCTGCTACCTTTTAAACTTAACATATCTAAGGCTGAGCTGATCCTCTTCCAACCGTCCTGCACAACCTCACCTCCCACAATTTAATTATCTATTGATGGCACAACTATCTCCTCTAGCCCTCAAGTATGCTGCCTTGGAGTTATCCTTAGCTCCTTCCTCTCCTTCAAACCACATAATCAGTACCTCCAGCAGTCCGGCTGTTGCCATCTCAAAATGATTTCCAGGATCAGAACCTTTCTCACCCTGGATGCTACTAAGACCCTCAGCCACTCACTGGTCATCTCCAGACAGGACAACCACCTCTCTCCACTCCAATCTATCCTCAATGCTGCTGCCCGGCTCATCTTCCTCCAAACGTATTACGTTCTACACTGGATCCCCTCTCCTTCAGAATCCAATTCAAGCTTCTCAAACTCCTTTATAAGGCCCTCATCCATTCCTCTCCCTTTTACATCTCTGACCTTATCTCCTTTTACACTCCCACCTGTCCACTTCACCAGTGGCGTAACTAGAAACTTTTCTCCCCCAAGCCAAAAAATTCTCTGGCGCCCTAACCCTGACAATTGGCATTAGAAAAGTGAAGAATTTGTGCACGCCCGGAAAAGGGGCGTTGCCTTCCTAGAATGGGTGTGACTTCATTGCAAGGGGTGTGGCATTGCAGGAAAAGACTACCATATGCCCTAGGTTTGCAACCTGCACGTCCAGACATTGGCCACCACAGGAAAAAAAAATCCCCATTTATGCCCCTTACATTATTTGTCATTTTCTCTCCTTATAGTAATGCCCCTTACACATTATGCTACACACTGCAATGGCCCTTAAACATTATGCCACATACCGTAAAGCCTGTGACACAGTATGCCATGCACCGCAATGCCCGTTATACATTATGCCACACACCGCAATGTCCGTGATACATTATGCCACACGCTGCAGTGCCCCTGAGACATTATACCACATACCACAATGCCCGTGATACAGTATACCACACACCATAATGCCCCTGAGACATACTACATACCACAACGACCGTGATGCAGTATATCACACACCGTAATGCCTGTGACACATTATGCCACACACCGCAATGTCCGTGATACATTATGCCACACAGTGCAATGCCTCTAAGACATTATACCACATAGCACAATGCCCATGATACAGTATACCACACACCGTAATGCCCCCGAGACATACCACATACCACAATGCCCGTGATACAGTATTTCACACACCGTAATGCCTGTGACACATAATGCCACACACCGCAATGTCCGTGATACATTATGCCACACACCACAATGTCCATTACACATTATGCCCTACAGTAAGGCTTCTAATTACTTTGACATTACCTGCACGTTGCCAGGGGTTTCATGCTCTTGGTTCCATGCACAATGCCATGGGTTTTCATGTTCAGGGTATCATGCTTATTGCCAGGGGTTTTATGCGCTGGGTGTCATGCTTGTTGCCAGGGAATTGTGCTCATTGCCAGGGGTTTCATGCGCTGGGTGTCAAGCTCGTTGCCAGGGGGTAATGCTCATTGCCAGGGGACTCATGCGCTGGGTGTCATGCTCGTTGCCAGGGGGCATTGCTTGTTGCTAGGGATGTGTAATGCTTGTTGCCAAGGGCTTTTCATGCTCGCTGTCAGAGTGCAAGGCAGCCGCTGCTGCGGCTGCCAGTGCTATGCGCTCCCGGGTCCTGGCACCAATTCCCGGCAGTTAAACCCTAGAGGTCAAGTATGACCTCTAGCGTGTCTAACCATGGCGGTGGACATTTTGGGAGGTACATTTAGCAGATTGACATGCGGACGGCTAGTCCACATGTCAATCTGCAGTGAACCAGCGTCGGTGCCTCCGCAGTGGCTGCGGGAGTGGTAGTTACCCCACTGCTCTTCACTCCACAACACTGCTCTTCACTTCACAAATGTATGTGGCTTCTCCTGCCACTTTCTTACTTCCTGCCATTCCTGACACCAAGATTTTTCACATGCTTCTCCCTATTTCTGGAATTCTCTACCTCTCCCCATCAAACCCAGCCATCTCTTATCCTAATTCTCTGTTCCATGCTTACTGTCTACCCCATCTGTGTCACCCTTGTCTGTCTGTCCCTCCCCTTTAGAATGTAAGCTCTCATGAGCTGGGCCCTCTTCCCTCGTGTGATTATCCTTCTCTTACTTAGACTATCCTCTAAACCAGTGATTTTCAACCTTTTTTAATACGGGGCACGCCGAACAAAATTCTAAAATTGCCAAGGCCCACCATCAGTAACCCACGAACAACCCCCCCGCCCCCTCCAAATACACACTTTGGCCCACATGGGGAATTAAACCACACATTGGTCCCCACAGTAATTAAACAAATGCACTGGCTCCCCACAGTAATTGCACATATTGTCCCCCCACAGCAATTACACATATTGTCCCCTCACATTAATTGCACATATTGTCCCCCCACAGTAATTACACACATGGGGCCCCCCACAGTAATTACACATATTGGCTCCCACATTAATTCCGCACACTGTTCACCACAGCTTTTACTGTAAATGAATACAAATACATCGGACCATACCTGTAAGTAGGTTTCAAAATCACTTTTTCTTTTGCCTCTCCCTCCCTCGGCGGCAGCCGGCAGGAGTTAATGCAGTCGTAAGCAGGGAGGTGCAGCAGGGAGCAGCACCGTGCTGGCGGCTTGCAGGCGGACAGTAATGCAGCCATGAGCAGTGAGGTGCAGCAGGGAGCAGCACTTGGCAGGTGGCTGGCAGCGGGCGGGCGGGCTTGCGGCTGGTGAGCTGGAAGGCGATATGTTACGCTGTGTTACAAAAGTGCACCTGCATGATGACGGGCAGCGCATCTCTGGCGGCACATCTGAAAGCTGCTGGCGGCACACCAGTGTGCCACGGCACAGTGGTTGGAAACCACTGCTCTAAACCATACTCCTTATAACGTCACCTAGCCCTCGGTTTCTACCACCCTTATGCTAATTTCAGTGTTTGATGCAGATATGTTTATATACCATGTCCATGTCCTACTCCAGAGGTTCTCAAACTCGGTCCTCGGGGGCACACACAGTGCATGTTTTGCAGGTAACCCAGCAGGTGCACAGGTGTATTAATTACTCACTGACACATTTTAAAAGGTCCACAGGTGGAGCTAATTATTTCACTTGCGATTCTGTGAGGAGACCTGCAAAACATGCACTGTGTGTGCCCCCGAGGACCGAGTTTGAGAACCTCTGTCCTACACTGTTTGTTTATATACAGATGTGTCCAGTTCCATCGTTGATCACTATGCGTTCGCATTGCAGACTGTATGAAATAGCATAGCATATGGTATTGGGACATATTAATTTATTAACAGTTTCTAATATAGCGCAGCATATTCCGTTGTGCTTTACAATTGGAAAAACAGTAATATAACAAAACTGGGTAAGAACTGGAAGACATAGAGGTAGGTGTCACCAGCCCACAGGACTCTCACCAGGGTGTAGTATGGTATGCCAGCGGCGGGGCTCCCGGTGACCAGCATACCGGCGCCAGGAGCCCAACCGCCGGCATACCAACAGCGCGGCGAGCACAAATGAGCCCCTTGCGGGCACGGAGGCGTGCTACGCGCGCCACGCTATTTTAATCTCCCTCCAGGTGGGTCGTGGACCCCCACGAGGGAGAAAAAGTGTCGGTATGCCAGCTGTCGGGATTCTGGCGCCGGTATACTGTGCGCCGGGATCCTGACAGTCGGCATACTGAAGACCACACCTCTCACCATTCATCAGTGTAAAGTGCATGCTGCCTCTGCACTCACACAAAGATTGACGTTTCCCCATTGTTCACACAGAGGGAAATCTCCGGAGAGATACATTTTAACCAACAGCCACATCAGTGTTACACTTGCTAATTAGTATCATTATTGTAACCTGAACTGAGTTACTTTCACAAACAAGAAAGGATCATTTTATTATGCGGATATTGTCAATTTAAAATATGGTGATTCAGAGTATAGACACTCATTTTACTTATATATTTTATACATGTTCATTTATTAATTAGTGTGTTATCACAATAAATATTTTTATATATTATATTTTTGTCAGCTCTCCTTATGCATGGTCTTTCTGTAATGCCCTAAGCGCAGCCGTTTTTCCTCTTTAACTGTCTGATATATTTAAAGGCTCATACACAGTGCCTCACGGCAGCGCTTGGGTGTCATTACATTTGGCACTCCATTTAATTTAGGCGCTTAAAGCAGTATTGTTTCTGGTTATAAAGGTAGGAAGGCCCTGCTCGCAAGCTTACACTCTATAGGGAAATAGGCATTGATACACAAGGTTAGATGCTACCTGTTGCATAATGGTCCACTAGATTGCTAGGTTCTTTAATGGGTTGTATGATATGATCACTCAGCAATTTTGGCAAAGGGTCAGACGCGGGTGGTAGTGGACAGCACTGCTCCCGCTACCAAACAATTTTTTGAATAAAGGCTACAAAGAGAATAAGGTGGTGGAACCTTTTTTGCATTATGAAAATAAAAACAGGGAAGATATGATCATTATTAACACCGATACAACCATTGAGAGTACTAGTATGGGACCAATAGAAAACAAGAAGATCAAATCAAGTAGAGAAAAACCCGGGATCACGTTTATTACAAAATATAACAGCCAATACAAAGATCTTGAATTAATTATTAAGAAACATTGGAATGTATTGCTACAAGATCCCATTCTGCGAGAATATATTACGGAACAACCAAGGTTTGTCTACCGAAGAGCTGACAATATTCAATCCAGGGTGGTCACCAGCACGCTTGACACAGGGAAGAAAAAGAACCCCATTACATCCAAAGGTTTTTATCGTTGTGGGTCCTGTCAAATGTGCAGAAATTGTAAGGGAACCCAGTCTGCGATTACAAAATATATATCCACCACCAACTCTAAGGAATTTGCTATCAACGACTTCATCACTTGCGACAGTAAGAACGTAGTCTATCTACTGGAATGTGTCTGTAAAAAACAGTACGTAGGTAGAACTACACGCAAGTTGAAAGAAAGGACCAGTGAACATTTGCGGAATATTAAGAAGGGACTGAGCACACATGGATTATCATCTCACTTTATGAATGAACATCAGTGCAACACTGCCCATTTAGTCTCCTTTTGTGGGATCCATTCCATCCGGAACAATTGGAGAAAAAATGACACAGAAGAAAGATTGGCGCGAAAAGAAATGGAAACCATCTTTAATCTCAGTTCATTGGTCCCCAAAGGTCTAAATTTGGACTTTGAGACCAAATGGTTTCTGTAACTTTTATTAATTACCTTCATAACCTTATTATTTTCCCTTCTGGGGTCCGAATATTTTTGAATACCCCAGATTCTATGTGTGATGGAAAACAAAACATTGCCCTTTCAGTATTGTTTGCTCCTATGCTGTTATATTACCAGTACAGTTCTTATGGTTTATATGGTTTATATCCTCCTTATTTTTTCCTTTTTTTACCATTTTACCCTTGGAATATGTTCAATATTGCCCCATCCCCATGGGATGTATTTACATGAGATTTCCTCCTTGGTATATTATATTATAGCCCCACCAGCCTTTCAGGATGTCTTTTCAATAACATAGGGCACATTGGGATGTGTTATTATTGTTTGGGGACTATATAATGTTCATATATTTTCCATTTTTTGTTTACCATTTTCTCATACAATTGCCCCATTAGTGTCCCAGGATGTTATATATATGACCATATTATTTCCAGACACCAGGGGGCCCCCTGGTACGTAGAATGCACCATGTTACGAAACCCCACTTCCGTGTTCGTGGACCGCACGCCGCATCCTGCATCAGTACGCACCACACGTTAAGGATGCAGTGTACGCGAGACCTCATACTTATTGCGCCCGCTCCCGTCACACGTCAGTGACGTAGTTCAGAGCCGTGGAACGCAAGGGTCGCCGTCCCGGCGCGGACTGCACGTAATCTGTGCACGACGCGCGGGACGTACAGCTCTCTCTCCACGTCACTTGTCAGTGATTGAAGTTTAGCCCGCACGGCCCCCTTTTTCCTCGTCATATCCCTATTTCAGGATTCCAGGGACCTTATAAGGGCCGCACCGGACATCCGCCGGAAGTGGCTTGTGTTCCACGAACTGGAACGCAAGCCAGTAATTGATAGTTTGGAGGTGTTTTTATCATTTAAACACAGTTTAAAATCACGTTTTTTGGTATAATACTTATAAGTTACCATCTGCTCTTCCTATACATAATTCTATTTGATTCCCATAGCTTAATATAAGGGATCCACTTTATGGTTTAGAATTAATTACCCCTCCCCGCCCCATAGGGGGAAGGACTGATATTTTATGAGATAAAAGGACAGGATTTGTCTTGTACGCTTACCTTGAGAAAGACTGTATGTCGAAACTCGTTGGTTTTATCTGGAGGACACCTGTTTATTTGGGGGTAAAGTCCCTGGGAGTGTGACGATCCGGACATCACTACTATCCAGGTTCTGTTTATTTCATCTGCCCCCCAGGTCACATGTGCCTCTATACACATCATTGTAGATGTATTTTTAATGGATTATGATTACATTTCCTTTTTTTACATAACTTGGGTAAACCCTTTTTTTCATAAAAGAGGGATAATCTCCTCCATACAATTTGACATCTAAATTGGCTAGTGACAACCAAATGGTGGTTCCCTGTTTCTGCTTGTATTGTGTGGGAGCACGAGAGAAAGCAGAAAGAAGGAGGCTGCAAGAAAGTTCATCCTGGTAATAAACCAGTGCCAGTTCCAGAAAGATAGAACACTAGTGGAAAAATCATCAAAAGATACCTTTATGAGTTTCGTCCTTCATTGTTTTTACGTGAGTAGAGTACGCCTCTTCTTTTTATGTGCCTCTCTCCTTCATCTGTTAAAGATACCTTTATATGAGGATCCTTACATATGTTTATGTAAGTGTGGTACGTCTCTCTTGTTTACATTATTTAGAATTTTTGCTTTGCCTTCCTCTCACGGGTGGGATATACCGCACTATTGGTTTTTATATTGCTTACATTCTCGGTTCCACCTCGGAGACTGCTTACCACTTGTGCCACTTGGGAGACTGCATATCGATATGAAGAGGCACTACTAGAAGGACGAGCCACCGATTGGGAAAAAGAAACCTTTATGAGCTTCTAACATCTTGATTCCACGTGAGTACGGTGTGTACCTAAAAGAAAAATAAATACCCATTTCCCTACTCACCAAAGATACCTTTATATGAGGATTTGCTTACGTATTACCGTAAGTTTGGTACGCCGAAATTTGCCTCTACTGTTCAGAATATCCCCAGCTCCCTTTATCATCTTTTCAAGTTTTTGTTTGAGACATACTATACTATTAGTCTCTTTGTCATTTGTGTCTCTGAGGAAATCACATACCAGCCCTGGAAGATCTCCCCCTCTTCATGGACATCCACCTCACGGACTTTTGATGGGAAAAGAAACCTTTACGAATACAGACGCTTCTTTGTCGACGTGAGTACGGTGTGTACCCCGTGGAATTGTTCTCTGCTTCCAGGAACTCTTTTTCCCCCCGAATACCCCTTCTTCAAGATTTCACACATTCTTCCATTATTTGGGACATTTGGGACATTTGTCATCCATTGTTTGGACATATTCACCATACACGCAATACTGTAATCTGTGTTGGGTAGCGCGTTTAGGTGGTGGAACCTTTTTCTTTTTGATAATTTACCCCCTTGGAGGTTGTGTCACATCTCCCTCTACACACCCTTCGCTGCCACCCAGAGAGCGCGGTAGGATTTTCTCCATTTTTTGTATCCATAAGTTTAGGGGGAGCCAGCAGCAGGTGCAGAACACGAGTAGCTGGGAGCAATTCTCCTGTTACCCATGGAAACAGCCCAGAACGCGGGGAAGCGTTCGCAGGAGTGTGCAAACTCCGCTCCCATAGATATCAATGGTGTGATCACCTGCCTTGGTACAGTATGCTAGTATGCATTGCGGCACCGCCACACCACGCTACTATATGCAGCAACAAACTATGGGGTCGATTCAATTCACTGACAGTTGAATAGCAAACTCCCGGCGCTATTCAATTCAGCTCCAGTTAAGTCGGCTAAGGCCCGTTCTCGCCGACTTAACAGGTTGAATTGTCGGGAGAACGGGCATTCTCCGACTTAACTCCCCGGCGCGATGCTGATTCCCGACAGAATCAGCCTCGCGGCAGCACTTTTGTCGGGTTTCTTCTCTCGTCCCCCGGGGGTGAGAGAAGAATTCCCGACAATTGAGGGTCACTTGTCGCTGTATTGAATAGCGCCGGCGCCATTCAACTGTCAGTGAATTGAATCGACCCCAGTGAGGACATATCCTTACTTTGTTAGGTGCTGCGAAGTCCTTGTGGTGCCAAATAAATAAAGGATGATAATGATGACGATAATAATAATAATAATAATAATAATACACACACATACATATGCTTGAATGCTCAAAATATAAAATGGTTTGGACCTGTTTCATTCAAATGCATAACCACTTTCCTTTTTTTCGCCACTTAATTTGATTATCTGGGATTTTATCCTACACTCTTATTGTCTACGATATATGTTTATGCCTTTTTATCTATTTAAGATACTGTAGTACTCCATTTTCTATTTTAAAGAAGGACTGATAAAAGTTTTTTGGAGCAATTATATATCATTTCTAAAGTGTACCCCACAAAAAGAGTCTCCTTTTCTTTTCTTGGTCTTTTTTTACTCTTGTGGCACCACCAACATATTTTCTACTTTTATACACCCTAGGACAGTGATTTCCAAACTTTTATGAATCATGGCGCCCTATAATGTAAGCATTTTTTCTTCGCAGCACCCCTAGACTAAAAGTTTCTTATTGAGAAATTAAGAAAACAATATTAAATTTAGTAAATTGTGCTTACCTGTCATCCTTAGGGTCAATTATGTGAGGGTGGACAGAGTTACACTTCTAAACAATGTACAGAAAATGGTGTGCCACTTAAACAAGTGCAGTAGGAAGCAGTCTAAAATATGTCACCTTTTCTATAGAAGTCTATCCAAAAATGTCTAGCACACCAACCTACAGTATATAGAAAATCAGAATTGGGACAGTGGCACTTCACACAAACAGCAAATAACAAAACAATCTAAAATACTTAGGGGGTCATTCCGAGTTGATCGTAGCTGTGCTAAATTTAGCACAGCTACGATCAGGCACTCAGACATGCGGGGGGATGTCCAGCACAGGGCTGGTCCGCCCCGCAAGTCAGTGCCTGCCCCCCCCCCCCCCCCTTCCCGCAGAAGTGCAAAAGGATCGCACAGCGGTAATGCTTTTGCATTTAAAGAGCAACTCCCGGCCAGCGCAGCTCCTGCAGCTGGCCGGGAGAACCTCTTCGCTGCCCCGGGTCGCAGCGGCTGTGTGTGACGTCACGCAGCCGCCGCGGCCCGCCCCCACAACGGTCCGTCCACGCCTGCATTGGCCGGATCGCGCCCCCTAAAAGGCGGCTTAATGCCTCCTTCCAGCCCCCTCCCGACCAGCGACCACCAATGCCTGTCAGTCAGGCAGAGGCGATCGCTAGGCAACGACGGTCTTTGGCCGATCGCACTGACCTGATACGCACTGGTGCGATAAACTGCACCGTGCAATCGGGTCAGAATGACCCCCTTAATCCATTGATATAGGGCCTAATTCAGAGTTGATCGCAGCAGCAAATTTGTTAGCAGTTGGGCCAAATCAAGGGGGTAATTCTGAGTTGATCGCAGCAGAAATTCTGTTAGCAACTGGGCAAAACCATGTGCACTGCAGGGGAGGCAGATATAACATGTGCAGAGAGAGTTAGATTTGGGTGTGGTGAGTTCAATCTGCAATCTAATTTGCAGTGTAAAAATAAAGCAGCCAGTATTACCCTGCACAGAAATAAAATAACCCACCCAAATCTAACTCTCTCTGCAAATGTTATATCTGCCACACCTGCAGTGCACATGGTTTTGCCCAGTTGCTAACAGAATTCCTGCTGCGATCAACTTGGAATTACCCCCCATGTGCGCTGCAGGGGAGGCAGATATAACATGTGCAGAGAGAGTTAGATTTGGGTGGGGTGTGTTCTAACTGAAATCTAAATTGCAGTGTAAAATAAAGCAGCCAGTATTTACCCTGCACAGAAACAAAATAACCCACCCAAATCTAACTCTCTATGCACATGTTATATCTGCCCCCCCCCCCCCCCCTGCAGTGCACATGGTTTTGCCCAACTGCTAACAAATTTGCTGCTGGGATCAACTCTGAATTTCCCCCCAATGTACGCTACGCAGATCAATTAAATTGAACTCCACGTTAGGGGATACTGGTTTGTTAGCAAACCAAAAAAGCACAGTAATGGGCAAAAACATGTTGCACTGCAGGAGGGGCAGATGTAACATGTGCAGAGAGAGTTAGATTCAGGTGGGGTGTGTTCAAACTGAAATCAAAATTGCAGCGTAAAAATTAAGCAGCCAGTATTTACCCTGCACAGAAACAATATAACCCACCCAAATCTAAATCTCTCAGCACGTTACATCTGCCCCACCTGCAGTGCAACTTGGGTTTGCCCAATTGCTAACTTTTTTGGTTTTCTAACAAACCTGAATAATCCCCTAGGACCAGAATCTGCTGTTCAGTGCAATCCTACAGTCACTAGCAAGTTTAATATTTAACATGATCATTTCCAGATCATTTGAATAGATAAGCAATGCTAATAAGAACTTAGTGGTCTATTTACTAAACCTTGGATGGAGATATAGTGGACAGAGATAAAGTACCAGCCAATCAGCTCCTAACTGACATGGCAGTTAGGAGCTGATTGGCTGGTACTTTACCTCCGTCCTCTTTATCTCCATCCAAGGCTTAGTAAATAGACCCCTTAAGCATGTTAAGGAGCTCATTCTTACATGCACTTTTCTATCACACTTCCTTTCGTTTTGGAAACATTGAATGCTATGGTGCCATTCCCGGTATCCCGATGATAGAGCACCAATATATAGGTCGACATATATAGTCAACATGCATTATTGCGACAGGTACAAAGGTCAACAGGTGAAAGGTTGACAGTACTTAAGATCAATAGGTACAAAAGGTTGACAGGTTAAAAATATCAACATGACAATGGTAGGTCGACATATGTTTCTCTAGCATCCATAAGGGATATTGGGGAATTAGTACGATGGGGTATTGGGGGTAATTCTGAGTTGATCGCAGCAGCAAGATTGTTAGCAATTGGGCAAAACCTTGTGCACTGCAGGGGGGGGGGGGGGGGGGGGATATATAACATTTGCAGAGAGAGTTAGATTTGGGTGGGTTATTTTGTTTCTGTGCAGGGTAAATACTGGCTGTTTTATTTTTACACTGCAATTTAGATTTCAGTTAGAATACACCCCACCCAAATCTAACTCTCTGCAGTCTGCACATGTTATATCTGCCCCTCCTGCAGTGCACATGGGCCCTCATTCCGAGTTGTTCGCTCGTTATTTTTCATCGCATCGCAGCGATTTTCCGCTAACTGCGCATGCGCAATGTTCGAACTGCGGCTGCGCCAAGTAAATTTGCTAAGAAGTTTGGTATTTTACTCACGGCATTACGAGGTTTTTTCTTCGTTCTGGTGATTGTAGTGTGATTGACAGGAAGTGGGTGTTTCTGGGCGGAAACTGGCCGTTTTATGGGTGTGTGTGAAAAAACGCTGCAGTTTCTGGGAAAACCGTGGGAGTGGCTGGAGAAACGGGGGAGTGTCTGGGCGAACGCTGGGTGTGTTTGTGACGTCAAACCAGGAACGAAACTGACTGAACTGATCGCAGTGGCAGAGTAAGTGTTGAGCTACTCAGAAACTGCTTAGAAATTTCTATTCGCAATTTTGAGAATCTTTCGTTCGCAATTCTGCTAAGCTAAGATACACTCCCAGAAAAGCTAAAAGCAGCTTGCGAGCGAACAACTCGGAATGAGGGCCATGGTTTTGCCCAACTGCTAACAAATTTGCTGCTGTGATCAACTCAGAATTACCCCCATAGATGGGATCCAAAGGAGCTAGTGCACTTTCAATTTCTTCAGCTGGGTGTGCTGGCTCCTCCCCTCTATTCCCCCTCCAACAGGCAGTTTAGAAAAAAGTGCCCTCAGGAGAGAATGCACACTCTGGAGCTTCAGAGAGTTTTCTCCAGTTTCTTTTAAAACTTTATTATTTTCGGTATGCTGTTTGGGTATCAGCATACCTGCACCGTGGGAGTTAGGGGTTGGGGCGGTCACCGGCCTCTATAAGGTGTCAAAGCCTCTTCCCCGCTGCAGGACCACCGTCCTGAGAGGTTGTTGTACAGCGGGGCACTGCGCCTTAGCGGTCACAATCGCAGCACACCGCACACCCCTAACATTGCCTGAAGGTGACGACAGTGGTGAGTACAAACCAGGGGCCACGCTAGGGGGTTCCCCTGGTTCTTGGTGCAGCAAAGACGCAGGGGCGGCATACGGGACCCTCCAGGGGGGACCCGCTATAGCCCTCCTGTGTACACTGGCAGCGGTAGTGAAAACTAACACTTGCTGTGAAGTTTTACACTTGTATGGAGACTTTGCCAATATAAATATCACTAAAGCTCTGGCGCCATTACAGGGGGCAGAGCTTCCTCAGAGCGGGACCAGTGCCGTTTTGGCACCTTCCTCTGATTACAGCTGCAGCAGCAGGCACACACAGCTCCTCCAGACACTGATACGCAGGAAAACCGGTACAGGGGTGTAGCAAAAGGGGAGAGCCGCTATTGTACATAATCTGTGTCCTGAAAAGTACAAAGACTCTGGTGTTACACCGTGATATAATAGCTTGCAGCCTCACTGGGGCTGCTTAGCTTGGGTGTGCTGTTCCCTTCTCTCTGTCTCCCTCTCACATACAGTAAGGGCAGGCTTGCTATTGTATTATTTGTCTGTGTGTATGTGTATATAAGTGTTGTTTACTGTGAACATGGTAAAACACCAATTATGCAATGTATGTCACACCAGATTCTCTCCCTCTACATCTGGTTCCATATCATGTGAACAATGCAGCCAGTCCTCAGAGCTCAGTGAGGGGGCTGGGGAGGAGGGTCTGGAGCCTTCCTGGCTAAGTGCCATAAAATCCATGATGTCAGATATGTCATCTCAGCTCACTGCTAATACTAAAAAAACTCAACAACTGCAGCAGTCTGTGGCAGACCTAGCTGCAAGGGCAGATGTTCCACAGCCCCTCTCCCCTTAGATCAGGACCACAAAAGTGTGGGTTACCTGCTTTACTCTCAGACTCTGATGAGGAGACACAGGAGGAGGGGGAGGAATTGGATCCTGTTACTGGGGATTCCCCTTCTACAGAGGGTATTGAGCCCCTCATTCTAGCTATTCAGGATGTGTTAAAACTCCCTCTAGAGGACGCTGCGGCACAGCAGTCGTTTTTTTCTTAACACAGAACACTTTCCCTGATTCTGCAGAGTTAGATGACCTGTTTATTAAGTTAGCCAGGAAAAATCCAGATAAAAAAAGACGGTTTTTGCACACTTTCCCATTTGCTCCAGAAGGCAGGAAAATCTGGGAAGAACCCCTGGCTGTTGACGTATCAGTCTCTCGCCTATCTAAAAAGACCGTACTGCCAGCTTCGGGCTCCTTTACCATAATGGACCCTGGGGATAGAAAAATAGAGACTACACTGAAGTCTATCTACACTGCAGCAGGTATATCACAAAGACCGGTCATTGCAGGTTGCTGGATGACTCATGCATTCATACGTGGGCTACTCCGATTCAGGAGGGCCTCTCAGGGGATATGTCCCTGGTCACTACAGTGACTCTCCTAAAACACATTCAGGACACTGCACGCATCCTGTGTGACTCTCTCAAGGAGATAGGCAATATTATTGCTCGGACCACTGCTATGGCAGTGTCGGCGCGCAGATCTTTGTGGTTGCGTCAGTGGATAGCGGACGCAGAGTCCAAGCGCAGTGTGGAGTCTCTCCCTTTTTCAGGGGATTGGCCCTTTGGGGTGGAATTGGATACGTGAATTTCTTAAGTTACTGCGGGCAAATCCACGTTTCTCCCCTCTGGGGCCCCACTGGCTAGACGTTCCTACCCGGGGCCGTCTATCCAGTCCTTTCAGTCTAACAGATTTAGATCTAGGGCCAGAGTTGCCTCCAATGCGGATAGAGGCACCAGAGGTAAGACAATAAAACCAGCAATCGCAGGTTCCCAGGAGAGCACCAGCTCAGCTTCCACTAAGGCCTCAGCATGACAGTGCCCACCCACACTGAGGGGATCTCGAGGTGGGAGCTCGACTGTGTCACTTCAGCCACATCTGGGAAAGCTCCTGCCAGGATACTTGGGTAAGGGACCTCATTTCTCAGGGCTACAAGCTGGAGTTCGACGGCGCTCCTCCCCAACGATTTTTCAAATCAAGCTTACCAGCTTTGGAGGATACGCGTGTTACGCTGCAACAGGCCATCCCAAAATTGGTCCAGTCCCAAGTCATTGTTCCAGTGCCACTGCAACAACAGGGAAAGGGTTACTACTCCAACCTGTTCGTGGTACCAAAACTGGACGGTTCGGTAAGGCCCATTTCTCCGGCAGGGTCCACAGGTTATCCACAGGATAACATTGGGATATGATGGAGCGACAGCGGATTGGCATCAAACGATCACATGCTTTCTGGTCTCCCAGGATGCAACGGGCTCGTCCATATAATCCCGCCCACCGACTCAGTCAAATCATTTTTTTTGTTTGGTGCGGCAGAAGCCGGACTATGGTCACAGGGCTGCTGTGTTTGGCAGCCCTAAGCTTTATTTGATTTATTTTTATAGTCTTGCTATTTTTTTTGAGTGATCTTTCCTAACAGCGTCTTACACGCATATTGGAAAGAGTCGTTCCAACATCTTTCCGCCGGGTCGCAAACAACGCTTACCCATGGTACAAGTGCTATCTCGACGGGCGTCTGTGTCGGATGTAACTAGCAGGTCCAGCAGACGTTACCAGGCTGTGGACGGAGCATGGGGAGAAGGTAAGGCATTGGTTCCGCTTAGAAGGGGAATACGGACACAGCTGCACTGTTTTGGGAGGAGACTACCAAACAGTAGCTGGCGCGCCGCCACCACGGGTGCTCCAGCTCTAGGCTTTAGGGATCATAAGGCACCAGGTTTAGTTTGAGGCTGCGATCCCTAGGGTTGATGTCAGCAGTGGGGAGTCAGACGCTCTCCTGGTCGCCCCTCCCCCCAGTTCATGACCAGTTACCGTGCGTCTCCCGCCATGAACTGATTGCCTCACTTCCGTCTCAGATGCTACCACGAGGAGACTCGGTCGCAGCATAGGCTGCTGCGTCTGTATACACTAAGGTTTACCGCTAAGAGACCGGGTCGCAGACATGAGTGTCTGCATGCACTAGCGTTCACTGAGCGTCTGTGTCCACTAAAAATTACTGGAGCGGCAGTGTACACTAGTAGCGTCTGGATCCACTCAGCGGTTGCCAACGTATTGATCGATCCTGGAAGTGGGGTGAGTCTCCCTGTATCCCACTCTACGGAGTAACGGTTATACAGCACTAAATTTCTATCTACTTTTGTTAGTATGAATAGTTAAGTTTAGTGCCTATTGCATGTGAGTTTTGTACAATACTGTGGTTTTCTCCACAACTGCGTCTGAATACATTAAAATAACTGTATAGAACAGAATACAGTAAATGTACTCCTACATACTTGAAATGTGTTCGTAGTTGATAATATGCTCATATGACTAATATATAACATGTGACGGATTGCTAGTGTGATTGCTGACTTTATATATGTTTGTCAGTGTTTTCTTCTGAACCTCAATGCTGGTGCTTGGGTTGGGGTCAGATTAATATCACTTTTATGCATATAAAGTGTTTTCAGTCACAGATTGTGTAGTATACTGTGGAAAAGCTGATTGTTTATCATGTCTAAGAGCGGCAAAGGTGACGAGGTTATAATAACAGTAACCCCAACACTCAAAACATGTTTATCCTGCAAGGTGGGGTTATCAACTCAAACTCTGGCACACGATGGGTTATGTGCAAATTATTTTGCGTTTCAGCAGATTGCAAGGCAGATCCCTGTTCAAAGACAAGTAGATCCAACTTGGGCTGTGTTTGCACAAACCTTATCCAGTATAGCTGACAAGTTGGTCCCTGCAGCTTCAACCCCAGGAATAGGGTACACTTTTAACCCATCCATGCAGCTCCCATCTTATGGTATAGCCCCTACAGTTTCTACAAGTTAACAAGCTGATAAACCAAGGTTAAATATATCATCAAATTCACAGGCTACACAGGATGATACAACAGATGATGACTCCATATACTCTACTTCACCATATGAAGAACAAATGGAGGGTTTCAGCTCAGAAGATATAGCTGAGTTAATTGGAGCAATTAAGGCTATTCTGTCTCTAGAGGATTCAGCTGAGCCAATAATTAAAACTAAAGCACCTGTGTTTAAACGTCCCAAAACAGTTAGGGTTGAGTTTCCAGGGTCAGAGGAACTGACGGAAATCATGGAGGAACCGTGGGCTACGCCCAATAGGAAATATAGAATTCCAAAAAAATGGGATTCTTACTACCCTTTTCCAACTGGGGACTGTTTAAAAAGAGAAGTGCCTCCTAAGGTAGATACACACGTCATTCGACTAGTGCGAAAATCTATTTTACCTTTGCCATCTACGTCATTAAATGATGTCACAGACAGAAGAGTTGATGGTTTTTTGAAAAACATATTTTCTCTGTCAGGGGCAGTCATAAGGCCTGCTATGGCCTCAGCCTGGATGGCAAAAGCGGTAGTTGAATGGGCTGAAGAACTGGCATATGGGCTCTCAGCACCTACTAGGGAGCAGGAGTCCGATATAGCCCATATGAAACAGGCTGCACTATTCCTAGAAGAAGCAGCAATGGATATGGGTACGATTGCTTCTAAAGCATCTGCCTTAATAGTAGCTGTTCGCAGAGCAATTTGGCTACGTACATGGAAAGCTGATTCAGAATCCAAAAAGGTTCTGAAAGTTTTGCCTTTTGTTGGGAACATTCTTTTTGGTAAGGAACTGACAGATATTCTGGAGTCAGAAGCTGAATCCAAGAAGGTCAGGTTTCCTGACAGTTATAATCCTAAACCTAAGGGCTCGGGGTTTCGGCCATTTCGGTGGCAAGGTAAAACAAAAGCTAAAAATTAATCAAGCAAACCCAGTACAATAAGTCTGGTAAAGCAAAGAAGCAATGGGCCACTAGAGGGCCAGCTTCCAAACCAGAACAGAAATCATCAGCCTGATGGTGCGGGCCTCCACCTGGGGGACTCCAAGGTAGGGGGCCGTCTTCTTCAGTTTGCACACATATGGCAGCAGTCGACAACAGATGCTTGGGTGCAAAAAGTGGTATCTCTGGGTTATGTTTTCCCTTTCAAGAAGCAGCCTCCTCAAAGATTTTTTTGCACCAGCCCGTCTCATATAGAGCCGAAGGCCAGAGCCCTGCAAGAAGCAGTTCAGAAATTGCTTCAGTCCGGGGTAATTATTCCAGTACCCCCGGCACAACGGGGGCAGTGTTTTTACTCCAACCTATTTTTGGTCCAGAAGCCAAATGGGTCATTTCGGCCCATCCTCAATCTCAAAATGTTAAACAAATACACTTGGGTCCCAAGGTTCCACATGGAGACGTTACGTTCCATAGTTTTGGTCATGGAACCAGGGGATTGCATGGTATCTCTGGATATACAGGATGCTTACCTGCATGTGCCTATAGCATTGTCCCATCAGTGTTACCTCAGGTTCGCTATCCTCCAGCAACATTTTCATTTCCAGGCATTACCCTTTGGGTTAGCCACAGCCCCCAGAGTATTTACCAAGATCATGGTGGTTATGGCAGCTTATCTCCGCAAGCAGGGAATAAGGATTTTCCCATACCTCGACGATCTTTTAATCCTGGCACAATCCCTGGAATTGCTCTTGAGCCATCCTCAACAGACAATAACTTGTCTACAGAAACACGGATTGCTCATAAATTGGGCAAAGTCGTCTCTGATTCCGTCACAACGGATGATTCACTTAGGGGCTGTATTGGATTCAAGTCTGCAGAAAATATTTTTACCTGTGGAAAAGATATCCAAGGTGCAGTCAATGATTCAGGAATTGTTGTACAGTCAAACAATATCAGTTCACACGGCAATGCGAGTGATGGGGTTGATGGTGTCAACTTTCGACATGGTGGAATATGCACAATTCCACTCAAGACCGTTGCAACATCTGATTCTGACCAGATGGAATGGAGTACATCAGACAATAAAGAAACAAATGATGGTACTTCCAGTAAAGGTAAAAAGGTCATTAGCCTGGTGGCTACAAACATCCCATCTAGACAAGGGGAGACCCTTTTGGATATCAGATTGGGAGATCCTGACGGATGCCAGTCTTCAGGGCTGGGGAGCAGTGTCCGCAAAAATATGGTTCCAGGGAATATGGACCATAGAAGAATGTTGCCTGCCAATAAACCTATTAGAAATTCGGGCCATATACATGGCACTTATCAGGCAAAGGACATTTTGCAAGGAAAACCAGTCCAGATCCGCTCGGACAATGCAACGGCAGTAGCGTACCTCAACCATCAGGGAGGAACTCACAGCCAAAAAGCAACGAAGGAAGTAAGTCACATACTGAAGTGGGCAGAACTCCATCTTCCAGCATTGTCCACAGTGTTCGTTCCAGGAGTCCTAAACTGGGAAGCAGACTTTCTCAGTCGACACACCATTCGAGCAACCGAATGGGCTCTACACCCGGAAGTATTTCAGACTCTAGTAGACAATTGGGGGTTGCCAGAGATAGATCTCATGGCATTCCGTCTGAACAACAAAGTTCCGGCATACGGGTCAAGAACAAAAGACCCCGCTGCGATCCTTGTGGACGCACTGACAGTGAAATGGGAATTTCATCTGGCATATCTGTTTCCGCCAATCTTCCTGATACCCAGGGTGGTGAGGAAAATAAAGCAAGCAAAAGGTGCAGTGATTCTAATAGCTTCAGCTTGGCCCAGAAGACATTGGTACATAGATCTGCAGAGGATGTCGATGGATGCTCCAATGCTGCTCCCTCAACGTCCAGATCTACTGATGCAGGGTCCTTGTTATCACAGGCAGCTGGATCGGCTGTCTTTGACCGCGTGGCTGTTGAAACCTCTATCCTGAAGTCAAGAGGTTTTTCACAACAGGTAATTCAAACAATGCTCAGAGCAAGGAAACCCTCCTCTGCTCGCATTTATCACCGAATATGGCAAGCCTATATTCATTGGTGCAGTGAAAGAAATATGGATCTTTCAGAGTATCCAGAATCTTAGATTTCCTTCAGGCAGGAATGGATAAGGGTTTGAAGGTGGCTTCCTTGAGAGTTCAAGTTTCAGCATTGACTGTATGGTTTCAAAAGAAAATTGCTACTTTACAAGATGTGCATACTTTTTTCCAGGGAATGCTGCGCATTCAACCACCTTTTGTTCCTCCTGCAGAACCTTGGGATTTAAGTCTGGTCCTCAAAGCCCTTCAAGGGGCTCAGTTTGAACCACTTAAGAAAGTGGATCTTAAATGGTTGACAGCTAAAGTACTCTTTCTACTGACTATGACATCAGCTAGAAGAGTGTCAGATTTAGGAGTGCTGTCATGTAAATCTCCTTTTCTGATTTTTTTTATCCAGATAAAGCAGTTCTCAGAACTAGGTCTGGTTATCTTCCTAAGGTGGTATCTGAGTTTCACCTTAATGAAGAAATTGTAGTCCCGGCTTTTCAAGTATCGGGACTTTCTGCGGGAGAAGCGTCGCCGGACGTAGTCCGTGCATTAAGAATCTACGTAGATAGTACCAGTGCCATCAGAAAGACAGATTCTCTCTTCATTCTCTACAGATTTCACAAAAGAGGATGGCCTACTACTAAACAGACGCTAGCAAGGTGGCTTCGAATGATGATTTCAGAAGCATACTATCGAGCTGATCTCCCTGTTCCAGCTAATGTCTCTGCTCACTCTACACGTAAGGTAGGTCCTTCATGGGCAGCACAACATGGTGCTTCAGCAGAACAGACATGTAAGGCAGCCACATGGTCTTCCATTAACACTTTCATTAGACATTATGCCTTGGATACCTTTGACTCTCATGACTCTGAATTCGGGCGAAAGGTTCTCCTGTCTAATCAGGAGCGTCCCCACCACTAAAAATTGTTTTGGGAAGTCCCAATGTTATCCTGTGGATAACCTGTGGACCCTGCCGGAGAAATATACGTTATGGTAAGAACTTACCGTTGATAAGGGTATTTCTCCTATGTCCACAGGTTTCCACAGGGATCCCACCCTGACGCACCTGATTTGAGAATCTTTATACTCACTAACCTCTTCCCTCTTGCATGGAAGGGTATGCATGTGTGTTCTTCTCGCCTGAATAGGGTTCTACATAATGCTGCTGCCTAGATGCTTTGGAAACAACTGATTTGACTGAGTCGGTGGGCGGGATTATATGGATGAGCCCTTTGCATCCTGGGAGGCCAGAAAGCTTGTGATCGTTTGGTGCCAATCTGCTGTCGCTCCAACATATTTCCACATATCCTGTGGAAACCTGTGGACATAGGAGAAATACCGTTATCAACGGTAAGTTCTTACCATAACGTATATTTTGAATCTAAAATCCTTGAACCCTTACCTAAAGGTTTTAAAGTTCAAGATGGAATCCTTGCGAGCAGTGATAGCGGGCCTGGAAGAATGGGAGTTCATGGTCTCCCTGGATATAAAGGACATCTATCTTCATATCCCAATTTGGCCTAATCACCAGGCTTACCTGATGTTTGCCCTGCTAGACGATCATTACCAGTTTCAAGCGCTACCCTTCAGCCTGTCCACAGCTCCGAGGGTGTTCACGAAGGTGATGGCGGAGATGATGTTCCAACTCCGGGTCCAGGGGGTCAATATTGTCCCTTATCTGGACCATCTCTTGATAAAAGCGAGATCCAGGGAGCTTTTATTGCTTCATATAGACCACACTATCCAACTTCTGTCACACCATAGGTGGATCCTCAATTTACAGCTGTCCCACCTGGAGCCAACTCAGCGACTCCTGTTCCTGGTAATGTTGCTGGATACTGCGCCCCAAAAAGTGTTCCTCCCAGAAGACAAAGCGAGAACACTTCAGCAGATGGTCCGAATGGTCTTCGGCCTACTTGGATATCCATCCATCGTTGCATAAGATTGTTGGAGTAGATGGTAGCCTCATACGAGGCTATCCAGTATGGAAGGTGCCAGAAAATTTCTATTGGATCTCCTGAGCAAGTGGACAAATAGACATGATGGCTTCTCGACTCAACAAGAAGCTTCGCTGGTATTGCTCACGACCCAGGGACCCTGCAAGGGCAGTAGATGCACTGACGTTGCTTTGGCCTTACCGGCTGGTCTACCTGTTTCCTCCAATTCCATTGCTCCCAAGGGTGCTCAAGCGAATCAAGAATCAAAGAGTCCAGGCAATTCTGATTGCCCCAGCTTGGCCTCGGAGGGCGTGGTACACGGATCATCTGGACATGTCCATCGAAGACCCTGCCAATGAGAAGAGATCTTCTTCAAGTGGTCCGGATGCACCGGATAATATGGCTGTAACCTCAGGCCAGGATTTCCCTCCTGTGGTGGCTGCAGTCCTCCAACCTTCTCAAAAGTCGAAGTTTCTGGATTCAGGATTGGATGCTCCTCACGATGGATGCGAGTCTGAGAGGATGGGGAGTTGTCACCCAGGGGGCTCAGTTCCAGGGCAGGTGGTCAGCCCACGAAGCCCTACTTCCGATCAACATTCTGGAACTTCAGGCAATCTACAATGCTCTGATTCAGGCCTCTCCTCTACTAAGGGACCACGCGATCCAGGTTCAGTCGAACAATGCCACAGCAGTGGCATACATCAATCGGCAAAGAGGGACAAAAAGCAGGGCCTGCATGCGAGAGGTGTCGAAGATACTCCTCTGGGCAGAAAGAAATGCAAGAGCAATGTCCGCAATCTTCATTCCGGGACTAGACAACTGGGAAGCGGACTTCCTGAGTCGTCACGATCTCCAACCGGGAGAGTGGGGGCTCCACCATCAGGTGCTTCAGCAGATCATCGACCGTTGGGGCTGCCCACAAATAGACATGATGGCTTCTCGACTCAACAAGAAGCTTCGCTGGTATTGCTCACGACCCAGGGACCCTGCAAGGGCAGTAGATGCACTGACGTTGCTTTGGCCTTACCGGCTGGTCTACCTGTTTCCTCCAATTCCATTGCTCCCAAGGGTGCTCAAGCGAATCAAGAATCAAAGAGTCCAGGCAATTCTGATTGCCCCAGCTTGGCCTCGGAGGGCGTGGTACACGGATCATCTGGACATGTCCATCGAAGACCCTGCCAATGAGAAGAGATCTTCTTCAACAAGGACCGTTCGTCTACCCAGACTTACGGCGACTTCGTTTGACGGCATGGAGGTTGAGCGGAACATCCTAGCTCACAAAGGCCTTTCCAAAAACGTTATTGCTACCATGGTTCAGGCCAGGAAACCTGTGACGTCAAAACACTATCATCATATCTGGAGAATATATGTCCCTTGGTGCGAGGAACGCACATATCTGCCTGCTGATTTCCACTTGGAATGTTTCCTACGTTTCCTGCAGGCTGGTGTGGATAAGGGCTTACGTCTGGGTTCCATTAAGGTCCAGATTTCAGCTCTCTCAATTTTCTTCCAGAAGAAATTGGCAGTGTTGCCAGAAGATCAGCCCTTCTTGCAAGGGGTACTTCAAATAAAACCTCCTTTTGTGCCACCTCCAGCACCCTGGGATTTAAATGTAGTGTTGGAATTTCTACAGTCCTCCTGGTTTGAACCACTGATGACAATAGAAGACATGTACCTCACGTGGAAGACGGTGATGTTATTGGCCCTGGCTTCTGCTAGGTATGTCTCAGAATTGGGGGCCTTATCGTGTAAAAGTCCCTACCTGTTTTTTTACGAGGACAGTGCGTAGCTCAGGACACTAGGCAGCAGTTCCTGCCGAAGGTCGTCTCTGCATTCCACTTGAATCAACCTATTGTGGTTCTGTCAAGTTCTGGCACTTCTGCTTCTCCAGGGGCATTGGATGCTGTGCGAGCCTTGAAGATTTATGTCAAGAGAACGGCTCAGGAGAAGAAAGATGGATTCCTTGTTCATGCTATATGATGCGCAGAAAAAGGGTTGCTCTGTTTCTCAGCAATCCATTGCTCATTGGCTTAGGCTTACTATCCAACAAGCCTATGTGTTGGCAGCCTTCCCTGTTCCACAGTCTCTGAAGGCCCACTCTACAAGATTGGTGGGGTCTTCTTGGGTGGCTGCTCGTGGAGTCTCGGCCTTGCAACTATGCCGAGCTGCTACCTGGTCAGGGAAGAACACCTTTGTGAAGTTCTACAGGTTTGATACCATGGCCAAAGAGGATACCCAGTTTGGGCAAGCGGTGCTGCAGACGTCTCCGCACATTCCCGCCCACTTTGGAAGTTTTGGGATATCCCCATCGTACTAATTCCCCAATATACCTTATGGATGCTAGAGAAAATAGGATTTTAATTACCTACCGGTAAATCCTTTTTCCGTAGTCCATAAGGGATATTGGGCGCCCGCCTCAGTGCGTTGACTTTTCTGCAGGTTGTCTCTTATATGGTTACCTGTTCAGATGTTGCTGTTTTTTTACCAGCCGTTGCTGGTCATTTTATGTTATTGGTGTGCTAGTGTGTGAATCTCACCACTCATTGTTGTTATGTTCCTTCTTTCAAGTATATCCTTTCTCCTTCGGGCACTATTTTACCTATAACTGCCCCTGGGAGGGGGCATAGAGGGGAGGAGCCAGCACACCCAGTTGAAGAAATTTCAAGTGCACCGGCTCCTTTGGACCCCGTCTATACCCCATCATACTAATTCCCCAATATCCCTTATGGACTACGAGAAAAGGATTTACCGGTAGGTAATTAAAATCCTATTTTTCAATGGTTGACACGTTTTTTCAACATCTGCTTTATGTACTGTAATGTCCACGTGAACATCTATTGGAAATAATAACTTTGCTTGCCACCAAGCCCGGAGCGTGGCAAGCGAAGCAAGCCAGCACGGTAAGAAGTTTTTACTGATGGTGATCAGATAACAGGAAAAATGCTAGAATTGGGACAACAGATAAATAAAACAAAATGTGTCGACCATTTTCATTTGACCTTTTGAACCTGTTAACCTTTACAACTGTCGACATTTCATGTTTTAACCTTTTGTACCTGTCGACCTAAAAAATTTGGATCTATTAATCTACACCCGGCACTTTGCTATGTATTTCATAGATGGCAGTAAGTTTCATTTTTCACCTGCTCGGGCACAATTTACCATTTGTTCAATTGCATTAAATTCAAATCAATACAGGAATAAAAGATTTATATGCACTTTCCATGTATTAACTAGAATGAGGGTATGAATACTCCTTAACATTGTTTACTAGCGTGATATTTTAGCTACATATGATATATTGACTGCATCCCGTTGTGAGCATGACGCTTATGCATGATAAATGTAATGATTCACTAAAATTACACTTTTATTGTACATTGTTTAGAATTGTGTCGCTTCAATAGAGTAGACATTTTTAAGTACACGTATTATATGGACCATGCAGTGAATGCCAATGTACTGTCCAAATACTAATTATTAAGTGCTCATTAAACTAATATTTCATATGCTGTCACTTCATATTTACTTTTCTTTTATCCAAACCTCAATGGGACGTATTCAGTATATGTTATAGAAAAGTTCACCATTGCCACTGCTAGGCACACAGCACACAGTCCGCCACCTCACTTCCCATTCAACATGTGAATTGTGCTGTTTCTGTATAAAAAACAAAAGAATAAAAGTCAACGGGAGTTATTCACATCCCGAAGCATGTGCCTCAGGATGCACAAAGTGCTGATTATTGCTGCTTTGCGCATGCGTAGGACCCGTTCTGCATGTGCACAAATGGGTTGTGCAATGTAGCACGCAGTCCAGCATCAGACTGTCAGTGATTGACACTCCGGTGCCGTTTGGGGCCAGGGAGGAGGTGGTGACTGACTGCCTCCGTTTCTCCAAATGGAGGCATGTCGCCGTTGTTTAGGGGGAGGAAAGAGGCCAGGGATCTCAGTGGTTGCACAGACATTTCCTGTCCTTTGCAATAAATGCCTTGCATGTCACCATGGGTGCCGCAAGCCGCTTGATGGTGAGTAAGTGATCTGATGTCTGTGTCCTAGTGTGCAGGTTGGATCAATACTGCAGCAGGACCAAGGAAGCAGCAGTGATAGCAACTCCATCCAAATCTGAATCAGGCCCAATGTCTTTTATTTGTAGTGGAAGAAATACAAAAGGGCCTGACCCATGGGAAACCACATTGCCAAGCCAACCAAGGGACTTACATAATACTTTTCTCTCTTTTCGTGTATTACTTTACATTCTGCATCACTGCATCCCAAAGTTTGTGCAGGCACAGAAAAAATAACATGGATACTGTATATGCTGGACCACACGTTAGGTATTTTATAAATTGATCCCACTACACCGTCCCCGGTCCCGGTATGAATGGTTGACAATGTTAAGATCGACACTCATTAGGTCGACTACTATTGGACGACATTGACATGGTTGACATGGACAAATGGTCGACACATAAAAATGGTCGATACATGAAAAGGTCGACGTGCGTTTTTTAAACTTTTTCCGGTGTCGTTTTCTGTGTAAAGTGACGGGGAACCTCAATTAGTGCACTGCGTTCGCTCGCCATGCTTCGGGCAAGGTGCCTTGCTCCACTACCGCTGCGCTCGGCACAGGTTACCGTTCCCAATCGTAGTCCACGTGGATTGTAAAGTATGAAAAAGTTCCAAAAAAGAAAAAAAAGTGAAAAACTCATGTTGACCTTTTCATGTGTCGACCATGTCAATGTCGACCAATAGTGGTTGACCTAATGAGTGTCGACCTTAATATTGTCGACCATCTGAACGGATACCACTGTCCCCATGGCAGGCTCCGATACAAAACGAAAAAGGAGGGATTGCATGAGAAATCTGTGATTCCTCAAGTGTCTCATTAAATTGGGAGAAGCAGTGGAAACCTCTTTTTCTGTTGAATACTCCAGGAAAAGAGGTTATTACTGCTTGATAAATATACAACCAGATATTAGAGGTCATATTGGAAGTAGTTCACCCATACAGGTCATGATACTGGGACACATCTTGCTCTACATTGGATGGCATTACTATTCATTCACGACAACGTGAAATCTGTTCAGGAACAAAGAGTTTAAGAAAATGTTCTATTTGTTTGAATTCTCGTATATACGTATTTATTGAGATACGCCCCTGAAGAAGTGTCTGTGTGAGACAAAACGCGTCGGTTATTCTATCTTGTTCTGATGTGACCTCCATTCTACATTACTGGAAGGAGGTTATCACACTAAGAAATATCTGTACATCTGTGCGATATCAGACCCCCATTGTGTATGGTAGGGGGCTGATATCTTGAATTATATCTATGTGAACATAGGGGGTAATTCCAAGTTGATCGCAGCAGGAAAGTTTTTAGCAGTTGGGCAAAACCATGTGCACTGCAGGGGAGGCAGATATAACATGTGCAGAGAGAGTTAGATTTGGGTGGGGTGTGTTCAAACTGAAATCTAAATTGCAGTGTAAAAACAAGCAGCCAGTATTTACCCTGCACAGAAACGAAATAACCCACCCAAATCTAACTCTCTCTGCAAATGTTATGTCTGCCCCCCCCCTGCAGTGCACATGGTTTTGCACAATTGCTAACAAACTTGCTGCTACGATCAACTCAGAATTACCCCCATTGTCGTAACTTTTTAACTGTTTTTAATAAAACGTATGTTTTGGAACTTATTGTTCAGTTTATGAGGCATGTATATTAATGCTGACTGAGATTACTGATACATACAAAGAAGGGAGCCAATACTAGTCCCCTGGGGCGCCAAGTACACTACTGCTATACCTATTGTCCATTTTAGTTCTGTCTAACAGAGAACTTAGTGTCAGAAGGCAGCCATCTAGATTGTTCTCATCTAATATCTTAATATCTAATAGCGCAATAAGGGAGTCTGTGGCCTATATATATATATATATATATATATATATATATATACACTGCTCAAAAAAATAAAGGGTACACTTAAACAACACAATGTAACTCCAAGTCAATCACACTTCTGTTAAATCAAACTGTCCACTTAGGAAGCAACACTGATTGACAATCAATTTCACATGCTGTTGTGCAAATGGAATAGACAACAGGTGGAAATTATAGGCAATTAGCAAGACACCCCCCATAAAGGAGTTGTTCTGCAGGTGGTGACCACAGACCACTTCTCAGCTCCTATGCTTTCTGGCTGATGTTTTGGTCACTTTTGAAAGCTGGCGGTGCTTTCACTCTAGTGGTAGCATAAGACGGAGTCTACAACTCACACAAGTGGCTCAGGTAGTGCAGCTCATCCAGGATGGCACATCAATGCGAGCTGTGGCAAGAAGGTTTGCTGTGTCTGTCTGCATAGTGTCCAGAGCATGGAGGCGCTACCAGGAGACAGGCCAGTACATCAGGAGACATGGAGGAGGCCATAGGAGGGCAACAACCCAGCAGCAGGAACCCTACCTCCGCCTTTGTGCAAGGAGGAACAGGAGGAGCACTGCCAGAGCCCTGCAAAATGACCTCCAGCAAGCCACAAATGTGCATGTGTCTACTCAAACGATCAGAAACAGACTCCATGAGGGTGGTATGAGGGCCCGACATCCACAGGTGGGTGTTGTGCTTACAGCCCAACACCGTGCAGGACGTTTGGCATTTGCCAGAGAACACCAAGATTGGCAAATTCGCCACTGGCACCCTGTGCTCTTCACAGATGAAAGCAGGTTCTCACTGAGCACATGTGACAGATGTGACAGAGTCTGGAGACGCCATGGAGAACGTTCTGCTGCCTGCAACATCCTCCAGCATGACCAGTTTGGCAGTGGGTCAGTAATGGTGTGGAGTGGCATTTCTTTGGGGGGCCGCACAGCCCTCCATGTGCTCGCCAGAGGTAGCCTGACTGCCATTAGGTACCGAGATGAGATCCTCAGACCCCTTGTGAGACCATATGCTGATGCGGTTGGCCCTGGGTTCCTCCTAATGCAAGACAATGCTAGACTTCATGTGGCTGGAGTGTGTCAGCAGTTCCTGCAAGACGAAGGCATTGATGCTATGGACTGGCCAGCCCGTTCCCCAGACCTGAATCCAATTGAGCACATCTGGGACATCATGTCTCGCTCCATCCACCAACGCCACGTTGCACCACAGACTGTCCAGGAGTTGGCGGATGCTTTAGTCCAGGTCTGGGAGGAGATCCCTCAGGAGACCATCCGCCACCTCATCAGGAGCATGCCCAGGCATTGTAGGGAGGTCATACAGGCACGTGGAGGCCACACACACTACTGAGCCTCATTTTGACTTGTTTTAAGGACATTACATCAATGTTGGATCAGCCTGTAGTGTGTTTTTCCACTTTAATTTTGAGTGTGGCTCCAAATCCAGACCTCCTTCGGTTAATAAAATTGATTTCCATTGATAATTTTTGTGTGATTTTGTTGTCAGCACATTCAACTATGTAAAGAACAAAGTATTTAATAAGAATATTTCATTCATTCAGATCTAGGATGTGTTATTTTAGTGTTCCCTTTATTTTTTTGAGCAGTGTATATATATATATATATATATATATATATATATATTTAACTCCAATACAAATCCGGCACTCAAGGAGTCAAAAGTCATTCGCCTGTGTGCCTTTGCTGAATAAACACATGTACAATAGTTCAGAATAGTCCCCATTCAGAACAGGCACGGCACTCCAGGACTTAGTGAAAAAGCATTTATGTAGGCATTCAATCAATAATAATAATAATAATTTTATTTATATAGCGCTCTTTCTCCAATAGGACTCAAGGCGCTTAACAGATACATAGCATAATATAGTACAGAAAATAATGAAGTACATTTTCATAAAATACAGAAGCATGAAGATACTAAAAGGGACATTATGGAAATGCTTGAGTAAACAGAAATGTCTTGAGTCTACTTTTGAAGGATTCTATAGTTGGGGCCTCTCGCACTGTGCGGGGAAGTGAGTTCCATAGAGTCGGAGCCGCATGACTAAAAGCTCGACCCCCAGATGAATTACGGTAGATTCTAGGTACTGCTAAAAGTCCTTCATCTACAGATCGCAGTAATCGAGTGGGGCAGTATGGGGTCAGAAGCTGTTTCAGGTACCTTGGGCCTTGGTCATGTAATGCTTTGAAACTCAGTAAGCCAATCTTGAAGATGATTCGCCATCGTACAGGCAGCCAGTGAAGGGAGTAGAGGATGGGTGTTATGTGGCTAGAACTTGGCTGGTTGGTTAATAGCCTGGCAGCTGTGTTTTGCACCAGCTGTAAGCGCTGCAATTCTTTTGCTGGTAGACCAAGGTAGAGGGCATTACAGTAGTCTAAACGAGATGATACAACTGTATGTATGACTTTTGGCATATCATCTGAGGGAATTAAGTGCTTGATTCTGGCTATGTTCCTCAGGTGAAAGAATGAGGATTTGATTGTGGCTGATATCTGATGTTTAAGTGTCAAGCCACCATCCAGGACAACGCCAAGATTCCGCACACGATCACTGGTCTGTAATTCTGAATCCCCGAGTGTAAGTCCAGTTGGTTGGCTATGCTGTAGTCTTGTCCTTTGATGTTGCGGTCGTATCATAAGGACCTCTGTTTTATCCGGGTTCAGTCGCAGCCAACTGGCGCTCATCCACTCCTGTAGTTCAGCTAGACAGCCATTTAGGGTTGCTATTGGGTTATCAGTGCCCGGAGCAAAGGACAAGTACAGTTGTGTATCATCTGCATAGCAGTGGTAGACCAGGCCATGGCGCCTGATTATTTCGCCCAATGGGAGCATGTATACTGCAAAAAGCATGGGGGATAGTATAGAACCTTGTGGGACACCACATGGCAATGGCACTGGTGGTGATGAGTATAATCCAGATGATACTCTCTGTGACCTGCCTGTGAGTAATGATTTGAACCAGCTTAGGACTGTGCCATCCAGACCACAGAAATGTATCAGTCACTCAATCAGAAGCCCATAGTCCACGGTATCAAATGCTGCCGAGAGATCCAGAAGGATTAATATTGAAGTCACCTCTGTCTTTTGCCATCAGAAGATCATTTAACACACACACCAGTGCTATGTCTTCTCCTGAATCCTGATTGAGGATACCTGAATCAAGGTATATATACATCACCATATGGCACTAGCCATAATAACAATGCTGCATTTCGGGCCCCGCAGGGTCCCTTCGTCAGGTTCATGCAAGTGCTGTGCAAGTCTGTTCTTTTTTTCACAGCACTTGCATGAACCTTGATTGAATGCCTACATAAATGCTTTTTCACTAAGTCCTGGAGTGCCGTGCCTGTTCTGAATGGGGACTATTCTGAACTATTGTACATATATATATTGACCACCTCCTACATTTGACTTCGTCAGTGTGTAGCCCATGATGTATGTCACGTGTCATGCACTGGCTTGGTCAGAATATAAGGTGTGCGATAGGCTGTACACATATTACTCATTGCTGTCATGGGTAAAAGGGGCGATTTATCTGAGTTGCAAAAAGGGATGATTATCTGCTTTCGGTCCAAGGATGGCAGTATTTCTGAAACAACGCAGTTGTAAACTGTTCACGTGCTGCTGTGGTGAAGGTGTATCGTGAAGGAACAAATGGCACCATTGTGAATAACCGACATGGAAACTGTAGAGCACCACATGCCATTGATATGAGAGGTAAATGTCGGCTATGAAGGTGCATGAGGGCCAACCGACACGCTACAGTGGAGCAGCTCACCATAAAAATTAGCCTGGGGGCTACCAGACGTGTGTCTAAAACGACAGTTCAGCGAAGATCTAGCTGCTGTCAGTGCTGCACATGGCGGTTGCTCTGGCTGTTAGCTGGTGGTCATAATAATGTGACTCGATCGTGCGTGTTGTGTGTATATATATATATAAACAAAATGTATCTATATAACAGTTTGTTATATCCTAACACTGCTTGAAATGTCGATGCCGGCATCCCGACATGTATCACTACCTCTGCCGGGACTCCTGCGTGGTAAGCCATGGATGGGGGGGGGGGTTTGGTTTAGGCTGCGGAGGGAAAGTTAGGGTTAGTCTGTGGGGAAGGAAGGGTTATGGTTAGGCTAAGAGGAGGGTTAGCTAGGGCTAGGCACCCCAGGGAGAGTTAGGCTGCATGGAAGAGATGGTTAGGTTTAGGCACCACCGGGGAGGTTTGGGGTTAAGCTGCGTGTAGGGGGCGGAGTGTTTGGGTTAGGCTGCGAGAAGGGAGAGTTAGGGGGGTAAGAGGGAGGCTAAACATGCTTACCGGACTTAGGATTCTCTGCTTCGGGATGCCGGTGTCGGTCACGACCGCCGGCATTCTGTCCGCCAGGATATCATATGTATCACATATATATATATATTTATTTACTTGAAGTAATTAGTTAGTAATCATGATATTTCATTGCAGTATTTCTGCAGATGGAGCATGTTGTGCAACCTAGCGACTATACAGCTTGTCACAACATCATGATTTAAAAGAGTCCTGCCTAAGCAATGTGTGGAAATACAATACAGAATAATATATTTAACTTTTTTTGGCGTTTGTAATACATAACAATATTGAAAAGTGTCAGTCTGTTGTGGTATAGCAACTATTGTTTATTATGGTTACTCTGTTGGTTTTTACCTCCAAGGTACTTCACTAATATAAAACAAGATGCTTAGTAGATGTACTCAGGATGTACTCAAGATATCAATATTTGTAGGCATAAATAATGGGTAATAATGATTAAAAACATAGGCACGTTTATATTCACTCCAGCAGATAAGCTATTCAAAAAGTGACTTCGCTGGAGAACAGAGTTGTCTTAATTGTTTGCTTCTTTTATTTTTGCAGATGTATCGAGGTCCTTTTCATCTACTTCAATGCGGGTAAAGTGGAAGAACCATATGTCAGCATCACCAGAAAGAGACAGTTGCCCAAAGGAGGTTGTAGTGATGAAGTGGAAAAGGAAATGGGACAAGTGGAAAGAAAACTCTTCATACACAGATCTGCATTCAGCCGGGCCTCTGTAATCCAAGCTTTCCTTGGATCAGCACCTCAGCTGACCCTTCAGCTATATATATCTGTATTGCAGCAAAATGTGCCAATATCACTTTGTAAGTAAACACTTGATAGCAACAGCTCATAGCTATAGTAAAGTTTTACCTTGAGCTTATATCAGACATTCCCTATAAGTTAAAAGCATTAGCATAGATAAAAATAGATGACATTTTGTAAAGTATTTTTTTTTTACCTGTCACAGTCGTGATAAGTGCACAGTTGCTGAGGTATATTTTGTTGACATGATCATAATGTCCACATGCACTATGGCAACATGTTTGACATGTCGACTTTGACCACATCGGTATTCATTATGTTGATACTGATAAAATGTCAACATGATTAGAATGTTGACAAAACGTCCCTAGTGGTTTAGTGGACACCACTGGTCAGGAGGCTTTAGCGGTGTCTTTCGGGTCCAGCTGTGATGTTCTCATGACTTACGTCTAATTATGCAGCGCTTTTGACAGTAAGGATTGCACTAACCCTGCCCCTAGTGCCTAACCCTAACCTCCCCTGCCATAGCCTAATCCTAACTCTCCCCCTAGTGCCTAACCCTAACCTCCCCTGCTATAGCCTAACCCTAGCCCTCCTCCTAGTGCCTACCTCTACCCTCCACTCCCAAAGCCTGATCCTAACCCTCCTCCTAGTGCCTAGTCCAAACCTCCCCTGCCTTAGCCTAGCCTTCCTCCTAGTGCCTAACTCTTACCCTCCACTCCTGTAACCTGATCCTAACTCTCCCCCTAGTGCCCTACCTTAACCTCCACTCCCATGACCTGATCCTAACCCTCCTAGTGCCTAACTCTACCCTCCACTCATGTAGCCTAATCCTAACCCCCCCTCCTAGTGCCTAACCCAAGCCTCCCCTGCCTTAATCTAACCCTCCTCCTAGTGCCTAACTCTACCCTCCACTCCCATATTCTGATCCTAACCCCCCTCCTCAAAGTGCCTAACCCTAACCTCCACTCCGTAGCCTGATCCTAACTCTAACCTCCACTCACGTAACCTGATCCTAACCTTTCCCTTAGTGCCTAACCCTAACCTCCATTCCCGTAACCTGATCCTAACCCTCCTCCTAGTGCCTAATGATAACCCTCTGATCCATGCAGAATGTCAACTTTCATGACACTTCAACAACGTTAACATAACTGTCGACATTGAGCACAGTTGTTACGTAAAGGTTACCTGAATGCTTATAGCATGATAAAAAGGAATGACCCCTGTCTAGGGGCACCATGGCTCTGGCATGCATGCATGCTAGTCAGGCTGTGAGTTATTACCAGGATAGCATGCTAAACAGTATGACCTGTTTGGTAGATTTAATCCTGCCACCCCTCTACGCAATGTCGGCATTCCACAGAAACAATGGTGTGGTGCCAAGGGCACACGTTACTAATCCCTTAATAATACACTTTTGATTTTTGTAATTTAGAACATAGAATTTTCTAGTCCTTGGGTATAAACAGTAATTGCTATGCCAACAGACACTGAAATTAGTGTTCGAGTATATGCAGTAAATACCGGATTTGTTTGCCATGATCAGAGAGGCTTATTAAAGTAGTAAATGGGAATTAAACGGGATGTAGCTGGCATACGACAGCTGTCAGAATACCAGTGCCGGAATCCCGACAGCCGGGCTCCAGAATGTAAGTATGTCTGAAAGGGTTAGGGTTAGGCTACACAGGGAGGGTTAGAGTTAGGCTGCAGGGGGAGGGGGGGGGGGGATAGATTGGTTAGGGTTAGGCTGCAGGGGGAGGGTTAGGGTTACGCTGCGAGGGGGAGGGTAGGAGTCAGGCTGCAGGAGAGGAGGGTTAGGGTTAGCCTAGGAGAAAGGGTTAGGGTTAGACTGCGGGAAGAGAGGGTTAGAGGTAGGGTTAGTTTAGTTGCTGCCACCTGTCGGGATTTTGGCAGTCGGGATGCCGGTGTCAGTGTTCTGACCGCCAGCACCCTCACTGCTGGTATCCCGTACCCAACCCAAATTAAACAGGTGTGTGGTAGAGGGCCTAATTCAGATCTGTTCGCTCGCTAGCTATTTTTTGCAATGCTGCGAACAGATAGACGCCGCCTATAGGGGAGTGTATTTAAGCTTTGCAAGTGTGCGAACGCATGTGCAGCAGCCTTGTACAAAAACAGCTTGTGCAGTTTCTGAGTAGCTCTGAACTTACTCAGCCGCTGCGATCAATTCAGCCTATTCGAGCCCGGAATCGACGTCAGACACCCACCCTGCAAACGCTTTGACCCGCCTGCGTTTTTCCAACCACTCCCAGAAAACGGTCAGTTGCCACCCACAAACACCCTCTTCCTGTCAATCTCCTTGAGAACGGCTGTGCGAATGGTTTCTTCGCTAGAACCAGTGCACAATAACGATCCGCTTTGTAACCATACGGTGCACCTGCGCATTGTGGTGCATTCGCATGCGCAGTAGTTACCTGATCCCTGCGCAGCGAAAAATGCTAGCGAGCGAACAGATCTGCATTAGGCCCATAGACTTAATAATTTCTATCACTTAAGAAATTTAGAAAAAACTGCTTTTGAATATTTAGAAATATAGAATTCCCCAATAATATATACATTCCCTTTAATTATATAGTTGGCTACATGTAGCTAAGCTAATAGTGTACGTTAATATTACCATTTGTCAAATTGTGATGTCAAACTGAGAAATAGTTGACAAAATGAAACATTTTATTATACAAATGAATTTGTGTGATAGCATTGTGATATGTCAGTCAGTTTTGGGTTCAGTTTGGTCATTTTCTAAGCATTTTGTGCAGCTCAAAATAACAGACAAAGACTGGTAACTGCGCATTTTCCAAATAATACCAGGGTACTTGACAGCATTATTGGATTGCTCTTGGTGCCCAAGCATGTGTTTAAATGACTGGTTCTACCTCTCTGCCTAGATTTTAATAAAGTATATTTTGGTGCAAACATTGTACAAATGCAGTGGCTGCTGTCCAAACAGTTAAGAGTTGTTCAGGGCACGAGGAAATGTCACTATTAGGTTTACTGTAGATTGAGCAAACAATACATTTGACTTTTGGGCATCTATTACTAATATCTGGGCAGTTCGCCTTTGTATTTTGGGCTGCATATTAGTTCCAGTTTGGCCTAACTGATTAACATCCAGGAGTAATTGAGAATGTGCTGTTTAATATAAAAGTAATTAATGCATTAAAATGATCTTATAATTTCAGGCATCTTTATGAGCATTTCCTTGCTGTCCATTGTGTATGGGGCATTACGGTGCAACATCCTGGCCATTAAAATCAAGTATGATGACTATGATATAAGCGTTAGACCAGCTGCCTACATCTGCATATTCTTATGGCGGAGCTTTGAGATTTCCACCAGAGTTGTGGTACTGGTCCTTTTCAGCTCCGTCCTGCAAATATGGACTCTGCCAGTGGTGCTATTGAACTTCATTGTGTTTTTCTTGTACCCTTGGATTCTCTTCTGGCAGAGTAAGTCTCCCTTTCCTGAAAACATAGAGAAGGCATTGACGAGAGTTGGCACCACCATGGTGCTCTGCTTCCTCACCTTTCTGTATGCAGGCATCAACATTTTCTGTTGGTCTGCGGTACAACTCAAGCTCAATGACTCAGACTTAATCAACAAGTCTCAAAACTGGTACCGCATGGCTGTGTACTACATGTTAAGATTTATTGAGAATGCTGTCCTGTTGCTGCTGTGGTATATGTACAGAACAGATGTTTACATGTATGTATGTGCCCCATTACTAGTGCTGCAGCTGCTGATTGTATACTGTATGGCGGTTCTGTTCATGCTCATCTTCTATCAGTTTTGCCATCCTTGCAAGAAATTATTTTCCTCAAGCATCTCACAAGGGCTACTATCATGCTTCAAGTTCCTGTGTTACCTCTGTATACCATCAAAAGATCCAAACAATAGGGACACGTTTAGGGCCAAACTATCAGATAGTTCTGATATCAATGAGCACCCAAGTTGTAAGGCTGTGGATGCTCAAAATGGAAATACACATCAGGATGCATCCTCCAGTGCATAACATTGGACTCACTGGAGGGAGACTCATTGTATGTCCCCACCTATAGGAACTGTATGTGACCTGCAGGCTTTAATGCATCTATAGTACTTTATATACTGTAGGGCTATACATTGAAGCTAAAATGAGATGTTTCCCTGGGGTGTAGGGGAGATATCTGTTCCCATAAAGAAGCAGATTTGTCATACTGTATCCGCACCAAGAATGAAGAACATGGTTAGAACACAAAAACAGAACTAAAAATAACCGGGCATAAACTCGCTATAATGTATTTGATATATTGGAATTCCAGAGGTATCATAAATATATTGTTAGTGACAAATAAACCAAACCGTGCTGAAACCCTGAGGACTCCAAATGTTGCACATATTCAGTACGTCCACCTTGTCAATCCACACATATGTGCTGAAAATGTTTGATGGGCTATAATCTGACATCATGATTATATAAACCAAAAAGGGATGAAGTTTAGCTCCTTTAATACATTATGGTACGTTGGCAAAATAAAGTATACTTTATTTTGGGACTGGAACCAATTTAGGAATATTCCGAGATGTCTACATTTTTCAATGAATACCTGGATAAAAGTATGGAGGCTCTTGCTTGGTGCAAATATTTGGGGATTTTTCCAATTATTTTGATAACTGATTATATATATATAAAACAGGGTTTTGAAAATGTCTTGTCCACATTGAAACTTTGGTTTAGTCTAGCCCAGTGGTTCCCAAACTTTTTTGAAACATGGCGCCCTAGAGCATCAGAATTGTTTTCACGGTGCTCCTAGGCCAAAGGTTTCTTATTGAGAAATTTAGAAATATTGAATTAAGTAAATTCTGTTTATATGTTATCCTTAGGTTCAATTGTGTGGTGAAGGACAGGATTCACATCTGTTTGTCCACATAATTTATGATTAGCAGGCACCAGCACTGGTTTTGTCTATTACATTGACCAATAATAAATTGAATTGGCCCTGTACCACCAACAGAGGGCACCTCTACAAATGCCCTGAGACACCCCAGGGTGCCACCGCACACAGTTTGAGGACCACTGGTCTAGCCATTGTGTCCCGTCATTATTGTACCTGAATGATGCCACTTTGCAGTGTTTGTAACAGTCCAGTACATTTGCCTCTGTTCCTAGGAGAGTGCCACTGGATTCTGCGGTTGTGTAGATGCAGTACACATTTATATATATTACTGTATTTGCTTTGCTTCCACCATAAACCAAATGGCCTTTATTTTTCAAAAATAGTTATACACTAATATATAGACATTCCTCCGGGTTCAATATATATATGTCAGACATTTATTAAGTCAACATGTTTGTAATGTCAACGTTTAGCATGTTGACAGTTATGTTATGTCAACATACTGGGCCTGAATCAGATGTGGTTGGAGGGTTCTGCGCTGTGCATTACTTGGAAGCAGGTATGGTAATGTAGCATGAGGTGTCTGGTGTAAAGAGATGACCCCACATGCATGTGTGATCCAGTGCCGCATCCTTGGATACAGCATCGGCTTATCTGCAACTCCATTGGCTGGCTTAGTGATCCATGAGGTGACGCAAACCGGCCAGTGCAGCTCCAAGAGGCAAGGAAATCTCCATCGGAAGATGGAGACCATGCCACGGAACTCTCCTAAAAACGGAGGTGATGTGCCTCCATTTTGGGTGCAGACTGTCAATCAATTGATGTCTGCGCCGCTCTGCTTCTGATGATGCAGGACCCGTAATGAATATGTGCAGTACAGGTCCTGCACTTGCGCAAAGAACACAACGTCAGTACTTTGCAACATGTGCCCTAACAGCGTCAGGATGTGAATCAGGCACACTGTTTTTCTTGTCATTCTGTCCGTAACGTTATTGCTGGCTATAAAGACAATCTTAACCCTAACCGTAAGCGTCATGGAAATGTCAACAATTTAACTGTCTACATTCTGTCAATGACAACATTTGCAGGTGTCGAAATGAATGATATCAATAATTTAACCATGTCGACATCATCAATGTTGACCTGCTATCGAAATTATGAATGACAAACTGGTGAACAGAGACATGGTGACTGCATACCCTTCTTCCACATGGCCATGTGGTTGGGATGTACAGATGGAGCCATGCTAGCCGTGGCTCAGTCTGTGCCTGGGCGCGCCCGCCCAGGTGCACCTAGTGACTACAGGCGTCTCCAGCCGGGCACGCGCGCCCCATTCACTAGAATGGGAGAGCGTCTCCGTCCGTCCAGGCGGACAGAGACGCTCTCCCATTCATAGAATGGGAGAGCGTCTCTGTGCACTCCCAGCGTGACTAGGCAAATGGATCGCCTAGTCACGCCTGGAGTGCACGCATGTGATGGAGCTGCCACAGGTGAGCGTGGCTCTGTGTAATACTGGGTCACTGAATTATGTAGGTTGGCTACCTGTAGATCTACTGTGTAATTCCCAGTAATGAGTTCTTTATAAAGACCTTATTGGCTTATGTGCAGAGACCTCATAACATTAGCCACCCAATAGGAAGTGTTGGATATAATATTATTCTGGATTAAATAAATAGGAATCCTTGCTCTAAATAATGAGTGCCATATGCAGTATAGCATTATAGCTAGGGATGGCCATCGACCATCGATGATTCATAATAATTGATGGTTTATGTCCAATGTTGAATGTTTTTGCCATCAATGGAGGAGACCAGATGGCGTCCCTACATCGATGGCACAGTATAACCAATTTGGAGTTTTTCTACATGGTGCAGAGACATGGAGCATAGCTGCACCCACAATGCCCCGCCCCAAGTTCTGATTGGCCCCAGAGGAACAAGAATGACCATCAGATGGTGAAACCATCGATAGTCATCCATTGCATATTTAACAACCATCAATGTCAACTTGCCATATTGCCATCGATGGTGAACACACCGATGGCCATCCCTAATCATAGCAGGCAAAAGGAAGATATTCTCTAAAGTGGCATACTGAAATAAGTGTCCCAACAAACCTAGAACTGTTGTATCTCCTATCAGATCAGTTTCTTGTTATGGTGTTAAAATGGACATGTTTGTAATAGGACAGAAATAATTTCCTGTTATTCTCATTAGGTTTTAAAAACATGTTTGAATAGTAAAGCTGGGTACACACTGGCCCATCGCGGGTCCGTCGACTAGTGTGTACAAGCGATAGGTCTGTGAACTCTGTCATTCACAGACCTATCACGTCGGCCCTGCTGCACAGCTGACGACCAATATATCGTTAGATATATTGACCACCCGTACACAAGCTGCAGCAGCCGGCGCTGACTGACAGCTGAACTGGGCGGGCGTGCCCGATGGATCGGGCAGTATGTATGCACAGCACACTGCCCGATCCGGCTTTAGATATATCTGCAGATCAATTGATCTGCAGATATATCTTTAGGTGTGTACCCAGCATAAAGTAGGAAGAGGAGTTTGTTTTACTAACATATTTATTTATGAATTATTTGTATTCTATCTCTATAGATGGGGCAGGTGTAAAATATACAGAAAGATTTTTTTTTGAGATGGGTGTGTCAAATCTCAAATCTAGATTGCCGTGTCCAATCTCAAGTAAAAAATGCTGTCTAAAATTAAAGCAGTCCAGCATTTGTGGGTTACATGCAAAAGCAGTCAGTACTTACCCTGCATGCAGAAAAAGAAATAAATGTATTTGCAGCCCTTGTATTGTAGCATAGTTGGACCAGGTGCAGTTACTTTTTTTACTTTACTCCCAACTCAGAATAAGGCCCATTCTGCCCTCCCACCCATATGTGGAAGCAGAGCAGCCCCAATAGGGGTGCGGTCTGATTATGGGGATGGTGTTTGTTGAGGGGGCGGGATCCCTCTTCATAGGGTCTGATTGTACACAAGTGTGGCCTTCCATGTTTCTTTTGCTGCAGATCGGGGACGGATTGGAAACTAAAAGGGGCCCTGTAAAATTTTGTAGAAGTGGCCCGACATGGGCATACCGGCGGCTAGCCATGGCAGCAGCACTGGATGGCAGAGTTTCTGTACTACAGAGATGGAATAACACAATGAATGGGACAATGCAGTGTACAAAGTGCAGTGGGCTGCCTGCCATGTGGGGGGTGGGGCCACATCCAACACACATAACAGGCCCCACATACCCGTTGGCCTACCAGTAATCTTCCTGGTGAGCCCTATCAGGACCATCTTAACAGCAGTGTAGGCCCCTGGACAAAACAGTGCTCTGGGGCCCTACCCATCCTCCAGCGGTAGGGGTGGGGGGTGCTATCAGCTTTGATGTCCCGCAGGCAGTAGGGGGTGTTCTTTCTTCCGCTCAGCATGTAGGAACCGGTGCAGTAATTTTTGCTAATTACTCCTTTACTGCACAGATGGTGGGAGATGGGGCAGGAGGAACACTAAACTGTAGAAGGGAGCATTGGGCTGAATGACTTCCAGGGAGGTAGGGGGTGTTTAATACACAAAGGAGGGGTGGATAGTGGAGTGGGCTTAATATTCATCATCAGGTAGGAGGGCAGCTTGCTTGACTGCAGATATCTCCAGTTCCTGGAAATAGATTGCTTAGCTTTCAATGGAGTCAAAAACCAGGTCAGGAGGTTCTGGGGACTTGGGGATCAGAGTTTGCGGAGGCAGAGCAATCTACCGCTGAAAGTATAAAACCACATACCAGGCATGAAGAACTTGAGCAGGGACCAGCTGCTGGAAGACTGGTATCTCTGGTTCTGGGCATAGTAGAGACAAGCTGCCAATGTCCACCAAAAGGGCAGAGTCCCAGCTTTTAGAGTGTACCCTCAAAAAAACTCTAAGTCAGACAGAACCCAAGATATCTGGCTGGGAATTGCAATAAAAAGGCTTGGATGGGAACCACTCCTTTGAAGTCGGATTTCCCCAGGGCTGAGTTTCAAGAATCTGGTACCCCTGGAAAAATGGTTGTCAGCCTAGGGATCTAATACTCATAGGGCCCATGGGCAACTGCCCATTGAGCCCATATGAAAAGACGGCCCTGAGCCCAATGGCTAATCCGCCCCTGTATGGAAAACTTATGTTTTGCATTGTATTGGATAGCTTTGTCTGGTGATTGCACCTGATCACCAGAAAATAAGCATTACGGGGCCCAATCATTTGAAAGGAACCCCCTCTTTCAACTGAAGGTTCCCCTGAATTTTAAAATGCCAGGTTGGGGAATATATTCCCCATCCCTGGGCCCCACAAATAAAATCTCCTGTAGTGTAGGGGTTAATGCTTGGTGATCAGACTGGTTGAAATAGGATACTCCACTCTTTCTAATGAGGGTTTCCCCATCTTCATAGCTGTAATTTTGGTGTAGATATATAATGGTCTCCCACCATTCTCTTTTTTCCCCCCACAAAAGTCTTAGTTGCCAACAGCACTTCTGGGGTCAGTGCTCGATCAGAGCAAGTCCAATGTGGAAGGGTATTTTATTTTTTAATAGCAGTGAACAATGAAGCAGACAATGGAATGAAAATTGTCGGCCGCAGGTTTAATATACATGGATGATGAGATCCACTGCAACAAAGGGGTTATAATAGAATAAGACTTGTATAAAGAGATCTGCTACTTAGGTCATATGATCATCATTTAACAGAAGAGTACTCATGACTAGGATGCTGCACAGAGGGGAATTATTTGGGGCAATGTCAGTCTGGTCCAGTAATACCTTTGCCTATTCACTGTGTTGTCTCCACTGTCAATCATCACTTATAAATGTCACCCTATTTATAATCTATATTTAGTTTACCATTACAGAAGCTAGCAAATCATTACTTTTACTATTTAAAACTCTTACAGCTCATTCATTAATTGTATCTAACAGTTCTTTTACTTTGAAGATGTCAAGAAATAGAAATTCATGTTGCCACACGGCTACTGGTAAACAGAGTAATAATAAAAAATACCTTTTACATGTTCGACAGTGATAAACAATGAATCCAAAATGTATCTTTTTTCATAATGACATAAAAAGATCTAGCTGAATAGAACTCTGTATAATATAATATAACTCTGTATAATCTTAACCACGTGTATAAAATAAATGAATTTACAACAGAAAATGTGTTATACTTATGAAAAAATAAACAAATGAGGAGTGTACAAAATACACATTCACTGTCTACAAATTACTATGATGCTAAAAACAAAACGTGTCCAAGGAGGTTATTTCTGAAAATGGTTTACAGTCCACTTTTTTTTACTTGTGACTTTTTTTTATCATTATGGTTAACATCTATCAACAATTTTATGACATGTATTGTATTATAATTGGTGACTTAACTGTAGAAGGTTCCGATCAACATTCCTAAACATTTACTTGAAATGTACGTGTAAACTACCAGTACTTCAATGGGGCTGGGATTATAGGCGTCTGGTTGTAAAACCCTGTGCTTCTGGTCGCTGTGCCCCTGTAGTTTTGCCCCCTGTAGAGTTGTGTCCCCAGTAGCTGTGCCTCCAGTAGTTTTGCCCCCTGTAGCTGTGCCCTCAGTAGTTATGCCTCCAGTAGTTTTGCCCCCAGTACTGTGCCCTCAGTAGTTGTGCCCCCATTAGGTTTGCCCCCAGTACTGTGCCCCCTGTAGCTGTGCCCCAGTAGCTGTGCCCCCAGTACTGTGCCCTCAGTAGTTGTGTCCCCAGTAGCTGTGCCTCCAGTAGTTTTGCCCCCTGTAGCTGTGCCCTCAGTAGTTATGCCTCCAGTAGTTTTGCCCCCAGTACTGTGCCCCCATTAGGTTTGCCCCCAGTACTGTGCCCCCTGTAGCTGTGCCCCCAGTAGCTGTGCCCCCAGTACTGTGCCCTCAGTAGTTGTGCCCCCAGTAGTTGTGTCTCCAGTAGTTTTGCCCCCAGTAGTTGTGCCCCCTATAGCTGTGCCCCCTGTATTAATGCCCCTAGAAGCGCCGCTTACAAAAAAAATTCAAAACAAAAAATATATAAATACAAAAAAAAAATACTCACCAGCCCCACTCCTGCTTCCCAACCGCTGATGTCCTCCGTCTCCAGCCGCCGGCGCCGCTCCTCGGATCTATGGGAGAGACATCATGACGTCTCTCCCATAGCACTGCACAGACACTAGAGGTCAATTATGACCTCTAGCGTCTATAGCCGTTTCCACAATGCCGTCAGGTGCAACTGACGTCATCGCGCACCGCACGGCACCAGTAGAGGATCTTGCCACGGCGGCAGCGGCACCCTCGGGACAGTGGTGCCCCGGGCAAAAAGCCTGCTTGCCCGTGATAAGATCCGCTACGGATCAGCATATACAGTCAGGTCCATAAATATTGGGACATCAACACAATTCTCATATTTTGGGCTCTATGCACCACCACAATGGATTTGAAATGAAACAAATAAGATGGGCTTTAACTGCAGACTTTCCGCTTTGATTTGAGGGTATTTACATCCAAATCAGGTGAACGGTGTAGGAATTACAACGGTTTCTATATGTGCCTCCCTTATTTGGATGTAAATACCCTCAAATTGTTTGTTTCATTTCAAATCTATTGTGGTGGTTTATAGAGCCCAAAATATGAGAATTGTGTCGATGTCCCAATATTTGTGGACCTGACTGTACGTATATTTACAACCAGATGCTTTGTAAACAAACCCCTCCCTATACGTATCTATGAAACCATTACCCAGAAAGTCCCAATAACCAGATAATTGCTGCTTCTTGGTTATAATGTCAATCACAAACAAGTATTTGTAGACAGTTTCTCGAGGAAAGAATATCAGTATGGGGAAAGCTATGGGCATTTGTATAGGTAGTTTAGCACATTTTAGACATGATGCGATAAATTATAGAAAAAAGTCTTATCCAGAAGATCCCAAGTTCCCAGCATTCCATATAATACCCAGGCCTTACCATTAGCAATTTAGGCAGCAGCTTAGGACACCAAATGTTGGGGTACCTAAACACAAAGGCCTGATTTATGAGCCGGAAGTAAAGCAATAAGAACAAGTAACTTTGCACCTGTGTAAAACCATGCTGCTCTGCAGGTGGGGCAGATGTATGTGATAGATTCACTTGTGAGAAGAGTGTGTCCAAACTAAAATCTAAAGCTGGGTACACACTAAGTGATATTTTAAACAATATCGCTCGTTTTGACCCTTCTGAGTGATATCGTTTGTAACATTGTCCAATATGTACGTACTATTTTGTTAACGATGCGCGCTCATGCAGGTCACTAGCGAGGAGGTCTTCTGTCATCTATACATGCAGGTCAATTCTGGCTATGCCGTTAATGATAAAGTGCATATCGTTCAGTGTGTATGCTATGAACGACCCCCATGAAATTTCTACCCAGTAGCTGAATACCCTAGAAACGAATGGCTCCTGTATATTATTTATTGTTTGTAAAAATAGCTCAGTGTGTATGCTCACTATTGTTTGTCCAGGACTCAGGGAAGTTCAATAATATCGCTCATGGAGCATATCGTCTGGTGTGTACCCAGCTTAAACTGCAATGTCAAAAATAAAGCTGTCCAGCATGTGTTCTTCATGCAAAAGCAGGAAGCCCTATTTACCCTGCAATTATTTGCACTCCTTGCAGTGCAGCATGGTCTAATACTAGGCTGGTTTTGCCTTTTAAATGATTACTACTTTAAAACATCAGGCAGACTCACAATGCCTGCAGTTCGCTGGCTATTACATTAACCCCATGGACTGTATTATAAAATGGAGAAGTGTATCTTTGAAGCTGAAAAAATAGAATTCCTGGATCACTTACTTTCATTTGCAGGTATTACACAAACTCAACCCAAGACTGGCCTGAAGCCACTGATGTTAAAGCAATCCAGCATTTTACACATTGAGCGATCCGCCGCCGAGCTGCCCGTCGGCGGATATGGCCGACAGGCGACCCGGCGGCGGGCGGGGAGTGAAGTTTCTTCACTCCCCCCGTCACCCGGCTCCATAGAAGTGCAGGCAAATGAGATCGTTCATATTGGCCTGCATGCACAGGCGACGGGGCACCAGCGATGAACGAGCGTGGGGCCACGCATCGTTCATCGCTGGTGCCTCCACACTCAAAGATATGAACGGTATCTCGTTCATTAATGAACGAGATGATTCATATCTTTGAGTATTATCGCCCAGTATGTAGGGTCTATAAGATTGTCCAAGCTTTTACTGCCCTTACTAAAAAGGGAGCACCTTTAGTCTTGTCCACAAAAGTTCAAGCTACTTTTAGTCAACTTTAAAAAGCTTTACAGACCATCCCGGCATTGTCATCCCGATCCACAGAGTCCATTTATTTTGGCGGCTGATGCATCAGAATCAGCAGTTAGAGCTGTCATTAAGCAGTCTTATATCCTTGTGTTTACTTTTCAAAATAATGAATATCTGCTGAACAGAGTTCTATATAAATTTGGACACTGACACAATTTTTGTTATTTTAACTGTTTATTAAAACATATTCAAGCTATAGTTATATAATGAATAAGGTTTTAAAGTACAGACTACCAGTTTTAATTTGAGGGTATTCGCATCCAAATTGGAGGAAGGGTTTAGGATTTACATCTGTTTGATATTTAGCCCCTTTGATTTTCAAGGGACCAAAGTAATTTGACTGTTGCCTCAAGAGCTGTTTCGGGGACAGGTGTTTGCTATTCCTTCATTGGTGGAAATTTACTAAGCTCCTGATTCCGTTCTAGTTTGGTTTTTTTTTCTAAGTATGATCTCGGGTATTTACTAAACACAAATCTCGGCAGTATTGAGGCTATTCGTATTGAGATACACAGTCGTCCAAAAAAATATGAATCAATAGACCATCGGTCAAACCTGGTTGTTATTTTATACAACACGGAAATTTACTAAGAATTTGTATTTTCAATCACTGCCGACAATAGCCAAACACTGCCTGGAAAGCATATAATTCGTTAAAAAATGAAACTTTCAAATAGACCAGCTTCTGGCTGGCATGTTTAGATAGTCATGCACGGATCAGTGAGATCCGTGCATGAATCTCTGTGGAAAAGTATGTAAAAAGTGTTAAAATTAAACAAAAGGGGTCTCCCCTCCTAAGCATAACCAGCCTCGGGCTCTTTAAACCGGCCCTGGTTGTTTAAATACTGGGAAAATGTGAGTTAATTGAGGTCCCCCACAAGAGTGACCTCGATTAACATCGCGGTTAGCCGCAGACCGCAATTTTCCCACCATTGACTATAATGGAGGACCGCGAACCTCCATTATAACCAGTGCGCTCTGCCTGATTGACAGGCCAGGAGCGCACAGCCAATCAGGATAGCACTATGACGCGGCGCTCCCTGATTGGCTGCCGGGTCCTCTAGTGACAGGAGTCACTGGGTTCCCGGCATTCAGGGAAAGGAGTTCCATGTGTAAACATGGAATCCCTCTAGTGGTGTTTTTTGTTTTTCTAACCCTGTGGATGCCTACTTGGACTGAAGAGGACCAATCTTCACTGGATAATAGGTGAGTATTTAATTGTTTTTTTTTTATAGGTACCCCAAGGGATTCTACGGTGACAAGGGGACCGACGGGCTCCGTGGGACACTAGGTAAGTATGTGTCAGTGTGTAAGTGTGCATGTATGTGAAATTAAACTTATACTTTCACGGTGTGTGTGTTTTGTTTTTATTTGGGTATTTCTTTTGCTGTGGAACTACAGGTACCAGCGGGCCCGTTATTTCCCTGCATGCTGGTACTTGTGGTTCTCCAAGTACCAGCAAGTGGGGTAGGTTTGCTGGGACTTGTAGTTCCACAACATAGGACAATATTCTTCTTTTTACACAATTTTGGCTATCAGCCCCCCATTCACCACCCAAGCATGGGGGAAGGACAGCCTCGGGCCTCTCCCCTGGCCCTTGGGTGCCTGGAGAGGGGGGACCCCTTGATTTAAGGGGTCCCCACTTCCCCAGGGAACCCTGACCAGGGGTGACTAGTTGGGGGGATTGATGCTTTGGCAGCAGGTACTTATATAAAAGTGTCCCCCGCCTGCGGCATCGTCTCCGTGGCTAGTGGAGCCCGGTGCTGGTTTTAAAAATACGGGGGATCCCCATATTTTTGGAACCAGGACCAGCCAAAGAGCCCGGTGCTGGTTGTTTAAATACGGGAAACCCTACACTATTTTTTGCCAGTATTTAAACAACTAGGACCGGCTCAAAGAGCACGGGGCTGGTTATGCTTAGGAGGGGGACCTCACGCAATTTTTGTAAACATTTTTTACTCTTTCTATACTGTACACAATGAAGCCGTGCACGGATCTCACTGAGCTGGCCGGGCTTCATTGTGTTAAGTCCGGCAGTATTTTACTATTCTCTCCTGTAAAACACTGCCTGTAATATAAATTACACCGATATCTGTGAATTCGAATTGAAAAAACATGGTAGCAAGGGCGTAGCTACCATAGGTGCAGGCAGTGCAGCTGCTATGGGGCCCAGACCTGAGAGGGGCCTACCTTCACTGTCAAAGTTACATGTGTTATATACATTTTTCGCCATTGGTTGGTACATAGGGGTCCTTTTAAACTTTATCCTTGGGCCTGCAATATATGTACGTATGCCCCTGGATCTGCTCATTGTAGTGTATAAAATGAACTGGAGGGCATTTTAATGTTATATAATATGAACCACGGCACTGTAATAAGGCACAATATGAATGGGGAGCACTATATATCATAATGTGAATTGGGGGTACTGTGCGGCATAATGTGTCCTGGCAGCTCTGAAATGTGACGTAGGATGAACTTAAGCACTACTATGATTTATAAAAGAAACTAGGGCACTACTATTGGGCATAACATTAAATAAGGCTCTACTATGGTTCAGACAATGAACTAGAGCACTATTATAGGGCATAAAATGAACAACTGCTGCAGAGAAGTGTCTCAGAAGCATCGGGACTGGGGCCCCTTCAAAATGTTGCTATGGGGCCCACAAAGTTCTGGCTGCGCCCCTGCATGGTAGTTTAGTAAATGATCGTGTTTTTTCTCAAAAAGTTGCATTCTCACACTGCTGATGTCAGCCGAGATTGATCTCGGCTAAAATCGGCAGAAATGAGAATCTTAGTAAATATACCCCATTATGTCTTTATCAAATGAGCTGATGAAAGGGCTGGAGTTAATACCAAGTGTAGCATTTGTGTTTGGAAACTGCTGCTGTGAATCCATAACGTGGTCAAAGGCTTCAAAAATAACAAAAAAAAAATCATTTGAGAGATAGTGCTTACCTTAGGAGTGGCCAAATCAACAGTTTGGGATATTCGGAGAACAAAAGAACGCACAGGTGAGCTCAGCAACACAAAAAGGCCCGGATGTCCATGGAAGACAACAGTGGTGTATGATTGCAGGATCCTTTCCACGTTAAAGTAAAACCCATTCACAACATCCAACTAAGTGAAGAACGCTCTACAGGACATAGGCATATAATTTTCCATCTACCATAAAGAGAAGACTTCACAAAAGCAAATAAAGAGGGTTTACCACAAGGTGCAAAGCATACATAAACCTCAAGAATAGAAAGGCCAGATTAAACTTTGCCAAGCCAACCCAGCATTATTTGGACAGATGAAACGAAGATCAACCTTTGCTAGAGTATTGGTTCTGGAGGGGGCGTGGCCAAATCCTGGATGCATCGCCATGCCCCTTGCAAGATCCTAGGCACCCTGCAAGGCTCTTGCAGGGGTTCCTCGGGTTTGCGTTCCAGGATCAAATCAAGTTATTTATGGTCAAAGTGATAAGCAAAACCTGTGCTAGTGGTTGGTTTCATAAAACATGAGGACAATCAGAAGCACAACTTTACACCACCATGTAACTAACCCTATGGATGACAGAAAGGCACAATTTACTTAATTTCAAATATATATTTTAAATTATGAATAAACAACTTTCATTCTAGGGGTGCCGTGAAAAAATGCTTTGGGAACCACTACACTAGAGTGACAATCTGCAGCCATTTGGGGACGGGGAGGGGCTACAATGGCCTCCATTTCCCAAAACGTGATGAGTCCAGGATCTCTGCCAGAAGACTGTGATTTCCTGGTCTCTTTGTAGCAATTCTGGAGGCCGGCTCGCAGTGATGCCTCCTCCAACCACATCTGAATCATGCCTACTGTGTGATGTGTTTGGGGTGGTACTGGGAACATTTAGTGTCGAATACTGCTAGCAAGCAAATATATTGCGGAATACTGCTGAAAGTTTTTATTTGCCCAACACTAATAAGTAACATTAATTTCTGCAGGCGCTGAAACGCATACTGTGTTATGGTGCCCATACACTTGTGAGATAATCGGTGCTAACCTTCAATTTTGACAGCATCTGTGAGAGAAATCGAAGGATTGTATGCACATTTTAGGTACCTTTTCGATGCGCTGCGCAGGCACGCCAGTCGAATCTCACGTCTCAAGATAGTATGTGCTGCACTTAATATTTATCGAATCACAGTGCGATCGCATGTGTTTTTAAAAACACATGCTATATATCGCACTGCGGTGACGTGCCCATCACATGATTACCATGCGATCTATTGCATGATCGCATGGTAATCACTTTGGCAGTTCAGGTGCGATTTTCATCGCACCTGAACTGCCGGTGCGATGCCCCGCGGTGTCCTGTCGCGGGGCACCGCACAAGTGTATGGGCACCATAAGAGCTGAAAATAGAAATAAGTTGAAATCATTGTACTACAGTATTTACTATTATGAAGTTGCTATACAAACGTACCATGTACAAAAATAACTGTAGAAACGGATTTACAAAATTCTGGAGAAAAAAAAAATCAGCAATAAAATAACAGATGTAAAAATGTTGCATATATGCTTTTCTATTTACATCTATTTGCAAAAAAAGAATAATAATACCAACAGAAACCACAAGATGGGGCAAAAAGACAATAAATGTAAAAGAGTAAAAGCAAAAAGGTAATATAGAAAACATGATCACTGAGATATTCACTAAGTCGATTGTGATATCGACAGTCAAAATGTCAGTACTAAAAGGTGGACAATCATGATGTCGATATCGGTAAAATCATTAATGTTGACACCTGGAAAATGTCGACACTGGCTCAAAATGCATTGTCAAAATGTTAACATATGCATTAGGCTTAGGGTCAGCGTTAGAGAATCAGAGTAAACACACTGTCAACTATTCAAGAATATCGTGTAAACAGAATATTTGCACAACAAGTTGTAGCGCTCACCAATTACCATGACCCCCCACGTGCATATTAAACATAATGGTGGGAAATAAAAACATTCACCCTTAATAGGATGATAGTCCTCAATAGAACATCAAAATGGATGGAGGGTTCTTTTTTTCTCCTGAGAGATCCTTTTTTTCTTTACATAGAGGGTACAGGCAGGACTAAATAATCCTTTTTAAGACCTGAAAAGATAAATACCTCTTTTCCCAATAGAATAAGAGGTATTAAAAGCAACAGACCATAGTGTAGTAGTTTAAAAAGACACGCACAGTTTTTAATGCCACAGATTAAACTCACAGGATAAAAGAATGAAAACAGCATAACATGAAAGATTTAATCAAATGGCACATCGGACATATCACCATGAGGATCCCAGGACCACAGATGTAAGAAGTGTGGAGTACTGACTGGCTTTCCGGATGCCAGGCAGCATACAGGATCAGTCCCCAGGCAGTTTGTTCAAAGTCCGTATGTGTCAAAGTCAGTTACAAAATGCAAAAAGAACCACGCTTAACGCGTATCGGACGTCAAGTCCTTCATCAGAAGCGTGGTTCATTGTCTCCGGTATTCCGTTTATAAAGGCACATCTATTGGTGGTAGACTCAGGTGTCCTCAATTCCCCATTGAACTTCGCGCTCCTGGAGAGGCGCATGCGCCGCCGTCGTCACTGACTGGAACCGGAAATACCTATTGCGTTCCACATGCGTTCCAGGAAGTGATTTACTCGGCTCCCCATAGCAGCGGCGGTTCAGCACTATTTGCGTTCCATTTACCAGGAAATCCTAGAGGCTGTTCTCCATCACCTCAATGGGAATATCCCTTTTTTCTTCCCATGGATCTCCATGCATCAATTGAGTCTATATAGAGTCACAACAAGCAAGTCCCGGACTCATACAACAACATAAAAACGGAATGAAAAAGAACACAATTACTAATAATAATAATAGAATACAGGAAAAGCACAGATAAAATATTATGTGCACATGTGATTAGGTGAGAAAACATTTAAGTTCGAAGTCCCCATTGAGACCTTTAGGAACCAAAGTCCCCAAACGGTGTATACATTTAATCTCAGCCTGAGCAAGCCTTTTTTCCAGATCTTTCGTTCTCCATTTTTGTTGAACCACTTGCACACCCCAAAAGTTCCGCAAACAACAAGTTTTGGAGCCATGTACTTTCTTAAAATGTGAGGAGACAGTGTGAGTGTCTAGGCCCTTGCGAATGTTGTATATGTGCTCGGCCCACCTTACCCTGGCACTCCTCCCTGTTCTACCAACATAGGCGAGGCCACATACACACTCAAGCACATATACAACATTCTTTGTATGGCACGTAATAAAATCCCGAATGGGATAGATTTGGCCATTAATGGTATACTCAGTGAATTTTCTCACTGGTACATGAACCGTTTTACATATCAAACAGTCTCCGCAGCGATGGAAACCTTTCGTCCTGACACTCTGCCTTATCTCTGTATCCAAACTGCTTTTTACTAGCTGGTAGCTGCACACTAATTTTGTTGCGCACATAAATCTGCAACATTTGTCTGTTTCATTATTCAAGAATATCGACATTAGGGCCCTCATTCCAAGTTGTTCGCTCGCTAGCTACTTTTAGCAGAAATGCAAACACAAAGCCGCCGCCCTCTGGGAGTGTATTTTAGCATAGCAGAATTGCTAACGAAAGATTATCAATTGCTAACGAAAGATTAGCAATTCCGCTAATATTAGCAGAATTGCTAACGAAAGCAATTTCCTTGCAGTTTCTGAGTAGCTCCAGACCTACTCCTAGATTGCGATCACCTCAGTCCGTTTAGTTCCTGGTTTGATATCACTAACACGCCCAGCGTCCGACCAGCCACTCCTCCGTTTCTCCAGCCACTCCTGCGTTTTTACCTGGCACGCCTGCGTTTTTTAGCACACTCCCTGAAAACGTCCAGTTTCCGCCCAGAAACACCCACTTCCTGTTAATCAGCAGAGCGATTGAAAAGCTTAGTTCGCCTGTGAGTAAAATAGCATAGTTTTGTATAAATTTGCTTAGCGCATGCGCCCTGCTGTGCATACGCATGCGCAGAACTGCCGGATTTTAGCCTATTAGCAATTCTGCTAACATTAGCAGCGAGCGAACAACTCGGAATGACATTTTCATGTCGGCCTAATGAATGTCAACATTGTGACCAGAGGTATTCTAAACCCTATTTCCATATATAGTTACAAGCCAGAGTGCATAAAACCCAGTATGAAAGATCTGCTTCCCATTGTGGAGCCAAACTTTAAAATTGGGGTTGCCATGGAAATTCAGCAATGTCATCACGCCTTCCTAATAATAATCCTAAAGATGTGTCCTTATTCATCTATTATTTTTATGCCACATAGCGCAGAATGTGTGGCACATCTTTTACCTGTGCCAAGATGTGATATGGCATATTAAGTTATTACATGGTGTATTATCACTTTTGAAATGGCAGACGGGCATCTTTCTGAAACTGTGTTAAACAGCCATTGTCAAACAGTTGACGTCTAGTGTAGTTTGCTATAGGGTTGCTGCCAATTTACAATTCTTGCAACAAATGTATAATGTCGCTCTATAGTGCTACACACTGCAGGCTGTTTCATGAAACGGAGACTGACACACAATGCTTAGTGACAGGGCCATTAAGAATCGGCGGCACTGTGGATAGATGCACATCAGTACACAGAAAAAACAGGGATTCCCTGATGGCACGGTCTGCATCAATGCCCTTGGTGCGCGGATGGCCCAGCTCCTTGGTGGCATTGACATTGCATTTCCTGCATCATAGTATAGTCAACCAACATGATAGCAAGAGTAAAGCATTTTTCTAGAGGGGAGCTTAAGATCCTGATTTAGCTGAGGCTCCAGAAACCTTGTGAGCAGACAGCCTGTCCTGCTGAGACAGATGGTCCGCAGGGGTGCCAGAGATGGGATGCATTTAATTTGCCAGCTGTCTGGATCCTGGTGGTCAGAATACCGATGCCGGAATCCCGACAGCCAACAATCGGAATCCTGGCGCAACATGGCTATTCCCACTCGTGGGTGTTCACGCAGTGTGTGAGCGCAGTGGGGCAAGCACAGCAAGCCCACAAGGGGACTTGTAGCGCTTCCACCATTGCCGGCATTCTGGTTTGTGGTTTGCCGCTGTCGGGATACTGACAGTCGGCATCCCATCCACCGGCAAATCATATGTAAACCGCCAGAGATATGTACTTGTTATATTTCTTTGTACCAGTATTTCTATGTATTGGTATTGAGGCGCACTTACTATACAGCGTGTAACACTATGACTGTCTTATAGTATTTTACCATACCTTGGTCTGTTATTTCTCTCTCACAAAACTGTATATCTTTGTGTAGGTACTGAGGCTTACTGTAGCGTTTGCATAAAAATGTAGATGAATTCTTATGGGTCAGTATGTATGGTAGTTAAGAGTAGAAAAATATATCAGCACACATGGCTGTTAGCAGCAGGTATGGTTCTTAAGAGGAATAAAAATAAAAAAACCTCGTATATATGCTTTATAAGACAATCCAATGTGATTATGAGGTCTGCCTAATATAATTACAGTACATTAACCGTCCCCACTAAGGAACTGGGAAATTCATATCAACAGATGACTCCTAATGGCTTTTCAGTCTAATGATCACATGACAGTGAGAACTGGATTATACTGAACATTCCCTTTGGATAAGGAACAGACTGACAGACATTCGCTAATGCTGCTAAGCATTAATGCTGGAGGTGGTTTGTAATTAGCTCTAAAGTTTTAATATTCAATTGAAACCACAGTTTAGTGAAGTCCTACAGTATTTCTAATTAATGTTCGCTCCATTAACAAAGTTACAGTAGAATAAGCAGTAAAATAAGCACCATTAAAGAGAGATAGGACGCTGCACACAAGGTGCATGTTTATTCATGATTTTGTTTTGTCAGATTTTAATTCACATTCAGTCCATTTCTTATTCCTCCATTTGTGACCACATCGGCAGCATGAAATGAGATAAATTTGTGTGTTTTTCTCTGGCGCTATATATTAAATATATTTTCTTTAAAAATAGTTACACCAAAATTGTGCAAGCCTTGAAAAAAACATTTGTGGGCTCTGGTTGTGGTCAGATATATTCCTATATAGAGGTGATATAATCACATTTTATTGAATCACATGATAGAAGCACATACAGTATATCTGCAGTGTCTGACCACTGTCTGAGGATGTGATCCATTGCAGAGACACAAGCACTTTCTTTTATGTAAGAATTCCATTTCTATCTTTTATTTATTTTACGGTTTTCATTTTATGATTTATTCATCAACATTTGTTAGCACCTATGTTGTTTTCAAATAGATTTTTTGTGCTGTTATATATAGAGATGTGCACCGGAAATTTTTCGGGTTTTGTGTTTTGGTTTTGGATTCGGTCGTGTTTTGGCAAAACCTACCTGAAATTTTTTTTGTCGGATTCGGGTGTGTTTTGGATTCGGGTGTTTTTTTTCAAAAACCCCTCAAAAACAGCTTAAATCATAGAATTTGGGGGTCACTTTGATCCTATAGTATTATTAACCTCAATAACCATAATTTCCAATCATTTCCAGTCTATTCTGAACACCTCACAATATTATTTTTAGTCCTAAAATTTGCACTGAGGTCGCTGGATGACTAATCTAAGCGACCCAAGTGGCCGACACAAACACCTGGCCATCTAGGAGTGGCACTGCAGTGTCAGACAGGATGGCTGTGGCCGGAGAGACTAGCCAGCCACACGTGTAATGGCGTCTGCGGCACTGAAGGGGTTAACCCTCGTGCCCAGCGCCATGTTACGGACTGTTTAAAAGTTTGTTTAATTATGTGTTTTACTTTTAACATGTCATATGTAGTGCTCTGTGCACCATTGCAGGAAGACATGTTTAACTGTATCTATTTTATATTCAAGACAGGCTTGGTGTATATTTAAAGGAAAAATGCAGTTACTATAGCTGTCTGAATACGCATCTCTTATCCTCTGGAAATAGGAAGGGGCATGCTAAGGGCCCTGTACTAGCAGTGAGGTGTGAAGGACAATACCTTTTGATGTGTAAGTTCCTTAGAGAGAGATGCTAATCATTGGGTTTATGGGCTTGGATTTGATATACGATCCCTGAATGGAAGTTAAAGGAAGGAAGACCGTTTGTTTGTATTGTAGCCATTCCTGTTGTAATCTTAAACACTGAGATTGCCTGCAGATGGGAATGACCAGACACATTTGTATTTTGAAGATATGTGATAAATTTATCAATAGTGAATGTTAATCTGATACCAAACGTTGTCTGGGTGACAGGAAGGAGGATATTGTTTTATTGCACTTATATCCTTGTAAAATGTAATTTATTGGTATTTTGTAAAATAACATGATTGGTTGGAGAAGACAGGGAGGGCTTACCCCCCTGTGGTACTGTGTGGAAAACTGACATAAATAGGAGACCTGCGTGCCTCCAGAGTTGTAGTTGTACCATCTTTATTCTGCTGAAACATCTAATTGTATGCTGTTGCCCCTAGCAATAGGGAAGGGTTCTCTTTAGAACTATTGAGCAAATAAACATCTTTGCCTCAAGAAGACTGCTTCATCTTGTGACCAACAGGGTTAGGCCAAACCTAGCCCCGTCCTCCGGCTGTCCAGGGAAGTACCTAGCGTCTCCAAGCTCCGCCTTCCGCCAGCTACCGGTAGAGGCCTAGCAAGTGGCTAGTGGGGATTCGTCAGCACCACACAGCTGTGGTAAGGCAGTGCGTCAGCACATACAGAGCAGAACCGTGGTTCCAAACGCCACGGCAGGTTAGGAGTTTGGTGGTGGCAGCAAGAACCCGCCCACAACGCAGTGGGTGGAGTCAGTAACAGGCGGTTACTGACGGTAAGCGGGAATCCCCTATGTGGTCAGGCCTCGTGCGGCTTGACCTTCCATTCTGTGCGCAGTCGACGGGACGCGGCAAGCGGTGAGTGCTTCCGTACGGTACCGTCCTGTCACAGAAATTGGTGGCAGCGGTGGGATAATCCCAGGCGGCTTTTCATCACCTGATTGGAGAAGCCGAGTTACTCAGGAGAGGAGTAACTGCAGCGCAGGAGAACGCACAAGATGGCGGAATTCAGCGGAATGTCCAAGGAGGATCTGGAGATCGTATGCCAGGGGAAGGGTGTGGAAATCCCTTCCAACGCGTCCAGGAGCGTCATGCAGGCGGCGCTCAGGAGCTGGGAGGAGTCTCATCGGGCAGAGGTGGAAAGCACTGACGGCGTCAGCATCGCAGAGGACGGCCCAACAGTGGACCTTCGTAAGGAACCGGTGAGAACCACAAGCCCCGCCCTCTCTCACAGCAGCAATGTTTCCCAGCAATCCCTAGCAGGGCCAGGATCCCAACGTCCCAGGGGGGGCGGCCCGGATACCCTAGCAGATCGGCTAGCGGAATTGGGGGAAAGGGCAACGGAGCAAGAGCGCTTGATCATCATCCAGATGTGGCGTGATGAGCGGGCACCACAGGCCGTGGTACCCCGGGAGCCGTTGTCAGCTGTTGTTCACAGATCAGGACGTATTCAGTTTGCCAAGTTTGCAGACAGTGATGGGGACATTGATGGACATTTGCAAGTTTTTGAAAGGACTTGTAAACTACACGATCTACCCAAGTCAGAGTGGGTGAGACACCTTGTGCCCACTTTGCATGGAGAGGCCTTGGAGGCCTATCGAGGAGTGGCGACGGAGGACTGTGGGAACTACGACGAAGTCGCGAAGGCCCTCCTCCAGCGATTCTTCATCACTCCAGAGTCTTACAGGAAGAAGTTCAGAGACTTGCCCAAGAATCCTAGCAGCACCCATGAGCAGTTCGCCACCCAGCTGCGGCAGTACGTGGTGAAGTGGGTGAAGGATTCGGAAGCCACTACATGGGACGCACTGATCGACCTGATCTGCAGGGAGCAGTTCTACCGCCGGTGCGCCCAAGAAGTGAAGGAGTGGGTGCTAGATCGGGAGCCACCCAGCTTAAAGATGGCTGCCCAATTAGCAGACAAGTATGTGGCAATTCGGCCACGGGGGCAGAAGCGCCCCGCCAGCAGCCAGCTCCAACAGACTGTACCACCAAGGGGACCACCCTCTTCAGCTCATCAACCCCAAAGACAAGCATCTTCCAACCCGGGTGCTCTTGGCCAGCAACCGCACCGCAGCGTCCCTGCAACTGATCAGAGATCATCGGTGCCACGACTGGAGAAGAAGTGCTACGGCTGTGGGAAAATCGGACATCTGAGGATGAACTGTCCTGCATCCCAAGCACCCCAGACTCGTGCCCCAAATCCGAGTGCTGGAGCCCGGATCGCTTGTTTGACGAGAGGAGATGAGCCTACAGAGACTGTTCCCCCTCCAGTCAGTCCGATGGAGTGTGGCGAGAGACAGGTGCACTCTGTGGAGAGAGTCACCTGCATGGCCAAACAGCCCCTACACAACATGTGGAGGCACCTGCAGCCAGTCCACGTGGGACCTCTGCAGGGAGAAGGCCTAAGAGACTCTGGGGCCTCAATCACTGTGGTGAGCCCCCACCTTATAGATCCTGCTGCAGTATTGCAGGGTCGCACTGCCACAGTCACCCTGGCAGAAGGAACAGAAAAAGCGGTTCCCATGGCAAGAGTCTACCTGGACTGGGGAGCTGGACCAGAGTTGCGAGAAGTTGCCGTCATGGATGGTCTCCCAACTGATGTGGTCCTAGGAAATGATCTGGGTGGTGGGATCGTCACTACGTTTGTTGGCGCCATTCCCCGGAGTCAAGTTCCAAAACCACCGTTGACATCAGCTACTCCAGCACAGCCCAGCCCAGAGAAAAAGACTACAGCTGCTAGACAACTGCCAGCACAGCCAACCACAGCATCAACCAGCCCAGAGGAAAAGATCACAGCGGCTAGAACAGTACATCGACCCCGCATGCCTTTTGCCTCTGGTATGCCTACGTCCCCTAGCAACGCAGAGGATGTCGGTTCCAGCTCGTGTGATCCTGTGGGGGTGCCTAATGATGCTCCTGACCCAAGTGGTTTGCCAACTCCGGCGGTGAGTATGAGAAACCACACTGATTTTTCCATGACTGACCCCTACCAGACTGACCCTAATAGTCCCCACCTAGATCCCCCTGTAGAGTTTCCCAATTTAGGAGAGATTGAGGGCCACAGGCAGGAGTTTAGGGAGGCTGAACTCTCTGACCCATCCCTGAAAGGCATGAGGCGCCACTCTGGCAGCGGCCTTGACAGGGTTGGGGCAGGAAGTTTGACCTGGCGGGAAGGGTTAAGGTACAGAGTAGCCAGGAAAGTGGGAGGGGATAGACCAGATAGGGAATGTGTCCAACTGGTCCCCTCAGGGAACGTTCCTGCGCAACCGGTGTCGGTTGCCAGCGAAACCCCTTTGGACAGCAACCCGGAGACAGACCGTACCCTGAAGTGCCTGACACAGAGCTTACCCTGGTCTGGAATGTCGGATGACGCCCAGACCAAATGTAAGGCTGGTGCCATGCGTTGGCAGCCGGGGCACTCCAGCGGTTGTGTTGTCTCTGGGCCTCTGCCCATAGGAGAAACCTTGCAGCTAGTTGCTGTGGACATAGCAGGTCCCCTGCCTGTGCGCAGTAGATCGGGGAAGACACGCAGCCTCCCTGTAGTGGATGCCACACAGAATCCAGAGGCTGGTGGTCTGGCCGCCATCACTGTGGCACAGGTAGCGGACGAGGAGGAAGGAGTAGGCCTAGGTGACAGGATAGGTTTCCCGAGTCATAGGTCGACAGAGGAGGATTGGAGGGCAGGTCTGACAGTAAGGGCAGACAGTTGCCAGATAGGTATGACGGAGGTGCAGTGCCTGGGGCACCATGTGGGAGGAGACAGGGGTAGGCCCAACCCAGAGGGGGTGGAGGCAACCAGAGGCTGTCCCCGACCCACATCACCCAGACCGGTACTGACCTTAGAACCTGTAAGGCCCTACGGACATGTTGTCATTGACTTTAGTCCTGTAGTGAACCCCTTGACAGAGGTGGCTAGGAAGGGCATTCCCAAGTCAGTGGACTTTGCACCCGCTTGCGAGTTGGCATTCCAGTCATTGAAGGAGGCTCGGGTACCCGCTCCAGTGCTGATGGCGCACATTCTTGACCAGGACTGTGTGTTACGAACTATTGCGCCACTGCATGGACTGGGAGCTGTACCGAGCCAGAAAGAGCCATATGGGCAGGAGCACCCTGTGGTCTGTTTGAGCAGGAAACTGCTATTGTGCGAGGTGGGGTATGCCACAGTTGGGACACCGTGGGTGGCACTTGTTTGTAACCGGCCCCCCACCGTGGTGACTTACCACCTACCTGTTAGGTGGCTGCAACCTACCTTGGGGGAATTGGACAGACTTTTGTGGTGGAGCCTTGAACTTGGACTTCAGGTGGACTATTTGAACATTGTGCACCCACGAAGAGAGGCCCACTGCACTATGGATGAACTGTCTAGGCCAGAGCCTACACCCCCCAGGTAGCGTCCCCTTCACCCCAACGGACTGCGGGACCAGGACCCAAATCGTTGGGACATGGGTCCCTGGTTGACCCGCTTGAATGGGGGGGGGAGGAATGTGGCCGGAGAGACTAGCCAGCCACACGTGTAATGGCGTCTGCGGCACTGAAGGGGTTAACCCTCGTGCCCAGCGCCATGTTACGGACTGTTTAAAAGTTTGTTTAATTATGTGTTTTACTTTTAACATGTCATATGTAGTGCTCTGTGCACCATTGCAGGAAGACATGTTTAACTGTATCTATTTTATATTCAAGACAGGCTTGGTGTATATTTAAAGGAAAAATGCAGTTACTATAGCTGTCTGAATACGCATCTCTTATCCTCTGGAAATAGGAAGGGGCATGCTAAGGGCCCTGTACTAGCAGTGAGGTGTGAAGGACAATACCTTTTGATGTGTAAGTTCCTTAGAGAGAGATGCTAATCATTGGGTTTATGGGCTTGGATTTGATATACGATCCCTGAATGGAAGTTAAAGGAAGGAAGACCGTTTGTTTGTATTGTAGCCATTCCTGTTGTAATCTTAAACACTGAGATTGCCTGCAGATGGGAATGACCAGACACATTTGTATTTTGAAGATATGTGATAAATTTATCAATAGTGAATGTTAATCTGATACCAAACGTTGTCTGGGTGACAGGAAGGAGGATATTGTTTTATTGCACTTATATCCTTGTAAAATGTAATTTATTGGTATTTTGTAAAATAACATGATTGGTTGGAGAAGACAGGGAGGGCTTACCCCCCTGTGGTACTGTGTGGAAAACTGACATAAATAGGAGACCTGCGTGCCTCCAGAGTTGTAGTTGTACCATCTTTATTCTGCTGAAACATCTAATTGTATGCTGTTGCCCCTAGCAATAGGGAAGGGTTCTCTTTAGAACTATTGAGCAAATAAACATCTTTGCCTCAAGAAGACTGCTTCATCTTGTGACCAACAGGGTTAGGCCAAACCTAGCCCCGTCCTCCGGCTGTCCAGGGAAGTACCTAGCGTCTCCAAGCTCCGCCTTCCGCCAGCTACCGGTAGAGGCCTAGCAAGTGGCTAGTGGGGATTCGTCAGCACCACACAGCTGTGGTAAGGCAGTGCGTCAGCACATACAGAGCAGAACCGTGGTTCCAAACGCCACGGCAGGTTAGGAGTTTGGTGGTGGCAGCAAGAACCCGCCCACAACGCAGTGGGTGGAGTCAGTAACAGGCGGTTACTGACGGTAAGCGGGAATCCCCTATGTGGTCAGGCCTCGTGCGGCTTGACCTTCCATTCTGTGCGCAGTCGACGGGACGCGGCAAGCGGTGAGTGCTTCCGTACGGTACCGTCCTGTCACAATGGCACTTAAAAAAATTGGCCCCAAACAGCACATGATGCAAAGAAAAGAGGTGCACTGTGGTCACTGGATGGCTAAGCTAAGTGACACAAACACCTCAATATCACAGGAATTATTTGTTCTAATCAATGCAGTGTCGGACTGAGGCATGAAGGGCCCACCGGGGAAATGCAGTGGTAGGGGCCCATGTTTAGAGACTTGGCAAACCATTAATGCATGGTCTGGGCCCCTTGATAAATACATATAGTAAATACTACTAGTGAATACATGATAATGTACCACATTAATAACAGCAATGTGCTGTAGTGAATATACCATGGTCCTGTGCAGTATAAGGTAACCTATGTATAGTGTATAAGCAAGTGCTTAGTCTGGAACCTGATCCCTAGAGGAGAGGATGGGTCTCAGGCAGTGGGGCCCACCGGTGGTTTTCCCTGTTCCCCTGTGGGCCAGTCCAACACTGAATCAATGGTATTATTGGTCCAAATCGCTGGAAGAAAATGACAAAATCACAGGAATTATTCGTTCTAATCAATGGTATTATTGGTCCAAATCACTGGAAGAAAATGACAAAATCACTGGAATTATTTGTTCTAATCAATGGTATTATTGGTCCAAATCACTGGAAGAAAATGACAAAATCACTGGAATTATTCGTTCTAATCAATGGTATTATTGGTCCAAATCACTGGAAGAAAATGACAAAATCACTGGAATTATTTGGCAAGATCAATGTAATTAATAATTATAAATCACTGATATTAATTGGTAAAATCTCGCTATCGCCTGCCTAGTGAAGTGGAATCTAGATGGGATTTTGTACCGGGGACACAATAACTTCATCAATTGTCTAAATCCCAATGCACTAATGGCGGAAAACGGGCACACGTCTAACAGCGTACTGATTATACTGAGAACTGATTATACTGATCACTGATGATACTACGGAGAACTGACACTGAGCAGCGAGAACAGCACTGGACTATTGTACTGTAGTATACTGGTCACCACAATGCAGCACTGACACTGAACACAGATATTAAGCACTGATCAGGATACTAGAAGTGACACAGAGCTGCAAGATACAGCAATGGCCTACTGTACTGTACTGGTGGTCACCACAATGCAGCACAGATATTACCAGGTGTATCTCACACATCACTCAGTACAGATTACAGGATGTATAATCACCAGGTGTATAACACACGTCGCACAGTACAGTATACACTTACAGGGTGTATAATTAATTACCAGGTGTATCACACACATCGCTCAGTACAGTATATAGGGTGTATAATCATCACCAGGTGTATCACACATCGCATAGCACAATATATAGGGTGTATAATCCCCAGGTGTATTTCACACATCGCTCAGTACAGTATATAGGGTGTATAATCCCCAGGTGTATCTCACACATCGTTCAGTACAGTATACAGGGTGTATAATCACCAGGTGTATCACAACCGTTGCACAGTACAGTATAAAGGGTGTATAATCATCATCAGGTGTATCACACGCCGCACAGTACAGTGTACAGGGTGTATAATCCCCAGGTGTATCTCACACATTGCTCAGTACAGATTACAGGATGTATAAAATCACCAGGTGTATAACACTCGTCGCACAGTACAGTATACATACTGGTCACTACAATGCAGCAGATATTGAGCACTGATCAGGATACTAGAAGTGACACAGAGCTGCAAGATACAGCAATGGCCTACTGTACTGTAGTATATGTATACTGCTGGTCACCAAAATGCTGCACTGTCCTACTATATACTACTCACAACAATGCAGCACAGATATGGATAGTATACTTGACACAGCTGCAACATACAGCAATGGCCTACTGTACTGTACTACTGTATATGTATACTGCTGGTCACCAAAATGCTGCACTGTCCTACTATATACTGCTCACAATAATGCAGCACAGATATTGATAGTATACTTGACACAGAGCTGCAAGATACAGCAATGGCCTACTGTACTGTACTACTATAATTATATACTGGTGGTCCCCACAATGCAGCACACTGAGCACAGATTTTTGCAGCAGACGGAGCACAGATATGGAGCGTTTTCAGGCAGAGAACGTAGATATTTTCAGCACACTGAGCACAGATATTTGCAGCACACTGAGCACAGATACAGAGCTTTTCAGGGAGAGAACGCAGCCACGTCCTCTCCGTTCAATCTCCAATGCACGAGTGAAAATGGCGGCGACGCGCGGCTCTTTATATAGAATACGAATCTCGCGAGAATCCGACAGCGGGATGACGTTCGGGCGCGTTCAGGTTAACCGAGTCTGCCTCGGACCTGTGTAAAATAGGTGAAGTTCGGGGGGGTTCGGATCTCAACGAACCGAACCCGCTCATCTCTAGTTTTATATATATATATATATATATATATATATATTTTTTTTTTATTGGTTCAGAAGCATTCTAAATACATCTGATTTTTAGTATACTTGCTTTGTATTCCCCATTATTTTTCATTTATACACAGCAGGTGTATAAATCTAGTAGTGGATCTGGGGAGGGAGACGGGGGTGGTGCTGGGGAGATATGGGTCAGGTGGGAGTTTGGGGGGGCTGGAGATTAAGTGGCACTGGGAGATGGAGCTGAAGACACGGTTTGTGGAAACACAGGAGGATGTGCTTTACAGACAGAGGCTGAGAGACACAGAGGCAGGGGGAGGCTGAGAGACACAGGGAAGGTTGACACAGGACGGGGGATGGAAGTGGCTCAGAGACACAGGTGAGAAGAGTGGATGGCTTTAGATGAAGATCTACAGAGGGGATGAGGCTGGAGACACACAGATGGTGCTGGAGATACACAGGCGAGCATGAAGCTGGAGCAACACAGGTGAGGAGTGAGGCTGGGGGGGGGGGGGGGGGCTGTAAGGCTGGAGAGAAACGGGGGATAGTCAATGGTTGGCTGGCCTGTACTAGGGTGGCCAATCCTGGGCCATTTTTTCAATCCCGGGTATCAGGATTGAAAAATGGTCAATCCCGGTATTCCTGGAATTGGCTTTTCCCTATGTGTCCGCCCCTCTCGACCTGCCCCACCCCGCACACATAACTCACCATAAGACGGGTTGGCGGCAGGCGGTGGACGGCTGACTGCGCAGCGTGACCTGTGGCTGCAAGTCATGCTGCGCAGGGGGAGCCGGGCAGCATCTGAGCAGCGTGATCCCTCAATCACTTCCAATCCCGGGATTGAATTACAGACGATTTTTGGCCTAAATCCCGGGATCCCAATCCTGGGATTGGCCGCCCTAGCCTGTACCTGTCATGGAGGGATAGGGGCCCCAAAAACATAAGTGTTCCGGGCTGACCAGGTACTAGGATGGCAATTGGTCTACATACCTCTTTAAATAAAATAAAAAAAAGTAAAACAGTACCTATTGTTTGTCTATACGTATTACTTAACAGTGATTACTACTTGGACTACAGACAGAAAGTGCTTAGGGTTATCAGTACAAACACATGACAGCTCCTCATCTAGTCATAAATTACTGTAGGCACTTTAAGAACATTTCAAAAGATTGTGTACAATAGTCTGGCTAATATTACCAGGCAAGACGTAGGTGTACGGAAGGCTATTATGGTCTAGGCAATACAGTTCAGAAATTAATGTGGAAATAAGATATTCTATTTATTGAGTCTAACCTCAATAAACAGTAAATAGGCCCCTTAATGTTGTATTTTTCTTCTAATACACTACTATCTGCATTCCCCATAGTGTTCTCTATGCTGTTTTTTTTACATAAATGTAGATAGATAGATAGATAGATAGATAGACAGACAGACAGACAGATAGATAATAGGATTTTAATTACCTACCAGTAAATCCTTTTCTCATAGTCCGTAGAGGATGCTGGGGTCCACATTAGTACCATGGGGTATAGATGGGTCCACTAGGAGCCACTGGCACTTTAAGAGTTTGAGAGTGTGGGCTGGCTCCTCCTTCTATGCCCCTCCTACCAGACTCAGTCTAGAAACTGTCCCCGAGGAGACGGACATCTTTGAGAGAAGGATTTTACACAGATAGTGGCGAGATTCACACCAGCTCACACACAAGGCAAACCAAGCTAACTAGCTTGAAACATCAGCAACGGCTGAACAATATTACTTACCAAGTAACAAAACAGTACTTAACCAAGAACTAAGCAGTATTGAACTAAGTAACCACTGTAGGATCACGAAGTGCTGGGTAGGCACCCAGCATCCTCTACGGACTACGAGAAAATAAATTACCTGTAGGTAATTCAAATCCTATTTACTCTTACGCCCTAGAGGATGCTGGGGTCCACATTAGTACCATGGGGATGTACCAAAGCTCCCAGTACGGGAGGGAGAGCGCGGAGGCTCCTGCAGAACTGATTGACCAATCTTGAGGTCCTCAGAGGCCACAGTATCGAACTTGTAGAACTTTGCAAACGTGTTTGACACAGACCAAGTAGCCGCTCGGCAAAGCTGTAAAGCCGAGACACCCCGGGCAGCCACACAGGAAGAACCCACCTTACGAGTAGAGTGGGCTTTAACAGACGTAGGACACGGCAATCCTGCCGTAGAATAAGCATGCTAGATAGTGAACCTGATCCAGCGAGAGATTGTCTGCTTAGAAGCAGGACACCCAAGTTTCTTGGGATCATACAGGACAGAGAGTCCGATTTTCTGTGACGAGCAGTCCTCTTCACATAGAGTTTCAGAGCCCTTACAACATCTAAGTTTAGTGATTTTAAGTTCAGAATGGGCCTGACCAAACCATCCGGTTTCGGTACCACAAAAAGTTTCAAATAGTAACCTTTTTTTTGCATCTGGGGAGGAACTGGTACAATAACCTGTGCCTCCAACAACTTCTGGATGGCTCCCTGTAGGGTAGCCCTGTCTGCCGGCAAAGCTGGCAAGCCTGATTTGAAGAACCGGTGAGGAGGGAGATCTTGAAATTCCAGCCGGTACCCCTGGGACACAATATCTTGTACCTAGGGATCCAGTCGGACGACACCCAGATGTGACAGAAAAGCCTGAGTCTCGCTCCCACCAGCCCCACCTCCGGGCCGCATGGTCCATCGTCATGCTGAGGACTTCTGCTTACCTGAAGTAGGCTTCTGTTTCTGGGAACCCGCAGCAGCAGGTTTCTTGGATTTTGGTCGACCTCCTCTAAAGAAGGTATTGAACTGTTTGGGCTGTCTTGTTTTAGCAACCCGAAAGGACTGTGATGCAGCTGAAGAAAACGGTTTCTTCGCAGCAGGTGCAGTTGAGGGGAGAAAAGGTGACTTACCCGCTGTAGCCGTGGAGGTCCACGCATCCAACGCTTCCCCCAAAGAGAGCCTGACCTGTGTAGGGTAGGGTCTCCACACCTCTCCTGGATTCTGCGTTGGCCGACCACTGGCGTAGCCACAGTCCACGACGAGCTGAGACCGACATGGAAGATATTCCTGCAGCCATTGAACCCAGGTCTTTCATGGATTCCACCATAAATCCTGCAGAATCCTGAATGGTACGTAAAACAATTCAACGTCACTTTTATCCATTGTATCAAAATCCTCTTGTAATGTGCCTGACCACTTTACTATAGCTTTGGAAATCCATGCACAGGCAATAGTAGGACGTAGTATCGCCCCTGAAGCCGTGTATATGGATTTGAGCATAGCATCAATTTTGCGATCAGCCGACTCCTTTAAGGCGGTAGATCCTGGGACAGGTAAAACCACCTTTTTCGAGAGTCTGGATACAGACGCGTCCACTATGGGTGGGTTTTCCCATTTTTTCCTATCCTCCTCAGGAAAAAGGGAAAGCAACCAGATCCCTAGGGATCTGGAATTTTTTCTCGGGGTTTCCCCCCCCCCCCCCCGCTTTTTCAAAAATAGCATTTAATTCTTTGGACGCAGGGAAGGTTAGCGAGGCTTTCTTATTGTCAGTGAAGTAAGCCTCCTCAACCTGCTCAGGTGTTGTATCAGCAGTATTCGACACATCCCTGATAGCCTCTATCATCAACTGCACTCCTTTAGTAAGAGATGCGGCCCCCCACAGCACATCACCATCACCGTCTACCGTGTCAGAATCGGTATCCATGTCATCTTGCAAATTCTGGGCAAGAGCACGTTTGTGGGAACCAACAGAGGGGGGCCCTGAGGTAACAGAACCGGATCATAGATTTGATAGAGGATAACCATTCAGGCTCCCTTGCTGGTATCTGCGCTAAAACAGTGCAATCCTGATTACATGGAATGAGATCATCCTGAGAGGACATATCCTCTGCAGCATATGACACAGAGTCCCTGGACATAGCTAAATGGAGACCCCAAACACTCCACACATACACACAGGGGAGGTTAGACAGAGTTTTACCCCCAAGAATGGCAAGAGAGACACAGAGATTGGAGCCAACCCACACACAGCACTTTCAATGGTATAGGGAGACCCCAACCAGCGCTGACTGTGCACCTTAATAGGTTACACAGTCTTTACACAGCCCCCCCTTCTACAACCCCCTGGTACCGCAAGAGATAGCTGGAGTTGCTCTGGAGGGACTGCTTTTCACTGACAGCGTTTCTGCAGGCAGGAAAATGGCGGTGAACCCTGTTGGGTCCGCTCTAAGGAGAAGCTCCGCCCCCTTAATGGCACTGTCTTCCCGCTCTTTTGGAGATTATACTGGCCTGAGGAATTGTGCTGGCAGCGATCCTGGGACCCTGACAGGCTGAGAGGTCAGTGTAGTGTTGAGGCGCTGGCTCAGGGCGTCCGTCACAGCACCGCACTATGTACTGCTGAGCCCCGAAGCGCAGTTAGTACTGCGTTCCATACCCTGCTCCCCGCTTGCTAGGGGGACTGGTGACTGACTCGCCACTGATCTTCTGGCTCTGTAAGGGGGGGGTGGCATGCTGCCGGGATGAGCGATCCCGTGGCGGGTAACGTTCGATCCCCTCAGGAGCTCAGTGCCCTGTCAGCGGAAATAGTGGCTCAGACCCCGCAGGGCGGACACTACTCCCCCCCTTAGTCCCTCGAAGCAGGGAGGTTGTTGCTAGCAGCCTCCCTGTAAAATAATAAACTCTAAAAACAAACTTTTACTAAAGAAGCTCTGTAGAGCTCCCCTAGCTGTGACCGGCTCTTCCGGCACATTTTCTAAACTGAGTCTGGTAGGAGGGGCATAGAGGGAGGAGCCAGCCCACACTGTCAAACTCTTAAAGTGCCAATGGCTCCTAGTGGACCCGTCTATACCCCATGGTACTAATGTGGACCCCAGCATCCTCTAGGACATAAGAGAAAGAAAGATAGCTATACAGATAGATAGATAGATCGATAGATAGATAGAGTTATCTCTATAAAGAAAGATCTCTGTCATCAGGTAGGTGATGGGGTGGGTAAGTCCAGCTTCCCCTGAGGGAGCGACATTCAGTGAGTTACGGGTGCCAATCTTGCCCCTCCCTCCCCCATCTGGGTGTAATTATGGGAGTGAGAGGGTAATAATGTCTATTTTCGATTTATGTTCTTTCGATTAGATTTTCGATTCATGTCCTTTTGAATGTCTTTTTTATGTATCCTCATTTAGTTAATATGTTCGAAAAAATTTATTATATAATGAAAAGACAACAAACTAACACATTTGTGAAATTATAATGTGATATAACCACATAGGTTTAATAAGAACTTGTTTGATGGAGTTAGATGGGTTATATTTCAACCCCCCCAAAAAAGCAGGAGACACTAATCAAAATGTCCCCAAGAATTTATAGATATCCAGAGAGGCAGTGATTAAACTTAGTGTAGGCAGATTGGATTGCTGTATAGTGGCAAGAGAAAAGATGCAGTTAAGCGAGATACTGTTTAGGGCGTTCTAGGTGAGAATGGACCCTGGAGGTAGGGGGAAAGCAATACAACAACTTGCAGAGACACAGTAATTGGTGAGAAAACCAAATCATGCAGGTGAAAGTAGATTGAAGCTTTAGTTAATGGAAGGCTATTGGCTTACAGTGCTGGAGACAGGAGATACATGCCTGTATTCGGGATTTATTAGAGCGATTAGTGAAGTAAGGATGGACTCAGGCTCAGTGAGATGTTTGAGGTGGGTGTGGCATAGTTTTGCTGTGCACTTAAAGAGAATCCACAAGAGATCAGGCTTGTGCTTTGGTAGAAATGTCAAGAGAGATTACTGGCATGGTGGCATTAGGGCAAGTACACAAAGGGGCTGATTCAGAGCTGTACGCAAATCTGTTTGGCAGACAGATCTCACTATGTTTAGCACAGTGCATGCTGTGTAGCAGAGTGTGCACAATTCAGACAAATTAGGTTCTATATAGAGGAAAGAAGAACAGCTGGAAGACATTCATCTGTGTTAGCATTTGAACAGCGTTCATTCAAATGAGCGTTGTGTCCAATATAAGAAATTTTACAAGTGTTAGCTGACATCTCAGTGAAACCAGTCGGGTGGTGACTGCTTGCTAATGCCTTGGTTCCAGACTGTAAATTGGGAATCAGGATGACATTGCAAAAGGCATGTGACAAGCCATGATTAATAATTCTAATGTGTGCACATTACAAATGGATTAATTCTCTCTCTCTCTCTCTCTATATATATATATATATATATATATATATATTTATATTAAAAAGGGCAGACATCAATTAGCCAAGCTATCTGTAAAACAAAGACATCATCTGAAGGCTGGGAGCAAAGGACACACAGACACAATTGTGTATCAACAGTACTCTGACGTTTATTAGTGTCAATAGGCTTTATAAGGCTTTCTAAGTAGATGTCAACTCATATTCTGAGCATGAGCAAATTATTTCTAATCAATATAAGAATGTCATGTATACACTATAAACTTACTTTCATATGAACATCAGAGGGCAGAATTCGTTAAAGCGGCAAATAATTATAATTTCTAGTCTTTTCTAAGAATTTAGCAAGAATTAAAAAGCCTTTGTTCGCTATGCTGGAGTTAACTTTGGAATAAGCATGTTGCAACATTTGTATAGCTGGAACAATAGACATACGGAGATTTTGCTGAGAAGTATGTGGGAAACGAAAATAAGCAGCTGTGGGATTCCGGATATGAGTCTTAAAGAGAAAGCCTCATCTCTAAATGTCAGCATATATTTGAACTAAACCATTATTTATAATTTTAACTCTATCCATATGTACAAACAAGTCACACAAAAGCATTACTAGCAGTATGAGCATTAGCAAAATGCACAGGTGAATTGTTTGAAGGCAGCAGTTGTTAAAAGTATACACAGAGGGGGCCAGCAGACAAAAAAAATTGCTGCTGTATACCTTTCCACTATGTACTTTTTCTATGCTTGCAATGACCCTTTTGTTTTTGCCCTTTTTTTGTATAGTCTATTCTATTACATATACTTTTTACCGTGGATTGTTAAATGCATTTCCATGTTTATATGTTACTGTTGGTGTGGTCAATGTTTTCTCTTTATCTGTTTGTACCTGTCTTCTTCACTGTAGTATGCCAGCAGCATTGCCAACGTCCATGATTGCTATAACAGCCTCACCACGTGGCCAGCTCTAAGGTCAGTGTGATTCATTGGGTTTCTTGTCTTGGTAACAGAGTATATATAGAAGTAGGGTTGATAGTGAGTAAAGTCAGTCACAATTTAATAATATATAAAATAGAGCCTAAATTAGCTCTCAAAGCTTATCAATAGCATTGCCTGCCCCCCGATCATGTTCCTGTACTTTAGCCTCTAAAGCTGGGTACACACTTAGCAATGTGCATTCTGCAGCATGTCATTGCTAGCGACATCCCCCATCGGCCCTGCTTGCAGGGCCAACGGAGGATGTTGCTGGTGATCTGCGGGAGCGCGCACATAATTGGCACACACTGTTCGATGTACCTGATATATCGCTCCTATCCATGGGATCGGGCAACATATAGTCTAGTGTGCACCCAGCTTAAGGGGTATATTTACTACAGTGCGGGTTTTTAGAAGTAAAGATGCTGTCCATAGCAACCAATCAGATTCTGGCTATTATCTTCTAGAACAGGGATGGGGAACCTTCGGCCCTCCAGCTGTTGTTGAACTACACATACCAGCATGCCTTGCTACAGTTTTGCTATTTGGCCATGCTAAAACTGTTGCAGGGCATGCTGGGATGTGTAGTTCAACAACAGCTGGAGGGCCGAAGGTTCCCCATCCCTGTTCTAGAAGGTACTAGATAAATGGGAAGTAAAATCTGATTGGTTGCTATGGGTAACATCTTCACTTCAAAAAACCTGCACTTCAGTAAATATACTCCTAACTGCCCAGCACTTTTACAGTATCTGGGTTGAAGCCACAATCAGTGTAGTCCTGCTATCCACTTCCTGGTGACGCTGTGACATCAGCTTGCAGCGTCTCCAATGTATTGCATCATCAAGATTGACTTCATCATTAAATTGTGACTGACTTCACATCAATATATTCCGCCCCTTCTATTTTTATTTAAATTGCTGGACTTTTATAGGAATCACAAAGAGAGAGTTTTGGGACACTAACCATAAAGAAACTGCTGCTACTACGAACACTGCATTGACTTGCATTGTGCATGGTGATTATATACATATATACAGATCACTGGTCGGGTCTTCCATAGCCAGGGACCCAAAAACCGGCCCTGTAGTGACATGACCCGACGTCATGGTCTCACTCGTGTCAGGGACCAATGACAGCCGGAGGGGGAGTGGCTTTGCAGCCATTCCCTTACCACTAGCCCTTCCTGACCCCAACACTGCGCTCCCAGCACATGCCGAAGCCCCCAACCACCCCACCAGACCTGCCACCGACCACCCCCAGCACATGCCAGTCCTTCCACCGCCTCCCGACAACATGCCCAAGTGCTCATTAAAAATATGCTTGGGTGTGGTTCTGTCTCTTTAAGCCAATAAGCCAGTACTTAAAACAATTGGAGCAGCATCTAAAATCTGTGTAATAAATTGAGCTAAATAATACAGAGCAATGCTCACATTTTTGGAAAGTTAGTGTAGAGACTCACAATAATGGGAAGACTGAAGTGGTTGGTTGGTTGGTGAAGTGGTTGGTTAGCTTTGACAGGTAATTGCACTATGGGGGTAATTCCAAGTTGATCGCAGCAGGAAATTTTTTAGCAGTTGGGCAAAACCATGTGCACTGCAGGGGAGGCAGATATAACATGTGCAGAGAGAGTTAGATTTGGGTGGGTTATTTTATTTCTGTGCAGGGTAAATACTGGCTGCTTTATTTTTACACTGCAAATTAGATTGCAGATTGAACACACTATTATTATTATTATCCTTTATTTATATGGCGCCACAAGGGTTTCGCAGCGCCCAATTACAGAATACATAAACAAATAATCAAACAGGAAAACAGCAACTTACAGTTGATGACAGTATAGGACAAGTACAGGGTAAATAAACATAGTTACATCAGCAGATGACACTTGATTAAGTATCAGGTGGCAGAAGACTGCTGGATGTGGTGCAGTTGAAGATTATTAAAGTAAGAAAGGATAAGCACATAAGGGAAGGGGGCCCTGCTCGTGAGAGCTTACAGGGGTGACACAGATGGGGTACATAGAGAGCGTAGAACAGAGGGTTAGGATGAGATTTGGCTGGGTTTGGTGAAGAAGTGGGTCTTGAGAGATCGTTTGAAGTTTTGTAGAGAGGTGGAGAATCTGAGGGGGAGAGGTAGGGAATTCCAAAGAAGTGGTGTAGCACGTGAAAAATCTTGGAGTTGGAGTGGGAGGAGGTAATCCGTAGGCAGGAGAGTCGGCGTGCATTAGCAGAGCGAAGAGGACGGGTGGGAGTGTAAAGGGAGAGAAGGTCAGAGATGTAGATGGGAGAGGAGTGGGTGAGGGCTTTGTAAACGAGTGTGAGAAGCTTGAAATGGATTCTGAAAGGGAAGGGGAGCCAGTGAAGGTCTAGTAAGAGAGGAGAGGTGGACGTAGTGCGTTTGGTGAGGAAGATGAGCCGGGCAGCAGCATTGAGGATAGATTGGAGTGGAGAGAGGTATTTGTCAGGAATGCCAGTCAGGAGCAGATTACAGTAGTCCAGTCTGGAGATGACCAGTGAGTGGATAAGAGTCTTAGTAGCATCCTGGGTCAGAAAGGGTCTGATCCTGGAAATATTTTTTAGATGAAAATGGCAGGTTTGTGAGAGGTGCTGAATGTGTGGTTTGAAGGAGAGGGAGGAGTCAAGGATTACTCCAAGACAGCGCACTTGGGGGCTACAGGAGATAGTAGTGCCATCAATAGATAATGAGATTGTAGGAGGTGAGGTTATGCGGGAGGGAGGAAAGATGATCAGCTCTGTCTTAAGGACCCTACACACTTAAAGATTATCTGTCCAATCTGGCTGATTGAAAAGAAAATCTGGCAATGTTTGGGAGCAAATGACAATCAACCATTTGCTCCCAAAATCAAGAAATTAGATAAAAACGGTTGTTCAGATAAATTGGTTTAATTAAACAAACATAACCAATTTGTCTGAAAGTCCATTTGTGTCTGTTTTCCAGACAAAAATGGACTTTGAGAGCAAATAGTCAATTGTCATTTGCTCCCAGAAATTGCCAGATTTTCTTTCCAATCAGCCAGATTGGACAGATAGTCTTTAAGTGTGTAGGGCCCTTTAGACATGTTAAGTTTAAGAAAGCGCTGGGACATCCAGGAAGAGGTAGCAGAGAGACAGTTGGAGATACGAGTGAGGAGAGCAGGGGAGAGGTCTGGAGAGGAAAGATAGATTTGGGTGTCATCAGCATAGAGATATTGGAAACCAAAAGAACTAATGAGCTTACCTAGTGAGGACGTATAGAGAGAGAAGAGGACCAAGGACAGAACCTTGGGGTACCCCTACAGTTAGTGGAAGTGAGGGGGATGTGGAGTCATGAGAGGAGACAGAGAAAGTACGGTCAGAAAGGTAGGAGGACAGCCAAGAGAGGGCAGTGTCACGCAGACCAATGGAGTGAAGAATTTGCAGTAGGAGAGGATATTCCACAGTGTCAAAAGCAGCAGAGAGATCAAGTAGAATAAGTAGAGAGTAGTGTCCCTTAGATTTAGCAGCATGGAGGTCATTGTATACTTTTGTAAGGGCAGTTTCAGTGGAGTGGAGAGGACGGAAGCCAGACTGGAATGGGTCAAGCAGTGAGTGTGAGGAAAGAAAGGAAGTAAGGCGGTTGTAGACAATACGCTCAAGGAGTTTGGAGGCAAAAGGGAGGATAGAGATGGGTCGGTAGTTGGAGAGAGTGTTTGGATCAAGTGTAGGTTCTTTAAGAATAGGAGAGATGAGTGCATGCTTGAAGGCAGAGGGGACAGTGCCTGATGAGAGGGACAGATTGAGAATGTGGTAAAGATGGGAACAAGCAGAAGGAGAGAGGTAGCGGAGGAGGCGGGAGGGGATAGGGTCAAGTGGGGAGGTGGTGAGGGGACAGGAACGAATGAGGGCCATGACTTTCTCTCCAGATGCATGGGAGAAAGATGTCAGAGTAGGTGCGAGGGATGGGGAGGGTTGGTAAGGGATGGGACAAAGCTGGTTACTGATGGTCTGGTGTGATGTGATGTCCTGACGTATGGAGTCAATTTTGGATGTGAAGTAAGTGGCAAAGTCAAGAGCAGAGAGTGAGGAAGGGAGACGAGGTAGAGGTGGGCCGAGGAGTGAGTTGAGAGTGGCAAAGAGGCGCCGGGGGTTGGAAGACTGGGAGGAGATGAGGTTCTTGAAGTATGACTGTTTAGCAAGAGAAAGGGCAGCACTGAAGGATGAGAGCATAAGTTTGAAATGGAGGAAGTCTGCCTTAGAGCGTGATTTCCTCCAGTGTCGCTCAGCAGTACGTGAGCATTTTTGCAGATATCTGGTGCCTTTGGTGTGCCAGGGTTAAGGTGTTAATTTGCGAGGGCGAATAGTGGTTGGTGGAGCAACAGAGTCAAGAGCAGAAGTAAGGGATGCATTGTATGAGGAAGTGGCTTGTTCAGGGCATGAGAGAGAGAGAATAGGAGAGAGAAGTGAATCAAACAGGGAGGAAAGGAATGTGGTGTCAATAGCTTCAATGTTACACTTAGTGATGGTAGCCTTAGGAGGTAGAGATGGGGAAGTCGAGAGAGATAGGTTAAAGGAGAGCAGGTGGTGGTCAGAGAGGGGAAATGGGGAGTTGGAAAAATCAGAAATATCACAGCGGTGAGTGAAGACCAGATCCAGTGAGCTCCCATTCACATGGGAGGGTGAGGAGGTCCACTGGGAGAGACCAAGTGAAGAGGTGAGGTTAAGGAGTTTAGAGGCAGGGGATTGTGTGGGGATGTCAATAGGGATGTTGAAATCGCTTAGGATAATGGAGGGAATGTCAGAAGAGAGCAAGTGAGGAAGCCAGGAAGCAAAGTTGTCGATGCATTTGGAAGCAGTGCCAGGGGGGCGGTAAATGACAGCTACTATAAGATGGACTGGTTGGAAGAGGCGTATGGCATGGACCTCAAATGTAGAGAATATAAGGGATGGTTCTGGTCGTATGAGTTGGTAGGAGTAACTAGAAGGTAAAAGGACCCCAACACCACCCCCATGGCGACCCCCAGGTCGGGGTGTGTGTCTGAATTAGAGGCCCCCAGCAGAGAGAGCAGCAGGAGAAGTAGTGTCAGAGGGCGTAATCCAAGCTTCAGTAATGGCTAGTAGGTGTAGGGAGTTGGAAATGAAAAGGTCATGAGTGGGGACCAGTTTGTTGCAAACAGATCTGGCATTCCAAAGGGCACAGGATAGGGGGTATGAGTTTGTGGGAGAGATGTGAATGAGATTATCAGGGTTGCTGTAGCGATGAGGTGAGATTAACTTTGAGGGCAGGGATGATGAGAGAGTAGTGATGGTGCGGGTGCCTGAGCTAGGAGGGGAAGGTGGGCAGGGAGGGAGGTCAGTGTGATGTGGATGGGGGTGTGGGGAGGTGACAGGGAATGGAGAAAGGGAGCAGGGCTGAGTTGTTGGGTAGCAGGACCATGGGGCAGAGGTGAATGAAAGTGGGGTAACAGGAAAGGAGGGGGAAGGAAACAGAGGGATGGAGGGGAGACAGAGGAGGAGGTGTAGGAGACTAGGGTGGAAGGATAAAGATACATTATTAGGTAGACACTGAATGATGTGGGGAGTATAAGAAAGCCTTGACATAGTGTTAAGTAGGTAAATAGGTTGAGGGAAAGTGGAAGTAGGAGAGGAGACTGTAAGGGAATCAGAGCAGAAGAATTGCAGAAATGCAGGTGAGAAAAGCAGTGTAGGCTCAATGGGTGTAGATTTAGTATGAAATGAGTCAAAAGCGTAGATAAAGTGGGTGCAGAAATGTATTTCGGCTGTAAGAAATGAAAGGATTGTGAGAGGGTTAAAGGGGGGTACACACGGAGAGATCCGTGCTTAAAATCTAAGCAATCTTGCTAGATTGCTTAGATTTTAAGCACGGATCTGCCGTGTGTATGCCCTCCAGCGATAGCGATGCGCGGCCCCGCGCATCGCTATCGCCGATGCTAGATTGAGCCTGCATGCAGGCTCAATCTAGCGAGTCGCTCACTTCACACAACGCAAACTGCTACTGCTAAAAATCACATGCTGAGGGGGGCCCAGCACAGGGCAAGGCCACCCTGCATGTGAAGCAAATACATTTCAAATGTGAACACATCGCAGAAATTGAGAAACATCGGGAACAACGATTGCCCCTCTGCATACACAGACAAGCAGCGTATGCAGGTGCACCGGAGCTGTTTCCCATTGCTGGAATCACAGGTGACGTCACCTGTCCTGCCCGAAAAACAGCATCATGCTGGGTTGCGATCACATTTTGAAAGTCCACGCATGTGCAGATGGCAGATACTCGCCAATCTGCATTTTTGCCAATTGGCAACTGATGCTCAATAACCTCCATAGTGCGGAAGAGGGGGAACCATCGCCATATATGAGGGCCCACAAGAGAAGAGGCCCCTCACAATCAGCCATGCTCTATACCAATAGGATGCAGGACCTCTATCTTGAATACAAGAGGCAAAGGGGTGGTCTTCAGTATGCTGAATGTCGGGATCCCGGCGCACAGTATACCGGCGCCGGGATCCCGACACCCGGCATACCGACAGCTATTCTCCCTCGTGGGGGTCCACGACCCCCCTGGAGGGAGAATAAATAGCGTGGCGCGCGTAGCACGGGACTCCTTTGCGCTCGCCACTGTCGGTATGCCGGAGGTCGGGCTCCCGGCGCCGCTAATGCTGGTCGCCGGGAGCCCGGCCGCCGGCATACCATACTACACCCGAGGCAAAGGGAGGGATTAAAATACATATTTTTGCCATGACTGGCCTGATGAGTAATCCACTCCCTCGTCTGGGAAGAAAATAAAGAACTTTTAATTACATGGGTAAAAAAAGAATCAGGGGATTCCAGGCAAACCCACTGGCCTTAACGGGAAATCCACCCCTGCTTTCAAATAGCGGAGATGCTATAGAGTAGACCTACCTGACCCTCTCCATGAGGGAGAAAATGCTCTGTTCCTGGATTTTCCTGGTAATGTATGATTGCCATCACCTGTGGTGAAACACCTTTCTTATCAATTAACTAGCTCACCACAGGTGATGGCAATCATACATTACCAGGAAAGTCCAGGAACAGAGCATTTTCTCCCTCATGGAGAGGGTCAGGTAGGCAAGTATGGAGTAGACCAGTGGTTCTCAAACTCGGTCCTCAGGACCCCACACAGTGCATGTTTTGCAGGTAACCAAGCAGGTGCACAGGTGTATTAATTACTCACTGACACATTTTAAAAGGTCCACAGGTGGAGCTAATTATGTCACTTGTGATACTGTGAGGAGACCTGCAAAACATGCACTGTGTGGGGACCTGAGGACCGAGTTTGAGAACCTGTGGAGTAGACAAATGGAGGGATTACTAAATGGAGCATTTTCACAAACTGAACCATGGGAATTGGAGTAATAAAAGATATAGAAAAGGCTTTTAACTAATGATTAAAATAAACCCAGAGCTCCAGAAACTATGAACCTACTTCACTGACAAAATTATGAGCCAAAACAAAAAGATTGGAGGAGTGATTCTTGAGAACAATAATTCACAAATAAGCATAGCAGTGCATTCTTTTATTTGTCATTTTACTTGCCTCACACTCATACACTGATAAAACTAAATTCTCTTATAAAAAAAAAATAAAAAAAAATCAACAATAAGGGGAAGTTTACTAAGAATTGTGTTGGGCTGCGACTCACGATTTCCCCTTTATCGCTGGAACGTTTTGCGCTGCAAATCATAGATTTGCTAACAATACTGCCAGGCAACGACGCGCATGCGCATTGTGAGCGCCGCGCAGCCCCAACCCATTCGCAGTGCTGCGACAACCAGCACCATGCGAACGGGTCGGAATGACCCCCATGGTTTTGCCCAACTGCTAACAAATTTGTTAGTGCAATCAACTCTGAATTAGGCCCTATGTTTGTTCTGAAGGTGATTTGGACTGCGAAATCGAGTCAAATGTGATTTCCATATGAATTTGCCATTATCAAATTCACGATTTGCCAAATCGCGACTTTATCGCTGGAAAAATACCAAATCGACCAAACACGATTCTTAGTATATTTCCCCCCAAGTATTTAAAGGACGACTTCAGTTTTCATGTCGGCCATATTAAGTCTTAAAATTCAGCAGACCTTGTTTTCCTTCTTACAAATATGGGATTATTCCTAGGGGAGATGGATTGATTTAAATCTAAGTTTAAAGCACCTTTAAACCTAGAAGCTGCTTTATTTAAAAGAAAAATATATTTATGTCAATGCTTCAGTAATATTTCATAACTCAAATAAAACGAGAAAGAAGTTTGTTTGGTGAAGCCCAATATTAACAGGTTTCAGGGCTTCATGTAATACAATCATTATAAACCCAGTTAATAACAGAGACCCACATAAATATTGGTAAAGGTTACAAAATTGGGTGAAACGAATGGCTCTTTCAGAAATACAAAACAAAAGAGTGACCAATTAAAACAAGGCTGAATACAAATAGATTTGTTATTCACATTCTCATTTGAGTTTTACCCCTTCAAGCAATTCCAGTTCCAGTAATTCCAAATTCCAACCACATGTGGTCAAACACATCAGAGCATCAACACAGTGCAGGTGGGTTAAGTGCAAATCTCAGCATCAAAGAGGTCCTAACAATTGTATGCAGCCCATGTGATCAAATTCAGCAGTTCTTTTGTTGCAGTGATGATGTACTGTGGATCTTCGACTTAAACCCACCATATACAGTACCACATTATTGAAATAAAAATGTTGGCTCTTTATATCCAAAAAGCTTGAAGTCTCCTTCAAATCGGTCATAAAGACGTTTGATATCTCTCTTGGAAACTTTGGAGAAATAATGTTCCACCTTTGACTGGTTGTACTGTGTGATGCCCAGAGGTATTGAGGGGTAGGACACCAGCCCATCTATACCAGCTTCTTTTAAGATGTATGGAGCATCTTCCTCAAGAGTCTCATGATGTCCAATAACATTGTAATTAATTTCACATGGTGCACAAAGTTCCACATAAGTTAGCCAGTGGATTATATGATCCCCAAACTGAATATCAAGAAACTTATGGTTTGGATCGCCCAAATAGCGAACAAAGTCTTGAAACTGCAGTCCTCCCTTGGCTTCTGTGCGGTCTTTTCTATATTTGCGAATAATGACTGGAGCAATGTTGTGCTTGTACCATGGCTCAAATCGGGGATTATTTACAAATTTATCCTTGTAGGCAGAAATAAGCCTCTCAAATGGATCTCGGACAATGAAAAACTTGAAATATGAATTCAGGCTGAAAACAATTAGAAGAAAAAAACAATATATATATATTTTTTGTAAAAAAATACATTTCATAAAGCATATTGCACATTGAACAAAAAAATATTTAACTACAGGAAATTCAGTGCTAAGAAGAATAAAAGTTAGACTTTCATCAACCATCATCAAATCTTTCCACCATAATGCAATACCTGGGTGTCGTGAAATGTGATACAATATGAGAAAATCCAATCTTGTATCATTCCGTATACTGCTAAAGGTGTTAGGCTATGTCCAAATGGACTCTTCAAGCATCCAAGGACTACTGGAGCGTGTAAATTGATGAGAAAATAATTTTCCACACTCCTACATGCCTAACTTATTCCTTGTATGACTAAGAAAAAGTGTTTGTGCAGTCATAGCCCAAGATATGTAATTGTGTTAAAACATTTCTGCCATTGGAACTTTCCTAAGGATGAGCGACAGAATTAAAAATGGATAATGTTTTGATGTTTTATATCATGTATATACTGTGTTATGTTTAGGAAGAGATATTTTTTTATTGCCACAAAAGCTAAATAGCAACATTTATGGACTCTGGACAAACATACTGTATAGATGATAAAACACCAAAAAGTGGCGATTTTGAGCATGATCATATATGTATGTTCCAATATTTTACTGAATGTGTAAATATCCATATTTATTTTCAGTGACGGGTAATGCATATGCACTTGTAGGCAGACATTTTTCCATGTATTGCTTCAGTCATGTCTCATCAACTACAATCCTTTCTCAAGAAAGGGTTCTATAACAATTTATCACAAGCTCATAGCAAGTAGTAGGAGACACACAGGAAACCCGCAAAGACAAGTTTCTGTATGCATACAGTATAATGTGTAAGGGCCATACCGTTCATGTACATCTGATAAACTGTATGAAGAAAGTCGGGGAAGACCATTCTTGTCATGGTCATGGACCACATTTTCTGGGATTTCATGGATAGAAGGAAATGCCCCTGCAAAGACAATGTCAAATTACTGTTGAGTAGCTGAAATGCTGGGCATAATGGGGGTTATTCCGACCTGATCGCACCTAGGATTTTTCTCTGTGCTGCGATCAGGTCACTACTGCGCATGCGTATGCACAGCAATGCGCAGGCGCGTCGTACGGGTACAAAGCGGATTGTTGCTGAGCGATTGATTTAACGAAGAATCCATTTGCACAGCCGATCGCAAGGAGATTGACAGGAAGAGGGCGTTTGTGGGTGGCAACTGACCGTTTTCTGGGAGTGGGTGGAAAAACGCAAGGCGTGTTCAAGCTAGAGATGAGCGCCTGAAATTTTTCGGGTTTTGTGTTTTGGTTTTGGGATCGGTTCCGCGGCCGTGTTTTGGGTTCGAACGCGTTTTGGCAAAACCTCACCGAATTATTTTTGTCGGATTCGGGTGTGTTTTGGATTCGGGTGTTTTTTTCCAAAAACACTAAAAAACAGCTTAAATCATAGAATTTGGGGGTCATTTTGATCCCAAAGTATTATTAACCTCAAAAACCATAATTTACACTCATTTTCAGTCTATTCTGAATACCTCACACCTCACAATATTATTTTTAGTCCTAAAATTTGCACCGAGGTCGCTGTGTGAGTAAGATAAGCGACCCTAGTGGCCGACACAAACACCGGGCCCATCTAGGAGTGGCACTGCAGTGTCACGCAGGATGTCCCTTCCAAAAAACCCTCCCCAAACAGCACATGACGCAAAGAAAAAAAGAGGCGCAATGAGGTAGCTGTGTGAGTAAGATTAGCGACCCTAGTGGCCGACACAAACACCGGGCCCATCTAGGAGTGGCACTGCAGTGTCACGCAGGATGGCCCTTCCAAAAAACCCTCCCCAAACAGCACATGACGCAAAGAAAAAAAGAGGCGCAATGAGGTAGCTGACTGTGTGAGTAAGATTAGCGACCCTAGTGGCCGACACAAACACCGGGCCCATCTAGGAGTGGCACTGCAGTGTCACGCAGGATGGCCCTTCCAAAAAACCCTCCCCAAACAGCACATGACGCAAAGAAAAAAAGAGGCGCAATGAGGTAGCTGACTGTGTGAGTAAGATTAGCGACCCTAGTGGCCGACACAAACACTGGGCCCATCTAGGAGTGGCACTGCAGTGTCACGCAGGATGTCCCTTCCAAAAAACCCTCCCCAAACAGCACATGACGCAAAGAAAAAAAGAGGCGCAATGAGGTAGCTGTGTGAGTAAGATTAGCGACCCTAGTGGCCGACACAAACACCGGGCCCATCTAGGAGTGGCACTGCAGTGTCACGCAGGATGTCCCTTCCAAAAAACCCTCCCCAAACAGCACATGACGCAAAGAAAAAAAGAGGCGCAATGAGGTAGCTGACTGTGTGAGTAAGATTAGCGACCCTACTGGCCGACACAAACACCGGGCCCATTTAGGAGTGGCACTGCAGTGTCACGCAGGATGTCCCTTCCAAAAAACCCTCCCCAATCAGCACATGATGCAAAGAAAAAGAAAAGAAAAAAGAGGTGCAAGATGGAATTATCCTTGGGCCCTCCCACCCACCCTTATGTTGTATAAACAAAACAGGACATGCACACTTTAACCAACCCATCATTTCAGTGACAGGGTCTGCCACACGACTGTGACTGATATGACGGGTTGGTTTGGACCCCCCCCAAAAAAGAAGCAATTAATCTCTCCTTGCACAAACTGGCTCTACAGAGGCAAGATGTCCACCTCATCTTCACCCTCCGATATATCACCGTGTACATCCCCCTCCTCACAGATTATCAATTCGTCCCCACTGGAATCCACCATCTCAGCTCCCTGTGTACTTTGTGGAGGCAATTGCTGCTGGTCAATGTCTCCGCGGAGGAATTGATTATAATTCATTTTAATGAACATCATCTTCTCCACATTTTCTGGATGTAACCTCGTACGCCGATTGCTGACAAGGTGAGCGGCGGCACTAAACACTCTTTCGGAGTACACACTTGTGGGAGGGCAACTTAGGTAGAATAAAGCCAGTTTGTGCAAGGGCCTCCAAATTGCCTCTTTTTCCTGCCAGTATAAGTACGGACTGTGTGACGTGCCTACTTGGATGCGGTCACTCATATAATCCTCCACCATTCTATCAATGTTGAGAGAATCATATGCAGTGACAGTAGACGACATGTCCGTAATCGTTGTCAGGTCCTTCAGTCCGGACCAGATGTCAGCATCAGCAGTCGCTCCAGACTGCCCTGCATCACCGCCAGCGGGTGGGCTCGGAATTCTGAGCCTTTTCCTCGCACCCCCAGTTGCGGGAGAATGTGAAGGAGGAGATGTTGACAGGTCGCGTTCCGCTTGACTTGACAATTTTGTCACCAGCAGGTCTTTCAACCCCAGCAGACCTGTGTCTGCCGGAAAGAGAGATCCAAGGTAGGCTTTAAATCTAGGATCGAGCACGGTGGCCAAAATGTAGTGCTCTGATTTCAACAGATTGACCACCCGTGAATCCTTGTTAAGCGAATTAAGGGCTGCATCCACAAGTCCCACATGCCTAGCGGAATCGCTCCCTTTTAGCTCCTTCTTCAATGCCTCCAGCTTCTTCTGCAAAAGCCTGATGAGGGGAATGACCTGACTCAGGCTGGCAGTGTCTGAACTGACTTCACGTGTGGCAAGTTCAAAGGGCATCAGAACCTTGCACAACGTTGAAATCATTCTCCACTGCACTTGAGACAGGTGCATTCCATCTCCTATATCGTGCTCAATTGTATAGGCTTGAATGGCCTTTTGCTGCTCCTCCAACCTCTGAAGCATATAGAGGGTTGAATTCCACCTCGTTACCACTTCTTGCTTCAGATGATGGCAGGGCAGGTTCAGTAGTTTTTGGTGGTGCTCCAGTCTTCTGTACGTGGTGCCTGTACGCCGAAAGTGTCCCGCAATTTTTCTGGCCACCGACAGCATCTCTTGCACGCCCCTGTCGTTTTTTAAAAAATTCTGCACCACCAAATTCAAGGTATGTGCAAAACATGGGACGTGCTGGAATTTGCCCATATTTAATGCACACACAATATTGCTGGCGTTGTCCGATGCCACAAATCCACAGGAGAGTCCAATTGGGGTAAGCCATTCCGCGATGATCTTCCTCAGTTGCCGTAAGAGGTTTTCAGCTGTGTGCGTATTCTGGAAAGCGGTGATACAAAGCGTAGCCTGCCTAGGAAAGAGTTGGCGTTTGCGAGATGCTGCTACTGGTGCCGCCGCTGCTGTTCTTGCGGCGGGAGTCCATACATCTACCCAGTGGGCTGTCACAGTCATATAGTCCTGACCCTGCCCTGCTCCACTTGTCCACATGTCCGTGGTTAAGTGGACATTGGGTACAACTGCATTTTTTAGGAGACTGGTGAGTCTTTTTCTGACGTCCGTGTACATTCTCGGTATCGCCTGCCTAGAGAAGTGGAACCTAGATGGTATTTGGTAACGGGGGCACACTGCCTCAATAAATTGTCTAGTTCCCTGTGAACTAACGGCGGATACCGGACGCACGTCTAACACCAACATAGTTGTCAAGGACTCAGTTATCCGCTTTGCAGTAGGATGACTGCTGTGATATTTCATCTTCCTCGCAAAGGACTGTTGAACAGTCAATTGCTTACTGGAAGTAGTACAAGTGGGCTTACGACTTCCCCTCTGGGATGACCATCGACTCCCAGCGGCAACAACAGCAGCGCCAGCAGCAGTAGGCGTTACACGCAAGGATGCATCGGAGGAATCCCAGGCAGGAGAGGACTCGTCAGACTTGCCAGTGACATGGCCTGCAGGACTATTGGCATTCCTGGGGAAGGAGGAAATTGACACTGAGGGAGTTGGTGGGGTGGTTTGCGTGAGCTTGGTTACAAGAGGAAGGGATTTACTGGTCAGTGGACTGCTTCCGCTGTCACCCAAAGTTTTTGAACTTGTCACTGACTTATTATGAATGCGCTGCAGGTGACGTATAAGGGAGGATGTTCCGAGGTGGTTAACGTCCTTACCCCTACTTATTACAGCTTGACAAAGGGAACACACGGCTTGACACCTGTTGTCCGCATTTCTGGTGAAATACCTCCACACCGAAGAGCTGATTTTTTTGGTATTTTCACCTGGCATGTCAACGGCCATATTCCTCCCACGGACAACAGGTGTCTCCCCGGGTGCCTGACTTAAACAAACCACCTCACCATCAGAATCCTCCTGGTCAATTTCCTCCCCAGCGCCAGCAACACCCATATCCTCCTCATCCTGGTGTACTTCAACACTGACATCTTCAATCTGACTATCAGGAACTGGACTGCGGGTGCTCCTTCCAGCACTTGCAGGGGGCGTGCAAATGGTGGAAGGCGCATGCTCTTCACGTCCAGTGTTGGGAAGGTCAGGCATCGCAACCGACACAATTGGACTCTCCTTGTGGATTTGGGATTTCAAAGAACGCACAGTTCTTTGCGGTGCTTTTGCCAGCTTGAGTCTTTTCAGTTTTCTAGCGAGAGGCTGAGTGCTTCCATCCTCATGTGAAGCTGAACCACTAGCCATGAACATAGGCCAGGGCCTCAGCCGTTCCTTGCCACTCCGTGTGGTAAATGGCATATTGGCAAGTTTACGCTTCTCCTCCGACAATTTTATTTTAGGTTTTGGAGTCCTTTTTTTACTGATATTTGGTGTTTTGGTTTTGACATGCTCTGTACTATGCCATTGGGCATCGGCCTTGGCAGACGACGTTGCTGGCATTTCATCGTCTCGGCCATGACTAGTGGCAGCAGCTTCAGCACGAGGTGGAAGTGGATCTTGATCTTTCCCTAATTTTGGAACCTCAACATTTTTGTTCTCCATATTTTAATAGGCACAACTAAAAGGCACCTCAGGTAAACAATGCAGATGGATGGATTGGATACTAGTATACAATTATGGACGGGCTGCCGAGTGCCGACACAGAGGTAGCCACAGCCGTGAACTACCGCACTGTACTGTGTCTGCTGCTAATATATAGACTGGTTGATAAAGAGATAGTATACTCGTAACTAGTATGTATGTATAAAGAAAGAAAAAAAAACCACGGTTAGGTCACTGGTATATACAATTATGGACGGGCTGCCGAGTGCCGACACAGAGGTAGCCACAGCCGTGAACTACCGCACTGTACTGTGTCTGCTGCTAATATATAGACTGGTTGATAAAGAGATAGTATACTCGTAACTAGTATGTATGTATAAAGAAAGAAAAAAAAACCACGGTTAGGTCACTGGTATATACAATTATGGACGGGCTGCCGAGTGCCGACACAGAGGTAGCCACAGCCGTGAACTACCGCACTGTACTGTGTCTGCTGCTAATATATAGACTGGTTGATAAAGAGATAGTATACTCGTAACTAGTATGTATGTATAAAGAAAGAAAAAAAAACCACGGTTAGGTCACTGGTATATACAATTATGGACGGGCTGCGGAGTGCCGACACAGAGGTAGCCACAGCCGTGAACTACCGCACTGTACTGTGTCTGCTGCTAATATATAGACTGGTTGATAAAGAGATAGTATACTCGTAACTAGTATGTATGTATAAAGAAAGAAAAAAAAACCACGGTTAGGTGGTATATACAATTATGGACGGGCTGCCGAGTGCCGACACAGAGGTAGCCACAGCCGTGAACTACCGCACTGTACTGTGTCTGCTGCTAATATATAGACTGGTTGATAAAGAGATAGTATACTCGTAACTAGTATGTATGTATAAAGAAAGAAAAAAAAACCACGGTTAGGTCACTGGTATATACAATTATGGACGGGCTGCCGAGTGCCGACACAGAGGTAGCCACAGCCGTGAACTACCGCACTGTACACTGGTTGATAAAGAGATAGTAGTATACTCGTAACAACTAGTATGACGACGGTATAAAGAATGAAAAAAAAACCACGGTTAGGTGGTATATAATACAATTATGGTTGGACGGACTGCCTGCCGAGTGCCGACACAGAGGTAGCCACAGCCGTGAACTACCGCACTGTACACTGGTTGATAAAGAGATAGTAGTATACTCGTAACAACTAGTATGACGACGGTATAAAGAATGAAAAAAAAACCACGGTTAGGTGGTATATAATACAATTATGGTTGGACGGACTGCCTGCCGAGTGCCGACACAGAGGTAGCCACAGCCGTGAACTACCGCACTGTACACTGGTTGATAAAGAGATAGTAGTATACTCGTAACAACTAGTATGACGACGGTATAAAGAACGAAAAAAAAAACACGGTTAGGTGGTATATATTATAATACAATTATGGATGGACGGACTGCCTGCCGAGTTCCGACACAGAGGTAGCCACAGCCGTGAACTACCGCACTGTACACTGGTTGATAAAGAGATAGTAGTATACTCGTAACAACTAGTATGACGACGGTATAAAGAACGAAAAAAAAACCACGGTTAGGTGGTATATATTATAATACAATTATGGATGGACGGACTGCCTGCCGAGTTCCGACACAGAGGTAGCCACAGCCGTGAACTACCGCACTGTACACTGGTTGATAAAGAGATAGTAGTATACTCGTAACAACTAGTATGACTATGACGACGGTATAAAGAAAGAAAAAAAAAACCACGGTTAGGTGGTATATAATACAATTATGGATGGACGGACTGCCTGCCGAGTGCCGACACAGAGGTAGCCACAGCCGTGAACTACCGCACTGTACTGTGTCTGCTGCTAATATAGACTGGTTGATAAAGAGATAGTATACAATACTACTAATATACTGGTGGTCAGGCACTGGTCACCACTAGTCACACTGGCAGTGGCACTCCTGCAGCAAAAGTGTGCACTGTTTAATTTTAATATAATATTATTTATCATGTACTCCTGGCTCCTGCTATAACAACCTGCAGTGCTCCCCAGTCTCCCCCACAATTATAAGCTTTATATACAATACATTGATGTGCAGCACACTGGGCTGAGCAGTGCACACAGACTGAGTCACTGTGTGACTGTGTATCGTTTTTTTCAGGCAGAGAACGGATATATTAAATAAAACAAACAACTGCACTGTCTCTGGTGGTCACTGGTCACTGTGGTCGTCAGTCACTAAACTCTGTCTGCACTCTGCACTCTCTTCTAATCTACAGTATCACAGCAATCTCTCTCTCTCTCTCTCTTCTAAATCTAATCTAAATGGAGAGGACGCCAGCCACGTCCTCTCCCTATCAATCTCAATGCACGTGTGAAAATGGCGGCGACGCGCGGCTCCTTATATAGAATCCGAGTCTCGCGAGAATCCGACAGCGTCATGATGACGTTCGGGCGCGCTCGGGTTAACCGAGCAAGGCGGGAAGATCCGAGTCGCTCGGACCCGTGAAAAAAAAAGTGAAGTTCGTGCGGGTTCGGATTCAAAGAAACCGAACCCGCTCATCTCTAGTTCAAGCATTTGCAGGACGGGTGTCTGACGTCAATTCCGGACAAGAACAGGCTGAAGTAATTGTAGCGGCTGAGTAAGTTTTGAGCTACTCAGAAACTGCACAAATCTTTTTTATAGTGCTCGGCTGCACATGCAATCGCACGCTTGCAAAGCAAAAATAGTCTATAGGCAGCGACTATCTGTTTGCAGCACTGCAAAAAATAGCTAGTGAGCGATCAACTCGGAATGACCCCCGATGTCCCTTAATCATACGGTTTTTGTTCATCTCTATTTCATTCATTTTTCAAACAAAAAGAAAACATATCAAGAACATTTTCGGGAGGTAGGTGAGGCTGGTCCAGATGGACGTCTTCTGCTTTCAGGAAAGAGAGAAATAAAAGGGAAGGTCTAACCAAGTAAGCTTTGTACATTATCACAGGACATGCTCCTGGAAGGAATCCCAGTGTCCTACATAAATATAAAACTGGGAATGTAGACTGATCACAAAAAAAAAAATACCAGATTTTCACAAATCGCCATACTCTCATCAACCTTTACCATGTTAATTTCAAATTCATCTTTTAGGAAAAAGTGCATCACACAAGTATTAAAGCTTAGAGAAGGGATCTGAGATTACTGATGGAGCTAGGGAACTGTGTTTTGGGTTGGGGCGGGTCCATGACATGGAAACTCCACAGTTCTGATCAGAACAAGGGGTTAAAAAAATGAGTTATGGTAAAACTTACCTTCGTTAACTCTTTCTTTGAGGTCCATAGGGTCCACAGGGAATGCTATTAGGGGGTTGTAGGTGGTGGTAAGGACGGGGCACCAAACAGTTAAGCTTTTGGCATTCCAAGATGCTCCGGTCTTTTCCCCCTATGCCCCGCCTCCATGCTCTGGCATCCTCAGTTTTGTCAAACAACCCAAGGCAGGATCAGGATAGGAGAGAAAGAAGATATGTTACGCACAAGAACACATACTCTCGAGGAGGGAGCTGACGACCAAGAAGAGTAACCCATAGAAGTCCGGTGCATCAAGGTGGGCACCCTGTGGATCCTATGGCCCTCAAAGAAAGAGTTAGCGAAGGTAAGTTTTACCATAACTCATTTCCCTCTTCCGGTTCCCTACGGGGTCCACAGGAAATACCATAAGGATGTCCCAAAGCAGTTATTTTAAGGGAGGGGACGATCCTGAGTGGATAGACGTGTTTGGCATCCAAAAGAAGCATCTTGGAAAGCTAAAGTATCAAAAAGGCATAGAACCTAAGAAAGGTGTGGACTGAAGACTCCGTAGCCGCCTTGCATTGTTGTTTTGCAGACGCTCTATGGTTTGCTGCCCATGAGAGACGCACAGAGCGAGCAGAGTGGGCTGAGACTGTAGAAGGCACAGGAAGGTCAGCCTGGGTGTACGCCTGTGAAATGGTCATACGAATCCACCTAATCAGAGTCTGTTTGTCGGCTGGCCAACTACTCTTGTGGAAGCCATAGAGGACGAAGAAGGAGTCTGATTTCCAAAGAGAACTGGTATGATCTACATAGATCCAGAGAGCCCTGATCACATCAAAGGAAGCCTCTCCAGTCAAAAGGTTCAAAAGATAGAAAAGCCGGTACCACAATCTCCTCATTAAGATCGAACCGGGACACAACCTTAGGAAGATAATTGTCCCAAGTTCTGAGAACAGCCCTGTCCTGGTGAAAAATAAGAAAGGGGAAGCGACAGGAAAGTGCTCCCAAATCTGATACCCTAAGAGCAGATGCAATAACCAGTAGGAAGACTGTTTTTGCCGTAGGCCACTTCAGGTCCACTGAGTCCAGAGGTTCAAATGGCGGCTTCTAAAGGCTTTGAGGACCACAGAGAGATCCCAGGGAGCCACCGGGGGTACGTAGGTCGAACCCTGAGTTCCCCCTGGAGGAAGGTACGGACATCCGGGAGAGGAGCAAGTTTTCGTTGGAACCAAATGGACAGGGCCGAGAGGTGCACTTTCAACGTTACCAGGCGAGTCCCAGAGTCCATCCAGCTTGAAGGAAGACAAGAATACTGGACACCCGAGAAACCTGTGGGTTATGGCGACTCGTAGTGCACCACTGCATGTATGTATGCCATATCCAATAATAGATGCAGGCAGAGGCCAGCTTCCATGCTCTAAGCATGATCTGGACAACCGACTGGGAGAAAACAGCTTCTTCCCAGATCAGGACACCTGGGATGAAGGCCGCCGATATGGCTGGAATGTGGTATTCTGCCCATCGAAGGTTGCGAGCCACTTCCTGCATTGCCAACCAACTGCGGGTACCTCCCTGATGGTTGAGGTAGGCTACTGCTGTGGCGTTGTCTGACTGGACCTGCACAGGTTTGCCCTGAAAAATGTCCCATGCCAGAAGCAGTGCTCTTTAGACAGCTCGTAACTCCAGCGGCCCTGAAAGCAGAAGTGTCCAGTTACCGCGCCCCATCCTTGGAGACTGGCATCCGTGGTCAGCAGGATCCAATCTGGAATCCAGAAGGGTCACCCCTTAACCAGGTGTGATGTCTGAAGCCACCATGTTAGGGACAGACGGACCTCCAGAGAAAGAACCATCATCTGGGACCTGATCCGATTAGACTTTCCATCCCAGCGTGCCAGGATTAGGTGTTGGAGAGGCCTGGAGTGGAATTGACCGTACTTCACCATGTGGAAGGTAGAGACCATGGATCCCAGGACCTGCATGGCTGAGTGTATAGACATCTGACAATACATTGTCCGGGGTTAGGAAAAGTCTCTGTACTCGAGAATCTAGGAGAAGCTAGAGAGCTCCCAGATGGGTCATGCATTGAGAAGGCGTGAGGGATGATCTCCTCCAGTTGATGAGCCACCTGTGTTATTGTAAGATAGTCAGCTGGAGATGGGAGAGTAGGGCCTCCGGGGAGTGCACCATAAGGAGCAGGTCATCCAAATAAGGGAGCAATCTGACTCCCTGACGTCGTAGCTGCCATGATTTTGGTAAAGACCCTGGGTGCCGTAGACAGGTCAAAAGGCAAGACCCAAAATTGGTAATGTTGGCGAAGAATAGCGAACCACAGAAATGGCCGTGAGAAGGCGCTATAGGAACATGCAGGTAAGCATCCTGTACATAGGGAGACACCATGAAGTCTCCCAGCTCCATTGCCAGAACAAAGGAGCGCAGTGTTTCCATACGAAACTTGGGTACTGTGACAAATTTGTTGAGAGATTTGAGGTTTACGATAGGCCGATGAGACCAATTGGATTTCTGTACCAAAAATATTGTTGAATAGAATCTGGTCCCTCGTAGTGAACACGGGACTGGTACAATCACTCCTGATTGCAGGAGGGATTGGATAACTTCCTGTAGGGCTGAAGCCTTGCTGGGGTCCTACCTCAACCACCAGAGAGGCAACCACCTGCGTAAAAGAATTGTTGAGGGGCAGTCTTTTAAATGAGATTTCCTACCCGTGATAGATCACTTCCTGCACCCAAGCGTCTGCTGTTGTGTGGCGCCAACCATGTGCAAACTGGAGAAGTCTGTCTCCCACCCTGGGGTGCCACAGGAGGGGGCCCGTTTGGTCAGGCTGTAGGCTTGTTATCACGTTTTGTTGGTGGCTGTCTTGCGGCCCATGCCTGCATGGACCTGGGTTTTGTAGATTTAGCAGAGGCTGTGGAGGTCCGAGCATGTGGTGCAGTAGCTGATGGTAGGAAAGCCGTCTTAGCAGCCGCCAGTGATGCCACTATTTTATCCAATTCGGTTCCAAACAGGATATTCCCAGAGAATGGCAATAAGATTTTCTTAGAATACGTGTCCGCCTTCCATGAGTGGAGCCAGAGGATAGATCAGTGTCACGATCCGGGTATCTGGACGCCATTTCTTACCCATCAGATGCCTCCTAAGGCTGGCTCAGCGCTCCAGGACCGGATCCCATCTGTTATCCTGATGTGTACATTCCTGTATCCTCTCCTGTCACTCTGGGACGCTGTCACAGTAAACGCCATATTACACCTGGCATGGCGTCTCCCGCGGCCTCCGCCGCCGTCCCTGCTCTTCTGCATGCAGAGTGTCTGAGTGGCGATTACGTCAGCCGCGGCCTCCGCTGTGTCCGCGTGGTTGGATGTGCATCTGTCAGCCTGGCGCCTCCTGTCTCCGGTGGCCGGCGCCGCCATTACTGTTTTCATTACCACATGGATTACAAACCAAACTTCCCTCCAAGTGTCTGCATGGGCGCAGCCATCTTGGATTCTGTCAGCTGATCATTTCCACCAATCTGTTCTCAGTATTGATAATCTGCATAATTGCCTAGCCAATCCCTTCCTTGCTGCAGGTATAAATACACTGTGCCTGAGCAAGGAAGGCGTCAGTGCTTTGGTTGTCAAACCTAGTTCCTGTTTGTCTCTCTCCTGTGATTGTCTTCCAGGTTCCAGCTCCTGTCTCAAGACTTCCACCATAGAGACCCGCACCAGCATTCCACCTGCGGTGTAGCCTGACTCTCCAATCCATTGTGGATTCATCTGTTTCCAGCTACAACATTACCTGCTCCCAGCTCAGCTTCCAGCAGAGTACAGCTTCCCTTAAAGGGCCGGTGTCCTTTCTACACTTTACCACTCTCCACCGGTATTATTATTTCTCCGCTCTCAAGTTCTACATTTCAGTTCATATTTCATCGCTCCCAAGTTCATTTATTATTTAACTGGTTCCAGCCAGTATCCACTCCGTGCTAACAACAGTCTGGTTCCAGCCAGTATCCACAGCAGCTGTTTTTTCTTCAGCAACCCAGCTTTTCCTGGAACACCAGCTGGCACAATCCTGGGTTATCTCCATTGCTACAGTCGGGCCTGGTAAGGACTTTCCATCTAGAAGATCATAAGAACTATCTCACACTACCAGTGCCCTGTGGCTCCTGCCATCCTGTAGTACCCAGGAACTGTATTTATTCTTTGCTGACTTTTACGTTTTCTTTTACTGCTGCTGTGTTGCGGAGTTGTCATAATAAACATCATTGACTTTTATCCAAGTTGTCGTGGTCACGCCTTCGGGCAGTTATTATTCATGTTACTTACATGTCCAGGGGTCTGATACAACCTCCCAGGTTCCGGTACATCTCAGCCCCTACAACTGAGGCTGCCTCCCGTCAGCTCAGGCCCTCAGTTGTGACAGTAAGCACTGACCTAATGAATCCAGCCGGAGACCAGGATCAAGCGGCCAGGCCGATGCAAGAACTGGCAGCCCGACTAGAACATCAGGAGGCTGCACAGGGCCACATCATCCGCTGTCTCCAGGATCTCTCTACTCGGCTGGATGGGATTCAGACAACTCTCCGTGGATCAGGCGCGTCTGGTGCGTCAACCACAGTGACTCCAGCTATAACCCCACCCACCTTACCCATTTCTGCTCCACGTCTTCATCTTCCAACGCCAGCAAAATTTGACGGATCTCCAAGATTCTGCAGGGGATTTCTCAACCAGTGTGAGATTCAGTTTGAGCTACAACCTGGCAATTTTCCCAGTGACCGTACAAAAATTGCCTACATTATTTCTCTTCTCAGTGGCTCAGCCCTTGATTGGGCATCACCGTTATGGGAGAGGTCCGACACCCTGCTATCTTCCTACACTGCCTTCGTGTCAACATTCAGGCGCATCTTCGACGAGCCAGGCCGGGTAACCTCAGCTTCATCCGAGATTCTCCATTTACGCCAGGGGTCACGTACTGTAGGACAATATCTGATACAGTTCCAGATCCTGGCATCCGAACTGGCATGGAACGACGAGGCCCTGTATGCTGCATTCTGGCATGGCTTATCTGAGCGTATTAAAGATGAGTTAGCTACCAGAGACTTACCTTCTAAGTTAGATGAGCTAATCTCACTCTGCACGAAAGTTGATTTACGTTTCAGAGAGAGAGCAACTGAGCGTGGAAGATCATCTGCTCCAAAATCTTCTGCTCCTCCTCCTCGTCAACTGTCACCATCTAAAGATGAGCCCATGCAACTTGGTCGTTCCCGTTTAACACCTGCTGAGCGCCGAAGACGTCTCTCCGAGTCTCTCTGTCTCTATTGTGCAGCTCCGTCTCACACCATTAATGCCTGTCCCAAACGTCCGGGAAACTCCAAATCCTAGCTCGCCAAGGAGAGGGCCGGCTAGGAGTAATGATCTCCTCTCCATCTCCTCAAGATTGTAATCTCCCAGTCTCGCTTCAAGTTGCTCAACGTTATCGGAACGTCATTGCCCTCCTTGATTCCGGAGCAGCTGGGAACTTTATTACCGAAGCCTATGTTAAACGGTGGTCCCTACCCACCGAGAGACTTCCTTCGTCCATTTCTTTAACTGCCGTGGATGGCAGCAAAATTTTTGATGCAGTTATTTCTTTAAGGACTCTACCAGTTCGTCTGAGAGTGGGAGTTCTTCATTCCGAACTTATTTCTTTTTTAGTGATTCCAAGAGCCACACATCCTGTGGTCCTGGGCCTTCCATTGCTCCGTCTTCACAATCCTACAATTGATTGGACGACTACGCAAATCCTGGCATGGGGTTCCTCCTGTGCTGAGACATGTTTGTTTAAAGTATTGCCTGTCTGTTCTTCCTCCCCCAGGTCGTCTGATGTTCCACCTCCTCCATATCAAGATTTCACGGATGTGTTCAGTAAAGCTTCTGCTGATATCCTTCCTCCTCATAGAGAATGGGACTGCCCGATTGATCTCGTTCCAGGGAAGGTTCCACCTCGAGGCCGAACTTATCCGTTGTCTCTGCCTGAGACGCATTCTATGGAGGAATATATTAAAGAGAACCTAGCAAAGGGGTTCATTCGACCTTCTTCTTCTCCAGCCGGCGCAGGCTTCTTTTTTGTAAAAAAGAAAGATGGTGGTCTGCGGCCGTGCATCGACTACAGAGGTTTGAACGACATTACCATCAAGAACCGTTATCCTTTACCCCTGATTACTGAGCTCTTTGACAGAGTTAGCGGAGCTACCATCTTTACAAAGCTGGACTTGAGAGGTGCATACAATCTCATCCGGATCCGTGAGGGTGACGAGTGGAAGACCGCCTTTAACACCCGTGACGGACATTATGAGTACCTCGTCATGCCCTTCGGATTGAGCAATGCTCCAGCTGTCTTCCAGCATTTTGTCAATGAGATCTTCAGAGACATTCTATACCGTCATGTCGTGGTCTATCTAGACGATATCCTCATTTTTGCCAACGATTTAGAGGAACATCGTTTTTGGGTTAAAGAGGTTCTGTCCCGTCTCCGTGTCAATCATCTCTATTGCAAATTAGAAAAATGCGTCTTTGAAGTCAAGTCCATTCCGTTTCTAGGGTACATTGTGTCCAGTTCCGGACTAGAGATGGATCCTGAGAAACTACAAGCAATCCAAAATTGGCCGGTACCCTTAACCCTCAAAGGGGTCCAGAGGTTCTTAGGGTTCGCCAACTATTACCGAAAGTTTATACGAGACTTTTCCACCATTGTGGCGCCTATTACTGCTTTCACTAAGAAGGGTGCTAACCCGTCCAAGTGGTCTGAAGAAGCCATGCAAGCATTTCATCTTTTAAAACGAAGGTTCATCTCTGCGCCTGTTCTGAAACAGCCTGACATCGACTCTCCTTTCATCTTAGAGGTGGATGCCTCCTCCGTTGGAGTAGGAGCGGTGTTATCTCAGAGGGCTAAAGATGGCCATTTACACCCTTGCAGTTTCTTCTCCCGGAAGTTCTCCCCAGCTGAGCGCAACTATGCCATTGGCGACCAGGAGTTGCTAGCCATCAAGCTCGCTCTAGAAGAGTGGAGGTATCTGTTGGAGGGAGCTTCTCATTCAATCACCATACTTACAGACCACAAGAACCTTTTATATCTGAAAGGCGCACAATGTCTCAACCCTCGTCAGGCCAGATGGGCACTTTTCTTTTCCAGGTTCGACTTTAAACTCCAGTTCTGTCCGGGCTCTCAGAATCGCAAGGCCGATGCCCTTTCCCGCTCATGGGAGCAAGAAAATGAGTCAGAGTCTTCAGACAAGCATCCTATTATAAATCCGTTGGCATTCTCCACGGTAGGGATGGACTCTACGCCCCCATCAGGGAAAAGTTTTGTGAAACCGATGCTAAGGAAGAAGCTCATGCATTGGGCCCATGCTTCCCGTTTTGCCGGACATACAGGTATCCAAAAAACCCTGGAGTTTATCTCTAGGTCCTATTGGTGGCCAACTCTGAAAAAGGACGTCTTGGAGTTTATTGCATCTTGCCCAAAGTGTGCTCAACATAAGGTATCCCGCCAGTCGCCTGCGGGGCAACTGGTTCCACTATCTGTTCCCCGTCGACCTTGGACCCATTTGTCGATGGATTTTATTACAGATTTACCCATGTGCAACAAGTTCAATACCATCTGGGTGGTAGTTGACCGGTTCACCAAGATGGCACACTTCATTCCTCTCACCGGTCTTCCGTCAGCTTCCAAGTTGGCTCAAGTATTCATACAAGAGATCTTCCGACTCCACGGTCTTCCTGAAGAAATTATCTCAGATCGAGGAGTTCAATTCACAGCCAAATTCTGGCGAAGTTTATGTCAAGTCCTCCAAGTCAAGCTAAAGTTTTCCACGGCTTACCATCCTCAGACCAATGGTCAAACCGAGAGGGTGAATCAGGACTTGGAGGCCTTCCTCCACATCTATGTGTCCTCCTCTCAAGATGACTGGGTTCAATTACTTCCCTGGGCCGAGTTCTGTCATAACAACCAGTATCATTCTTCATCTGCTTCAACACCATTCTTCACTAACTTTGGATTCCACCCTAAAGTCCCTGAGTTCCAACCGCTTCCAGCAACTTCTGTTCCCGCAGTGGATATCACCTTGCATCAGTTTGCCAATATCTGGAAGAGCGTACGATCAGCTCTGCTCAAGGCATCGTTCAGGTACAAGAAGTTTGCGGATAAGAAGCGTCGAGCAGTTCCTGCTCTCAAGGTGGGTGATCGGGTATGGTTATCCACGAAGAATTTGAGGTTAAGAGTTCCCAGTATGAAGTTTGCACCTCGCTATATCGGTCCTTTCAAGATTGAACAAGTCATCAATCCTGTTGCTTACAGACTCCAGTTGCCTCCCTTCTTAAAAATACCCAGGACATTCCATGTTTCCCTGTTGAAACCGCTGATCTTGAATCGGTTTCATTCCTCACTTCCTCCAACTCCGAAAGTCCAAACTCAACGAGGCGTTGAGTATGAAGTGGCCAAGATCCTGGACTCACGTCACCGTTACGGTCAACTACAATATCTTATTGACTGGAAGGGTTATGGTACTGAGGAACGTTCATGGACCAATGCTTCTGATGTCCATGCTCCTGCCTTGGTCCGGAGATTCCATTCCAAGTTTCCTCAAAAGCCAAAGAAGTGTCCTGGGGCCACTCCTAAAGGGGGGGGTGCTGTCACGATCCGGGTATCTGGACGCCATTTCTTACCCATCAGATGCCTCCTAAGGCTGGCTCAGCGCTCCAGGACCGGATCCCATCTGTTATCCTGATGTGTACATTCCTGTATCCTCTCCTGTCACTCTGGGACGCTGTCACAGTAAACGCCATATTACACCTGGCATGGCGTCTCCCGCGGCCTCCGCCGCCGTCCCTGCTCTTCTGCATGCAGAGTGTCTGAGTGGCGATTACGTCAGCCGCGGCCTCCGCTGTGTCCGCGTGGTTGGATGTGCATCTGTCAGCCTGGCGCCTCCTGTCTCCGGTGGCCGGCGCCGCCATTACTGTTTTCATTACCACATGGATTACAAACCAAACTTCCCTCCAAGTGTCTGCATGGGCGCAGCCATCTTGGATTCTGTCAGCTGATCATTTCCACCAATCTGTTCTCAGTATTGATAATCTGCATAATTGCCTAGCCAATCCCTTCCTTGCTGCAGGTATAAATACACTGTGCCTGAGCAAGGAAGGCGTCAGTGCTTTGGTTGTCAAACCTAGTTCCTGTTTGTCTCTCTCCTGTGATTGTCTTCCAGGTTCCAGCTCCTGTCTCAAGACTTCCACCATAGAGACCCGCACCAGCATTCCACCTGCGGTGTAGCCTGACTCTCCAATCCATTGTGGATTCATCTGTTTCCAGCTACAACATTACCTGCTCCCAGCTCAGCTTCCAGCAGAGTACAGCTTCCCTTAAAGGGCCGGTGTCCTTTCTACACTTTACCACTCTCCACCGGTATTATTATTTCTCCGCTCTCAAGTTCTACATTTCAGTTCATATTTCATCGCTCCCAAGTTCATTTATTATTTAACTGGTTCCAGCCAGTATCCACTCCGTGCTAACAACAGTCTGGTTCCAGCCAGTATCCACAGCAGCTGTTTTTTCTTCAGCAACCCAGCTTTTCCTGGAACACCAGCTGGCACAATCCTGGGTTATCTCCATTGCTACAGTCGGGCCTGGTAAGGACTTTCCATCTAGAAGATCATAAGAACTATCTCACACTACCAGTGCCCTGTGGCTCCTGCCATCCTGTAGTACCCAGGAACTGTATTTATTCTTTGCTGACTTTTACGTTTTCTTTTACTGCTGCTGTGTTGCGGAGTTGTCATAATAAACATCATTGACTTTTATCCAAGTTGTCGTGGTCACGCCTTCGGGCAGTTATTATTCATGTTACTTACATGTCCAGGGGTCTGATACAACCTCCCAGGTTCCGGTACATCTCAGCCCCTACAACTGAGGCTGCCTCCCGTCAGCTCAGGCCCTCAGTTGTGACAATCAGGCCAGCACTGAGGTAACCGAGGCTTTAGAGGCCAGAGTCTAAAGCTGCTTCGCCTAAGTAGGAGGCAGTTTCCCTGATTTTTGTGATGTGTGACAGACATTCTTTGGAAATGTCTTAGGGGAGTTCATCCTGCAGAGCATCAGCCCAGTGTTCAATTGCTTTGGATACCCAGGCGGCCACCACAGTGGGCCTAGTGATAGTTCCAGTAAGGGAGTAGATAGACTTGAGACAGTGGGGCAGATGTATTAAGCCTGGATAAGGGATAAAGAAGTGATCAAGTAGTGATAAATCACTAGCCAGTCAGCTCCTGTCATTTTTCAAATCCGTAATGACCTTGCACTTATCACTGGTTTATCACTTCTTTATCAATTCTCCAGGTTAATACATCGGTCCCAATGTTCCATACTCCTACTGGTAGTTTCCTTCAAGGAAGATGTAGACGAAATAGGTAAAGTGGAGAATTTTACCAAGCGTGCCATGTGAGAATCTGCCGTTGGGAGACTTCCCATGTTTAGGGTAGATTTCATAGCTTCCATAAGTGCCAACACATCCAGAGCAGAGTGAGCATTCTCCCACCCACTCCCACAATGGGAGCTTCCCTGTACGGGATTGCGATTTGGCAAATGCACACATTACAGACAGGCAGGAATCTGCATTTTGCATCACGTCACTTACCAGTGCCCTGATGTACTGGCCTCTGAAGGTCACATCCTCAGCCTGGCAGCATGTTCCATATTTGCCTGCAATGTGCAGAGACTCTCTCCAGTGTGTACCCCGCTTGCTATACTGTGTACCCTGATCTGTTCCCACCATCTCCAGAGTATGGGCGCTGCCATGACACCTTTAGTCAGCTGACTTGGTGCTATCCACAACTGAGCATTGGAGCGCTCACATGACTTGATTCTCCAATCCCTGACCAGAGGGTATATACTCAGCGTTCCTTCTCAGTATCATTGCCTTGAGCAACGTGTCACATCTTGTGAACAAGCGTCTCCTGGCTCCAGTCTCCTCTCTTCAGAGTTTCCCCTGTGGATCAGCTCTGTGGAACTACAGGCATCAGCCATCCAGTTTGGTGCAGTTCCATCTGCATTCAGATCCAGTCACCAGCAGTCTCTAGTGACTTCCTAGCTTCAGTGTCTCCATGGAACTACAGGCTCCAGCCATCCAGCACTGCTACAACTCCTTACACAGTCAGCTTCCACTTCTACATGCAGTAAGAGACTCTCTCCAGGTGCTGCCTCATCATTCTCACCTGTGTGTTGTTAATCTGCATTCAGCACTGTGCTTTTGCTTCCAGCACTTAAACAACCAGCTTGTTGATCACCAACTGTCTCCTGCTATAGCCTTGCTTGGCTCTGTGGACTGTGCATATATTCTGACTGTGTGAATCTATTGCTGTCAGTTTCCAGACTGATTACCGGAGTTACTTATTGCCTGTAATTACTACCATCGGTGGCATTACCTACCTACTGCATATTGATCCTGTTACCATCGGCCTCCAAGCCAGCCATCGATGTTCACCATCGGCTTCCAGGCCGATCATCACAGTTTGCTAATTACACTGGTTCCCAGACCAGTTCATTACCTGTGACTGTTATTATACCATCTGTATTACTTACCTCCAGAGTACTGATTTCAGTTGCCATCGGCGCCCAGGCCAACCATCGTTATTTGCAAGTTGCTAACAGTTTCCAGACTGAATACCAAAAGTTACTTATTGTCTGTGTTGTTCCATCACATTCTCCCATCGGTTTCCAGGCCGATCCTCTGTGTCATTATTTATCCTCAGGATATAGACTCTGCTTCACATCAGCTCCCAGGCCGACCATCATTTATTTGCCATCGGCTCCCAGGGCGACCATCATTGAACAGGCCGGTCATTACTGTTCTCTAATTACCGCTGGCTTTCAGATCAGCTCATTCTTCATGACTGTACTTAAAACCAATGTCAGCTTCCACGCTGTGAAACTTCTGTATTGTTATTCCTGTTCCAGTAATCATTATATTGCTGTGTGTATTTAATAAACATCATTGCGCATATGTGCAGGAACTCACTAGTGCCCCCTCCGGGAACAGACATTTACACAGACCTGACACCCCCCCTGCCTGGAACCCAGAGATTGGAGCCACTGCTGACAATGTCCTATTCCTGGGAGTATAACCTAACCTGTTTTCTGACAAACTAATAAAGTAGCAGTGTGCTCTGTAACTACAGTAGGGTATTGGTTTTGCCATAACAGTGCTACCGTGTGAAGAGGTTTATTGGGAAAACTACATAAAGTTTATCTTGATAGAATACGTGTGGGGGTGGGGCTGTTAATTTGCTATTATGTTGCCAGATGTAAAACAATAGTAAAGTACTGTCACTTGAACCATTCTGTGATGAGATATTATACTGTTTCCATTTGCAGAACCTCTAACTCTTCCACCAGGTACAAAATCCTTTGCTCCTAAACTTTTAGCTTAATTTATGATTCAAATGATATAGTAAAGACAAGGCTTCATGCCAAAAAATGTAATATTTAAAACAAATTAGCTCATTTGAGTTTTTTATTGGTGATGTCAGATAAACATGGAAACATCATAAAAAAATAAATTAAAAAAAAGTAACAGGGCAGAACTATGTCTTCTTCCTCAGTGCTATAGGATGTACAAAATCCTAGATGTAATGAGTAAGATGCCATTGCTCTTACCAAAATATTTGCTTTTTTTATGATTTGTTTGGATGCGCAAATTAGCTGATTTTTTAAATACAGCATTTTGTGGCGTGTAGCCTCATCCTTTACTATACTGGACTGCATGAATATGTTAGTAGAATGTGATTGGAGAGCCCCTTCTCCTCAAAAGTACACCACTACAGCAGACTCTCTTTGGAACGGACTTATTCATATGAATATTTCTAGGGGTATCCAATTACCCGCAATGAAACATCAGGAGCAAAAAACTGGAGGTTTTTGCAATTTTTCCGGTAGTTTCACCAATAGTTTTTTATGGTGTAACAATTAACAATCACCCATAAAACAAAATACTTTTATGTGCGAAAACACCCAGGTTCACTGAAACCTGTGTGTATTCACTGCCGCAGCCCGAAAAAGCCGGTGTTCATTCGGGATTTTGATTCGACTGCCTGAGGCAGGTGAAATAAAATCCCTGATAAGCCGCTGCTCGTGTTGGCTTATCGGGGCTAATAGTATAACCCCCGGTGATGCAATTACCTGCGACAATGATCGCAGATATTTAGATACCGCCCTTATTCACTGATTATTTGCGTTTATTTTTATTTTAAGTGAGAAGTTGATAATACAGAATATGTTCTTCTAAAAAAATTATAAAAAGAAAATGCATCAACAAATATAACTGAATTACCATTTACAACAATGAGAACTTTTTTCCACTGTGTATTTCCTACTTTGGGTGTCTGACAAAATAAGATCTTGTGCTTGTCGGAGACGAAAATTCGATCTAATACAAACTTAGAGATGATGGAATGTGAGAGGTTACTGAGGGATCCATTACTGCAAATACTTCTGAGCAGTTCTCGACGCTCTTTGTGGACGAGATCGATGACTGTCATATTTTTCATGGGATCTGCAGTTGTCTGAAATAAATGAATATGTTAGTAAAATAAGAATTTACTTACCGATAATTCTATTTCTCGTAGTCCGTAGTGGATGCTGGGGACTCCGTAAGGACCATGGGGAATAGCGGCTCCGCAGGAGACAGGGCACAAAAGTAAAAGCTTTAGGATCAGGTGGTGTGCACTGGCTCCTCCCCCTATGACCCTCCTCCAAGCCTCAGTTAGGATACTGTGCCCGGACGAGCGTACACAATAAGGAAGGATTTTGAATCCCGGGTAAGACTCATACCAGCCACACCAATCACACTGTACAACCTGTGATCTGAACCCAGTTAACAGCATGATAACAGCGGAGCCTCTGAAAAGATGGCTCACAACAATAATAACCCGATTTTTGTAACAATAACTATGTACAAGTATTGCAGACAATCCGCACTTGGGATGGGCGCCCAGCATCCACTACGGACTACGAGAAATAGAATTATCGGTAAGTAAATTCTTATTTTCTCTGACGTCCTAAGTGGATGCTGGGGACTCCGTAAGGACCATGGGGATTATACCAAAGCTCCCAAACGGGCGGGAGAGTGCGGATGACTCTGCAGCACCGAATGAGAGAACTCCAGGTCCTCCTCAGCCAGGGTATCAAATTTGTAGAATTTTTCAAACGTGTTTGCCCCTGACCAAGTAGCAGCTCGGCAAAGTTGTAAAGCCGAGACCCCTCGGGCAGCCGCCCAAGATGAGCCCACCTTCCTTGTGGAATGGGCATTTACATATTTTGGCTGTGGCAGGCCTGCCACAGAATGTGCAAGCTGAATTGTACTACACATCCAACTAGCAATCGTCTGCTTAGAAGCAAGAGCACCCAGTTTGTTGGGTGCATACAGGATAACAGCAAGTCAGTTTTCCTGACTCCAGCCGTCCTGGAAATCTATATTTTCAGGGCCCTGACAACATCTAGCAACTTGGAGTCCTCCAAGTCCCTAGTAGCCGCAGGTACCACAATAAGCTGGTTCAGGTGAAACGCTGACACCACCTTAGGGAGAAACTGGGGACGAGTCCGCAGCTCTGCCCTGTCCGAATGGACAATCAGATATGGGCTTTTGTGATACAAAGCCACCAATTCTGACACTCGCCTGGCCGAGGCCAGGGCCAACAGCATGGTCACTTTCCATGTGAGATATTTCAAATCCACAGATTTGAGCAGTTTAAACCAATGTGATTTGAGGAATCCCAGAACTACGTTGAGATCCCACAGTGCCACTGGAGGCACAAAAGGGGGTTGTATATGCAGTACTCCCTTGATAAACTTCTGGACTTCAGGAACTGAAGCCAATTCTTTCTGGAAGAAAATCGACAGGGCCGAAATTTGAACCTTAATGGACCCCAATTTGAGGCCCATAGACACTCCTGTTTGTAGGAAATGCAGGAATCGACCGAGTTGAAATTCCTCCGTGGGGGCCTTCCTGGCCTCACACCATGCAACATATTTTCGCCAAATGCGGTGATAATGTTGTGCGGTCACCTCCTTCCTGGCTCTGACCAGGGTAGGGATGACCTCTTCCGGAATGCCTTTTTCCCTTAGGATCCGGCGTTCAACCGCCATGCCGTCAAACGCAGCCGCGGTAAGTCTTGGAACAGACATGATCCTTGCTGAAGCAAGTCCCTTCTTAGTATCTCTTGAAGTTCCGGGTACCAAGTCCTTCTTGGCCAATCCGGAGCCACGAGTATAGTTCTTACTCCTCTCCGTCTTATAATTCTCAGTACCTTGGGTATGAGAGGCAGAGGAGGGAACACATACACCGACTGGTACACCCACGGTGTTACCAGAGCGTCCCAGCTATTGCCTGAGGGTCTCTTGACCTGGCGCAATACCTGTCCAGTTTTTTGTTGATACGGGACGCCATCATGTCCACCTTTGGTCTTTCCCAACGGTTCACAATCATGTGGAAGACTTCCAGATGAAGTCCCCACTCTCCCGGGTGGAGGTCGTTCCTGCTGAGGAAGTCTGCTTCCCAGTTGTCCACTCCCGGAATGAACACCGCTGACAGTGTTATCACATGATTTTTCGCCCAGCGAAGAATCCTTGCTGCCATTGCCCTCCTGCTTCTTGTGCCGCCCTGTCTGTTTACGTGGGCGACTGCCGTGATGTTGTCCGACTGGATCAGCACCGGTTGACTTTGAAGCAGAGGTCTTCCTAGGCTCAGAGCATTGTAAATTGCCCTTAGCTCCAGTATATTTATGTGGAGAGAAGTCTCCAGACTTGACCACACTCCTTGGAAATTTCTTCCCTGTGTGACTGCTCCCCATCCTCTCAGGCTGGCATCCGTGGTCACCAGAACCCAGTCCTGAATGCCGAATGTGCTGCCCTCTAGTAGATGAGCACTCTGCAGCCACCACAGAAGAGACACCCTTGTCCTTGGAGACAGGATTATCCGCTGATGCATCTGAAGATGCGATCCGGACCATTCGTCCAGCAGATCCCACTGAAAAATTCTTGCGTGAAATCTGCCGAATGGAATCGCTTCGTAAGAAGCCACCATTTTTCCCAGGACTCTTGTGCATTGATGCACTGACACTTGGCCTGGTTTTAGGAGGTTTCTGACTAGCTCGGATAACTCCCTGGCTTCCTCCTCCGGGAGAAACACCTTTTTCTGGACTGTGTCCAGAATCATCCCTAGGAACAGCAGACGTGTCGTCGGAATCAGCTGCGATTTTGGAATATTTAGAATCCACCCGTGCTGTCGTAGAACTACTTGAGATAGTGCTACTCCGACCTCCAACTGTTCTCTGGACCTTGCCCTTATCAGGAGATCGTCCAAGTAAGGGATAATTAAGACGCCTTTTCTTTGAAGAAGAATCATCATTTCGGCCATTACCTTGGTAAAGACCCGGGGTGCCGTGGACAATCCAAACGGCAGCGTCTGAAACTGATAGTGACAGTTCTGTACCACGAACCTGAGGTACCCTTGGTGAGAAGGGCAAATTGGGACATGGAGGTAAGCATCCTTGATGTCCAGGGACACCATATAGTCCCCTTCTTCCTGGTTCGCTATCACTGCTCTGAGTGACTCCATCTTGATTTGAACCTTTGTATGTAAGTGTTCAAAGATTTCAGATTTAGAATAGGTCTCACCGAGCCGTCTGGCTTCAGTACCACAAATAGTGTGGAATAATACCCCTTTCCTTGTTGTAGGAGGGGTACTTTGATTATCACCTGCTGGGAATACAGCTTGTGAATTGTTTCCAATACTGCCTCCCTGTCGGAGGGAGACGTTGGTAAAGCAGACTTCAGGAACCTGCGAGGGGGAGACGTCTCGAATTTCCAATCTGTACCCCTGGGATACTACTTGTAGGATCCAGGGGTCCACTTGCGAGTGAGCCCACTGCGCGCTGAAACTCTTGAGACGACCCCCCACCGCACCTGAGTCCGCTTGTACGGCCCCAGCGTCATGCTGAGGACTTGGCAGAAGCGGTGGAGGGCTTCTGTTCCTAGGAAGGGGCTGCCTGCTGCAGTCTTCTTCCCTTTCCTCTACCCCTGGGCAGATATGACTTGGGGTAAAAAAGGTGGATTTTCCAGCTGTTGCCGTGGCCACCAGGTCCGATGGACCGACCCCAAATAACTCCTCCCCTTTATACGGCAATACTTCCATGTGCCGTTTGGAATCTGCATCACCTGACCACTGTCGTGTCCATAAACATCTTCTGGCAGATATGGACATCGCACTTACTCTTGATGCCAGAGTGAAAATATCCCTCTGTGCATCTCGCATATATAGAAATGCATCCTTTAAATGCTCTATAGTCAATAAAATACTGTCCCTGTCAAGGGTATCAATATTTTCAGTCAGGGAATCCGACCAAGCCACCCCAGCGCTGCACATCCAGGCTGAGGCGATCGCTGGTCGCAGTATAACACCAGTATGTGTGTATATACTTTTTAGGATATTTTCCAGCCTCCTATCAGCTGGCTCCTTGAGGGCGGCCGTATCTGGAGACGGTAACGCCACTTGTTTTGATAAGCGTGTGAGCGCCTTATCCACCCTAAGGGGTGTTTCCCAACGCGCCCTAACTTCTGGCGGGAAAGGGTATAACGCCAATAATTTTCTATCGGGGGAAACCCACGCATCATCACACACTTTATTTAATTTATCTGATTCAGGAAAAACTACAGGTAGTTTTTTCACACCCCACATAATACCCTTTTTTGTGGTACTTGTTGTATCAGACATATGTAACACCTCCTTCATTGCCCTTAACATGTAACGTGTGGCCCTAATGGAAAATACGTTTGTTTCTTCACCGTCGACACTGGAGTCAGTGTCCGTGTCTGTGTCGACCGACTGAGGTAAATGGGCGTTTTAAAGCCCCTGACGGTATTTGAGACGCCTGGACAGGTACTAATTGGTTTGCCGGCCGTCTCATGTCGTCAACCGACCTTGCAGCGTGTTGACATTATCACGTAATTCCCTAAATAAGCCATCCATTCCGGTGTCGACTCCCTAGAGAGTGACATCACCATTACAGGCAATTGCTCCGCCTCCTCACCAACATCGTCCTCATACATGTCGACACACACGTACCGACACACAGCACACACACAGGGAATGCTCTGATAGAGGACAGGACCCCACTAGCCCTTTGGGGAGACAGAGGGAGAGTTTGCCAGCACACACCAAAACGCTATAATTATACAGGGACAACCTTATATAAGTGTTTTCCCTTATAGCATCTTAATATATAATAATATCGCCAAATAAGTGCCCCCGCTCTCTGTTTTAACCCTGTTTCTGTAGTGCAGTGCAGGGGAGAGCCTGGGAGCCTTCCTAGCAGCGGAGCTGTGTAGGAAAATGGCGCTGTGTGCTGAGGAGAATAGGCCCCGCCCCCTTTTCGGCGGGCTTCTTCTCCCGTTTTTCTGACAACCTGGCAGGGGTTAAATACATCCATATAGCCCCAGAGGCTATATGTGATGTATTTTTAGCCAGCATAGGTACTTTCATTGCTGCCCAGGGCGCCCCCCCCAGCGCCCTGCACCCTCAGTGACCGTTGGTGTGAAGTATGCTGAGAGCAATGGCGCACAGCTGCCGTGCTGTGCGCTACCTTAAGAAGACTGGGAAGTCTTCAGCCGCCGATTTCTGGACCTCTTCTCTCTTCAGCATCTGCAAGGGGGTCGGCGGCGCGGCTCCGGTGACCCATCCAGGCTGTACCTGTGATCGTCCCTCTGGAGCTAGTGTCCAGTAGCCTAAGAAGCCAATCCATCCTGCACGCAGGTGAGTTCACTTCTTCTCCCCTAAGTCCCTCGTTGCAGTGAGCCTGTTGCCAGCAGGACTCACTGAAAATAAAAAACCTAACAAAACTTTTACTCTAAGCAGCTCTTTAGGAGAGCCACCTAGATTGCACCCTTCTCGGCCGGGCACAAAAACCTAACTGAGGCTTGGAGGAGGGTCATAGGGGGAGGAGCCAGTGCACACCACCTGATCCTAAAGCTTTTACTTTTGTGCCCTGTCTCCTGCGGAGCCGCTATTCCCCATGGTCCTTACGGAGTCCCCAGCATCCACTTAGGACGTCAGAGAAATAACGTTATTAGAGCAGGCTTAAAGTGTTAATTCAACTGAAAACAAAATTAATAGTGAGTGAAATTGAAGAAGGTAAAAAAAAAAAGAAGAAGCAATACTTACTTGCCAGATCAGCTGGGTTACCTGATGCCTTTAATAGTCTTACAGTGGGAACACTGTAATATATTGTTTGTTACGTCAACAAACGATATATCGCAAGTACATCGGTGGGTGTGTCCACCCGATATGTCTGTTAATGACGTTCACAAGCATATCGCACTGGCCCTGTACATTGCCACATCTGAATGTGTGTACGACGACCTGCCAACTGCGTGACAGATCTGCAGCAGCAGCGATTGAATATGAAGTTACAAAGTGGGCAGGCATATTCAAATGACTCTGCTGCCAGATATATCGGGCAGTGGATTGTTGAGATTGTATGCACAAGATTATATGTGCATACACTTTGCGAACAGTTCCGTCAGCCAGGTATGTACCCAGCCTTAGCCTATTCTACAGTACTCTAGCTGCCTGCCTGTTTTATTAATGCTTCTTTCATTACTAAGAAATGTCTCTGCTCCACCCAGAAAGTGGTTTTCGTATGTTACAAATGAGCATGGGACAGTTGCAGGGATTAGGTTCTGGATATGGGGTGCCATATCCAGAATCAGTCAATTATACCCCTTTCACACTGCACAAATAACCCGGTATCGACCCGGCATATTGCTGGGTCGTCACAGGTCGGCGTGCGGTGTGAAAGGGGCATAGCCGAAATCGCGGGTCGCCTGACCCGGCAATTCAACCCGGGAATAAAGCAGTGTTATACCCGGGTTGAATACCGGGTCAGTGGCTGAGTAAACGGGCTCCCGGGTCGATGCGTCCCGGGACCCGTTTACTACAGCAGGGAAAGGGGGCGCGCAGATGATCTCATCTCCAAGCGCCGCCTCCACCTCCGCCTCCCACTGCTATGGCAACCCGCCCGGAAGCCTGCAGCAGTAGCCAATGCCGGATCCCACCCGGGAAGGCCCCGTTTCCAATTCCCGGGTGGGATCCGGCATTGGCTGTGTGAAAGGGGTATAAAAGACTCTGGTTCATGGCTACCTGTTCAAAGTGACTGCTATTAATAGGAAGCCTAAACTTCCTCAGTGAGCACAGATAATCCTGTGATGTTACAACGGAATATGTACTGATTATATGCCGTTAGCGGGGCAAGCGCTAGAAAGCCCCTTGTGGGCTTACTGCACTCGCCAGGCCGCAGGCATGTGGCTCACTTCGCTCGCCACAGGTTATATTCTCCTTCTTTGGGTGTCATGGACACCCACAGAGGGAGAATAGCCTGTGTCGCCAGTATTCCAGCAACAGTATTTCACCACCTATCGGGAGTCCGGCGTCGGCTTTGTGACCGCCGGGATCCCGACTGGCGGTATCATGATTGCCTCCCATTACAACGGTGATTATTTAATTGGTTTCCCCAATGTATGACACACACCTTGCAGCATGGTAGATCTGCCTTCCTCTTTATCTGTCAGCAACAAAAGATACAACGTAGCAGAATTTAAGAGTGGCATACATGTCAGCTTCTGTTAAATTATGGTCACTCTGAATTTATCAATATTAACAGTAGCAGAGACTTGAGATTAAGCTACATGGTTAAAATTAAATTAAATACAAAAGTAAGTAAAAATAAAATAACTAAAAATATAACAACCCACTTAAACAAAATAGTTTGGGTGACAGCCTCCCAAAAAAAGGAGATTTGGTGGGAGAGAAGGACAAGGAGACAGGACCCATTAGGTTCCAGAATTCTAAAGGAAAGGACAGTAGAGCCTAGTCACCCAGGTTAGGAATTTTTGCTTTCTGGACATAGAAGCAGTGTTACTATGTATATAGGGAATAAAAGTGTAAAAAAGTGGAGTATTATAGCGAGACACTGAATTATCACTGTATACTGGGGTGTCCTTATATACTGTGGCCATTGGCCTACCAATAATGAGGGCATATAATTATACTTGCTTCTCTTGAGTACCGCATCGGCCATCCCTGTAGAGCAGCAGAAATGACTGAGAAACTTGCGCAGCAGCCATTTTTCAGGTGATTTAAACATGCACAGTAGAGAAGTCACTGGGAACATGGCATGGGTGCCCTTTTCCCATAGATTTGCACATGCGCACAATACTTTAGCAAGAAGACACTCTAGCTCTGTTGCACAATATGACGTGCAACGGAGTCTGAATCTGTGTAAAAAGGGCTCCGATATGAGCAGTCGCTGTTTTTACTCTCACCAAGTTCCGTTGTGCTTAATCTGCTACTTTGTACGTGTGAAAACCAGTTCCTGTGTAGTTAATGTCACAGCCCAGCATCTGTAGTGGCTTATCATTGCGTCTGCAATGTGTATAAGATGCAGCACTTTAAGAAAAGTATGGTAAACTACTCTTATCAGAGCGTCTCAGTCTTGCAGACGATAGGTGTTTGAGGATGTATCTGTAGATATGGTTAGGTTGATGGTAAATGAACGGACCCAAATCAACACTCACATTGAAAATGTATTGTGTGCTGAATGCCATAGTACTGGGAGCTTCTGCAACACCAAAAAATAAGAATTTACTTACCGATAATTCTATTTCTCGTAGTCCGTAGTGGATGCTGGGAACTCCGTAAGGACCATGGGGAATAGCGGCTCCGCAGGAGACTGGGCACAAAAGTAAAGCTTTAGGACTACCTGGTGTGCACTGGCTCCTCCCCCTATGACCCTCCTCCAAGCCTCAGTTAGGATACTGTGCCCGGACGAGCGTACACAATAAGGAAGGATTTATGAATCCCGGGTAAGACTCATACCAGCCACACCAATCACACCGTACAACCTGTGATCTGAACCCAGTTAACAGCATGATAACAGAGGAGCCTCTGGATAGATGGCTCACAACAACAATAACCCGATTTAGTTAACAATAACTATGTACAAGTATTGCAGACAATCCGCACTTGGGATGGGCGCCCAGCATCCACTACGGACTACGAGAAATAGAATTATCGGGTAAGTAAATTCTTATTTTCTCTGACGTCCTAGTGGATGCTGGGAACTCCGTAAGGACCATGGGGATTATACCAAAGCTCCCAAACGGGCGGGAGAGTGCGGATGACTCTGCAGCACCGAATGAGAGAACTCCAGGTCCTCCTCAGCCAGGGTATCAAATTTGTAGAATTTAGCAAACGTGTTTGCCCCTGACCAAATAGCTGCTCGGCAAAGTTGTAAAGCCGAGACCCCTCGGGCAGCCGCCCAAGATGAGCCCACCTTCCTTGTGGAATGGGCTTTTACAGATTTTGGCTGTGGCAGGCCTGCCACAGAATGTGCAAGCTGAATTGTATTACAAATCCAACGAGCAATAGTCTGCTTAGAAGCAGGAGCACCCAGCTTGTTGGGTGCACACAGGATAAACAGCGAGTCAGATTTTCTGACTCCAGCCGTCCTGGAAACATATATTTTCAGGGCCCTGACAGTGTCCAACAACTTGGAGTCCTCCAAGTCACTAGTAGCCGCAGGTACCACAATAGGTTGGTTCAGATGAAACGCTGAAACCACCTTAGGGAGAAAATGAGGACGAATCCTCAATTCCGCCCTGTCTGAATGGAAGATCAGATAAGGGCTTTTACAGGATAAAGCCGCCAATTCTGACACGCACCTGGCCGAGGCCAGGGCCAACAGCATGACCACTTTCCATGTGAGATATTTTAACTCCACAGATTCAAGTGGTTCAAACCATTGTGACTTTAGGAACCCCAAAACTACATTGAGATCCCAAGGTGCCACTGGAGGCACAAAAGGAGGCTGTATATGCAGTACCCCTTTTACAAACGTCTGAACTTCAGGAACTGAAGCTAGTTCTTTCTGGAAGAAAATTGACAGGGCCGAAATTTGAACCCAATTTTAGGCCCATAGACACTCCTGTTTGCAGGAAATGCAGGAATCGACCTAGTTGAAATTCCTCCATCGGGGCCTTACTGGCCTCGCACCACGCAACATATTTTCGCCAAATGCGGTGATAATGCTTTGCGGTTACATCCTTCCTGGCTTTGATCAGGGTAGGGATGACTTCATCCGGAATGCCTTTTTCCTTCAGGATCCGGCGTTCAACCGCCCTGCCGTCAAACGCAGCCGCGGTAAGTCTTGGAATAGATAGGGTCCTTGATGGAGCAGGTCCCTTCTTAGAGGTAGAGGCCACGGGTCCTCCGTGAGCATCTCTTGAAGTTCCGGGTACCAAGTCCTTCTTGGCCAATCCGGAGCCACGAGTATAGTTCTTACTCCCCTCCGTCTTATAATTCTCAATACTTTTGGTAAGAGAGGAAGAGGAGGGAACACATACACTGACTGGTACACCCACGGTGTTACCAGAGCGTCCACAGCTATTGCTTGAGGGTCCCTTGACCTGGCGCAATACCTGTTCAAGTTTTTGTTTAGGCGGGACGCCATCATGTCCACCTTTGGTTTTTCCCAACGGTTTACAATCATGTGGAAGACTTCTGCTGAGGAAGTCTGTTTCCCAGTTGTCCACTCCCGGAATGAACACTGCTGACAATGCTATCACATGATTTTCCGCCCAGCGAAAAATCCTTGCAGCTTCTGCCATTGCCCTCCTGCTTCTTGTGCCGCCCTGTCTGTCTACGTGGGCGACTGCCGTGATGTTGTCCGACTGGATCAGCACCGGCTGACCTTGAAGCAGAGGTCTTGCTTGGCTTAGGGCATTGTAAATGGCCCTTAGCTCCAAGATATTTATGTGAAGTGATGTCTCCAGGCTTGACCACAAGCCCTGGAAATTTCTTCCCTGTGTGACTGCTCCCCAGCCTCGCAGGCTGTCATCCGTGGTCACCAGGACCCAGTCCTGAATGCCGAATCTGCGCCCTCTAGAAGATGAGCACTCTGCAACCACCACAGGAGAGACACCCTTGTCTTTGGTGACAGGGTTATCCGCTGATGCATCTGAAGGTGCGATCCGGACCACTTTTCCAGCAGGTCCCACTGGAAAGTTCTTGCGTGGAATCTGCCGAATGGAATTGCTTCGTAGGAAGCCACCATTTTTCCCAGGACCCTTGTGCACTGATGCACTGACACTTGGCCTGGTTTTAGGAGGTTTCTGACTAGTTCGGATAACTCCCTGGCTTTCTCCTCCTGGAGAAACACCTTTTTCTGGACTGTGTCCAGGATCATCCTTAGGAATAGAAGACGTGTCGTCGGGATCAGCTGCGATTTTGGAATATTAAGAATCCAACCGTGCTGCCGCAACACTACTTGAGATAGTGCTACCCCGACTACCAACTGTTCCCTGGATCTTGCCCTTATCCGGAGATCGTCCAAGTAAGGGATAATTAAAACTCCCTTCCTTCGAAGGAGTATCCTCATTTCGGACATTACTTTGGTAAAGACCCGGGGTGCCGTGGACAATCCAAACGGCAGCGTCTGAAACTGATAGTGACAGTTCTGTACCACAAACCTGAGGTACCCTTGGTGAGAAGGGCAAATTGGGACATGGAGGTAAGCATCCTTGATGTCCAGAGACACCATATAATCCCCTTCTTCCAGGTTTGCCATCACCGCTCTGAGTGACTCCATCTTGAATTTGAACCTTTGTATGTAAGTGTTCAAGGGTTTCAGATTTAAATTAGGTCTCACCGAGCCGTCCGGCTTCGGTACCACAAACAGCGTGGAATAATACCCCTTTCCCTGTTGTAGGAGGGGTACCTTGATTATCACCTGCTGGGAATACAGCTTGTGAATGGCTTCCCATACCGCCTCCCTGTCGGAGGGAGACGTCGGTAAAGCAGACTTTTAGGAAAACGGCGAAGGGGAGACGTCTCGAATTCCAATTTGTACCCCTGAGATACCACCTGAAGGATCCAGGGGTCCACCTGTGAGTGAGCCCACTGCACGCTGAAATTTTTGAGACGGGCCCCCACCGTGTCTGAGTCCGCTTGTAAAGCCCCAGCGTCATGCTGAGGACTTGGCAGAAAACGGGAGAGGGCTTCTGTTCCTGGGAACTGGCTGTTTGCTGCAGCCTTTTTCCTCTCCCTCTGCCACGGGGCAGAAATGAGGAGCCTTTTGCCCGCTTGCCCTTATGGGGCCCAAAGGACTGCGCCTGATAATACGGCGTCTTCTTATGTTGAGAGGCTACCTGGGGTAAAAATGTGGATTTCCCAGCCGTTGCCGTGGCCACCAGGTCTGTTAGACCTACCCCAAATAACTCCTCCCTTTTATAAGGCGATACTTCCATATGCCTTTTGGAATCAGCATCACCTGACCACTGTCTTGTCCATAACCCTCTTCTGGCAGAAATGGACAGCGCACTTACTCTTGATGCCAGTCGGCAAATATCCCTCTGTGCATCACGCATATATAGAAATGCATCTTTTAAATGCTCTATAGTCAGTAATATACTGTCCCTATCTAGGGTATCAATATTGTCAGTCAGGGAATCCGACCAAGCCTCCCCAGCACTGCACATCCAGGCTGAGGCGATTGCTAGTCGCAGTATCACACCCGTGAGTGTATATACATTTTAGGATATTTTACTGCTTTCTGTCAGCAGGTTCCTTAAGGGCGGCCGTATCCAGGGACGGTAGTGCCACTTGTTTAGACAAGCGTGTGAGCGCTTTATTCACCCTAGGGGGTGTTTCCCAACGTGCCCTATCCTCTGGCGGGAAGGGGTATGATGCTAATAACTTTTTAGGAATTAACAGTTTTTATCGGGGGAAACCCACGCATCATCACACACTTCATTTAATTCCTCAGATGCAGGAAAAACTACAGGCAGTTTTTTCTCACCCAACATAATACCCTTTTTAGTGGTACTGGTATTATCAGAAATGTGTAAAAACATTTTCCATAGCCTCAATCATGTAACGTGTGGCCCTACTGGAAGTCACATTCGTCTCTTAATCGTCGACACTGGAGTCAGTATCCGTGTCGGCGTCTGTATCTGCCATCTGCGGTAACGGGCGTTTTAGAGCCCCTGATGGCTTTTGAGACACCTGGACAGGCACAGGCTGAGTAGCCGGCTGTCTCATGTCATCAATCTTTTGTAAAGAGCTGACACTGTCACGTAATTCCTTCCATAAGCTCAGCCACTCAGGTGTCGACTCCCTAGGGGGTGACATCTCCATTAGAGGCAATTTCTCCGCCTCCACACCATTTTCCTCCTCATACATGTCGACACAATCGTACCGGCACACAGCACACACACAGGGAATGCTCTGATAGAGGACAGGACCCCACTAGCCCTTTGGGGAGACAGAGGGAGAGTATGCCAGCACACACCAGAGCGCTATATATATACAGGGATAACCTTATATAAGTGTTTTTCCCCTTATAGCTGCTGTATTGTTATACTGCGCCTAATTAGTGCCCCCCTCTCTTTTTTAACCCCTTTCTGTAGTGTAGTAACTGCAGGGGAGAGCCAGGGAGCTTCCCTCCAACGGAGCTGTGAGAGAAAATGGCGCCAGTGTGCTGAGGAGATAGGCTCCGCCCCCTTCTCGGCGGCCTTTTCTCCCGTTTTTCTGTGGAATCTGGCAGGGGTTAAAATTCATCCATATAGCCCTGGGGGCTATATGTGATGTATTTTCGCCAGCCAAGGTGTTTTTATTGCTGCTCAGGGCGCCCCCCCCTAGCGCCCTGCACCCTCAGTGACCGAAGTGTGAAGTGTGCTGAGGAGCAATGGCGCACAGCTGCAGTGCTGTGCGCTACCTTGGTGAAGACGGGATGTCTTCTGCCGCCGATTTTCCGGACCTCTTCTTGCTTCTGGCTCTGTAAGGGGGCCGGCGGCGCGGCTCTGGGACCGGACTCCGAGGCTGGGCCTGTGTTCGGTCCCTCTGGAGCTAATGGTGTCCAGTAGCCTAAGAAGCCCAATCCACTCTGCACGCAGGTGAGTTCGCTTCTTCTCCCCTTAGTCCCTCGATGCAGTGAGCCTGTTGCCAGCAGGTCTCACTGAAAATAAAAAACCTAAAACTAAACTTTCACTAAGAAGCTCAGGAGAGCCCCTAGTGTGCACCCTTCTCGGCCGGGCACAAAAATCTAACTGAGGCTTGGAGGAGGGTCATAGGGGGAGGAGCCAGTGCACACCAGGTAGTCCTAAAGCTTTACTTTTGTGCCCAGTCTCCTGCGGAGCCGCTATTCCCCATGGTCCTTACGGAGTTCCCAGCATCCACTAGGACGTCAGAGAAACATCATTATTAATTAATAAATCACTTCCCTCCCTAAGTCCTACAAAGCATTACAAGATTTCATGGAGAAACTGGAAAACCATCTGAATATTAGTTGGTACAAGGTGAATAAGTGCTGGAGGGAAGATTATGTTTATCACATTTGCTTGCACTGCACTTTACACAGCACTACATATTAAGTATTTTGAAGATATAGTATTCTGTCACGGAAACCTCACACAGCTGTGAGTTGGGATTTTTCTGGAGAGGCTAACCATCTGCCAGGCAGTAAAACCAGATTAAGGCTGATCTTATTTGAGTTAAAAAAGAGAAACATATATGGATGAACGTATGACATATTGTCGAGCTTATACAGATTTGTTGCGGTTGGAAACCTTTTATAGATTCCATGTATTCTTCTTAACAATTGCACTGCCTGTTCAAAGGGGATCGGTATGTATTTCCGCTGCATAGGATGCCCTCGCCGGTATTCCAGCGGTGGTATAGTATCCCGGTCGGGATACCGGCATCGGTACTGAGACAGCCGGGATCCCAATGGATGGTATGTTAACTGCATACCGTTCATAGGCAAAGAAACACCACTCACTGAATCTCACTCTAAGGCGATGAGACCTTTTAAGCATGATTCTCACTAATATCTGGATGTTTATGTAACGCTCTCATGTTAATATGTTGTGTATTGCACTATGGAACTATGGAATATGTTCATTTGAAAAATTTGGTAATAATTATAGTACATCATCACACTTCCCAGTGCAAATCAGGACAGTGCCACCAGGGGTGTGGCAGTGTCACACTTGGGCATGCCTTGGGTTTCTGAAGCTTCCTCCACTATAAGCACCCCTGCATTGTAGGTGTATATAACACCACCTCCCCACCTCTATGCTGTGCTTATGTTAAGAGATATCCAACATAAAAATAAAAGATATTCAGTTTATGATTTATGCCCTTCCCTAGATCAAAAATAGGGGTAAATAGCCTATAACCAAACAAGCCACATCCTACAACTTTAGGCAGCTGCCCTTCAAACACCCCTTTGCCCAAATAAATGGGTGAGTACATGCCAATCATTGAAACTGCATGTTGTCCTAACCCAAAGTAATGCAACACAGAACCACCATTCCTTGGTCTAAACAGCTGCATAAATAATAAAATAACATTTTACTCACCGGTAAATCTATTTCTCGTAGTCCGTAGTGGATGCTGGGGACTCCGTAAGGACCATGGGGATTAGCGGCTCCACAGGAGACTGGGCACAACTAAAGAAAGCTTTAGGACTACCTGGTGTGCACTGGCTCCTCCCACTAAGACCCTCCTCCAGACCTCAGTTAGGATACTGTGCCCGGAAGAGCTGACACAATAAGGAAGGATTTTGAATCCCGGGTAAGACTCATACCAGCCACACCAATCACACCGTATAACTCGTGATACTATACCCAGTTAACAGTATGATAACAACTGAGCCTCTCAACAGATGGCTCAACAATAACCCTTTAGTTAGGCAATAACTATATACAAGTATTGCAGACAATCCGCACTTGGGATGGGCGCCCAGCATCCACTACGGACTACGAGAAATAGATTTACCGGTGAGTAAAATCTTATTTTCTCTAACGTCCTAAGTGGATGCTGGGGACTCCGTAAGGACCATGGGGATTATACCAAAGCTCCCAAACGGGCGGGAGAGTGCGGATGACTCTGCAGCACCGAATGAGCAAACTCTAGGTCCTCCTCAGCCAGGGTATCAAACTTGTAGACTCTTGCAAGAGTGTTTGAACCCGACCAAGTAACAGCTCGGCAAATTTGTAAAGCCGAGACCCCTCGGGCAGCCGCCCAAGAAGAGCCCACTTTCCTCGTGGAATGGGCTTTCACAGATTTAGGATGCGGCAGTCCAGCCGCAGAATGTGCAAGTTGAATCGTGCTACAGATCCAGCGAGCAATAGTCTGCTTAGAAGCAGGAGCACCCAGCTTGTTGGGTGCATACAGGATAAATAGCGAGTCAGTTTTCCTGACTCCAGCCGTCCTGGAAACATATACTTTTCAGGGCCCTGACTACGTCCAGAAACTTGGAATCCTCCAAGTCCCAAGTAGCCGCAGGCACCACAATAGGTTGGTTCACATGAAAAACTGCTACCACCTTAGGAAGGAATTGGGAACGAGTCCTCAATTCCGCCTTATCCATATAAAATACAGATAAGGGCTTTTGACAAAGCCGCCAATTCTGATACACGCCTGGCCGACGCCAAGGCCCACAGCATGACCACTTTCCACGTGAGGTATTGTAGCTCCACGGATTTAAGTGGCTCAACTCAATGCGACTTCAGGAAATCCAACACTACGTTGAGATCCCACGGTGCCACTGGAGGCACAAACGGGGGCTGACTATGCAGCACTCCCTTAACAAAAGTCTGAACTTCAGGCAGTGAAGCCAGTTCTATTTTGGAAGAAAATCGATAGAGCCGAAATCTGGACCTTAATGGAACCCAATTTTAGGCCCATAGTCACCTCTGACTTGTAGGAAGTGCAGAAATCGACCTAGCTGAAATTCCTCCTTTGGGGCCTTACTGGCCTCACAGCACGCAACATATTTCCGCCATATGCGGTGATAATGGTTTGCGTTCACTTCTTTCCTAGCTTTAAATAGCGTAGGGATAACTTCCTCCGGAATGCCCTTTTCCTTCAGGATCCGGCGTTCAACCGCCATGCCGTCAAACGCAGCCGCGGTACGTCTTGGAACAGACAGGCCCCCTGCTGCAGCAGGTCCTGTCTGAGCGGCAGAGGCCATGGGTTCTCTGAGATCATTTCTTGGAGTTCTGGGTACCAAGCTCTACTTGGCCACCCGAAACAATGAGTATAGTTCTTACTCCTCTCCTTCTTATTATTCTCATTACCCTGGGTATGAGAGGCAGAGAAGGGAACACATACACCGACTGGTACACCCACGGTGTTACCAGAGCGTCCACAGCTATCGCCTGAGGGTCCCTTGACCTGGCGCAATATCTTTTTAGCTTTTTGTTGAGGCGGGACGCCATCCTGTCCACCTGTGGCCTTTCCCCACGGTGTACAATCATTTGGAAGACTTCTGGATGAAGTCCCCACTCTCCCGGGTGGAGGTCTGCTTCTCAGTTGTCCACTCCGGGAATGAACACTGCTGACAGTGCTAACACATGATTTTCCGCCCATCGGAGAATCCTTGTGGCTTCTGCCATCGCCATCCTGCTTCTTGTGCCGCCCTGTCGGTTTACATGAGCGACCGCCGTGATGTTGTCTGACTGGATCAGTACCGGCCGGTGTTGAAGTAGGGGTCTAGCCTGACTTAGGGCATTGTAAATGGCCCATAGTTCCAGAACATTTATGTGTAGGGAAGTCTACTGACTTTTCCATAGGCTTTGGAAGTTTCTTCCCTGTGTGACTGCCCCCCAGCCTTGAAGGCTGGCATCCGTGGTCACCAGGACCCAGTCCTGTATGCCGAATCTGCGGCCCCCTAGAAGATGAGCACTCTGCAGTAACCACCACAGCGACACCCTGGCCCTTGGAGACAGGGTTATCCGCCGATGCATCTGAGGATGCGACCCGGACCACTTGTCCAACAGATCCCACTGGAAGATCCTTGCATGGGACTTGGCGAATGGAAATTCTTCGTAAGAAGCTACCATCTTTCCCAAGGCTCGCGTGCATTGATGCACAGATACCTGTATTTGTATTAGGAGGTCTCAGTCTAGAGACGCCAACTCCTTGGACTTCTCCTCCGGGAGAAAACCTTTTTATCCTGTTCTGTGTCCAGAACCATACCCAGGAACAGTAGATGCGTCGTAGGAACCAGCTGCGACTTTGGAATATTCAGAATCCAGCCGTGCTGTTGTAGCACTTCCCGAGATAGTGCTACTCCGACGAACAACTGCTCCCTGGACCTCGCCTTTATAAGGAGATCGTCCAAGTACGGGATAAGTACTTCGGCCATTACCTTGGTAAATACCCTCGGTGCCGGGGACAGACCAACGGCAACGTCTGGAATTGGTAATGACAATCCTGTACCACAATTTTGAGGTACACCTGGTGAAGAGGGTAAATAGGGACATGCAGGTAAGTATCCTTGATGTCCAGTGATACCCTGAAATTTTCCAGGCTTGCAATAATCGTCCTGAGCGATTCCATTTGAACTTGAACCTTCGTATATAAGTGTTCAAGGATTTCAATTTTAGAATGGGTCTCACCGAACCGTCTGGTTTCGGTACCACAATCATTTTGGAATAGTAACCCCGGCCTTGTTGAAGGAGGGGTACCTTGATTTCACCTGCTGGAAGTACAGCTTGTGAATTGCCGCCAGTACTACCTTTCTCCGAGGGCAGCAGGCAAGGCTGATGTGAGGCAACGGCGAGGGGGAGTCGTCTCGAACTCCAGCCTGTATCCTGTGATACTACTTGCAGAACCTAGGGATCCACCTGTGGGCAAGCCCACTGGTCCCTGCAGTTCCCGAGATGCGCCCCCACCGCACCTGTCTCCACCTGTGGAGCCCCAGCGTCATGCGGTGGACTCAGAGGAAGCGAGGGAAGATATTTGATCCTGGGAACTGGCTGACTGGTGCAGCTTTTTTCTTCTTCCCTTGTCTCTGTGCAGAAAGGAAGCGCCTTTGACCCGCTTGCTTTTCTGAAGCCGAAAGGACTGTACCTGAAAATACTGTGCTTTCTTAGGCTTTTGTGAGGAAACCTGGAGGTAAAAAATTTTCTTCCCAGCTGTTGCTGTGGATACGAGGTCCCAGAGACCATCCCCAAACAATTCCTCACCCTTATAAGGCAGAATCTCCATGTGCCTTTTAAAGGCAGCATCACCTGTCCACTGCCGGGTTTCTAATACCCTCCTGGCAGAATGGACATTGCATTAATTCTGGATGCCAGCCGGCAAATATCCCTCTGTGCATCCTTTATATATAAGACAACGTCTTAAATATGCTCAATGTTAGCAAAATATTATCCCTGTCTTAGCGTATTAATATTATCTGACAGGGTATCAGACCACGCTGCAGCAGCACTATTTATGCTGAGGCAATTGCAGGTTTCAGTATATAACCTGAGTGTGTAAATACAGACTTCAGGATCGCCTCCTGCTTTTCATCAGCAGGTTCCTTCAAGGTGGCCGTATCCTAAGACGGCAGTGTCACCTTTTGACAAACGTGTGAGCGCCTTATCCACCCTAAGGGATATCTCCCAACGTGACCTATCCTCTGGCGGGAAAGGGTACGCCATCAGTAACTTTTTAGAAATTACCAGTTTCTTATCGGGGGAAACCACGCTTCTTTACACACTTCGTTCATTCATCTGATGGGGGAACAAAACACTGGCTGCTTTTTCTCCCCAAAAATAAAACCCCTATTATGTGGTACTTGGGTTCATGTCAGAAAATGCGTAACACATTTTTCATTGCCGAGATCATGTAACGGATGTTCCTAGTGGATTGTGTATATGTCTCAACCTCGTCGACACTGGAGTCAGACTCCGTGTCGACATCTGTGTCTGCCATCTGAGGTAACGGGCGTTGTTTGAGCCCCTGATGGCCTTTGAGACGCCTGGGCAGGCGCGGGCTGAGAAGCCGGCTGTCCCACAGCTGTTACGTCATCCAGCCTTTTATGTAAGGAGTTGACACTGTCGGTTAATACCTTCCACCTATCCATCCACTCTGGTGTCGGCCCCACAGGGGGCGACATCCCATTTATCGGCCTCTGCTCCGCCTCCACGTAACCTTCCTCATCCAACATGTCGACACAGCCGTACCGACACACCGCACACACACAGGGAATGCTCTGACTGAGGACAGGACCCCACAAAGTCCTTTGGGGAGACCGAGAGAGAGTATGCCAGCACACACCAGAGCGCTATATAATGCAGGGATTAACACTATAACTGAGTGATTTTTCCCCAAATAGCTGCTTGTATACATATATTGCGCCTAAATTTAGTGCCCCCCCCTCTCTTTTTAACCCTTTGAGCCTGAAAACTACAGGGGAGAGCCTGGGGAGCTGTCTTCCAGCTGCACTGTGAAGAGAAAATGGCGCCAGTGTGCTGAGGGAGAAGCCCCGCCCCTTTTTCGGCTGACTTTCTCCCGCTTTTTCTGGAATACTGGCAGGGGTAATTTTACATCTATATAGCCTCTAGGACTATATATGATGTAGATTTGCCAGCCAAGGTGTCATATATTGCCCTCAGGGCGCCCCCCCATGCCCCTGCACCCATCAGTGACCGAAGTGTGAGGTGTACATGAGGAGCAATGGCACACAGCTGCAGTGCTGTGCGCTACCTTGGTGAAGACCGAAGTCTTCAGCCGCCGATTTTCCGGACTCTTCATGCTTCTGGCTCTGTAAGGGGGACGGCGGCGCGGCTCCGGGAACGAACACCAAGGTCGGGTCCTGCGGTCGATCCCTCTGGAGCTAATGGTATCCAGTAGCCTAAGAAGCCCAAACTACCACCTGTTAGGTAGGTTCGCTTCTTCTCCCCTTAGTCCCTCGCTGCAGTGAGTCTGTTGCCAGCAGATCTCACTGTAAAATAAAAAACCTAAATATACTTTCTTTCCAGGAGCTCAGGAGAGCCCCTAGTGTGCATCCAGCTCAGCCGGGCACAAGAATCTAACTGAGGTCTGGAGGAGGGTCTTAGTGGGAGGAGCCAGTGCACACCAGGTAGTCCTAAAGCTTTCTTTAGTTGTGCCCAGTCTCCTGCGGAGCCGCTAATCCCCATGGTCCTTACGGAGTCCCCAGCATCCACTTAGGACGTTAGAGAAAAGGGCAGTTAGCATGCTGGAAATATTTAACACATCCATAAGGGATATTGGTAACACATTAGTACGATGGGTATAGATGGGGTCCAAAGGAGCCAGTGCACTTTGAATTTCTTCCACTGGGTGTGCTGGCTTCTCCCCTCTTTGCCCCCTCCTACAGGCGGTTTAGAAAAAAGTGCCCTCAGGAAAGGATGCACACTCCGCTAGCGCCAGAGATTTTCTTCAATTTTATTTTAAACTTTTGTTTATTTCGGTATGCTGTTTGGGCAACAGCATACCTGCACCGTGGGAGTTAGGGGTGGGGATGGTCACCGGCCTCGTGAGGTGCAGAGTCGCTTCCCCGCTACAGGACCACCGTCCTGAGGGGCTGTTTGTTCAGCGGGGCACTGCGCCTCGGCTGTCGCAACCGCAGCAAGCCGCACACCCCTAACACTGCCTGAAGGTGATCATCGGTGGTGAGTACATAACGGGGACCCCGACAGGGGGGACCCCCGGTTGTTGGTGCGGCAGAAGCGCGGGTGAGGCATACGGGTCCCTCCTGGGGGGGACCCGCTATAGCCCCTGCCTGAGACTGGTTAGCGACAGCTGTACCAAACATTCATGTAAGGCTACAGCATGGTTAGGAGACAGGGCCAATATAAATATAACTATGTAACTCTGGCGCCATTACGCGAGGCGGAGCTACATCAGAGCGGGCTCAGCTGCATTTTGGCGCCTTCCTCTGCATAAGCAGCAGCCTCACACAGCTCCTCCAGACTGTCACACGCTGGATCACTGGTACAGGGTGTTGATTAGAGGAAAAGCCGCTGATTGTGCACATATATTATTCCTCTGAGGGAATTACATTGTATAAGCAGTTCTCACTGTTATGTAAAAACGCTGACAGCCTCACTGGGGCTCTGCAGCGTTGGGTGTGCTGGGTCCTCTCTTCCTCTGCGTCTCCTCTCACATGCAATAGGGCAGGCGTGCACTGTAATCAGTCTGTGTTGTATGTGTGTTGTGTTTTCATTATGGTAAAACAAAAGTTATGCAGTGTATGTAATGCCAGATTCTCCCCTCTTTCATCTGATTCCATATCATGTGAGCAGTGTAGTCAGTCCTCACAATATGCTGAGGACAATGAGGGGGAGAGTCACTAGCCCACCTGGCTGGGGGCTAACAAAACTATGATGTCTGACTTGTCATCTCAGCTCACTGCAAATGCCAACAAAATACAAGAACTGCAAAAAGCAGTAGCAGATCTAGCTGCCAGGGCTCATGTTTCCCATCCCCCCCTCTCTACTGCAGGTCCACATAAACGTGCTTTACCTGCACTTCTATCAGATACCGATGATGATATACAGGATGATGAGGACGAGGTGGATCCCATAGGTGGGGATTCCACTCCTACAAAGGGTATATAACCCTTCATTTTAGCTATAAGGGATGTGCTAAAGCTCCCCCTAGAAGACGCTGCAAATCAGCAGTCGTTTTTCCTCCCTCAAGACAACTGACGGTCACATTTCCTGATTCTAAAGAATTAGATGATTTATTTAAGCTAGCCTGGAAGAATCCAGATAAGAAATATCAGGTGTCAAAACGTTTTTTGCATACATTCCCCTTTGCCCCTGAGGGTAGAAAGTTCTGTGAAGAATCTCCGGCTGTAGACGTCTCAGTCTCTCGCCTCTCTAAGAAGGCGGTACTCACGGCTCCGTGCTCCTTTACAGTAAGGACCCGGGGGATAGGAAAAATAGGATTTTAATACCTACCGGTAAATCCTTTTATCTTAGTCCGTAGAGGATGCTGGGGTCACATCAAGAACCATGGGGTATAGACGGGATCCACAGGAGACATGGGCACTTTAAAACTTTCAAAGGGGTGTGAACTGGCTCCTCCCTCTATGCCCCTCCTCCAGACTCCAGTTACAGGAACTGTGCCCAGGGAGACGGACATTTCGAGGAAAAGGATTTATAGTTAAAGGTGAGATACATAGCAGCTCACACCTCAAGCACGCCGTACAACATGGCATTTAACACAACACAAGTCAACGGCATGAACAACATTAGCAACAGGCTGACCATAACCGTAACACATGTGTGTAACCACAACTAATAACTGCAGATACAGTACGCACTGGGATGGGCGCCCAGCATCCTCTACGGACTAAGAGAAAAGGATTTACCAGTAGGTATTAAAAATAAGAATTTACTTACCGATAATTCTATTTCTCGTAGTCCGTAGTGGATGCTGGGGACTCCGTAAGGACCATGGGGAACAGCGGCTCCGCAGGAGACAGGGCACAAAAGTAAAAGCTTTAGGATCAGGTGGTGTGCACTGGCTCCTCCCCCTATGACCCTCCTCCAAGCCTCAGCTAGGATTCTGTGCCCGGACGAGCGTACACAATAAGGAAGGATTTTGAATCCCGGGTAAGACTCATACCAGCCACACCAATCACACTGTACAACCTGTGATCTGAACCCAGTTAACAGCATGATAACAGCGGAGCCTCTGAAAAGATGGCTCACAACAATAATAACCCGATTTTTGTAACAATAACTATGTACAAGTATTGCAGACAATCCGCACTTGGGATGGGCGCCCAGCATCCACTACGGACTACGAGAAATAGAATTATCGGTAAGTAAATTCTTATTTTCTCTGACGTCCTAAGTGGATGCTGGGGACTCCGTAAGGACCATGGGGATTATACCAAAGCTCCCAAACGGGCGGGAGAGTGCGGATGACTCTGCAGCACCGAATGAGAGAACTCCAGGTCCTCCTCAGCCAGGGTATCAAATTTGTAGAATTTTGCAAACGTGTTTGCCCCTGACCAAGTAGCAGCTCGGCAAAGTTGTAAAGCCGAGACCCCTCGGGCAGCCGCCCAAGATGAGCCCACCTTCCTTGTGGAATGGGCATTTACATATTTTGGCTGTGGCAGGCCTGCCACAGAATGTGCAAGCTGAATTGTACTACACATCCAACTAGCAATCGTCTGCTTAGAAGCAAGAGCACCCAGTTTGTTGGGTGCATACAGGATAACAGCAAGTCAGTTTTCCTGACTCCAGCCGTCCTGGAAACCTATATTTTCAGGGCCCTGACAACATCTAGCAACTTGGAGTCCTCCAAGTCCCTAGTAGCCGCAGGTACCACAATAAGCTGGTTCAGGTGAAACGCTGACACCACCTTAGGGAGAAACTGGGGACGAGTCCGCAGCTCTGCCCTGTCCGAATGGACAATCAGATATGGGCTTTTGTGAGACAAAGCCGCCAATTCTGACACTCGCCTGGCCGAGGCCAGGGCCAACAGCATGGTCACTTTCCATGTGAGATATTTCAAATCCACAGATTTGAGCGGTTTAAACCAATGTGATTTGAGGAATCCCAGAACTACGTTGAGATCCCACAGTGCCACTGGAGGCACAAAAGGGGGTTGTATATGCAGTACTCCCTTGACAAACTTCTGGACTTCAGGAACTGAAGCCAATTCTTTCTGGAAGAAAATCGACAGGGCCGAAATTTGAACCTTAATGGACCCCAATTTGAGGCCCATAGACACTCCTGTTTGCACGAAATGCAGGAATCGACCGAGTTGAAATTCCTCCGTGGGGGCCTTCCTGGCCTCACACCATGCAACATATTTTCGCCAAATGCGGTGATAATGTTGTGCGGTCACCTCCTTCCTGGCTCTGACCAGGGTAGGGATGACCTCTTCCGGAATGCCTTTTCCCTTAGGATCCGGCGTTCAACCGCCATGCCGTCAAACGCAGCCGCGGTAAGTCTTGGAACAGACATGATCCTTGCTGAAGCAAGTCCCTTCTTAGTATCTCTTGAAGTTCCAGGTACCAAGTCCTTCTTGGCCAATCCGGAGCCACGAGTATAGTTCTTACTCCTCTCCGTCTTATAATTCTCAGTACCTTGGGTATGAGAGGCAGAGGAGGGAACACATACACCGACTGGTACACCCACGGTGTTACCAGAGCGTCCCAGCTATTGCCTGAGGGTCTCTTGACCTGGCGCAATACCTGTCCAGTTTTTTGTTCAGACGGGACGCCATCATGTCCACCTTTGGTCTTTCCCAACGGTTCACAATCATGTGGAAGACTTCCAGATGAAGTCCCCACTCTCCCGGGTGGAGGTCGTGCCTGCTGAGGAAGTCTGCTTCCCAGTTGTCCACTCCCGGAATGAACACCGCTGACAGTGTTATCACATGATTTTTCGCCCAGCGAAGAATCCTTGCTGCCATTGCCCTCCTGCTTCTTGTGCCGCCCTGTCTGTTTACGTGGGCGACTGCCGTGATGTTGTCCGACTGGATCAGCACCGGTTGACTTTGAAGCAGAGGTCTTCCTAGGCTCAGAGCATTGTAAATTGCCCTTAGCTCCAGTATATTTATGTGGAGAGAAGTCTCCAGACTTGACCACACTCCTTGGAAATTTCTTCCCTGTGTGACTGCTCCCCAGCCTCTCAGGCTGGCATCCGTGGTCACCAGGACCCAGTCCTGAATGCCGAATCTGCTGCCCTCTAGTAGATGAGCACTCTGCAGCCACCACAGAAGAGACACCCTTGTCCTTGGAGACAGGATTATCCGCTGATGCATCTGAAGATGCGATCCGGACCATTCGTCCAGCAGATCCCACTGAAAAATTCTTGCGTGAAATCTGCCGAATGGAATCGCTTCGTAAGAAGCCACCATTTTTCCCAGGACTCTTGTGCATTGATGCACTGACACTTGGCCTGGTTTTAGGAGGTTTCTGACTAGCTCGGATAACTCCCTGGCTTCCTCCTCCGGGAGAAACACCTTTTTCTGGACTGTGTCCAGAATCATCCCTAGGAACAGCAGACGTGTCGTCGGAATCAGCTGCGATTTTGGAATATTTAGAATCCACCCGTGCTGTCGTAGAACTACTTGAGATAGTGCTACTCCGACCTCCAACTGTTCTCTGGACCTTGCCCTTATCAGGAGATCGTCCAAGTAAGGGATAATTAAGACGCCTTTTCTTTGAAGAAGAATCATCATTTCGGCCATTACCTTGGTAAAGACCCGGGGTGCCGTGGACAATCCAAACGGCAGCGTCTGAAACTGATAGTGACAGTTCTGTACCACGAACCTGAGGTACCCTTGGTGAGAAGGGCAAATTGGGACATGGAGGTAAGCATCCTTGATGTCCAGGGACACCATATAGTCCCCTTCTTCCTGGTTCGCTATCACTGCTCTGAGTGACTCCATCTTGATTTGAACCTTTGTATGTAAGTGTTCAAAGATTTCAGATTTAGAATAGGTCTCACCGAGCCGTCTGGCTTCAGTACCACAAATAGTGTGGAATAATACCCCTTTCCTTGTTGTAGGAGGGGTACTTTGATTATCACCTGCTGGGAATACAGCTTGTGAATTGTTTCCAATACTGCCTCCCTGTCGGAGGGAGACGTTGGTAAAGCAGACTTCAGGAACCTGCGAGGGGGAGACGTCTCGAATTTCCAATCTGTACCCCTGGGATACTACTTGTAGGATCCAGGGGTCCACTTGCGAGTGAGCCCACTGCGCGCTGAAACTCTTGAGACGACCCCCCACCGCACCTGAGTCCGCTTGTACGGCCCCAGCGTCATGCTGAGGACTTGGCAGAAGCGGTGGAGGGCTTCTGTTCCTGGGAAGGGGCTGCCTGCTGCAGTCTTCTTCCCTTTCCTCTACCCCTGGGCAGATATGACTGGCCTTTTGCCCGCTTGCCCTTATGGGGACGAAAGGACTGAGGCTGAAAAGACGGTGTCTTTTTCTGCTGAGATGTGACTTGGGGTAAAAAAGGTGGATTTTCCAGCTGTTGCCGTGGCCACCAGGTCCGATGGACCGACCCCAAATAACTCCTCCCCTTTATACGGCAATACTTCCATGTGCCGTTTGGAATCTGCATCACCTGACCACTGTCGTGTCCATAAACATCTTCTGGCAGACATGGACATCGCACTTACTCTTGATGCCAGAGTGCAAATATCCCTCTGTGCATCTTGCATATATAGAAATGCATCCTTTAAATGCTCTATAGTCAATAAAATACTGTCCCTGTCACGGGTATCAATATTTTCAGTCAGGGAATCCGACCAAGCCACCCCAGCGCTGCACATCCAGGCTGAGGCGATCGCTGGTCGCAGTATAACACCAGTATGTGTGTATATACTTTTTAGGATATTTTCCAGCCTCCTATCAGCTGGCTCCTTGAGGGCGGCCGTATCTGGAGACGGTAACGCCACTTGTTTTGATAAGCGTGTGAGCGCCTTATCCACCCTAGGGGGTGTTTCCCAACGCGCCCTAACTTCTGGCGGGAAAGGGTATAACGCCAATAATTTTCTATCGGGGGAAACCCACGCATCATCACACACTTCATTTAATTTATCTGATTCAGGAAAAACTACAGGTAGTTTTTTCACGCCCCACATAATACCCTTTTTTGTGGTACTTGTAGTATCAGAAATATGTAACACCTCCTTCATTGCCCTTAACATGTAACGTGTGGCCCTAATGGAAAATACGTTTGTTTCTTCACCGTCGACACTTGAGTCAGTGTCCGTGTCTGTGTCGACCGACTGAGGTAATGGGCGTTTTAAAGCCCCTGACGGTGTTTGAGACGCCTGGACAGGTACTAATTGGTTTGCCGGCCGTCTCATGTCGTCAACCGACCTTGCAGCGTGTTGACATTATCACGTAATTCCCTAAATAAGCCATCCATTCCGGTGTTGACTCCCTAGAGAGTGACATCACCATTACAGGCAATTTCTCCGCCTCCTCACCAACATCGTCCTCATACATGTCGACACACACGTACCGACACACAGCACACACACAGGGAATGCTCTGATAGAGGACAGGACCCCACTAGCCCTTTGGGGAGACAGAGGGAGAGTTTGCCAGCACACACCAAAACGCTATAATTATACAGGGACAACCTTATATAAGTGTTTTCCCTTATAGCATCTTAATATATAATAATATCGCCAAATAAGTGCCCCCCCTCTCTGTTTTAACCCTGTTTCTGTAGTGCAGTGCAGGGGAGAGCCTGGGAGCCTTCCTAGCAGCGGAGCTGTGTAGGAAAATGGCGCTGTGTGCTGAGGAGAATAGGCCCCGCCCCCTTTTCGGCGGGCTTCTTCTCACGTTTTTCTGACAACCTGGCAGGGGTTAAATACATCCATATAGCCCCAGAGGCTATATGTGATGTATTTTTAGCCAGCATAGGTACTTTCATTGCTGCCCAGGGCGCCCCCCCCAGCGCCCTGCACCCTCAGTGACCGTTGGTGTGAAGTGTGCTGAGAGCAATGGCGCACAGCTGCCGTGCTGTGCGCTACCTTAAGAAGACTGGGAAGTCTTCAGCCGCCGATTTCTGGACCTCTTCTCTCTTCAGCATCTGCAAGGGGGTCGGCGGCGCGGCTCCGGTGACCCATCCAGGCTGTACCTGTGATCGTCCCTCTGGAGCTAGTGTCCAGTAGCCTAAGAAGCCAATCCATCCTGCACGCAGGTGAGTTCACTTCTTCTCCCCTAAGTCCCTCGTTGCAGTGAGCCTGTTGCCAGCAGGACTCACTGAAAATAAAAAACCTAACAAAACTTTTACTCTAAGCAGCTCTTTAGGAGAGCCACCTAGATTGCACCCTTCTCGGCCGGGCACAAAAACCTAACTGAGGCTTGGAGGAGGGTCATAGGGGGAGGAGCCAGTGCACACCACCTGATCCTAAAGCTTTTACTTTTGTGCCCTGTCTCCTGCGGAGCCGCTGTTCCCCATGGTCCTTACGGAGTCCCCAGCATCCACTTAGGACGTCAGAGAAATCCTATTTTCTCATACGTCCTAGACGATGCTGGGGTCACATCAAGAACCATGGGGTTTATACCAAAGCTCTAGAACGGGCGGGAGAGTGCGGCTGACCCTGCAGCACCAATTGACCAAACATGAGGTCCTCATTTGCCAGGGTATCAAACTTGTAGAACTTTGCAAAGACGTTCGCACCCGACCAAGTAGCTGCTCTGCAAAGTTGTAATGCTGAGACCCCCCGGGCAGCCGCCCAGGGCGAGCCCACCTTCCTGGTAGAATGGGCCTTCACCGATTTCGGTAACGGCAATCCAGCCATAGAATGAGCCTGCTGAATCGTATGACAGATCCAGCGTGGAAGCAGGAGCCCCAATTTTATTGTGAGCATAAAAGACAAACAGAGCCTCTGTTTTCCTAAGGTGAGCCGTTCTGGCGACATAAATTTTCAAAGCTCTTACTACATCGAGAAGATTCGATTCCAGCAAGGCGTCAGTAGCCACTGACACCACAATAGGTTGGTTCAAATGGAACGATGACACCACTTTCGTCAGAAACTGCTGACGAGTCCTTAATTCTGCTCTATCTTCATGGAAGATCAAATAAGGGCTCTTGTGAGACAAGGCCGCCAATTCAGACACCTGCCTTGCGGATGCCACGGCCAACAGCATGACCACTTTCCAAGTAAGGAATTTCAACTCTACCTCCTGTAAAGGTTCAAACCAATGAGATTGAAGGAACTGCAACACCACATTAAGATCCCACAGGGGGCACAAAAGGAGGTTGGATGTGCAATACGCCTTTCACAAAGGTCTGAACTTCTGGAAGTGAGGCCAATTGTTCTTGGAAGAAAACTGATAAAGCCGAAATTTTAACTTTAATTGAGCCCAACTTTAGGCCCGCATCCACACCGGCTTGTAAAAAATGGAGAAAACGTCCTAACTGAAATTCTTCCGTAGGAGCTTTCTTGGATTCACACCAAGACACGTATTTTCTCCAAATACGGTGGTAATGTTTAGATGTTACTCCTTTCCTGGCCTGAATAAGAGTAGGGGTGACTTCCTTGGGAATACCCTTTCGGGCTAGGTTCCGGCGTTCAACCTCCAAGCCGTCAAACGAAGTCGCGGTAAGTCTTGGAATACGCACGGCCCCTGCTGTAACAGATCCTCCCTCAGAGGAAGAGGACAGGGATCTCCTATGAGTAATTCCTGAAGATCTGGATACCAAGCCCTCCTTGGCCAATCTGGAACAATGAGGATCGCTTGAACCTTTGTTCTTCTTATGATCTTTATCACTTTTGGAATGAGTGGAAGCGGAGGAAACACGTACACCGACCGAAACACCCACGGTGTCACTAGGGCGTCCACTGCTATTGCTTGAGGGTCTCTCGACCTGGAACAATATCTCTGAAGTTTCTTGTTGAGGCGAGACGCCATCATGTCTATTTGAGGAATTCCCCAAAGACTTGTCACTTCTGCAAAGACCTCTTGATGAAGACCCCACTCTCCTGGATGGAGATAGTGTCTGCTGAGGAAGTCTGCCTCCCAGTTGTCTACTCCTGGAATGAAGATCGCTGACAGAGCGCTTGCATGCCTTTCCGCCCAACGGAGCACCTTTGTGGCCTCTGCCATTGCCGCTCTGCTCTTCGTTCGCTACTGCTATCATGTTTACGTACGCTACTGCTATCATGTTGTCCGACTGAATTAAGACGGGCCGATTGCGAAGAAAATGTTCAGCTTGCAGAAAGCCGTTGTGAATGGCCCGTAACTCCAGAACGTTTATGTGTAGACACATTTCCTGGCTTGACCATTTTCCCTGGAAGCTTTCCCCCTGCGTGACTGCTCCCCAGCCTCGGAGACTCGCATCCGTGGTCACTACGATCCAGTCCTGGCCCCCGAACCTGCGTCCCTCTAGGAGGTGAGAGCTGTGTAGCCACCACAGGAGTGAGATTCTGGTCTTGGAGGACAGGGTTATCCTTCGGTGCATGTGCAGACAAGGGTTATCCTTCGGTGCATGTTCAGTGGGACCACTTGTCCAATAGGTCCCACTGAAACACTCTGGCATGGAATCTGCCAAACTGAATGGCTTCGTAGGCCGCTACCATCTTCCCCAGCAACCGAGTGCATTGATGGATAGATACTCTTGTTGGTTTCAGAATTTGTTTGACCAGGTTCTGAATATCCAGAGCCTTTTCCACTGGAAGAAAAACTCTCTGTAATTCTGTGTCCAGAATCATTCCCAAAAACGACAGCCGTCTTGTCGGAACCAACTGCGATTTTGGCAAGTTTAGGAGCCAACCATGTTGCTGCAGAATTGTCAGGGAGAGCGTAATGCAGTAATTGGTCCCTGGATCTCGCCTTTATCAGGAGACCGTCCAAGTATGGGATAATTGTGACTCCTTGTTTGCGCAGGAGAACCATCATTTCGGCCATTACTTTGGTGAAAACCCTCGGAGCCGTGGACAGACCAAACGGCAACGTCTGAAATTGGTAATGACAATCCTGAACTGCAAACCTCAGGTAAGCCTGATGTGGGGGATAAATGGGAACATGTAAGTAGGCATCCTTTATGTCTACCGACACCATAAAATCCCCCTCCTCCAGACTGGATATTACAGCCCGGAGAGATACCATCTTAAATTTGAATTTTATTAGGTAGAAATTGAGGGATTTGAGGTTCAGGATTGGTCTGACTGAGCCATCTGGCTTCGGAACCACAAACAGGCTCGAATAAAAGCCTTCTCCCTGTTGCGACGGGGGAACCCTGACAATGACTTGATTGTGACACAATTTTTGTATTGCGGCACATACCACTTCCCTGTCTGGAAGAGAAGCTGGTAAGGCTGATTTTAAAAATCGGTGAGGGGGGACGTCTTGAACCTCCAGTTTGTACCCTTGGGACACTATTTCTAAAACCCATGGGTCTAGGCCCGAACGAGCTCAGAACTGACTGAAGAGCCTGAGACGAGCTCCCACCGGTGCGGACTCCCGCAGAGGAGCCCCAGCATCATGCGGTGGACTTGTTAGAAGCCGGGGAGGACTTCTGCTCCTGGGAACCGGCCACGGCCGGTGATCGCTTACCCTTTCCCCTTCCTCTTGTAGCAAGGAAGGAAGACCCTCGGCCTTTTCTACATTTATAGGGCCGAAAGGACTGCATCTGATACTGGTGTACTTTCTTTTGTGGTGCAGGCACATAAGTTAAAAATGATGACTTACCCGCAGTAGCCGTAGATACCAACTCAGCAAGGCCGTCACCAAACAATACACCACCTTTATACGGTAGAGACTCCATAGCTTTTTTGGAGTCAGCATCAGCATTCCATTAATGAATCCACAAATGCTCTCCTAGCTGAGACTGCCATGGCATTGGCCCGTGAACCCAAGCGGCCAATATCCCTCGCAGCTTCCTTTAGGTAGACTGCAGCGTCCCTGATATGACCTAGCGTCAGGAGACTGTTATCCCTATCGAGGGTATCCAATTCAGATGACAGGTTATCTGCCCATTTTTGGATAGCACTACTCACCCACGCAGATGCAATGGCTGGTCTGAGTAGTGTACCCGTGTAGATATAAATGGATTTCAATGTATTTTCCTGCCTACGATCCGCAGGATCCTTTAGGGCTGCAGTGTCAGGGGACGGAAGAGCCACCTTTTTGGACAGCCGTGATTAAGCTTTGTCCACAATGGGGGGTGACTCCCATTTATCCCTATCCCCAGAGGGAAACGGATACGCCACTACAATCCTTTTGGGAATCTTTTGTTAGGATTTTCCCAAACTTTTTCACAAAGCGCGTTCAGTTCATGAGAGGGAGGAAAAGTTACCTCAGGTTTCTTCCCCTTAAACATACAGACCCTAGTATCAGAAACAGCAGGGTCCTCAGTGATATGTAATACATCTTATATAGCCACAATCATGTACTGAATGCTCTTTGCCAGTTTTGGATCTAATCTGGCATCATTATAGTCAACACTTGAGTCAGTGTCCGTGTCGGTATCCGTGTCTGCCAGCTGGGCAAATGAACGTTTTTGTGACCCCGAAGGGGTCTGGACTTGAAACAACACATCCTCTACGGATTTCTTCCAAGCCTGGTTCTTCAAAGCACTCAAAACATTCACCCAATCCGGTGTCAGCGGTGCCGGCAGGGTCACTCCCATAGCCTTTTGTGTCCCCAACACAGTCTCCTCCTGGGAGGAGCACTCCGCTTCAGACATGCCGACACACGTGCACCTACCACACGCAGACACACTGGGCCTATATGGGACAGACCTACAGCAGAGACACAGAGGGAGATATAGCCAGCCCACACCCCAGCGCCCAAAACCCGGTCTGATCTGAACACTACAGACAATGTCCCAGACCTGCAGCGCTTTTATAAACTAATATAATGCACCAAAATCGCTGTCCCCCCCCCCCCCCCGTTTTCCACCCTGTTACTTGTTACAGCAGTGTGAGGAAGGACCAACGTCTCTGCAGCCACGTGAAGAGAAATGGCGCCGGCTGTGTGCTGTGAGGGCTAAGTCCCGCCCCCTTACTGGCGCTCTTCAGACCCGCTCATTTTTAAACTTTTTGACACTGGCGGGGGTCCGGACAGTGCCCAGGCACCTTGTCCGCTGTTGCCAGATAGATAAATAAAGTTTATATGCTGCCCAGGGCGCTTCCCCGCGCCCTGCAGTGCTGTCGTGTGTGGGAGCATGGCGCGCAGCGCGGCCGCTGTGCGGTACCTCAAAGCCGTCACTGAAGTCTTCTGATCTTCTTCTACTCACCTGTCTTCTGGCTCTGCAAGGGGGGTGACGGCGGGCTCCGGGAATGAACCCCTAGGCGTACCTAGTGTTCCAAACTCTCAGGAGCTAATGGTGTCCTGTAGCCAAAGAGGCAGAGCCTTGAAACTCACAGAAGTAGGTCTGACTTCTCTCCCCTAACTCCCACGAAGCAGGGAGACTTGCCAGCAGTGCTCCCTGAAAATAAAAAACCTAACTTAAAGTCTTTTCAGAGAAACTCAGTAGAGCTCCTCAGTGTGCATCCAGTCTGCCTGGGCACAGATTCTAAACTGGAGTCTGGAGGAGGGGCATAGAGGGAGGAGCCAGTTCACATCCCTTTGAAAGTCTTAAAGTGCCCATGTCTCCTGTGGCTCCCGTCTATACCCCATGGTTCTTGATGTGACCCCAGCATCCTCTAGGACGTATGAGAAATTGAGGCCACACTGAAATCTATCTACATTGCTGCAGGGGTATCGCAAAGACCGGTCATTGCAGGTAGGCTGGATGACACATGCAATTCCCACCTGGGCTACTCAGGAGGGTCTCTCGGGTGACATGACCCTAGTTACTACAGTGACTTTCCTAAAACACATTCAGTCCACCGATCAGGACCGCAACCAGAGAATACGGTGAGCCAGAATGGATGTTGTAGCAGCCTTGGCCGCCAGAACACCTGCATCTGAAGCTGCTTCTTTAATGTAATGAGATGCCGTGACAATATAAGAGACATTGTCTGGCATGTTCAGAAAAATTGGATGGAAACTCAGCCTCTATTTCCTGAGCTCAATAGCTTCTGCTGCCCAAGTAGCCGCAATGGTGGGCCTATGCGCAGCCCCTGCAAGGGTATAGATAGCTTTTAAACAGCCCTACACACACTTATCCGTCGGCTCCTTGAGAGAAGTGACGGTAGTGACAGGCAGAGAAGATGACACCACCAGCCAAGCGATTTGCGAATCCACGGGCGGTGGCGTTTCCCAATTTTTACTCAATTCTGCCGCAAGTGGATAGCGGGCTAGCATCTTCTTGTGTGGGGTGAATTTCTTTCTTGGGTTCTCCCAGGATTCCGGACGTATGTTAACCAAGTGGTCAGAATGAGGTAAAACCAATTTAGTAACCTTCTGACGTTTGAACCTGTCCAGTTTCTTAGATGTAGTAGCATGCGCAGGATCATCATCAATCTGAAGAAAAAATAAGAATTTACTTACCGATAATTCTATTTCTCATAGTCCGTAGTGGATGCTGGGGACTCCGAAAGGACCATGGGGAATAGCGGCTCCGCAGGAGACTGGGCACAAAAGTAAAAAGCTTTAGGACTACCTGGTGTGCACTGGCTCCTCCCCCTATGACCCTCCTCCAAGCCTCAGTTAGGATACTGTGCCCGGACGAGCGTACACAATAAGGAAGGATTTTGAATCCCGGGTAAGACTCATACCAGCCACACCAATCACACCGTACAACTTGTGATCTGAACCCAGTTAACAGCATGATAACAGAAGGAGCCTCTAAAAAGATGGCTCACAACAACAATAACCCGATTTTGTAACAATAACTATGTACAAGTAATGCAGACAATCCGCACTTGGGATGGGCGCCCAGCATCCACTACGGACTATGAGAAATAGAATTATCGGTAAGTAAATTCTTATTTTCTCTAACGTCCTAGTGGATGCTGGGGACTCCGAAAGGACCATGGGGATTATACCAAAGCTCCCAAACGGGCGGGAGAGTGCGGATGACTCTGCAGCACCGAATGAGAGAACTCCAGGTCCTCCTCAGCCAGGGTATCAAATTTGTAGAATTTAGCAAACGTGTTTGCCCCTGACCAAGAAGCTGCTCGGCAAAGTTGTAAAGCCGAGACCCCTCGGGCAGCCGCCCAAGATGAGCCCACTTTCCGTGTGGAATGGGCTTTTACAGATTTTGGCTGTGGCAGGCCTGCCACAGAATGTGCAAGCTGAATTGTACTACAAATCCAACGAGCAATCGTCTGCTTAGAAGCAGGAGCACCCAGCTTGTTGGGTGCATACAGGATAAACAGCGAATCAGATTTTCTGACTCCAGCCGTCCTGGAAACATACATTTTCAGGGCCCTGACTACGTCCAGCAACTTGGAATCCTCCAAGTCCCTAGTAGCCGCAGGCACCACAATAGGCTGGTTCAAGTGAAAAGCTGAAACCACCTTAGGGAGAAATTGAGGACGAGTCCTCAATTCTGCCCTGTCCGTATGAAAAATTAGGTAAGGGCTTTTATAGGATAAAGCCGCCAATTCTGAGACACGCCTGGCTGAAGCCAGGGCTAACAGCATTACCACTTTCCATGTGAGATATTTTAAGTCCACAGTGGTGAGTGGTTCAAACCAATGTGATTTTAGGAATCCCAAAACTACATTGAGATCCCAAGGTGCCACTGGAGGCACAAAAGGAGGCTGTATATGCAGTACTCCCTTGACAAACGTCTGAACTTCAGGAACAGAAGCCAGTTCTTTTTGGAAGAATATTGACAGGGCCGAAATTTGAACCTTAATGGACCCTAATTCGAGGCCCATAGACAGTCCTGTTTGAAGGAAATGCAGGAAACGACCCAGTTGAAATTCCTCTGTAGGGGCCTTCCTGGCCTCGCACCACGCAACATATTTACGCCAAATACGGTGATAATGTTGTACGGTTACATCCTTCCTGGCTTTGATCAGGGTAGGGATGACTTCATCCGGAATGCCTTTTTCCTTCAGGATCCGGCGTTCAACCGCCATGCCGTCAAACGCAGCCGCGGTAAGTCTTGGAACAGATATGGTCCCTGCTGGAGCAGGTCCTTTCTTAGAGGTAGAGGCCACGGGTCTTCCGTGAGCATCTCTTGAATTTCCGGGTACCAAGTCCTTCTTGGCCAATCCGGAGCCACGAGTATAGTCTTTACTCCTCTCCTTCTTATGATTCTCAGTACTTTTGGTATGAGAGGAAGAGGAGGGAACACATACACTGACTGGTACACCCACGGTGTTACCAGAGCGTCCACAGCTATTGCCTGAGGGTCCCTTGACCTGGCGCAATATCTGTCCAGTTTTTTGTTGAGGCGGGACGCCATCATGTCCACCTTTGGTTTTTCCCAACGGTTCACAATCATGTGGAAGACTTCTGGGTGAAGTCCCCACTCCCCCGGGTGAAGATCGTGTCTGCTGAGGAAGTCTGCTTCCCAGTTGTCCACTCCCGGAATGAACACTGCTGACAGTGCTATCACATGATTCTCCGCCCAGCGAAGAATCCTTGCTACTTCCATCATTGCCCTCCTGCTTCTTGTGCCGCCCTGTCTGTTTACGTGGGCGACTGCCGTGATGTTGTCCGACTGGATCAACACCGGCTGACCCTGAAGCAGAGGTCTTGCCTGACTTAGGGCATTGTAAATGGCCCTTAGTTCCAGGATATTTATGTGAAGTGACGTTTCCATGCTTGACCACAAGCCCTGGAAATTTCTTCCCTGTGTGACTGCTCCCCAGCCTCTCAGGCTGGCATCCGTGGTCACCAGGACCCAATCCTGAATGCCGAATCTGCGGCCCTCTAGGAGATGAGCACTCTGTAACCACCACAGGAGAGACACCCTTGTCCTTGGAGACAGGGTTATCCGCTGATGCATTTGAAGATGAGATCCGGACCATTTGTCCAGCAGATCCCACTGAAAAGTTCTTGCGTGGAATCTGCCGAATGGAATCGCTTCGTAAGAAGCCACCATCTTTCCCAGGACCCTTGTGCATTGATGTACTGACACTTGGCCTGGTCTTAGGAGGTTCCTGACTAGGTCGGATAACTCCTTGGCTTTCTCCTCCGGGAGAAACACCTTTTTCTGTACTGTGTCCAGAATCATCCCTAGGAACAGCAGACGTGTCGTCGGAATCAGCTGCGATTTTGGAATATTTAGAATCCATCCGTGCTGTCGTAGTACTACTTGAGATAGTGCTACTCCGACCTCTAACTGTTCTCTGGACCTTGCCCTTATCAGGAGATCGTCCAAGTAAGGGATAATTAAGACGCCTTTTCTTCGAAGAAGAATCATCATTTCGGCCATTACCTTGGTAAAGACCCGGGGTGCCGTGGACAATCCAAACGGCAGCGTCTGAAACTGATAGTGACAGTTCTGTACCACAAACCTGAGGTACCCTTGGTGAGAAGGGCAAATTGGGACATGGAGGTAAGCATCCTTGATGTCCAGAGACACCATATAGTCCCCTTCTTCCAGGTTCGCTATCACTGCTCTGAGTGACTCCATCTTGAACTTGAACCTTTTTATGTAAGTGTTCAAGGATTTCAGATTTAAAATGGGTCTCACCGAGCCGTCCGGCTTCGGTACCACAAACAGCGTGGAATAATACCCCTTTCCCTGTTGTAGGAGGGGTACCTTGATTATCACCTGCTGGGAATACAGCTTGTGAATGGCTTCCAATACCGCCTCCCTGTCGGGGGGAGACGTTGGTAAAGCAGACTTCAGGAACCGGCGAGGGGGAGACGTCTCGAATTCCAATTTGTACCCCTGAGATACTACCTGCAGGATCCAGGGGTCCACTTGCGAGTGAGCCCACTGCGCGCTGAAATTCTTGAGACGGGCCCCCACCGTGCCTGAGTCCGCTTGTAAGGCCCCAGCGTCATGCTGAGGACTTGGCAGAAGCGGGGGAGGGCTTCTGTTCGTGGGAAGAGGCTGTCTGCTGCAGTCTTTTTCCCCTTCCTCTGCCCCGGGGCAGATATGAGTGGCCTTTTGCTCGCTTGTACTTATGGGAACGAAAGGACTGAGTTTGAAAAGACGGTGTCTTTTTCTGCTGATGTGAAGTGACCTGGGGTAAAAAGGTGGACTTTCCAGCCGTTGCCGTGGCCACCAGGTCCGATAGACCAGCCCCAAATAACTCCTCCCCTTTATACGGCAATACTTCCATATGTCGTTTGGAATCCGCATCCCCTGACCACTGTCGCGTCCATAACGCTCTTCTGGCAGAAATGGACATAGCACTTACTCTTGATGCCAGGGTGCAAATATCCCTCTGTGCATCACGCATATATAGTAATGCATCCTTCAAATGCTCTATAGTTAACAATATATTGTCCCTATCCAGGGTATCAATATTTTCAGTCAGGGAATCCGACCACGCGACTCCAGCACTGCACATCCAGGCTGAAGCGATTGCTGGTCGCAGTATAACACCAGTATGTGTGTATATACTTTTTAGGATATTTTCCAGCCTTCTATCAGCTGGTTCTTTGAGGGTGGCCGTATCAGGAGACGGTAACGCTACTTGTTTAGATAAACGTGTGAGCGCCTTATCTACCCTAGGGGGTGTTTCCCAACGCGTCCTAACCTCTGACGGGAAAGGATATAGTGCCAATAATTTATTAGAAATTAGCAGTTTTTTGTCGGGGGAAACCCACGCTTTATCACACACCTCATTTAATTCATCTGACTCAGGAAAAACTATTGGTAGTTTTTTCACACCCCACATAATACCCTTCTTTGTGGTACTTGTAGTGTCAGAAATGTTCAATGCCTCCTTCATTGCCGTGATCATGTAACGTGTGGCCCTACTGGACATTACGTTTGTCTCCTCACCGTCGACACTAGACTCAGTATCTGTGTCTGGGTCTGTGTCGACCCACTGAGGTAACGGGCGTTTTAGGGCCCCTGACGGTGTCTGAGACGCCTGGACAGGCACTAATTGATTTGCCGGCTGTCTCATGTCGTCAACAGTTTTTTGCAAAGTGCTGACATTATCACTTAATTCTTTAAATACGATCATCCAGTCAGGTGTCGACTCCCTAGGGGGTGACATCACTAACCCAGGCAATTGCTCCGCCTCCACATCATTTTCCTCCTCATACATGTCGACACACACGTACCGACACACAGCACACACACCGGGAATGCTCTGATAGAGGACAGGACCCCACTAGCCCTTTGGAGAGACAGAGGGAGAGTCTGCCAGCACACACCAAGCGCTATATATATATACAGGGATAACCTTATATAAGTGTTATTCCCTTATAGCTGCTGTTTATTATTATTAGCTGCCAATAGTGCCCCCCCTTCTCTTTTTTACCCTGATTCTGTAGCAGGTCTGCAGGGGAGAGTCAGGGAGCCATCCTTCCAGCGGAGCTGTGAGGGAAAATGGCGCTTGTGTGCTGAGGAGATAGGCTCCGCCCCTTCACGACGTCCTTATCTCCCGCTCTTTTCTGTAAAAATGGCAGGGGTTAAAACACATCCATATAGCCCAGGAGCTATATGTGATGTATTCTTTTGCCAACCTAAGGTATTATCTGTTTATATTGCGTCTCAGGGCGCTCCCCCCCCAGCGCCCTGCACCCTCAGTGACTTGAGTGTGAAGTGTGCTGAGAGCAATGGCGCACAGCTGCGGTGCTGTGCGCTACCTTAGTCTGAAGACAGGACCGTCTTCTGCCGCCGATTTCACCGGACCTCTTCGCTCTTCTGGCTCTGTAAGGGGGCCGGCGGCGCGGCTCCGGGACCCATCCAGGCTGAACCTGTGATCGTCCCTCTGGAGCTAATGTCCAGTAGCCTAAGAAGCCCAATCCACTCTGCACGCAGGTGAGTTCGCTTCTTCTCCCCTTAGTCCCACGATGCAGTGAGCCTGTTGCCAGCAGGACTCACTGAAAATAAAAAACCTAAAATAAACTTTTATTCTAAGCAGCTCAGGAGAGCCACCTAGCCTGCACCCTTCTCGTTCGGGCACAAAAATCTAACTGAGGCTTGGAGGAGGGTCATAGGGGGAGGAGCCAGTGCACACCACCTGATCCTAAAGCTTTTATTCTTGTGCCTTGTCTCCTGCGGAGCCGCTATTCCCCATGGTCCTTACGGAGTCCCAGCATCCACTAGGACGTCAGAGAAAAAAGGGTTGAGATTGCCTAAAGGATAAAATAAAAAAGGGGCAGACTAGATGGGCCAAGTGATTCTTATCTGCCGTCAAATTCTATGTTTCTATGTTTCTATACCTTTATGTGAGCATAACGACTCTTAACTGTGAGTTGGGTACGCTTTCCACTATATTCTACGTCCTTGTGTGTCTTTAAAGAAACCCTTTTGTGTATGATTATTCACTATACCTATGTACTGTAAGTGAGGTACACAAGTGAATCCGCTCTTATATTGCTTTCTTTACACAGCGTTTTGGCAGACAGAGTATCCTGCCACGCTAATAAGAAACTTGTACAAGCTTTAACATCACCCATACCATGTGAGTAGGGTACACATCTACTTCTGGCCCACCCAGTTAAGGACCTACCCTGTGTATCATCCATATTGCTTCATATATTATGCCCATTATTTGTGTGGCTGTGTCTATTTAACATCACTTTCACCTCCACTTCAAGCATCGGGTGTTTCTCCCACTATTACTAAATCATATTACAAATAATATATATTTTAGCATTTTCATGTTCTCATGTCAGCACGATGGAATATTTGGAAGAAGTCTCCAATTAAACCAGAAGTATTAGGACTACCTACTATGCTGGTCGACTGACGTTTGAAGCATTAGAGCGACGTATTTGTATAAGGAAACCTTTATGAGCTTTAACAAGACCAAGTTTATGTGAGTAGGTTACGTATCCTCTCGATTGCTTTGGGTTAGGACCTGATCCCTCTTCACTTACCGTAATTCCATGTATAACCTATCTGGATATATGGCCTGTTGTGGATCTACAACATCACTTCCACTATCAACTCAAACACGTGGGGCCAAATGTAATAGAGTAAGAGTTTCAGAAAGTGAGAGATTTGGTAAGGTTTTTCAGTTTCAATCATTAACACTGCAAAACCAGGTTGATCTTGCTGTGTAAATGATTGCCACTTTAAAAAAAACTGCAAAACCTTTCCAAATCGCTCACTTTCTGAAACTCTCACTCTATTACATTTGGCCCGTGGTGTTATTCATGCTCCTTTAAGACTGTTAAGGGGGGTACTCACGGGAGAGATGTGTGCTGAACGATCTTAACACAGACCGCTCAGCACACATCTCTCACCCTGCTCAGCACAGCGCGATGTGCTGAGCGAGGGGGAAAGCCGACGGGGGGCCGCTCACTTCACACAACAGTGAAGTGAGCGACCCGCTAGATTGAGCCTGCGTGCAGCTCAATCTAGCATCGGCGATAGCGATGCGCGGGGCCGCGCATCGCTATCGCTGGAGGGCATACACACGGCAGATCCGTGCTTAAAATCTAAGCAATCTAGCAAGATTGCTTAGATTTTAAGCACGGATCTCTCCATGTGTACCCCCCCTTTATACAAACTCTATATTTTGTTCTTTCATGTCACTATGTCAACAGAAGGACAAGTGTTTGAAGTATAAACTCAGAAAACACTCCCACTTGGTTTAAGTATCGAGATAATTTATTTTACAACATTGTATGTATGTGTATATATTTAGTTGTACCTTTAACTTCATTACCATTTTAATTATGATATATACATACCTGGCTATCGGTCTGCAACTCCCTTGCTTCGGTCACGGTCATTTTTTCGAGTTCAGGTAAAATGGTCAATGATCCCGGCCTCATTCCATAACCTTAGCATTCAAAGCAAGAAAAGAAAAAATGTAGTGCTCACACAAGATAAAATAACACACATGGGGTCGGATAACACACATGGGGTCGGATGTAATGAAGTCCAAACTGGCCAAATCTGTGTCACAGCCAAGCTTGGATGTCTTTTTAAAGCGGCAATCTTGTACAAGACAAAACCATGTAGTGTAAATGACTGCCGCTTTAAAAAACGTACAAGTTTGGCTAGGAGCCCCCACCTCAAGCCAATTCGGACTTTATTACATTCGAACCATACAATGCAAAGGTCAAGTTAAAAACATATATAGGTTATCATTATAGTCGCACCACACTTTCTCAAACTTTACAAATGGGAACAAAGCAGTAATAAGACTACTTATTAATAGCCATAGAAGAAAGCATACCCTACTTGCTGGCATACTATTATTTTATATATACAGTACGCTACTGGTTAAAAGCTTTAGAACTCCCCATTTTTCTGTTTTTATTTAAATTTATGCAGTTTAATGTCGCAATAACCTGTATGCACTGTTTTCCGGGCCAGATTAACAATGGGGCGGATGGAGCTACCATTCCAGGCCTCCATATAAAAATAGGCAGATTGTTATGACAGCTATAGCATTCCACACAGTCAGTCATAAATCATCAGTATTAAAATTACATTTCCATTTTTCTCACAAAATTATGCATTTTTTTTCTATATTTAGAGAGACAGTGGGGCTGATAGCATAGGGTGTGTATAGCCACACCCATGCAGCACTAGTCACAGCTCCTCCCCTTCTCAGTGTAGGCCCTTAAGCACGTTTTGCACCAGACTCAAGTAGCCCTTTCCTCAGCCCTTATTGTTTTATTAATGCTAATGCATAGAAACATTTTAAGTAATGGTAGAATCACAAAAAGAACTCATGATGCTACAATAACATAGATAAAAAATGTGCGATTGGAATATGGAAGGTACCTGAAGTCAGTTGCTACTGAAAAGGAGGACATGCTAGTGCCTCTGTATTGAACTAAAAATGGAGAAAGTTATATTCATTGAGCTTAATATCCATCAGACCACAGATAGCTAACTGGTTTTTGATATGAGGAACAAGGAGGATTGCAAACTGTGTAATAATCAAATATTTACTACAAATAAACAGAAAATAATAATAATAATAATAATAATAATAATCTGGGAAACTTATATATGATATATAATTAAACATCACAATACATTATCATATAAATAAATAAAACTAATAAGTTATTGAACTAAAGTGGTCATGTAAAGTCACTAAGCAAGCAAACAGTTAATAATAAGGTTGTTAACAGTTCCTGTAATATAGCTACGGCCACATTGAATTCTGACAACTTTGGTATCCACATAGCAGCGGCTCTGCATTAGCAGCGTTATCTAACAGGCTCAGGAATTTTCAAATAAGGAAAATAAACCAATCGAGACTTATGTACCATTTTGAAAGTCCTTCCTAATACCAGTTCCACTATTAATTGGGTCATTCCACATCAAATCACCCCAAAAAATGTGAAATGTCCACCATCAATCTCAGATTTTTACGAATTTTTTTTTTTTAGTTAAGAGAGGATGTCAGAACAATTATTTCTGCCAAATATCTCGACTGTCTGACAATTTGTTTATTAAATATAGATTTTTCAATTAATTAAATTATTTACTAATCTCGGCTTCTTTATCAAGTTTCTTTGAAGTATCACGGGTGTTTATTAAGGAATCACCATGAAATTGGGACCCCTAAGGTAACTCTTCCTCCCGAATCCAAAAATCCAAACCAAATTACTTTATCTGCTTTATGTTTCGAGTTACAGTAAAAATGCACGTTTTTCAAAAATACTTAAAAACGCTAGGTTCAATCAACATTAGATATGCCCAAAAATTTTTTGTGTGCTTAACAAAGGTATGCATTACTACCACAGAAAAAATCAGCATGGTACTCTGCTTCATAGTGTAGAACAAAAATATCATGAAGTGGACGTTCAATTACTGTTGTACCGCATGCATAATTAACACAAGAAATCATGAAATTTAAAAAAACTTCAACATAACTTGAGTCCCTAACTTATTTAATGTCACAGAATACTTGGTAAAACAATCAAGAAAACTTAAAGAAACCCATAGCATACTGGCAGAACCTGAAAAATATAGAGGGAAAGCCCTTCTTGTACAAATCTTTCATAAGATACAGCAGTTTTACGAAGATGATGAACATTCTCGGATGTGCCCTGGAAAGAAAGTCTGTTTCTGTAAAAGTTCCAGGAGGAAAAATAATTCACAAACAGAAAAGGCTACTCCTAGTAAACTTGAAAGTCTTTATCTTCCTTTCAAAGATGGTTTTCCAGACATTCAAGTTGGATTTTCTAAGCTTTGTTCCTTACGACCTACGTGGTGTGTTAGTTAGCATTGCTGCAAGAGGTACGCATTATGTGTGCATTTGCAAAACTCACCAAAGCACAAAAAATATTGGTTGCTGCTCTACCACTAAAGATGGACTACAAAGACCTAACTGAAATCCTTGTTTGTTCTTCAGTCTCAAAAACTTGTATGCTTCATCGATGTGAAAAATGCCAAGGTCTGGAAACACTTCAGAAAAAAGTTGAAAAACTTTTTCATGATAGTGACATGGATGATGAGGACGCAATTGTTGATGAGCAGTGGGTCCACACTGACCATTCGACCACAAAAAAAGCTATGTGTTGAAAATTATTAATTTGTGTGTCAGGATGCAATGCAAGGATTCCAATGGGACACTTCACAAGCAACACTTCACCCATTTACTGTATACAGACAAAGCCACGCTTATCTATGCTGCGATGATTGCGCACGGCACACGTATCACAGCATAGTGCGAATGTGCTGTGCTGCGACTGATCACAGCCATCGTTCGCTCCATAGGCTTCCATTGGCGTGCATACACGTGCATTTGCGGGCACACTTGCCGCGAGGCAACAATTAGCGTGGCTACATCTGTTTTTTAGGCATGATGATCGTTTGACACTTTAAACTGTGTGAGTCTCTGCGTTATAGGCGATACCTGTGATCATGAAGCCGTAACTGTGCATGCTTGCCTTCATTACGGTTGTTATGAAACGCTTAGCGGAACTAAAACTAAAATTGGAGTATGTTCACTACTTTAGTGATGGTGCTAGTAAACGTCTAGCCATACCGACATGGACAAAATACCGACATTTAAAATACCGACAAGGTCAAAATACCGACATGTAAAATGCCGACAGGTCAAAATACAGACACACGTTTTCTTGTTGTTTTTTTGTGTGTATGTCGACATAAGTCAACATGGACACCATATAAAGTGTACCGCTGCGCCCACCATGCTTCGGGCACGGTGCCTCGCTACGCTTGGCACACTATTATATTCCCCCTCCAGGTCCACTGGGATGGTAAAGTATGAACAAGTCGGTTTCAATGAAAAAAATCATGAAAAACGCATGTCGGTATTTTGACCTGTCGGCATTTTACATGTCGGTATTTTGACCTTGTCGGTATTTTAAATGTCGGTATTTTGTCCATGTCGGGATTTTGACCTTGTCAGGATTTTGACCATCGGTCAATTGGTGTCGGGACTTTGAACGTCAGGATTTTGATTGGAGGTAAACTGACTGCATCCCCTTCAAATAAACTGGATAAAGAAGCTGCAATTAGTAAATCATTTAATAAATTGAAAAATTTATATTTAATAAACTAATTGTCAGACAGTCGAGATATCTGGCAGAAATAGTTGTTTTGACATCCTCTCTTAACTAAAAAATGTTCAGGAAAATCTGAGATGGGTGGTGGACACGCATGGTTGAACTGAAATGGAATGACCTAATTGCCTATTATGCCACATTAGACAAAAGGACTGCAGCTATAATAGGATTTTAATTACCTACCGGTAAATCCTTTTCTCGTAGTCCGTAGAGGATGCTGAGATCCACATCAGTACCATGCGGTATAGACGGGTCCACTAGGAGCCATACTTTAAGAGTTTAACAGTGTGGGCTGGCTCCTCCCTCTATGCCCCTCCAACCAGACTCAGTCTAGAAACTGTGCCCGAGGAGACGGACAACTTCGAGAGAAGGATTTTACACAGATAGTGGCGAGATTCTCACCAGCTCACACATACCAGGCAAACCAAGCTAACCAGTTTGAAAAACTCATCAACAGCTGAACAATATTACTTAACCAAGTAACAAACAGTACTATAACCAAGAACCAAGCAGTACTGAACTAAGTAAACACTACAGGATCACGAAGTGCTGTGCGGGTGCCCAGCATCCTCTACGGACTACGAGAAAAGAATTTACCGGTAGATCATTAAGATCCCATTTTCTCTTACTTCCTAGAGGATGCTGGGGTCCACATTAGTACCATGGGAATGTACCAAAGCTCCCAGAACGGGAGGGAGAGCATGGAGGCTCCTGCAGAACTGATTGACCAAACTTCAGCTCCTCAGAGGCCAAAGTATCGAACTTGTAAAACTTATCAAACGTGTTCAAACCAGACCAAGTAACCGCTCGGCAAAGCTGTAAAGCAGAGACACCCCGGGCAGCCACCCAGGAAGAACCCACCTTCCGAGTAGAGTGGGACTTAACAGATTTTGGACACGGCAGTCCTGCCGTAGAATACGCATGCTGGATAGTGAACATGATCCAGCGAGAGATCGTCTGCTTAGAAGCAGGAAATCCAAGTTTCTTGGGATCATACAGGACAAACAGAGAGTCCGATTTTCTGTGACGAGCAGTACTCTTCACATAGATTTTCAGAGCCCTTACAACATCCAAGGACTTTGACAGAATTGAGGAGTCAGTAGCAACTGGCACCACAATAGGTTGGTTGATATGAAAAGCCGACACAACCTTTGGAAGGAGCTGCTGACGTGTCCGGAGCTCAGCCCTATCTCCATGGAAGATCAAGTAGGGACTTTTGCAAGACAAAGTCCCCAACTCCGACACACGTCTAGCAGAAGCTAAGGCCAACAAAGTGACAGCCTTCCACGTGAGAAAATTGACCTCAACCTACTGTAGAGGCTCAAACCAATCCGATTGGAGGAACTGTAACACCACGTTAAGATCCCAAGGCGTCGTATGCGGCACAAAGGGAGGCTGGATGTGCAGAGCCCCTTCCAAAAAAGTCTAAACCTCAGGGAGGGAAGCCAGTTGTTTCTGGAAGAAAATGGATAAGGCCGAAATCTGGACCTTTACGGATCCCAACCTCAGGCCAATATCCACATTTGCTTGCAGGAAGAGGAGAAACCGTAACAGTCGAAACTCCACCGTAGGAAACTTCTTAGATTCACACCAAGATACCATCGTATTTGGGAAAAGTATGTAATGTTTAGACTTTACTCCTTTTCTAGCCTGTATCAGGGTAGGAATGACTTTGTTCAGAATGCCCTTCCGAGCTAATATCTGGCGTTCAACCTCCATGCCATCAAACGTAGCCGCGGTAAGCCTTGATAAGCGAACAGCCCCTGTTGTAACAGGTCCTCCCGAAGATGAAGAGGCCTCAGATCTTCCAACAGTAGATCCAGAAGATCCGCGTACCAAGCCCTCCTTGGCCAGTCTGGAGCAATGAGTATTACCTGAAGTGGAGAAAACATGTACACCGACTGGAACACCCATGGAGACACCAGAGCGTCCACTGCCACTGCTTGTGGGTCTCTCGACCTGGAACAATACCTCCGAAGCTTCTTGTTGAGGCAGGAGGCCATCATGTCTATTTGAGGAATCTCCCAAAGATTTGTCACCTCCGTGAACACCTTTGGATGGAGGCCCCACTCTCCTGGATGGAGATCATGTCTGCTGAGGAAGTCCACTTCCCAGTTGTCCACTCCCGGAATGAAAATTGCTGACGGCGCCAACGCGTGTTTTTCTGGCCAGAGGATGATTCTTGTTACCTCTGACATTGCAGCCCTGCTCTTCGTTCCGCCCTGTCGGTTTATGTAAGCCACCGTCGTTACATTGTCTGACTGCACTTGAATGGCTTGATCTTGCAGAAGATGTGCCACTTGGAGAAGACCGTTGTACAATGCTCTTAGTTCCAAAATGTTTATTGGAAGACTGGATTCCAGACTTGACCACCTTCCTTGGAAGGTTTCCCCTTGAGTAACTGCGCCACATCCCCGGAGGCTTGCATCCGTGGTTAGAAGGATCCAGTCCTGAATCCCGAACCTGTGGCCCTCCAGAAGGTGAGACATTTGCAACCACTAGAGGAGTGAAATCCTTGCTTTCGGCGACAGGCGAATCCTCAGGCGCAAATGTAGATGAGACCCCGACCACTTGTCCAGGAGATCCAGTTGGAAGGATCGAGCATGAAATCTTCCGTACTGTACAGCCTTGTAGGAGGCAATCAACTGCCCCAGAAGGCGAATGCACTGATGAACCGATACCCGGGCTGGCTTCAGGACATCTCGGACCATTGTTTGAATCACCAACGCTTTCTCCTCCGGTAGAAACACCCTCTGCTCTTCCGTGTCGAGGATCATCCCCGGGAAAGAAAATCTCCTTGTCGGCTCCAAATGTGACTTTGGAAGGTTCAGGATCCAACCATGTTCCCTGAGCAGACGAGTCGTGAGAGCAATAGACTGCAACAACCTTTCCCTGGTCGATGCCTTTATCAGCAGATCGTCCAGATATGGAATTATGTTCACACCCTGTCTGCGGAGGAGAACCATCATCTCCGCCATCACCTTGGTGAACACCCTCGGTGCTGTGGAGAGGCCGAATGGCAGTGCCTGAAATTGATAGTGACTGTCCAACAGTGCAAATCTGAGATAAGCCTGGTGCGGCGGCCAAATCGGAATGTGAAGGTATGCATCCTTGATATCCAGGGATACCAGAAACTCTCCCTCTCAGAGACTCAATTTTAAATTTGAACTCCCTCAGATAAGGGTTTAACGATTTCAAGTTCAAAATCGGTCTGACTGAACCATCCAATTTCGGTACCACAAAAAGGTTTGTATAATAACCCTTGTTTTGCATGTGACGTGGAACTGGGACAATGACCTGTGACTTTTCCAATTTTTGGATTGCTTCCTGTAGGATAGCCCTGTCTGCCAGCAAAGCTGCAAAGCCCGATTTGAAGAATTGGTGAGGCGGAAGTTCTTGAAACTCCTGTCTGTACCCCTGGGACACAATATCCTGTACCCAGGGATCCAGGCCGGATGACACCCAGACTTGGCTGAAATGTCTGAGTCTCGTACCCACCAGCCCGTCCTCCAGACTTCGCGGTCCACTGTCATGCTGAGGATTTTGAGGTACCAGAAGCAGGTTTCTGGTCCTGGGAGCCTGTAGGTTTGGACTTTTTTGTCTTAGCGGTCCGAAAGGACTGCGATGCAGATGAAGAAAAGGGTTTCTTCGTAGAAGGTGTAGCTTTGGGAAGAAAAGGTGACTTACCCGCGGTTGCCGTGGAAATCCACGCATCCAACGCTTCCCCAAATAGAGCCTGACCTGTGTAGGGTAGGTTCTCCACACATCTCCTGGATTCCGCGTCTGCAGACCATTGGCGTAGCCAGAGTCGCCTGCGAGCTGAGACCGACATGGAAGCTATCCTTGCATTCAGCGTACCCAGGTCCTTCATGGACTCCACCATGAACCCTGCAGAATCCTGTATATTACGCAAAAACAGTTCAATGTCACTTCTGTCCATTGTATCTAAATCTTCTAGTAATGTGCCTGACCACCTAACTATAGCTTTAGAAATCCATGCACAGGCAATAGTAGGCCTTAACGCCACCCCTGAAGCAGTGTATAAGGATTTGAGCGTAGTGTCAATCTTACGATCAGCCGGTTCTTTTAACGCGGTAGATCCAGGTGCGTCAACTATGGGTGGGTTTTCCTATTTTTTTCTATCCTCCTCAGGGAAAGGAAAAGCAACCAGAACCCTTTTGGGAATCTGGAATTTTTTCTCCGGGCTTTCCCAGGATTTTTCAAATAAAGCGTTTAATTCTTTAGACTCAGGGAAGGTTAGCGAGGCTTTCTTATTATCTGTGAAGTAAGCCTCCTCAAGCTGCTGAGGTGGTGCGTCCGCAATGTTTAACACATCTCTCATGGCCTCAATCATGAGCTGCACCCCCTTTGCCAAGGATGCCGCCCCCCCTCAGCACATCCCTAACACCGTCTGTCGTGTCAGAGTCGGTATCAGTGTCATCTGGCATAATCTGGGCAAGAGCACGTTTCTGTGGGTATAAGTTAGAGGGTTTGGAAGAAATAGGAACAGACCCTGACCAAACAGCCATAGAATTCTTTAAAACCCGAGTTCCAGTCTCAGTATGAGCTACCCTAGTAGATATCTGAGAGATCATTCCCTTAATAGAAGTTAGCCATTCCGTCTCAGTAATGGGAATCTGAGACAAGGCATTACATTCCTAGGCACACACACAGCGCTTCCCTAGGTAGATATAATACAACTACCTGGCGCTGACTGTGTAGCTTAATGGACTACACAGTAATTATACAGACTCCCCCCCCCCCCCCCTCTAACGCACAGGATAGCTGGAGTTGCATGGAGGGACAGATCTCCCTGTCAGCGTCTCTGTAGCTGGATCTGCAGGCAGGAAAATGTTGCTGAACGCTGCTGGGTCCGCTCTGAGGAGGAGCTCCGCCCCCTGAACATGGCGCTGCTTCCCGCACTTTATATCTTTATACTGGCCTGTGGTATGGTGCTGGCAGTGTTACCGAGGTCCTTGACATCCTGAGTGAGCAGTGTAGGGTATAGGCGCTGGCTCAAGGGCACCCCTCATAGCGCTGCACTGTGTACCACTGAGCTTCCGGAGCGCAGTTAGTACTGCACTCCCACCCTGTTGCCGCCATCTTCACACCGGCTACCCGCTTGCCAGGGGGGCTGAAGACTCACTCGCCACCGGAATCTTCTGGCTCTGTTAGGGGTTGGCGGCATGCTGCGGGAGTAAGCGGTCACCTGGGGCGGCTAACGATCATCACCCTCAGGAGCTCAGTGTCCTGTTAGTGGAGATAGTGGCCATTAACCTCTAGGGTTGGACACTACTCCCCCGCTAAGTCCCACGAAGCAGGGAGGCTGTTGCCAGCAGCCTCCATGTGCCTAACTCTAAGAAAAATAATAAAACTAGAAAAACTCCTATAGAGCTCCCCTGGCTGTGACCAGCTCCTCCGGGCACATTTTCTAAACTGAGTCTGGTAGGAGGGGCATAGAGGGAGGAGCCAGCCCACACTGTTAAACTATTAAAGTGCCAATGGCTCCTAGTGGACCCATCTATACCCCATGGTACTAATGTGGAGCCCAGCATCCTCTAGGACGTAAGAGAAATTACAATTAACAACTTTATTATTAACAGCATACGAGTGCCATTTGCATGACCCCTTACCCTTTTCTGCTAGGAGTCCAATAATTTTTTAGATGTATTTATCAACTTTTTGTATTATTGTCATTTTATGATATATTGTGATGTTTTATTGTTTCATTATATGTGACATTTAATTGTTCCAGTAGAATATTATTCGCTCATTTACTTTTATATATATGTATTGATGTATTTTTTTGAAATTGAAGGATAAATGCAGATTTGTGGCACAACTCATAGGAGATCAGAAAGCTTGTTGTGGTGACAACATTTATAGAGGGTAATTCAGAGTTGATTGTAGCAGCAAATTTGTTAGCAGTTGGGCAAAACCATGTGCACTGCAGGGGAGGCAGATATAACATGTGCAGAGAAAGTTAGATTTGGGTGGGTTATTTTGTTTCTGTGCAGGGTAAATACTGACTGCTTTATTTTTACACTGCAATTTAGATTTCAGTTTGAATACACCCCACCCAAATCTAACTCTCTCAGCACATGTTATATCTGCCCCACCTGCAGTGCACATGGTTTTGCCCAACTGCTAACAAATTTGCTGCTGTGATCAACTCTGAATTAGGCCCATAATACGTTTATGACAATGTAGTGGTCATTTAAAGTTCACCAAAATCCTACAGTACCTAACTCTTTCATTAAACATCATAACAATGCTAATTTGACAACCCCAAATATAAGTTGAAAGACAATGACAACAAAAATTTGCAATGAATTCAGATTACTGGCAAAAAAATAAACTTGGTAGTAGATATAATATTTGTATGTACTGTATAACATTTTATAATGAAGACTTTCATAGCCAATTAAGGTCCATACACACGGAGCGATATAGCTGAGAGATTTTGACTATATAGTCAAAATCGCTCAGAAAGTTAGTGCATATCGCTCTGTGTGTACACAGCCAGCGATAGCGATGCGCATCCCCGCCAGGTCGCTATTACTGCTAAAAATAGACTGTGTAGGCAAGTCAATTTTGGCTAGGTCGCTGGAAAAGAAAAAGCATCCCCTTGCTTAAATGAGTTAGCCAAAATCGGCCATAGTCAAAATCGCTGGTAAAGTTAGTCAAAATCGCTGGTAAAGTTAGTCAAAACCTCCTACTGCCAGTTCAAGGGAAAACGCTCAGTCAAAATCTCTCATAGTTAAAATCTCTTTGTGTGTAGAGATGACTCAAATTCTGAACTTAGTAAAAAAAAATAAGATTTTAAACCTACCAGTTAATCTTTTTCTCGTAGTCCATAGAGGATGCTGGGGACTCCGTAAGGACCATGGGGATAGACGGGCTCCGCAGGAGACATGGGCACTTTAAGAAAGACTTTAGGTCTGGGTGTGCACTGGCTCCTCCCTCTATGCCCCTCCTCCAGACCTCAGTTAGAGAAACTGTGCCCAGAGGAGATGGACAGTACGAGGAAAGGATTTTTGTTAATCCAAGGGCAAGATTCATACCAGCCACACCGTATAACTTGTGCTATACTACCCAGTTAACAGTAGGAAAACAACATAGCATCAGTCCAAGACCGATGAAAATTAAACATAACCCTTATGTAAGCAAAACTATATACAAGTCTTGCAGGAGTAGTCCACACTTGGGACGGGCGCCCAGCATCCTCTACGGACTACGAGAAAAAGATTTACCGGTAGGTTTAAAAAATAAGATTTTACTTACCGATAAATCTATTTCTCGTAGTCCGTAGTGGATGCTGGGGACTCCGTCAGGACCATGGGGAATAGCGGCTCCGCAGGAGACAGGGCACAAAAGTAAAAGCTTTAGGATCAGGTGGTGTGCACTGGCTCCTCCCCCTATGACCCTCCTCCAAGCCTCAGTTAGGATACTGTGCCCGGACGAGCGTACACAATAAGGAAGGATTTTGAATCCCGGGTAAGACTCATACCAGCCACACCAATCACACTGTACAACCTGTGATCTGAACCCAGTTAACAGCATGATAACAGCGGAGCCTCTGAAAAGATGGCTCACAACAATAATAACCCGATTTTTGTAACAATAACTATGTACAAGTATTGCAGACAATCCGCACTTGGGATGGGCGCCCAGCATCCACTACGGACTACGAGAAATAGATTTATCGGTAAGTAAAATCTTATTTTCTCTGACGTCCTAGTGGATGCTGGGGACTCCGTCAGGACCATGGGGATTATACCAAAGCTCCCAAATGGGCGGGAGAGTGCGGATGACTCTGCAGCACCGAATGAGAGAACTCCAGGTCCTCTTTAGCCAGGGTATCAAATTTGTAGAATTTTACAAACGTGTTCTCCCCCGACCACGTAGCTGCTCGGCAGAGTTGTAATGCCGAGACCCCTCGGGCAGCCGCCCAGGATGAGCCCACCTTCCTTGTGGAATGGGCCTTGACAGATTTAGGCTGTGGCAGGCCTGCCACAGAATGTGCAAGTTGAAATGTGCTACAAATCCAACGAGCAATCGTCTGCTTAGAAGCAAGAGCACCCAGTTTGTTGGGTGCATACAGGATAACAGCGAGTCAGTTTTCCTGACTCCAGCCGTCCTGGAAACCTATATTTTCAGGGCCCTGACAACATCTAGCAACTTGGAGTCCTCCAAGTCCCTAGTAGCCGCAGGTACCACAATAAGCTGGTTCAGGTGAAACGCTGACACCACCTTAGGAAGAAACTGGGGACGAGTCCGCAGCTCTGCCCTGTCCGAATGGACAATCAGATATGGCTTTTGTGAGACAAAGCCGCCAATTCTGACACTCGCCTGGCCGAGGCCAGGGCCAACAGCATGGTCACTTTTTATGTGAGATATTTCAAATCCACAGATTTGAGCGGTTTAAAATGTGATTTGAGGAATCCCAGAACTACGTTGAGATCCCACAGTGCCACTGGAGTCACAAAAAGGGGGTTGTATATGCAATACTCCCTTGACAAACTTCTGGACTTCAGGAACTGAAGCCAATTCTTTCTGGAAGAAAATTGACAGGGCCGAAATTTGAACCTTAATGGACCCCAATTTGAGGCCCATAGACACTCCTGTTTGCAGGAAATGCAGGAATCGACCGAGTTGAAATTTCTTCGTGGGGCCTTCCTGGCCTCACACCACGCAACATATTTTCGCCACATGTGGTGATAATGTTTTGCGGTCACCTCCTTCCTGGCTTTGACCAGGGTAGGAATGACCTCTTCCGGAATGCCTTTTTCCCTTAGGATCTGGCGTTCCACCGCCATGCCGTCAAACGCAGCCGCGGTAAGTCTTGGAATAGACCTGGTACTTGCTGAAGCAAGTCCCTTCTTAGCGGCAGAGGCCATGAGTCCTCTGTGAGCATTTCTTGAAGTTCCGGGTGCCACGTCCTGCTTGGCCAATCCGGAGCCACGAGTATAGTTCTTACTCCTCTACGTCTTATAATTCTCAGTACCTTGGTTATGAGAAGCAGAGGAGGGAACACATACACCGACTGGTACACCCACGGTGTTACCAGAACGTCCACAGATATTGCTTGAGGGTCTCTTGACCTGGCGCAATACCTGTCCAGTTTTTTGTTCAGGCGGGACGCCATCATGTCCACCTTTGGTCTTTCCCAACGGTTCACAATCATGTGGAATACTTCCCGATGAAGTCCCCACTCTCCCGGGTGGAGGTCGTGCCTGCTGAGGAAGTCTGCTTCCCAGTTGTCCACTCCCGGAATGAACACTGCTGACAGTGCTATCACATGATTTTTCGCCCAGCGAAGAATCCTTGCAGTTTCTGCCATTGCCCTCCTGCTTCTTGTGCCGCCCTGTCTGTTTACGTGGGCGACTGCCGTGATGTTGTCCCACTGGATCAATACCGGCTGACCTTGAAGCAGAGGTCTTGCTAAGCTTAGAACATTGTAAATTGCCCTTAGCTCCAGTATATTTATGTGGAGAGAAGTCTCCAGACTTGATCACACTCCCTGGAAATTTTTTTTCCCTGTGTGACTGCTCCCCAGCCTCTCAGGCTGGCATCCGTGGTCACCAGGACCCAGTCCTGAATGCCGAATCTGCGGCCCTTTAGTAGATGAGCACTCTGCAGCCACCGCAGAAGAAACACCCTTGTCCTTGGAGACAGGGTTATCCGCTGATGCATCTGAAGATGCGATCCGGACCATTTTTCCAGCAGATCCCACTGAAAAGTTCTTGCGTGAAATCTACCGAATGGAATCGCTTCGTAAGAAGCCACCATTTTTCCCAGGACCCCTGTGCAATGATGCACTGACACTTTTCCTGGTTTTAGGAGGTTCCTGACTAGCTCGGATAACTCCCTGGCTTTCTTCTCCGGGAGAAACACCTTTTTCTGGACTGTGTCCAGAATCATCCCTAGGAACAGCAGACGTGTCGTCGGAAACAGCTGCGGTTTTGGAATATTTAGAATCCACCCGTGCTGTCGTAGAACTACTTGAGATAGTGCTACTCCGACCTCCAACTGTTCTCTGGACCTTGCCCCTATCAGGAGATCGTCCATTTTCTTTGAAGAAGAATCATCATTTCGGCCATTACCTTGGTAAGGACCCGGGGTGCCGTGGACAATCCAACCGGCAGCGTCTGAAACTGATAGTGACAGTTCTGTACCACGAACCTGAGGTACCCTTGGTGAGAAGGGCAAATTGGGACATGGAGGTAAGCACCCCTGATGTCCCGGGACACCATATAGTCCCCTTCTTCCTGGTTCGCTATCACTGCTCTGAGTGACTCCATCTTGATTTGAACCTTTGTATGTAAGTGTTCAACTATTTCAGATTTAGAATAGGTCTCACCGAGCCGTCTGGCTTCAGTACCACAATATAGTGTGGAATAATACCCCTTTCCTTGTTGTAGGAGGGGTACTTTGATTATCACCTGCTGGGAATACAGCTTGTGAATTGTTTCCACTACTGCCTCCCTGTCGGAGGGAGACGTTGGTAAAGCAGACTTCAGGAACCTGCGAGGGGGAGACGTCTCGAATTTCCAATCTGTACCCCTGGGATACTACTTGTAGGATCCAGGGGTCCACTTGCGAGTGAGCCCACTGCGTGCTGAAACTCTTGAGACGACCCCCCCCACCGCACCTGAGTCCGCTTGTACGGCCCCAGCGTCATGCTGAGGACTTGGCAGAAGCGGTGGAGGGCTTCTGTTTCTGGGAATGGGCTGCCTGCTGCAGTCTTCTTCCCTTTCCTCTATCCCATGGCAGATATGACTGGCCTTTTGCCCGCTTGCCCTTATGGGGACGAAAGGACTGAGGCTGAAAAGACGTTGTCTTTTTCTCCTTTATACGGCAATACTTCCATGTGCCGTTTGGAATCTGCATCACCTGACCACTGTCGTGTCCATAAACAACTTCTGGCAGATATGGACATCGCACTTACTCTTGATGCCAGAGTGCAAATATCCCTCTGTGCATCTCGCATATATAGAAATGCATCCTTTAAATGCTCTATAGTCAATAAAATACTGTCCCTGTCAAGGGTATCAATATTTTCAGTCAGGGAATCCGACCAAGCCACCCCAGCGCTGCACATCCAGGCTGAGGCGATCGCTGGTCGCAGTATAACACCAGTATGTGTGTATATACTTTTTAGGATATTTTCCAGCCTCCTATCAGCTGGCTCCTTGAGGGCGGCCCTATCTGGAGACGGTACCGCCACTTGTTTTGATAAGCGTGTGAGCGCCTTATCCACCCTAAGGGGTGTTTCCCAACGCGCCCTAACTTCTGGCGGGAAAGGGTATACCGCCAATAATTTTCTATCGGGGGAAACCCACGCATCATCACACACTTCATTTAATTTATCTGATTCAGGAAAAACTACAGGTAGTTTTTTCACACTCCACATAATACCCTTTTTTGTGGTACTTGTAGTATCAGAAATATGTAACACCTCCTTCATTGCCCTTAACAAGTAACGTGTGGCCCTAAAGGAAAATACGTTTGTTTCTTCACCGTCGACACTGGAGTCAGTGTCCGTGTCTGTGTCTGTGTCAACCGACTGAGGTAAAAGGACGTTTTAACGCCCCTGACGGTGTTTGAGACGCCTGGACAGGTACTAATTGGTTTGCCGGCCGTCTCATGTCGTCAACCGACCTTGCAGCGTGTTGACATTATCACGTAATTCCTTAAATAAGCCATCCATTCCGGTGTCGACTCCCTAGAGAGTGACATCACCATTACAGGCAATTGCTCCGCCTCCTCACCAACATCGTCCTCATACATGTCGACACACACGTACCGACACACAGCACACACACAGGGAATGCTCTGATAGAGGACAGGACCCCACTAGCCCTTTGGGGAGACAGAGGGAGAGTTTGCCAGCACACACCAAAAACGCTATAATTATACAGGGACAACCTTTATATAAGTGTTTTTCCCTTATAGCATTTTAATATATATAGTCATATCGCCAAATAAGTGCCCCCCTCTCTGTTTTAACCCTGTTTCTGTAGTGCAGTGCAGGGGAGAGCCTGGGAGCCTTCCCACCAGCATTTCTGTGAGGGAAAATGGCGCTGTGTGCTGAGGAGAATAGGCCCCGCCCCCTTTTCGGCGGGCTTCTTCTCCCGTTTTTCTGAGACCTGGCAGGGGTTAAATACATCCATATAGCCCCCAGGGGCTATATGTGATGTATTTTTAGCCAGAATAAGGTACTATCATTGCTGCCCAGGGCGCCCCCCCCAGCGCCCTGCACCCTCAGTGACCGCTGCTATGAAGTGTGCTGACAACAATGGCGCACAGCTGCAGTGCTGTGCGCTACCTTATGAAGACTGAAAAGTCTTCTGCCGCCGGTTTCTGGACCTCTTCACTTTTCGGCATCTGCAAGGGGGTCGGCGGCGCGGCTCCGGGACGAACCCCAGGGTGAGACCTGTGTTCCGACTCCCTCTGGAGCTAATGGTGTCCAGTAGCCTAAGAAGCCAATCCATCCTGCACGCAGGTGAGTTCACTTCTCTCCCCTAAGTCCCTCGATGCAGTGAGCCTGTTGCCAGCAGGACTCACTGAAAATAAAAAACCTAACAAAACTTTTACTCTAAGCAGCTCTTTAGGAGAGCCACCTAGATTGCACCCTTCTCGGCCGGGCACAAAAATCTTAACTGAGGCTTGGAGGAGGGTCATAGGGGGAGGAGCCAGTGCACACCACCTGATCCTAAAGCTTTTACTTTTGTGCCCTGTCTCCTGCGGAGCCGCTATTCCCCATGGTCCTGACGGAGTCCCCAGCATCCACTAGGACGTCAGAGAAATAAGATTTTACTCACTGGTAAATCTATTTCTCGTAGTCCGTAGTGGATGCTGGGGACTCCGTAAGGACCATGGGGAATAGACGGCTCCGCAGGAGACTGGGCACACTAAAAGAAAGATTTGGTACTACCTGGTGTGCACTGGCTCCTCCCTCTATGCCCCTCCTCCAGACCTCAGTTAGGATACTGTGCCCGGAAGAGCTGACACAATAAGGAAGGATTTTGAATCCCGGGTAAGACTCATACCAGCCACACCAATCACACCGTATAACGCGTGATATTTAACCCAGTTAACAGTATGAAATACAACTGAGCCTCTCAACAGATGGCTCAACAATAACCCTTTAGTTAGGCAATAACTATATACAAGTATTGCAGACAATCCGCACTTGGGATGGGCGCCCAGCATCCACTACGGACTACGAGAAATAGATTTACCGGTGAGTAAAATCTTATTTTCTCTGACGTCCTAGTGGATGCTGGGGACTCCGTAAGGACCATGGGGATTATACCAAAGCTCCCAAACGGGCGGGAGAGTGCTGATGAATCTGCAGCACCGAATGAGAGAACTCAAGGTCCTCCTCAGCCAGGGTATCAAATTTGTAGAATTTAGCAAACGTGTTTGCCCCTGACCAAGTAGCAGCTCGGCAAAGTTGTAAAGCCGAGACCCCTCGGGCAGCCGCCCAAGATGAGCCCCCCTTCCTCGTGGAATGGGCTTTTACTGATTTAGGATGCGGCAATCCAGCCGCAGAATGCGCCAGCTGAATTGTGCTACAAATCCAGCGAGCAATAGTCTGCTTAGAAGCAGGAGCACCTATTTTGTTGGGTGCATACAGGATAAAAAGCGAGTCAGTTTTCCTGACTCCAGCCGTCCTGGAAACATAAATTTTCAAGGCCCTGACTACGTCCAGTAACTTGGAATCCTCCAAGTCCTTAGTAGCCGCAGGCACTACAATAGGTTGGTTCAAGTGAAAAGCTGATACCACCTTAGGGAGAAACTGGGGACGAGTCCTCAATTCTGCCCTATCCATATGGAAAATCAGATAAGGGCTTTTACATGACAAAGCCGCCAATTCTGACACAAGCCTGGCCGAAGCCAAGGCCAATAACATGACCACTTTCCACGTGAGATATTTGAAATCCACGGTTTTAAGTGGTTCAAACCAATGTGATTTTAGGAAACTCAACACCACATTGAGATCCCAAGGTGCCACAGGAGGCACAAAAGGGGGCTGAATATGAAGCACTCCCTTTACAAAAGTCTGAACTTCAGGCAGTGAAGCCAGTTCTTTCTGGAAGAAAATCGACAGAGCCGAAATCTGGACCTTAATGGAACCCAATTTTAGGCCCATAGTCACTCCTGACTGTAGGAAGTGCAGAAAACGACCCAGCTGAAATTCCTCTGTAGGGGCCTTCCTGGCATCACACCACGCAACATATTTTCGCCAAATGCGGTGATAATGGTTTGCGGTTACTTCTTTCCTGGCTTTTATCAGCGTAGGAATGACTTCCTCCGGAATGCCCTTTTCCTTTAGGATCCGGAATTCAACCGCCATGCCGTCAAACGCAGCCGCGGGAAGTCTTGGAACAGACAGGGCCCCTGCTGTAGCAGATCCTGTCTGAGCGGTAGAGGCCATGGGTCCTCTGATATAATTTCTTGAAGCTCTGGGTACCAAGCTCTTCTTGGCCAATCCGGAACCACGAGTATCGTTCTTACTCCTCGCCTTCTTATTATTCTCAGTACCTTTGGTCTGAGAGGCAGAGAAGGGAACACATAAACCGACTGGTACACCCACGGTGTCACTAGAGCGTCCACAGCTATCGCCTGAGGGTCCCTTGACCTGGCGCAATATCTCTTTAGCTTTTTGTTGAGGCGGGACGCCATCATGTCCACCTGTGGCCTTTCCCAACGGTTTACCAACAGTTTGAAGACTTCTGGATGAAGTCCCCACTCTCCTGGGTGTAGGTCGTGTCTGCTGAGGAAGTCTGCTTCCCAGTTGTCCACTCCCGGAATGAACACTGCTGACAGTGCTAAGACGTGATTTTCCGCCCATCGGAGAATCCTTGTGGCTTCTGCCACGCCATCCTGCTTCTTGTGCCGCCCTGTCGGTTTACATGGGCGACTGCCGTGATGTTGTCTGACTGGATCAGTACCGGCTGGTTTTGAAGCAGGGGTCTTGCCTGACTTAGGGCATTGTAAATGGCCCTCAGTTCCAGAATATTTATGTGTAGGGATGACTCCTGACTTGACCAAAGTCCTTGGAAATTTCTTCCCTGAGTGACTGCCCCCCAGCCTCGAAGGCTGGCATCCGTGGTCACCAGGACCCAGTCCTGTATGCCGAATCTGCGGCCCTCTAGAAGATGAGCACTCTGCAGCCACCACAGCAGAGACACCCTGGTCCTTGGAGACAGGGTTATCAGCCGATGCATCTGAAGATGCGATCCCGTCCAAGAGGTCCCACTGAAAAGTTCTTGCATGGAACCTGCCGAATGGACTTGCTTCGTAGGAAGCTACCAATTTTCCCAGGACTCGCGTGCAGTGATGCACCGACACCTGTTTTGGTTTCAGGAGGCCTCTGACTAGAGATGACAGCTCCTTGGCTTTCTCCTGCGGGAGAAACACTTTTTTCTGTTCTGTGTCCAGAACCATCCCCAGGAACAGTAGATGCGTCGTAGGAACCAGCTGCGACTTTGGAATATTCAGAATCCAGCCGTGCTGTTGTAGCACTTCCCGAGATAGTGCTACTCTGACAAACAACTGCTCCCTGGACCTCGCCTTTATAAGGAGATTGTCCAAGTACTGGATAATTCTTTTGGCCATTACCTTGGTAAATACCCTCGGTGCCGGGGACAGACCAACGGCAACGTATGGAATTGGTAATGACAATCCTGTACCACAATTTTGAGGTACTCCTGGTGAGGAGGGTAAATAGGGACATGCAGGTAAGCATCCTTGATGTCCAGTGATACCCTGAAATTCTCCAGGCTTGCAATAATCGCCCTGAGCGATTCCATTTTGAACTTGAACCTTCGTATATAAGTGTTCAAGGATTTCAATTTTAGAATGGGTCTCACCGAACCGTCTGGTTTCGGTACCACAACATTTTTGGAATAGTAACCCCGGCCTTGTTGAAGGAGGGGTACCTTGATTTCACCTGCTGGAAGTACAGCTTGTGAATTTCCGCCAGTACTAACTCCCTATATCCGAGGGCAGCAGGCAAGGCTGATGTGAGGTAACGGCGAGGGGGAGTCGCCTCGAACTCCAGCTTGTATCCCTGTGATACTACTTGCAGAACCCAGTGATTCACCTGTGGGCAAGCCCACTGGTCCCTGAAGTTCCCGAGACGCGCCCCCACCGCACCTGTCTGTGGAGCCCCAGCGTCATGCTGTGGACTCAGAGGAAGCGGGGGAAGATTTTTGATCCTGGGAACTGGCTGTCTGTGCAGCTTTTTCCTTCTTCCCTTGTGCAGAAAGGAAGCGCCTCTGGCCCCCTTGCTTTTCTGAAGCCGAAAAGGACTGTACCCGATAATACAGTGCTTCCTTAGGGTGTGAGGAAACCTGAGGTAGAAATTTTTCTTCCCAGCTGTTGCTGTGGATACGAGGTCCCAGAGACCATCCCCAAACAATTCCTCACCCTTATAAGGCAGAATCTCCATGTGCCTTTTAAAGTCAGCATCACCTGTCCACTGCCGGGTCTCTAATACCCTCCTGGCAGAATGGACCTTGCATTAATTCTGGACGCCAGCCGGCAAATATCCCTCTGTGCATCCCTCATATATAAGACTACGTCTTTAATATGCTCTATGTTAGCACCATATTCTCCCTGTCTAGGGTATTAATATTATCTGACAGGGTATCAGACCCTGCTGCAGCAGCACTATTCATGCTGAGGCAATTGCAGTTCTCAGTATAATACCTGAGTGTGTATATACAGACTTCAGGATAGCCTCCTGCTATTTATCAGCAGGCTCCTTCAAAGTGGCCGTATCCTAAGACAGCAGTGCCACCTTTTATGACAAACGTGTGAGCGCCTTATCCACCCTAGGGGATATCTCCCAACGTGACCTATCCTCTGGCGGGAAAGGGTACGCCAGCAGTAATTTTTTTATCGGGGGAACCCACGCTTCTTCACACACTTCATTCACTCATCTGATGGGGGAACAAAACACCGGCTGCTTTTTCTCCCCAAACATAAAACCCCTTTTATGTGGTACTTGGGTTAATGTCAGAAATGTGTAACACAATTTTTATTGCCGAGATCATGCAATGGATGTTCCTAGTGGATTGTGTATATGTCTCAACCTCGTCGACACTGGAGTCAGACTCCGTGTCGACATCTGTGTCTGCCATCTGAGGTAACGGGCGTTTTTTGAGCCCCTGATGGCCTTTGAGACGCCTGGGCAGGCGCGGGCTGAGAAGCCGGCTGTCCCACAGCTGTTACGTCATCCAGCCTTTTATGTAAGGAGTTGACACTGTCGGTTAATACCTTCCACCTATCCATCCACTCTGGTGTCGGCCCCACCGGGGGCGACATCACATTTATCGGCATCTGCTCCGCCTCCACATAAGTCTCCTCATCAAACATGTCGACACAGCCGTACCGACACACCGCACACACACAGGGAATGCTCTGACTGAGGACAGGACCCCACACAGCCCTTTGGGGAGACAGAGAGAGAGTATGCCAGCACACACCAGAGCGCTATATAATGTAGGGATTAACACTATCACTGAGTGAATTTTCCCCAATAGCTGCTTGTATAAACAATATTTGCGCCTAAATTTAGTGCCCCCCCTCTCTTTTTAACCCTTTGAGCCTGAAAACTACAGGGAAGAGCCTGGGGAGCTGTCTTCCAGCTGCACTGTGAAGAGAAAATGGCGCCCAGTGTGCTGAGGGAGATAGCTCCGCCCCTTTTTCGCTGACTTTTCTCCCGCTTTTTTATGGATTCTGGCAGGGGTAATTATCACATATATAGCCTCTGGGGCTATATATTGTGATTATTTTGCCAGCCAAGGTGTTTTTATTGCTGCTCAGGGCCCCCCCCCCCCCAGCGCCCTGCACCCTCAGTGACCGGAGTGTGAAGTGTGTATGAGGAGCAATGGCGCACAGCTGCAGTGCTGTGCGCTACCTTGGTGAAGACTGAAGTCTTCTGCCGCCGAGTTTCCGGACCATCTTCATGCTTCTGGCTCTGTAAGGGGGACGGCGGCGCGGCTCCGGGAACGAACACCAAGGACGGGTCCTGCGGTCGATCCCTCTGGAGCTAATGGTGTCCAGTAGCCTAAGAAGCCCAAGCTAGCTGCAAGCAGGTAGGTTCGCTTCTTCTCCCCTTAGTCCCTCGTTGCAGTGAGCCTGTTGCCAGCAGGTCTCACTGTAAAATAAAAAACCTAACATATACTTTCTTCCTAGGAGCTCAGGAGAGCCCCTAGTGTGCATCCAGCTCGGCCGGGCACAGAAATCTAACTGAGGTCTGGAGGAGGGGCATAGAGGGAGGAGCCAGTGCACACCAGGTAGTACCAAATCTTTCTTTTAGTGTGCCCAGTCTCCTGCGGAGCCGTCTATTCCCCATGGTCCTTACGGAGTCCCCAGCATCCACTAGGACGTCAGAGAAATCTTATTTTCTCTTACGTCCTAGAGGATGCTGGGGACTCCGTAAGGACCATGGGGATTATACCAAAGCTCCAAAAACGGGCGGGAGAGTGCGGATGACTCTGCAGCACCGATTGAGCAAACAGGAGGTCCTCCTCAGCCAGGGTATCAAACTTATAAAACCTTGCAAGGTGTTTGAACCCGACCAAGAAACCACTTGGCCCAGCTGTAGAGCCGAGACCCCTAGGGCAGCCGCCCACGAAGAGCCCACCTTCCTAGTGGAATGGGCCCTGACCAATTTAGGTAACGGCAATCCAGCCGTTTCACGCTCGCTGAATCGTGTTACAGATCCAGTAAGCAATAGTCTGCTTTGAAGCAGGAGCGCCAACCTTGTTGGCTGCATACAGGACAAACAGTGCTTCTGTTTTTTCTGACTCTAGCCGTTCTGGCTACGTAAGTTTTCAAAACCCTGACTACATCATGGGACTTGGAATCCTCCAAGTCACGAGTAGCCACAGGCACCACAATAGTTGGTTCATATGAAAAGATGACACCACCTTAGGCAAGAATTGAGGACGGTTCCGCAATTCCACTCTATCCATATGGAAAAAAAACAGATAGGGGCTTTCATGAGACAAAGCCGCCAATTCCGACACTCGCCTAGCCGAAGCCAAGGCTAACAACATGACCACCTTTCAAGTGACATATTTTCACTCCACCATTTTAAGTGGTTCAAAACAGTGCGCCTTAAGGAAACTCAACACCACGTTAAGGTCCCAAGGCGCCACCGGAGGTACGAAAGGAGGCTGAATATGCAGCACTCCCTTCACAATAGTCTGTACTTCTGGGAGAGAAGCCAATTCTTTTTTAAACAAATTGGATAAGGCCGAAATCTGAACCTTAATGGAGCCTAATTCTTGGCCCAAATTCACTCCAGTTTAAATGAAGTGAAGGAAAACGGCCCAGATGGAATTCTTCGGTAGGAGTATTCCTGGCCTCACACCAAGAAACATATTTTCGCCATATATGGTGATAATGTTTAGTTGTCACGTCTTTCCTAGCCTTTATCAGCGTAGGAATGACCTCATCCGGAATGCCCTTTTCCGCTAGGATCCGGCGTTCAACCGCCATGCCGTCAAACGCAGCCGCGGTAAGTCTTGGAACAGACCGGGCCCCTGTTGCAACAGGTCCTGTCTTAAAGGAAGATGCCACTGATCTTCTATGAGCATTCTCCTGCAGATCCGGATATCAGGCCCTTCGTGGCCAATCTGGAACAATGAGAATTGTCTGCACTCCTCTTTTTCTTATTATTCTCAACACCTTTGGGATGAGAGGAAGAGGAGGAAACACATAGACCGACTGGAACACCCACGGTGTCACTAGGGCGTCCACAGCTACCGTCTGATGGTCTATTGACCTGGCGCAATATCTTTTCAGCTTTTTGTTGAGGCGGGACGTCCTCCTGTCTATTTGGGGCAGTCCCTACTGACTTGCAATCTGTGTGAAGACTTCATGATGAAGTCCTCACTCCTGGATGCAGGTCGTGTCTGCTGAGGAAGTCTGCTACTTAGTTGTCCACTCCTGGAATGAACACTGCTGACAGTGCGCTTACATGATTTTTCGCCCAGCGAAGAATCCTGGTGGCTTCTTGCCACTCTGCTCCTTGTGCCGCCCTGGCGGTTTACATGAGCCACTGCGGTGATGTTGTCTGATTGGATCAGTACTGGTAAGTCGCGAAGCAAGGTCTCCGCTTGACGATGGGCGTTGTATATGGCCCTCAGCTCCAGGACGTTGATGTGAAGACAAGTCTCTTGACTTGACCCAAGACCCTGGAAGTTTTTCTCCTGTGTGACTGCTCCCCAACCTCGGAGGCTCGTGTCCGTGGTCACCAGAATCCAGTCCTGAATGCCGAACCTGCGCCCCCCTAGAAGGTGAGCACCCTCACAGGAGAGATACCCTGTCCCTGGGGGAGAGGGCGATCAACTGATGAATCTGTAGATGTGACTCGGACCACTTGCCAGTAGGTGCCATTGGAAGGCTTTGTATGACGCCACCATCTTTTCCAGGACTCGAGTGCAGTAATGCACTGACATCTGTTTTGGCTTCAATAGGTTCCTGACCAGAGTCATGAGTTCCTGAGCCTTTTCTATCTGCAGATAAACCCTTTTCTGGACCGTATCCAGAATCATGCCCAAGAAAGTCAGACCAGTTGTAGGAATCAACTGCGACTTCGGGATATTGAGAAAACAGCTGTGTTGCTGTAACACCTTCAGTGAAAGTGATACTAATTGCGACATCCTGCTTGCGCAGGAGCACCATCATTTCTGCAATTACCTTGGTGAAAATCCTCGGTGGAAAACCCTGGTAATGACAACCTGTACCGAAAATCTTAGGTACGCCTGATGAGGTGGATATATGGGAACATGAAGGTATGCATCCTTTATGTCCAGGGATACCATAAAATCTCCCCCTTTCTAGGCTGGCGATGACCGCTCTGAGCGATTGCACCTTGAACTTGAACCTTTTCAAGTATAGGTTCAAGGATTTTAAATGTAAAATGGGTCTGACCGAACCCTCCGGTTTCGGGACTACTAACAGGGTTGATTTACTACCCCTTCTCATGTAGATGTTGATGATACACTTTGTGAATTGCATTTAACAGTCGCTCCCTTTCTGGGGGAGAAGCTGTTAAGGCCGATTTGAGAAACCGGCGAGGAGACACTTATTCGAACTCCAGCTTGTAACCCTGGGAAATAATTTCTATCGCCCCGGGATCCACCTGTGAGTGAACCCAGATGTGGCTGACCAGTCGAAGACGTGCACCCCCTATGACGGACTCCCTCAGCGGAGTTCCCGCATCACGCTGTGGATTTTATAGAGGCCAGGGAGGACTTCTGCTCCTGGGAACTAGCTGTGGTTGGCAGCTTGTTTTTCCTGACCTTACCTCTTGCAAGAAAAGACTATCTTCGTACTCCCTTGTTTTTATATTATCGAAAGGACCGCATGTGTTAATGTGGTGCTTTCTTAGGCTGTGAGGAAATACATGGCAAAAGTTTTATTCAGTTGCCGTAGTTGTGGAGACCAGGTCCGAGAGACCTTCCCCAACCAATTCCTCACCCTTGTAAGGTAAAACCTCCATATGCCTTCTGTCCATTGCCGGGTCCATAGGACTCGTCTAGCAGAAATCGACATAGCGGTGATTTCTAGAACTCAGTAGGCCAATGTCTCTTTGAGCATTTCCCATATATAAGACAGCATCTTTAATATGAACCAGGGTCTATAAACCGGTATCCTTATCCAGGGTATTAATTTCCGTCGATAAGGCACCTATCCTTGCTGCTACAGCACTACAAACCCAAGCCGACACTAACGCCGGGTTGAGTAAGGTACTAGATTGTGTAAATGGACTTCCAGGTAGCCTGCTGTCTACGATCAGCAGGATCCCTGAGGGTAGCCATAATGGCAGCGCTACCTTTTTTGGATAAGCGTGTCCAAGCTTTTTTCCCCCTTGGGGAAGATTCTTACCGTATCCTGTCCTTAGTCGGGAAAGGATACGCCCTAAGAATCCATTTTTGGGAATTTGCAGTTTCTTGTCTGGAGGTTTCCAAGCCTTTTCAATAACTTGTTCATGAGATGGGGGAAAGTTTACCTCAGGTTTCTTTACCCTATACATGTGTACCCTCGTGTCAGGGACAGGGGGTTTGATATGTATATCATCTTTTATTACAATAATCATATATTGAATACTTTTAGCCAATTTTTGGCTGTAACTTTGCACCATCGTAGTCAGAATCCGTGTCGGTATCTGTGACTATTATTTTGGATAGTGGGCGCTTTTGCGACCCTGAAGGCCCCTGCGACATAGGGACAGACATGGGTTGACTCCCTGGTTGTTCCTTCTCATCTTTTGTGCAATAAATTTACATTAGCACTTAAAACATTACACATATCCATCCAGTCAGGTGTCGGCGTTGTCGACGGAGACACCACATTCATTTGTTCCCCCTCCTCCCTAGGAGAGCCAGTGCACACCCAGACATAAAGTCTTTCTTAAAGTGCCCATGTTTCCTGCGGAGCCCGTCTATCCCCATGGTCCTTACGGAGTCCCCAGCATCCTCTAGGACGTAAGAGAAAAAAAAACAAAAACACAGGTCCAACAACTTCAATCTTTCATAAACTCTACTTGTTTGATCCAAATCATGGGCCTGATGTAATGAAGCCTGGGTGAGACGGGCGTGCGGGATGCTAGCCAAACTCGGACATTTTCTAACCCTTTAAAGAATCTTCCGAGTTCAGCCGACATCCCGCATGGCCGCCGAGCTAGGGCGTCATTAAATCCGGCCCCATGATTTGTTTTCCATGACAGTAAGCAAAGGTAAAGCTACATAATGTAAAGTGTCTTTAGCCCTTTTGGAGAAAAGCACAATATAAATAAAGATTTTAATATTATCGTTAGAATTATTAAACCAGTGAGGCTGTACCTACCCTCAGGGTTCTTCATTGTTAGGGTGATGAATTTGCTTGCAACCATTAACATGAACAGGACCCAGAAACATGCAATAAGCAGCAGCCAACGATGGTGCATGGTGTCAAATGCCAGCCATAAATCCCAAATACTGTTTCCTATAAAAAAAAATAATAATAAATTATGTCAACTTTAGAAAAATTTCTCCATGATTTAATACTATAGTGAATGGTTTAAACACAGGTTTTAAGTATATGGATGTATCTGTCCACAACCAAACTCAGTAAATTTGTCGACCTAGAGACTCTGTCGACCTAGTTACTGTCGACCAATAGTGGTCAACCTAGAGACCGGATCCCCATGTAAAGAATGACATTTATCAGTACATTTATCAGAACAATAAATCAACAATGTAAGCCCAATGTAGGGTAACTAACAGTACAATGATGGACAAACAGAAGTGAGACATACGGAGGGCATGGAGGTTCAGCACTCTGTAAACCTGTACACAACATAATGCATGCACAGTCGATGAACATTAGTAGAAGAGAGACAGGGAATACTGGTGGCATTGATAGGGGTAGAGCATGAGGAAGGAAGGGCCTGTTATACAGTAGCTTACGCACTAAGAGGGCGGTGAACAGTTGGAGGATGAACTGGAGAGAAATGATTGGAAAGTTAGTTAGAGGGATGTAGGTTTTGATGAAAATATATGTTCCAAATGCACTTTTGAAGCTGGACAGACTGGTACAAAGACTGATTTTTGAAAGGGAATGCGTTCCAGAGGATGGGGGTGGAGTAGGCCAACCAAGATGGAGGTGAGGCAGCAATCCATGGAAGAGTGGAGGGGTAGGAGTGTGTGTAGAAATTAGATTGGCGATGTAGGAGGGGACCTCGATTTGGATTCTGGGAGGAATGGGGAGACAGTGAAGCATGTTACAGAGGAGGGAGACTGAAGCAGGGCAGTTATGGGAAAAACAAAGATATCAGCTGTAATATACAGGATAAACTGCAGAGAGGAAAATCAAATACCGGTAAGTGGGAGGACAGAGAGAAGAAAGTTACAGTAGCAAAGACAGATGTGCATGGATAGTTGGTATCACTTTACTGCGTGCTCTTTCCATGCACCTAAACCCACACAGCAACATTCAATACTCTGGACCTAATGCACTAATTTATTTTTTTCATCACTATTCTATCTTACCTTGACCAGCTTCCTCTTTCTACAATGTAATATTCACTTCAATCCTAGACAACGCAGCTCAAGCAACCACATATAGGGGTACAGTAACTAAAGTTTTTAAAACAAGCAAGTGGTAGTGTTGCACAGATCAACAATCAGATTCTATTATTTTCTAGAATGTAATAATAAGAATTTACTCACCGGTAATTCTGTTTCTCGTAGTCCGTAGTGAATGCTGGGACTCCGTAAGGACCATGGGGAATAGCGGCTCCGCAGGAGACTGGGCACAACTATAAAGAAAGCTTTAGGTCTAACTGGTGTGCACTGGCTCCTCCCACTATGACCCTCCTCCAGACTTCAGTTAGGATACTGTGCCCGGAAGAGCTGACACAATAAGGAAGGATTTAGAATCCCGGGTAAGACTCATACCAGCCACACCAATCACACCGTATAACTCGTGATACTATACCCAATTAACAGTATGACAACAACTGAGCCTCTCAACAGATGGCTCAACAATAACCCTTTAGTTAAACAATAACTATATACAAGTATTGCAGACAATCCGCACTTGGGATGGGCGCCCAGCATCCACTACGGACTACGAGAAATAGAATTACCGGTGAGTAAATTCTTATTTTCTCTGACGTCCTAAGTGGATGCTGGGACTCCGTAAGGACCATGGGGATTATACCAAAGCTCCCAAACGGGCGGGAGAGTGCGGATGACTCTGCAGCACCGAATGGGCAAACTCTAGGTCCTCCTCAGCCAGGGTGTCAAACTTGTATAAGTTAGCAAATGTGTTTGACCCCGACCAAGTAGCTGCTCGGCAAAGTTGTAAGGCCGAGACCCCTCGGGCAGCCGCCCAAGAAGAGCCCACCTTCCTCGTGGAATGGGCTTTTACTGATTTAGGATGCGGCAGTCCAGCCGCAGAATGTGCAAGCTGAATCGTACTACAGATCCAGCGAGCAAATAGTCTGCTTTGAAGCAGGTGCACCCAACTTGTTGGGTGCATACAGGATAAATAGCGAGTCAGTCTTTCTGACTCCAGCTGTCCTGGAAACATAGATTTTCAGGGCCCTGACTACGTCCAACAACTTGGAAGCCTCCAAGTCTGTAGTAGCCGCAGGCACCACGATAGGTTGGTTCAGATGAAAAGCTGATACCACTTTAGGAAGAAACTGGGGACGAGTCCTCAATTCTGCCCTATCCATATGGAAAATCAGATAAGGGCTTTTACATGACAAAGCCGCCAATTCTGATACACGCCTGGCCGAAGCCAAGGCCAACAACATGACCACTTTCCACGTGAGATATTTCAATTCCACGGTTTTAAGTGGCTCAAACCAATGTGACTTTAGGAAATCCAACACCACGTTGAGATCCCAAGGTGCCACTGGAGGCACAAAAGGGGGCTGAATATGCAGCACTCCCTTAACAAAGGTCTGAACTTCAGGTAGTGAAGCCAGTTCTCTCTGGAAGAAAATCGATAGAGCCGAAATCTGGACCTTAATGGAACCCAATTTTAGGCCCATAGTCACCCCTGACTGTAGGAAGTGCAGGAAAAGGCCCAGCTGAAAAACCTCCGTTGGGGCCTTCCTGGCCGCACACCACGCAACATATTTTCGCCATATGCGGTTATAATGGTTTGCGGTTACTTCTTTCCTAGCTTTAATCAGCGTAGGAATGACTTCCTCCGGAATGCCCTTTTCCTTCAGGATCCGGTGTTCAACCGCCATGCCGTCAAACGCAGCCGCGGTAAGTCTTGGAACAGACAGGGCCCCTGCTGCAGCAGGTCCTGTCTGAGCGGCAGAGGCCATGGGTCCTCTGACATCATTTCTTGAAGTTCCGGGTACCAAGCTCTTTTTGGCCAATCCGGAACAATGAGTATAGTTCTTACTCCTCTTCTCCTTATTATCCTCAGTACCTTTGGTATGAGAGGAAGAGGAGGGAACACATAAACCGACCGGTACACCCACGGTGTCACTAGAGCGTCCACAGCTATCGCCTGCAGGTCTCTTGACCTGGCGCAATATCTTTCTAGCTTTTTGTTTAGGCGGGACGCCATCATGTCCACCTGTGGCCTTTCCCAACGGTTTACAATCAGTTGGAAGACTTCTGGATGAAGTACCCACTCTCCCGGGTGGAGGTCGTGCCTGCTGAGGAAGTCTGCTTCCCAGTTGTCCACTCCCGGAATGAACACTGCAGACAGTGCCAACACGTGATTTTCCGCCCATCGGAGAATCCTTGTGGCTTCTGCCATCGCCGTCCTGCTTCTCGTGCCGCCCTGTCGGTTTACATGGGCGACCGCCGTGATGTTGTCTGACTGGATCAGTACCGGCTGGTTTTGAAGCAGGGGTTTTGCCTGACTTAGGGCATTGTAAATGGCCCTCAGCTCCAGAATATTTATGTGCAGGGAAGTCTCCTGACTTGACCATAGTCCTTGGAAGTTTCTTCCCTGTGTGACTGCCCCCCAGCCTCGAAGGCTGGCATCCGTGGTCACCAGGACCCAGTCCTGTATGCCGAATCTGCGGCCCTCTTGAAGATGAGCACTCTGCAGCCACCACAGCAGAGACACCCTGGTCCTTGGAGACAGGGTTATCAGCCGCTGCATCTGAAGATGCGATCCGGACCACTTGTCCAACAGGTCCCACTGAAAGGTTCTTGCATGGAACCTGCCGAATGGAATTGCTTCGTAGGAAGCTACCATCTTTCCCAGGATCCGTGTGCAGTGATGCACCGACACCTGTTTTGGTTTTAGGAGGCCTCTGACTAGAGATGACAGCTCCTTGGCCTTCTCCTCCGGGAGAAACACTTTTTTCTGTTCTGTGTCCAGAACCATCCCCAGGAACAGTAGACGTGTCGTAGGGACCAGCTGTGACTTTGGAATATTTAGAATCCAGCCGTGCTGTTGTAGCACCTCCCGAGATAGTGCTACCCTGACCAACAACTGCTCCCTGGACCTCGCCTTTATCAGGAGATCGTCCAAGTACGGGATAATTAAAACTCCCTTCTTTCGAAGGAGTATCATCATTTCGGCCATTACCTTGGTAAAGACCCTCGGAGCCGTGGATAGACCGAACAGCAACGTCTGGAATTGGTAATGACAATCCTGGTGAGGATGGTAAATGGGGACATGCAGGTAAGCATCCTTGATGTCCAGTGATACCATGTAATCCCCCTCGTCCAGGCTTGCAATAACCGCCCTGAGCGATTCCATCTTGAACTTGAATTTTTTTATATACGTGTTCAAGGATTTCAAATTTAAAATGGGTCTCACCGAATCGTCCGGTTTCGGTACCACAAACATTGTGGAATAGTAACCCCGTCCTTGTTGAAGTAGGGGCACCTTTACTATCACCTGCTGGGAATACAGCTTGTGAATTGCCTCTAACACTGCCTCCCTGCCTGAGGGAGTTGTTGGCAAGGCAGATTTGAGGAAACGGCGGGGGGGGGAAAACGTCTCGAATTCCAGCTTGTACCCCTGAGATACTACTTGAAAGATCCAGGGATCCACCTGTGAGCGAGCCCACTGATCGCTGAAATATTTGAGACGGGCCCCCACCGTACCTGGCTCCGTCTGTGGAGCCCCAGCGTCATGCTGTGGACTTAGAGGAAGCGGGGGAGGACTTTTGCTCTTGGGAACTGGCTGTATGCTGCAGCTTTTTACCTCTACCTCTACCTCTGCCTCTGGGCAGAAAGGACGCGCCTTTAACCCGCTTGTCCTTATTGGGCCGAAAGGACTGTACCTGATAATACGGTGCTTTCTTTGGCTGTGAGGGAACATGGGGTAAAAATGTAGACTTCCCAGTTGTTGCTGTGGAAACGAGGTCCGAGAGACCATCCCCGAACAACTCCTCACCCTTATAAGGCAAAACTTCCATGTGCCTTTTAGAATCTGCATCTCCTGTCCACTGCCGAGTCCATAACCCTCTCCTGGCAGAAAATAAGATTTTACTTACCGATAAATCTATTTCTCGGAGTCCGTAGTGGATGCTGGGGTTCCTGAAAGGACCATGGGGAATAGCGGCTCCGCAGGAGACAGGGCACAAAAAGTAAAGCTTTTCCAGATCAGGTGGTGTGCACTGGCTCCTCCCCCTATGACCCTCCTCCAGACTCCAGTTAGGTACTGTGCCCGGACGAGCGTACACAATAAGGGAGGATTTTGAATCCCGGGTAAGACTCATACCAGCCACACCAATCACACCGTACAACTTGTGATCTAAACCCAGTTAACAGTATGATAACAGCGGAGCCTCTGAAAGATGGCTTCCTTCAACAATAACCCGAATTAGTTAACAATAACTATGTACAATTATTGCAGATAATCCGCACTTGGGATGGGCGCCCAGCATCCACTACGGACTCCGAGAAATAGATTTATCGGTAAGTAAAATCTTATTTTCTCTATCGTCCTAGTGGATGCTGGGGTTCCTGAAAGGACCATGAGGATTATACCAAAGCTCCCAAACGGGCGGGAGAGTGCGGATGACTCTGCAGCACCGAATGAGAGAACTCCAGGTCCTCCTTAGCCAGAGTATCAAATTTGTAAAATTTTACAAACGTGTTCTCCCCTGACCACGTAGCTGCTCGGCAAAGTTGTAATGCCGAGACCCCTCGGGCAGCCGCCCAAGATGAGCCCACCTTCCTTGTGGAGTGGGCCTTTACAGATTTAGGCTGTGGCAGGCCTGCCACAGAATGTGCAAGTTGGATTGTGCTACAGATCCAACGAGCAATCGTCTGCTTAGACGCAGGAGCACCCATCTTGTTGGGTGCATACAATATAAACAACGAGTCAGATTTTCTGACTCCAGCTGTCCTTGCAATATATATTTTTAATGCTCTGACAACGTCCAGTAACTTGGAGTCCTCCAAGTCACTTGTAGCCGCAGGCACTACAATAGGCTGGTTCAGATGAAATGCTGACACCACCTTAGGGAGAAAATGCGGACGAGTCCGCAGTTCTGCCCTGTCCGAATGGAAAATCAGATATGGGCTTTTGTAAGATAAAGCTGCCAGTTCTGACACTCTCCTGGCCGAAGCCAGGGCTAGAAGCATGGTCACTTTCCATGTGAGATATTTCAAATCCACCTTCTTTAGTGGTTCAAACCAAAGAGATTTTAGAAAGTCCAAAACCACATTGAGATCCCACGGTGCCACTGGAGGCACCACAGGAGGCTGTATATGTAGCACTCCCTTAACAAAGGTCTGGACTTCAGGGACTGAAGCCAATTCTTTTTGAAAGAAAATCGACAGGGCCGAAATTTGAACCTTAATAGATCCCAATTTGAGACCCATAGACAATCCTGATTGCAGGAAATGTAGGAATCGACCCAGTTGAAATTCCTCCGTCGGAGCACTCCGATCTTCGCACCACGCAACATATTTTCGCCAAATTCGGTGATAATGTTGCACGGTTACTTCCTTCCTTGCTTTAATCAAAGTAGGAATGACTTCTTCCGGCATGCCTTTTTCCTTTAGGATCCGGCGTTCAACCGCCATGCCGTCAAACGCAGCCGCGGTAAGTCTTGAAACAGACAGGGACCCTGCTGAAGCAAGTCCCTCCTTAGAGGTAGAGGCCACGGATCTTCCGTGATCATCTCTTGAAGTTCCGGGTACCAAGTCCTTCTTGGCCAATCCGGAACCACTAGTATCGTCCTTACGCCTCTTTGCCGTATAATTCTCAATACTTTTGGTATGAGAGGCAGAGGAGGAAACACATACACCGACTGGTACACCCAAGGCGTTACCAGCGCGTCCACAGCTATTGCCTGCGGATCTCTTGACCTGGCGCAATACCTGTCCAGTTTTTTGTTGAGGCGAGACGCCATCATGTCCACCATTGGTCTTTCCCAACGGGTTACCAGCAAGTGGAAGACTTCTGGATGAAGTCCCCACTCTCCCGGGTGAAGATCGTGTCTGCTGAGGAAGTCTGCTTCCCAGTTGTCCACTCCCGGGATGAACACTGCCGACAGTGCTATCACATGATTCTCTGCCCAGCGAAGAATCCTTGCAGCTTCTGCCATTGCACTCCTGCTTCTTGTGCCGCCCTGTCTGTTCACATGGGCGACTGCCGTGATGTTGTCCGACTGGATCAACACCGGTTTTCCCTGAAGCAGAGGTTCTGCCTGGCTTAGAGCATTGTATATTGCTCTTAGTTCCAGAATGTTTATGTGAAGAGACGTTTCCAGGCTCGTCCATACTCCCTGGAAGTTTCTTCCTTGTGTGACTGCTCCCCAGCCTCTCAGGCTGGCGTCCGTGGTCACCAGGATCCAATCCTGTATGCCGAATCTGCGGCCCTCCAATAGATGAGCACTCTGCAACCACCACAGAAGAGACACCCTTGTCCTTGGAGACAGGGTTATCCGCAGGTGCATCTGAAGATGCGACCCTGCCACTTTTCCCAGGACTCTTGTGCATTGATGTACAGACACCTTTCCTGGTTTTAGGAGGTTCCTGACAAGCTCGGATAACTCCTTGGCTTTTTCCTCCGGGAGAAAAACCTTTTTCTGAACCGTGTCCAGAATCATCCCTAGGAACAGCAGACGAGTTGTCGGCATTAACTGGGATTTTGGAATATTCAGAATCCACCCGTGCTGTTTTAGCACTTCTTGAGACAGTGCTAATCCCATCTCTAGCTGTTCTCTGGACCTTGCCCTTATTAGGAGATCGTCCAAGTATGGGATAATTAATATGCCTTTTCTTCGAAGAAGAATCATCATCTCGGCCATTACCTTTGTAAAGACCCGAGGTGCCGTGGACAATCCGAACGGCAGCGTCTGAAACTGATAGTGACAGTTTTGTACAACGAACCTGAGGTACCCCTGGTGTGAGGGGTAAATTGGAACGTGGAGATACGCATCCTTGATGTCCAAGGATACCATAAAGTCCCCCTCTTCCAGGTTCGCTATCACTGCTCTGAGTGACTCCATCTTGAACTTGAACTTCTTTATGTACAGGTTCAAGGACTTCAGATTTAGAATAGGCCCTACCGAGCCATCCGGCTTCGGTACCACAAAAAGAGTGGAATAATACCCCTTCCCTTGTTGTAGAAGAGGTACCTTGACTATCACCTGCTGAGAGTACAGCTTGTGAATGGCTTCCAAAACCGTCTCCCTTTCGGAGGGGGACGTTGGTAAAGCAGACTTCAGGAAACGGCGAGGAGGATCTGTCTCTAATTCCAACCTGTACCCCTGAGATATTATCTGCAGGATCCAGGGATCTACCTGCGAGTGAGCCCACTGCGCGCTGTAATTTTTGAGACGACCACCCACCGTCCCCGAGTCCGCTTGAGAAGCCCCAGCGTCATGCTGAGGCTTTTGTAGAAGCCGGGGAAGGCTTCTGTTCCTGGGAAGGAGCTGCCTGTTGCTGTCTCTTCCCTCGACCTCTGCCTCGTGGCAGATATGAATAGCCCTTTGCTCTCTTATTTTTAAAGGAACGAAAGGGCTGCGGTTGAAAAGTCGGTGCCTTTTTCTGTTGGGGAGTGACTTGAGGTAGAAAGGTGGATTTCCCGGCTGTAGCCGTGGCCACCAAATCTGATAGACCGACTCCAAATAACTCCTCCCCTTTATACGGCAAAACTTCCATATGTCGTTTTGAATCCGCATCGCCTGTCCACTGTCGCGTCCATAAAGCTCTTCTGGCCGAAATGGACATAGCACTTACCCGTGATGCCAGTGTGCAGATATCCCTCTGTGCATCACGCATATAAAGAAATGCATCCTTTATTTGTTCTAACGACAGTAAAATATTGTCCCTGTCCAGGGTATCAATATTTTCAATCAGGGACTCTGACCAAACTACCCCAGCACTGCACATCCAGGCAGTCGCTATAGCTGGTCGTAGTATAACACCGGCATGTGTGTATATACTTTTTTGGATATTTTCCATCCTCCTATCTGATGGATCTTTAAGTGCGGCCGTCTCAGGAGAGGGTAACGCCACTTGTTTAGATAAGCGTGTTAGCGCCTTGTCCACCCTAGGAGGTGTTTCCCAGCGCTCCCTAACCTCTGGCGGGAAAGGGTATAATGCCAATAATTTCTTTGAAATTATCAGCTTTTTATCAGGGGCAACCCACGCTTCATTACACACGTCATTTAATTCTTCTGATTCAGGAAAAACTATAGGTAGTTTTTTCACACCCCACATAATACCCTGTTTAGTGGTACCTGTAGTATCAGCTAAATGTAACGCCTCCTTCATTGCCAAAATCATATAACGTGTGGCCCAACTGGAAAATACGGTTGATTCGTCACCGTCACCACTGGAGTCAGTGCCTGTGTCTGGGTCTGTGTCGACCGACTGAGGCAAAGGGCGTTTCACAGCCCCTGACGGTGTTTGAGTCGCCTGGACAGGCACTAATTGATTGTCCGGCCGTCTCATGTCGTCAAACGACTGCTTTAGCGTGTTGACACTATCCCGTAGTTCCATAAATAAAGGCATCCATTCTGGTGTCGACTCCCTAGGGGGTGACATCCTCATATTTGGCAATTGCTCCGCCTCCACACCAATATCGTCCTCATACATGTCGACACACACGTACCGACACACAGCAGACACACAGGGAATGCTCCTAACGAAGACAGGACCCACTAGCCCTTTGGGGAGACAGAGGGAGAGTTTGCCAGCACACACCAAAAGCGCTATATATAACAGGGATAGCCTTATAATAAGTGCTCCCTTATAGCTGCTTTATATATATCAAAATATCGCCATAAATTTGCCCCCCCTCTCTGTTTTACCCTGTTTCTGTAGTGCAGTGCAGGGGAGAGACCTGGGAGCCGTCCTGACCAGCGGAGCTGTGAGAGGAAATGGCGCCGTGTGCTGAGGAGATAGGCCCCGCCCCTTTTCCGGCGGGCTCGTCTCCCGCTATTTAGTGAATCCAGGCAGGGGTTAAATATCTCCATATAGCCTCTGGGGGCTATATGTGAGGTATTTTTAGCCTTTATATAGGTTACATTTGCCTCCCAGGGCGCCCCCCCCCAGCGCCCTGCACCCTCAGTGACTGCGTGTGAAGTGTGCTGAGAGGAAAATGGCGCACAGCTGCAGTGCTGTGCGCTACCTTTAGAAGACTGCAGGAGTCTTCAGCCGCCGATTCTGGACCTCTTCTGACTTCAGCATCTGCAAGGGGGCCGGCGGCGCGGCTCCGGTGACCATCCAGGCTGTACCTGTGATCGTCCCTCTGGAGCTGATGTCCAGTAGCCAAGAAGCCAATCCATCCTGCACGCAGGTGAGTTCACTTCTTCTCCCCTCAGTCCCTCGTTGCAGTGATCCTGTTGCCAGCAGGACTCACTGTAAAATAAAAAACCTAAGCTAACTTTTTCTAAGCAGCTCTTTAGGAGAGCCACCTAGATTGCACCCTTCTCGGCCGGGCACAAAAATCTAACTGGAGTCTGGAGGAGGGTCATAGGGGGAGGAGCCAGTGCACACCACCTGATCTGGAAAAGCTTTACTTTTTGTGCCCTGTCTCCTGCGGAGCCGCTATTCCCCATGGTCCTTTCAGGAACCCAGCATCCACTAGGACGATAGAGAAATGGACATTGCACTTATTTTAGATGCCAGCCGGCAAATATCCCTCTGTGCATCCCTCATGTATAAGAGTGCGTCTTTAATATGCTCTACGGTTAGCAATATAGTGTCCCTGTCTAGGGTATCAATATTTTCCGACAGGGAATCTGACCACGCAGCTGCAGCACTGCACATCCATGCTGAAGCAATAGCTGGTCTCAGTATAACACCTGTGTGTGTATATATAGACTTCAGGATAGCCTCCTGCTTTCTATCAGCAGATTCCTTCAGGGCGGCCGTATCCGGAGACGGTAGTGCCACCTTCTTTGACAAGCGTGTGAGCGCTTTATCCACCCTAGGGGATGTTTCCCAACGTGACCTATCCTCTGGCGGGAAAGGGTACGCCATTAGTAACCTCTTAGAAATTACCAGTTTCTTATCGGGGGAAGCCCACGCTTCTTCACACACTTCATTTAATTCCTCAGATGGAGGAAAAACTACTAGTAGTTTTTTCTCTCCAAACATAATACCCTTTTTTGTGGTACCTGGGGTAACATCAGAAATGTGCAACACATTTTTCATAGCCTCAATCATGTAACGTGTGGCCCTATTGGAAGATACATTAGTCTCATCGTCGTCGACACTGGATTCAGTATCCGTGCCGACATCTGTGTCTGCCATCTGAGGTAGCGGGCGTTTTAGAGCCCCTGATGGCTTTTGAGACGCCTGGGCAGGCACAGGCTGAGAAGCCGGCTATCCCATATTTGATATGTCGTCAAACCTTTTATGCAAGGAGTCGACGCTGTCGCGTAATTCCTTCCACAGAACCATCCACTCAGGTGTCGACCCCGCAGGTGGTGACATCACATTTATCGGCATCTGCTCCGCCTCCACATAAGCCTCCTCATCAAACATGTCGACATAGCCGTACCGACACACCGCATACACACAGGGAATGCTCTGACAGAGGACAGGACCCCACAAAGCCCTTTGGGGAGACAGAGAGAGAGTATGCCAGCACACACCAGAGCGCTACATAACACAGGGATCCCACTATAAATGAGTGTTTTTTCCCTTATAGCTGCTTATATTATATATATATATATATATATATATATATACTATGTGATGATCTGGCACTCACTGGTATGGCTGGCTGTTTGGTCCGGTGCCCTTACTGTTCCTCCGCATGCAGGGGGATGTGAATAGAAGCTGTGTAGTACGGCACTCAGACGCTGGTAAATGAATTAAGTCCAAGCCCTGGATAGCTGTCGTCAACGTTTCAATTTAATACAAATTTTTTTCAAGACATACAAAGTAAAAACATAAGAACACTCACCTTATAACCCCTCACCACAAGTGCTCATTGCGCTGGCCGGAGCGGGGACCGCCTCCCGCCGGAGTTTGTCGGGCGGCAATCTCCCGTCAGCTGTGGCGCAGTCTGATGACGTCATCACGCTTAACGTGATGCACGTCGGGTGTCATGGAGACCGGCTGTAAACAAATAAGAATATACAAATACCAACTGCTGATTGCATCTCTGTAATATGCCTACAGGAATACACATAAAACTAAGTGCTGAATAGATCTATGATCAACTTAAGACAAATATGCAGCATTAATAGTTGGATTATGTTGATAGTTCTGTTACGTCACAGGCCGAATGGAGAAACATAAAGAGATTAGTGTGAAAACTAACATATATAAATTATATGGACAAATCAGGAAAACCATTATAGCCATATGTACTGGTTAAGAAATATATCAAATGTGCAGATATTAATAATAATAAATTGCAAAACTCATATAAACATTATGCAAAGCAGGAAAGAGGTACCATGTCATTAAGTCCCCTGGGGATTACTGTGTCCAATTTATGGATCCATTTCGATTCACACCTCAAGAGGGCACTATCACGATCACCCCCTCGAAGGGATGGGGGTATGTGATCTATCATTCTATATTTAATAGTGGCCAAAGTATGTTTGGCCAATATAAAATGACGAGCGACCGGCTGGTCACTACTTCCTTTTTGCAGACCAAGTCTGATGGAAGACCTGTGGGCAGTCATACGTTCTTTGAATTTTCGTGTGGTTTTACCCACATATACTAGACCACAGGGGCAAACTATCTGGTACACTGTGTGTGTGGACTCACAGGTCAGATGGTGCTTAATATAGAATTTAGTGCCTAAATGAGGATGAAAGAACGTATTGCCTGTGATCATGTAACTACATGTGACGCAAGTACATCTGAAGCAACCCGTTCTCAAAGGTACTGGGAAACCCTTATTAGAGGGTTTAGTTAATTAATTATGAATTAACTAAACCCTCTAATAAGGGTTTCCTGATTTGTCCATATAATTTATATATGTTAGTTTTCACACTAATCTCTTTATGTTTCTCCATTCGGCCTGTGACGTAACAGAACTATCAACATAATCCAACTATTAATGCTGCATATTTGTCTTAAGTTGATCATAGATCTATTCAGCACTTAGTTTTATGTGTATTCCTGTAGGCATATTACAGAGATGCAATCAGCAGTTGGTATTTGTATATTCTTATTTGTTTACAGCCGGTCTCCATGACACCCGACGTGCATCACGTTAAGCGTGATGACGTCATCAGACTGCGCCACAGCTGACGGGAGATTGCCGCCCGACGGACTCCGGCGGGAGGCGGTCCCCGCTCCGGTCAGCGCAATGAGCACTTGTGGTGAGGGGTTATAAGGTGAGTGTTCTTATGTTTTTACTTTGTATGTCTTGAAAAAAATTTGTATTAAATTGAAACGTTGACAACAGCTATCCAGGGCTTGGACTTAATTCATTTACCAGCGTCTGAGTGCCGTACTACACAGCTTCTATATATATATATATATATATATATATATATATATATATATATATATACTGCGCCTAAATTTAGTGCCCCCCCTCTCTTTTTTACCCTTATGTAGCTTGACACTGCAAGGGAGAGCCAGGGAGCGTCCTTCCAGCGGAGCTGTGAGGGAAAAATGGCGCCCAGTGTGCTGAGGGAGATGGCCCCGCCCCTTTTCCGGCGGACTTCTCCCGCTTTTTCTGGAATTCTGGCAGGGGTATTTTTACACCTATATAGCCTTCCTGACTATATATGGTGTAGATTTGCCAGCCAAGGTGTATTATATTGCACTCAGGGCGCCCCCCCCCCAGCGCCCTGCACCCATCAGTGACCGGAGTGTGAGGTGTGCATGAGGAGCAATGGCGCACAGCTGCAGTGCTGTGCGCTACCTTGTTGAAGACAGAAGTCTTCTGCCGCCGATTTTCCGGAACACTTCTTGCTTCTGGCTCTGTAAGGGGGCCGGCGGCGCGGCTCCGGAACCGAACGATCGAGGTCGGGTCCTGTGTTCGATCCCTCTGGAGCTAATGGTGTCCAGTAGCCTAAGAAGCCCAAGCTACCATCAGTTAGGTAGGTTCGCTTCTTCTCCCCTTAGTCCCTCGCTGCAGTGAGTCTGTTGCCAGCAGATCTCACTGTAAAATAAAAAACCTAAAATATACTTTCTTTCTAGGAGCTCAGGAGAGCCCCTAGTGTGCATCCAGCTCAGCCGGGCACAAGATTCTAACTGAGGTCTGGAGGAGGGTCATAGTGGGAGGAGCCAGTGCACACCAGTTAGACCTAAAGCTTTCTTTATAGTTGTGCCCAGTCTCCTGCGGAGCCGCTATTCCCTTATGGTCCTTACGGAGTCCCAGCATCCACTTAGGACGTCAGAGAAATTGAAATGATAGCTAGAATCAGATTGGTTGATGAGTGATTGACAGTCTGCGACCATTTGGGGGTGGGGAGCAAAGGCCACCATTTTGGGGGAGTGACGAAGCCAGGATCTCCGTCAGAAGACCCCCATGGGTCACACAGCTAGCCAATGGTGTTGCATGTAATCCAATGCTGCGTCTGAGCATCACTAATGCAAGCAGGAGGAATCTACTTGTATCAGACGCCTACTGTTCTATTACCATAATAGAGTTTATTGTTGCTGCTTGCATGTAATTTTACTGATTGCACTAAAGGCCCATACACACTGGGCTATTTTGAGCTCAAAGTAGATCACTTTTGGGGCGGGATTCAAATCTTATATTGCCCCTGATATCCCGTCTAAAGTGACGGGAGATCGCGGGGCGATATTCTACGGCCCACTGTTATCGCGCTGATCGTGCCCATAAAAGACAGGTTTAGCCGCGTAAAGCAGCTCAACCCGACTAAAGTCATGGGCGCGATTGCGAAAAGTCCCGCTTGGGCATCCAAACGGGTCACTTTTTGTGCATTTTAGCTCACCACCCCAGGGGGTGGCAATCTGAAATGCTGATATCGCGCCCATCGGCAGTAACATTTGAATACTGCCGGCAGGTATGATGGGGGTGGGAGGGCAGCTGCAAGATTTGAATCCCGCCCTTGGAATTTTGAGCTACTTTGAGCTCAAACTCGGCCAGTGTGTATGGGCGGGCGGTGAGCGCTGATGCACGCTCCCGTATCATCGCTGGCCACCACCGTCCTGTTTTACAAGCCGAGTCTCCTACAGTCTCCTACAGTGGAAAGTGATTCACCCCCGTGGACATCGCTGGGGTGAAAATCGCTCAGTGTGTAAGCACTGAGCAATTTTTCACCCAGCGATGTTCACATCATCGCTGTGCATACGGCAAAAACGCCCAGTGTGTATGCACCTTAAAATGTAATAAAAGATACATTTTGAAGGCAAGCCAGCAAAACCAATTCACAAAAATAAGAATTTACTTACCGATAATTCTATTTCTCGGAGTCCGTAGTGGATGCTGGGGTTCCTGAAAGGACCATGGGGAATAGCGGCTCCGCAGGAGACAGGGCACAAAAAGTAAGCTTTAGGATCAGGTGGTGTGCACTGGCTCCTCCCCCTATGACCCTCCTCCAAGCCTCAGTTAGGATACTGTGCCCGGACGAGCGTACACAATAAGGAAGGATTTATGAATCCCGGGTAAGACTCATACCAGCCACACCAATCACACTGTACAACCTGTGATCTGAACCCAGTTAACAGTATGATAACAGCGGAGCCTCTGAAAAGATGGCTCACAACAATAATAACCCGATTTTTGTAACTATGTACAAGTATTGCAGATAATCCGCACTTGGGATGGGCGCCCAGCATCCACTACGGACTCCGAGAAATAGAATTATCGGTAAGTAAATTCTTATTTTCTCTATCGTCCTAGTGGATGCTGGGGTTCCTGAAAGGACCATGGGGATAATACCAAAGCTCCCAAACGGGCGGGAGAGTGCGGATGACTCTGCAGCACCGAATGAGAGAACTCCAGGTCCTCCTTAGCCAGGGTATCAAATTTGTAGGATTTTACCAACGTGTTTGCCCCTGACTAAATAGCCGCTCGGCAAAGTTGTAAAGCCGAGACCCCTCGGGCAGCCGCCCAAGATAAGCCCACCTTCCTTGTGGAATGGGCATTTACATATTTTGGCTGTGGCAGGCCTGCCACAGAATGTGCAAGCTGAATTGTATTACACATCCAACTAGCAATAGTCTGCTTAGAAGCAAGAGCACCCAGTTTGTTGGGTGCATACAGGATAACAGCAAGTCAGTTTTCCTGACTCCAGCCGTCCTGGAACCTATATTTACAGGGCCCTGACAACATCTAGCAACCTGGAGTCCTCCAAGTCCCTAGTAGGCGCAAGGCACCAAAATAAGCTGGTTCAGGTGAAACACTGACACCACCTTAGGGAGAGAACTGGGGACGAGTCCGCAGCTCTGCCCTGTCCAAATGGACAACCAGATATGGGCTTTTTTGAGAAAAAAAACCACCAATTTGACACTCGCCTGGTCCAGGCCAGGGCCAAGAGCATGGTCACTTTTCATGTGAGATGCTTCAAATCCACAGATTTGACTGGTTTTAAACCAATGTGATTTGAGGAATCCCAGAACTACGTTGAGATCCCACAGTGCCACTGGAGGCACAAAAGGGGGTTGTATATGCAATACTCCCTTGACAAACTTCTGGACTTCAGGAACTGAAGCCACTTCTTTCTGGAAGAAAATCGACAGGGCCGAAATTTGAACCTTAATGGACCCCAATTTGAGGCCCATAGACACTCCTGTTTGCAGGAAATGCAGGAATCGACCGAGTTGAAATTTCTTCGTGGGGCCTTTCTGGCCTCACACCACGCAACATATTTTTGCCACATGTGGTGATAATGTTGTGCGGTCACCTCCTTTCTGGCTTTGACCAGGGTAGGAATGACCTCTTCCGGAATGCCTTTTTCCCTTAGGATCCGGCGTTCCACCGCCATGCCGTCAAACGCAGCTGCGGTAAGTCTTGGAACAGACATGGTACTTGCTGAAACAAGCATCTCTTGAAGTTCCGGGTACCAAGTCCTTCTTGGCCAATCCGGAGCCATGAGTATAGTTCTTACTCCTCTACGTCTTATAAGTCTCAGTACCTTAGGTATGAGAAGCAGAGGATGGAACACATACACCGACTGGTACATCCATGGTGTTACCAGAACGTCCACAGCTATTGCCTGAGGGTCTCTTAACCTGGCGCAATACCTGTCCCGTTTTTTGTTCAGACGGGACGCCATCATGTCCACCTTTGGTATTTCCCAACGGTTTACAATCATGTGGAAAACTTCCCGATGAAGTTTCCACTCTGCCGGGTGGAGGTCGTGCCTGCTGAGGAAGTCTGCTTCCCAGTTTCCATTCCCGGAATGAAAAACTGCTGACAGTGCTATCACATGATTTTCCGCCCAGCGAAAAGTCCTTGCAGTTTTTGCCATTGCCCTCCTGCTTCTTGTGCCGCCCTGTCTATTTACGTGGGCGACTGCCGTGATGTTTTTCCCACTGGATCAATACCGGCTGACCTTGAAGCAGAGGTCTTGCTAAGCTTAGAGTATTATAAATTTACCCTTAGCTCCAGTATATTTATGTGGAGAAAAGTCTCCAGACTTGATCACACTCCCTGGAAATTTTTTCCTTGTGTGACTGCTCCCCAGCCTCTCGGGCTGGCCTCCGTGGTCACCAGCATCCAATCCTGAATGCCGAATCTGCGGCCCTCTAGAAGATGAGCACTCTGTAACCACCACAGGAGAGACACCCTTGTCCTTGGATATAGGGTTATCCGCTGATGCATCTGAAGATGCGATCCGGACCATTTGTCCAGCAGATCCCACTGAAAAATTCTTGCGTGAAATCTGCCGAATGGAATTGCTTCGTAGGAAGTCACCATCTTTACCAGGACCCTTGTGCAATGATGCACTGATTTTAGGAGGTTCCTGACTAGCTCGGATAACTCCCTGGCTTTCTCTTCCGGGAGAAACACCTTTTTCTGGACTGTGTCCAGAATCATCCCTAGGCACAGCAGACTTGTCGTCGGGATCAGCTGCGATTTTGGAATATTTAGAATCCACCCGTGCTGTTGTAGCAGTATCCGAGATAGTGCTACTCCGACCTCCAACTGTTCCCTGGACTTTGCCCTTATCAGGAGATCGTCCAAGTAAGGGATAATTAAGACGCCTTTTCTTCGAAGAAGAATCATCATTTCGGCCATTACCTTGGTAAAGACCCGGGGTGCCGTGGACAATCCAAACGGCAGCGTCTGAAACTGATAGTGACAGTTCTGTACCACAAACCTGAGGTACCCTTAGTGAGAAGGGCAAATTTTGGACATGGAGGTAAGCATCCCTGATGTCTCGGGACACTATATAGTCCCCTTCTTCCTGGTTCGTTATCACTGCTCTGAGTGACTCCATCTTGATTTGAACCTTTGTAAGTGTTCAAATTTTTTTTTTTTTTTTAGATTTAGAATAGGTCTCACCTAGCCTTCTGGCTTCAGTACCACAATATAATGTGGAATAATACCCCTTTTCTTGTTGTAGGAGGGGTAATTTGATTATCACCTGCTGGGAATACAGCTTGTGAATTGTTTCCCATACTGCCTCCTTGTCGGAGGGAGACCTTGGTAAACCAGACTTCAGGAGCCTGCGAAGGGGAAACGTCTCGACATTCCAATCTGTACCCCTGGGATACTACATGTAGGATCCAGGGGTCCTGTACGGTCCCAGCGTCATGCTGAGAGCTTGGCAGAAGCGGTGGAACGCTTCTGTTCCTGGGAATGGGCTGCCTGCTGCAGTCTTCTTCCCTTTCCTCTATCCCTGGGCAGATATGACTCTTATAGGGACGAAAGGACTGAGGCTGAAAAGACGGTGTCTTTTTCTGCAGAGATGTGACTTAGGGTAAAAACGGTGGATTTTCCAGCAGTTGCCGTGGCCACCAGGTCCGATGGACCGACCCCAAATAACTCCTCTTCCTTTATACGGCAATACACCTTTGTGCCGTTTGGAATCTGCATCACCTGACCACTGTCGTGTCCATAAACATCTTCTGGCAGATATGGACATCGCACTTACTCTTGATGCCAGAGTGCAAATATCCCTCTGTGCATCTCGCATATATAGAAAATGCATCCTTTAAATGCTCTATAGTCAATAAAATACTGTCCCTGTCAAGGGTATCAATATTTTTAGTCAGGGAATCCGACCAAGCCACCCCAGCTCTGCACATCCAGGCTGAGGCGATCGCTGGTCGCAGTATAACACCAGTGTGTGTGTATATACTTTTTATGATATTTTCCAGCCTCCTGTCAGCTGGCTCCTTGAGGACGGCCCTATCTATAGACGGTACCGCCACTTGTTTTGATAAGCGTGTGAGCGCCTTATCCACCCTAAGGGGTGTTTCCCAACGCGCCCTAACTTCTGGCGGGAAAGGGTATACCGCCCATAATTTTCTATCGGGGGGAACCCACGCATCATCACACACTTCATTTAATTTATCTGATTCAGGAAAAACTACGGTAGTTTTTTCACATCCCACATAATACCCTCTTTTGTGGTACTTGTAGTATCAGAAATATGTAACACCTCCTTCATTGCCCTTAACGTGTGGCCCTAATAAGGAATACGTTTGTTTCTTCACCGTCGACACTGGATTCAGTGTCCGTGTCTGTGTCGACCGACTAAAGTAAACGGGCGTTTTAAAACCCCTGACGGTGTTTCTGAGACGTCTGGACCGGTACTAATTGTTTGTCGGCCGTCTCATGTCGTCAACCGACCTTGCAGCGTGTTGACATTATCACGTAATTCCCTAAATAAGCCATCCATTCCGGTGTCGACTCCCTAGAGAGTGACATCACCATTACAGGCAATTGCTCCGCCTCCTCACCAACATTGTCCTCATACATGTCGACACACACGTACCGACACACAGCACACACACAGGGAATGCTCTGATAGAGGACAGGACCCACTAGCCCTTTGGAGAGACAGAGGGAGAGTTTGCCAGCACACACCAAAAACGCTATAATTATATAGGGACAACCTTATATAAGTGTTTTCCCTTATAGCATCTTTTATATATTTCTAACGCCAAATTAGTGCCCCCTCTCTCTGTTTTAACCCTGTTTCTGTAGTGCAGGGGAGAGCCTGGGAGCCTTCCCTCCAGCTTTTCTGTGAGGGAAAATGGCGCTGTGTGCTGAGGAGATAGGCCCCGCCCCTTTTTCGGCGGGCTCGTCTCCCGCTCTTTAATGGATTCTGGCAGGGGTTAAATATCTCCATATAGCCCCCGGAGGCTATATGTGAGGTATTTTTAGCCAAAAAAGGTTTTCATTTGCCTCCCAGGGCGCCCCCCTCCCAGCGCCCTGCACCCTCAGTGACTGCCGTGTGAAGTGTGCTGAGAGGAAATGGCGCACAGCTGCAGTGCTGTGCGCTACCTTAAGAAGACTGAGGAGTCTTCTGCCGCCGATTCTGGACCTCTTCTCGTTTCAGCATCTGCAAGGGGGCCGGCGGCGAGGCTCCGGTGACCATCCAGGCTGTACCTGTGATCGTCCCTCTGGAGCTAATGTCCAGTAGCCAAAGAAGCCAATCCATCCTGCACGCAGGTGAGTTCACTTCTTCTCCCCTAAGTCCCTCGTTGCAGTGATCCTGTTGCCAGCAGGACTCACTGTAAAATAAAAAACCTAAGCTAAACTTTTCTAAGCAGCTCTTTAGGAGAGCCACCTAGATTGCACCCTTCTCGGCCGGGCACAAAAATCTAACTGAGGCTTGGAGGAGGGTCATAGGGGGAGGAGCCAGTGCACACCACCTGATCCTAAAGCTTTACTTTTTGTGCCCTGTCTCCTGCGGAGCCGCTATTCCCCATGGTCCTTTCAGGAACCCCAGCATCCACTAGGACGATAGAGAAATACAGCTGTATTCTACATTACAATACACATTTATAACAGTGCAATAACACATGCCAATAAATCCTATGTACACAGTTATAAATCTAGCATTTTATGATTCACTATGTTAACACAGATAAGATTACTTCTAGTACAGTCTACATAACCTGTTGCTTCCTCAACTCAAATGCAGCAAAATGACCTGCACATTACATGTACATTATTTTAACCTAGACTTACCGTAGGCATAATCATATTGCAGGGCATATTTATGATCACCTAGATTGATTTGTTTTGGGTTTTTTTTTTTTTTTTTTTTTTTTTTTTTCAATCGAAGCGTATCAAAGATTCACAACAAAGTACATTGATAAACATGGTTGATAAAATCCATCACATGAACATTGATCTGTCATATATTCAAAACAAGTTTACATAATAGTCTATTATTAGGACATAGTACGATACATGTCATAGCGAAGTTTCCTTCAAGTATGGAAAACAAATAGAATAGAATGAGTCCGGATCTGTGCCCGCACCCACTTCCCCCCATGATAGGGTGCCTCAGTCCCCTTTAAACTAATCGGCCACGAACGAAATTGGAGGGTCCTGTTCATAAATTCTAGTTTCGTACCATAAAGTATTACGGAAACATTTCCACACTTGTTCCTTTAATGGGTGGGATAGGGTTTCTATGTAGCTTTCCCATGTTTCAAAAAATCTTTCAGTGAACTTTTCTTTCTGTAGGGAAGCCTCCAGCCATTCCATTCTGAAAATATGAAAGATTTTCCCTAGAAAAAGTGATAGTGGTGGGGCAGAGGGCTGTATCCACATTTGTAAAATGCATTTTTTGGCAGCTGCAGAGATCATCATCAATAACTTTTTAACACCCTGTGCCATCCTAGTGCCTTCCGGCATCATACCAAATATTGCCCATTCAGGGGTGAGCGGTAGATAGTTTACTAGGTGTTGGGTAACATATTTCCATATTTGGAGCCAGAATCTCCGGATTATAGGGCATTCCCATAGACAGTGGAACAGCTCAGCTCGTTGATTACCACATCGAAGGCAGGACGCGTTTTCCAATAAACCCATTAGGTGTCTACGGTGTGGTGATAGATATGTTCTGTGCCATATGTTTAAAAAGAGTTCAGTGTAAGATGCAGCAGGTATCAGCCTGATGGACAACTCGAGGTGTTTCAGCAAGTTCGTTACAGAAAGGGATGGGAAATGATCTATCCATTGCGCTAGTCCCGCCGTTGTATCAGTGTATTGTAAGGGTGTGTGCAAGAATGAGTACAGAGTGGAGATAGCCTTGGATGAGGGGTTCCCCTCCAGCAACAGTTTATCTAACGGGTTGTCATAATCCTGTGAGGATAGTGTTCTAGAGACAGTAGCTACGTAATGTTGAGCTTGTAGGTATGCTAAGGGGAATGTGTTTAGTATTGGAAAGAGTTCCACTTCCTGTGCCAGTGTGAGTGGTTTTTTTGACTCACCATGTATGAATTGTCGTATTGAAGTGATACCATACCGTTCCCAAAGTGTGAAAGGATGGCTCGCATTGCCATCTTGAAAGTGATTATTGTGGACTAGGGGGAGGAAAAGAGACGTATGTGGATTTAGGGAACATTTATGTCGCAAGATATGCCAGACTTTCCGAGTGGACATTAGTAGTGGGTTTGCTCGGACCGAGGCAGATATTTCTTCCTCGTGTAAGTGCAGGAAGGAGATCATACCGCCACCACCCAGGAAGGCAGACTCTAAGGACGTGTTGGAGTACGTATTCCCTCCATGCAGCCAATCTCTCAGATAGCGTAGATGGGAGGCGTAGCTGTACTCCAACACATTGGGGAGATTTACACCTCCATTGTGTCTACGCTGTTGTAATTTTACCAAACTAATTCGTGCTCGTTTACCATTCCAAATGAATGTACGTATTATTTTGTTAATTTCTGTCGTGGCATTTTTAGAGAGTAAAATAGGAAGGGATTGCAAAGGATATAGAAGCCTAGGAAACAAAATCATTTTCACCAGGTTCACTCTGCCCAAAAACGATATTTTAAGATGTCTCCAGCGATCCGTATCCTCCCTCATATTACGTATGATTTGTTTTAGGTTGAGGCTGTATAGGTTTGTCAAATTTTTTGGGATCTGTACCCCTAGATAGGTAATCGCTTTAGTTGTCCATCCAACTGTAGCCTCTCTGAACCAGGCTGGGCGCGCATAGCCTGGTTTTAAATATAAGGCCGTGGATTTTTCAAAATTGACCTCGAATCCCGATACTCTTCCAAATTCCCTGATACGTTCCATCAGCGGTCCCAGGGCCCTCCGCGGTTCCGATAAGAACAAGAGGACATCGTCGGCGAATGCCAATATTTTTACCTCCCCCACTCCGACACTGATGCCTTTAAATTGGGACCAATTCTGTAGCACCCTTAGCATTGGGTCTAATGCTAAGTTGAAGAGTAGGGGCGAAAGGGGGCAACCCTGTCTCGTCCCTCTGGTGAGCTCAATTTTGTCTCCCTTTGTTCCATTAATCAATAATGAGGTGTGTGGTTGGGTATAGAAGAATTTTATTAGAGATTGGAATGTTAGTCCAAAGCCCCTCCTCTCTAGTATATCGTGTAGGTAGGGCCAGGAGACCATGTCAAATGCTTTAGTTGCATCTAGGCTTAGGAGCATATTTGGGGTATCCGTCTGGAGACTCGCCGCCATTACTGCAGCTATGGCAGTGCGAATTCCCTTTACTGAGTGTCTGCCCTTGGTGAAGCCCAGTTGATGGTCTGTGAGCATGGATGCTAGAAATGATTGGAGCCTATCTGCCATTATCTTAGCTAGGATTTTGAAGTCAACGTTCAAAAGTGTTATGGGTCGGTATGAGGATGGTAGGGAGAGGTTTTTATTGGGTTTTGGTAGGAGGGTTGTGAAAGCCTGGTTAAAGGTAGGGTACGTAGGAAATTCTGATTGGATGTGTCTGTATAGGGTATGCATTGCTGGGATGGCATCATGGTGTAAGAGCTTGTAGTATTCTATAGAGTAACCATCCGGTCCTGGTGATTTGTTGAGGTGCATAGAAGAGATTGCCTTAGCGATCTCCTCCTCTGTGATTGCTCTCTCGAGTTCTTCCCTCTGTAAGGGTGTTATGCAAGGGAGATTCGCCTCATCTAGTAGTTTATCTGACAAGACCGGGTCATGTGGGGTAGGTGCATAAAGCTGACGGAAATAATTCTGGAATGTCCGTGCAATGTCCGCAGCTTTGGTGTGTAGGGTGTCAGTGCGGCTATCGAGTATAGTGGATATGTGTCCATGTCGCTTAAAGCTTTTGGTCATGTTTGCCAGCAAAGTTCCCGTTTTGTTTCCCCATCGGAAGTATTTTTGTTTAGTGTAGTCCAGTTTTTGCTGGGCCTGTGTTACTAAGAAACTGTCGTATAGTCGGCGTGATTCAATGTAATTGTTATGGGTGATGGAGGTAGGATCTGAGATATATGCTGCAAGGTGTGTCCGCATGGTGTTTAATAAGTCATCATGTTGTGCCTTGTTTACCCGATTTCTGTTCGCCACATATGACATAATGTGTCCCCTCATCACGACCTTGGATGTTTCCCAGAATAAGACAGGGTTGTCCCAGTGTTCCAGGTTATCATCCGAGAACTCCGCCCATTTCAATCTGAGAAATTTTTTGAATTGTTCTGAGTGGAAGAGGTAAGAGGGGAATCGCCAAAAGAATGGGCGTGAGCCCATGGCTCGGGCATTAAGCGTAATCGAAACTGGTGCGTGGTCAGAGACCGCAATGTCCCCTATCTGGGTATCTATGGTGTCAGAAAGTAGGGGCGTAGACAACAGTATATGATCTATACGAGAGAAGGACCCATGGACCGCCGAGTGAAACGTGTAAGATCTATCCGTGGGGTTAAGCATTCTCCACGGATCGATTAGAGAATGTTCCGCGAGTAACCTAGAGATCTGGCGCCACTGAGGGGCCATCAGGTTCGCTGGAGTCGGGCATTTGTCAATTAGAGGGTCTAAGATTGTGTTAAAATCACCACCTATTATGAGCTCGTGATTGCTTCTACTATGGAGCAGTTGCGAGATATGTTGGTAAAAAGCTGGTTGATCAACGTTTGGAGCATACAAATTGAGCAGAGTGAACCTAGCATCAAATATTTGAATATCCATGAGAATATAGCGGCCCTCTGGGTCCATGTTTGTGTTTAAGATAGTGTAGGGGAGGTGTCGCGCCAAGATTATTGCTACTCCGCGTGATTTAGTGCGGTAAGGCGCAGAGAAGCAATCCCCTATCCACCCATCACGTAGGGCAGAGTCCTCCCCTCTTTTCCAATGTGTCTCTTGAATATAGACAATATCAGGTTTGAGTTTTTTAAGGGCAGATGTCACTTTTTTACGTTTTATTGGGGTGTTGAGACCCCCCACATTCCATGAGGTAATTTTAATGGAACGAGGTGCTCGTTGGGTAGGGTTGTGTGGGTCAGGGTGATGAGATGTCATCCTATGCCCGTCGGGGGGCGTATGTGACTATGGGTATATCTATTGTATGTGGGATCACCCCTGTCCCAGCAAGCAGGGCAAATCCCAAGGGCGTGTATCAGGCACAGACCCGGACCCAACATAGAGAATAAAACCATGTTCAGTGAGTATAACCATAAAGATTTCAGCTTCAAGAGAAGATTTTCAAACTTTTTCCCATCCAAACAAATACCACGCCAGCCCCTGAATAACATTTCAGTGGGTGGCAAACATAGATAGAAACAGTACATAACATAGAAAATTAACATTACACCAACTATAGGTGTTAACATAGAGGTGGTAAATCCTAGACTATCGATTACCACGAAGTCAGGAGAGCATGTCATCTCAATTCCAGTGAGCCATGCAGGCTCATTTGCGTAGGTGGGCTCTTAATTATGGTCAGATAGGTGAGTTCCTAGATTGGCGAGTCAGTTGCAGATGAGCCCGAGCTTCAGTCGGGTTGTCAAAGATAAATGTTTGCCCATTCTCAGTGATCTTTAGTTTTGCCGGGTATAACAGTGCAAAACGTTTGTTATTGTCGGCTAAAAACTTGCAAAGCGGTGAGAACTCTTTGCGTTTCTGGGCCACCGTGGCCGAGAAGTCCTGAAAGATGAGGATCCGATGGTCCTCAACGACCAAGTCGCGGTTCCGTTTAAAAGCAGTCAGGATCTTCTCTTTGTCACGGTAGTCCAGAAATTTAGCGATTACTGGGCGGGGTCTCCTATCAGGTCCGTCACGCTCTGGGCCCAATCTATGGGCTCGTTCAATGCGAGGGATGTCCATGTCACTGCCGAGGTTGAGCGCCTCAACCAGTCGCGTGCTTAAGAAATCTGTCAAGGCCAAACCTCTCACCTGTTCGGGGATGCCCACAAAGCGGAGATTATTCCGCCTGTGTCGATTTTCCAAGTCATCTACCTTGTCGACAAGTGTTTGATAGGAGGCAATGGTAGAGGAGTTGGACGACCGTGTGGCGTGTAGGTCATCTTCAATGTCACTAACCCTTTGTTCTAGTGTGTTCAGTCTATTGGTGTGGTCTGTTAAGGAGGTTAGGGCTGAATCTAGGGATGTTTGTAGTTTGTCCAACCTTTTGTCGATTTTAGGCATAAGTTGGTCAAATTTAGCCTCAAATCTGGGGAGGAAATTTTTGAATTTCTCATCAATCATAGGCATGAGCAACTCAAATTTCTCCTCGATTTTTGGCATTAACACCGTGAGTAAGGACGATGCCACGTCCGAGGGTGGTGTAATAGGGCCTCCACTTTCCCCTATAGATTGTGCAGGAGAAGAGTTACCCGGCGGTGAAGGCGGGGAGGGGCCAGACTTTGCTGGCATTTTTTTGGGGTTAACCATAGTACGAGTAGTTCTGGGTGGAAGTGAGGACAATGGTTTGTTAAGAAACTTGTCCATACACCAAGTAAGGAGATCAGTGGTCCCAGCTCCAAGGTATTAAGGGTGAAGCAGTTCCGGCCCGGGGTTGGTATAACAAAATAGCAGAGAGACCGCTCTCCTGAGAATTAACGAGGTCACATTTTAAAAAGTCAAGGAGTAAATACTAAAGTAAAAGTGGTCCTGAACGTAATATTCTGGTGAATATGTTTAGAAGTTTGTACAAGGATCTGAGTAGTAATTGAAGCACTAGTATTAAGGTCTAGGGAATATGATCCGCACTAATACCTAGTGAGTTACAGATGTTATAAATGTGTTTCTACAAAAGTATAATACAGCACTGTGAATCTTATAACAAATATTGTCAAACCGGCCACCAGGTGGCAATACAATCATAGAAGAGAATATCTGTATGTCAGCATGCCGGCTGTGTACAGATATGTATGGGTGAAGGAAGAGGGGAGAAATAATAAAAATAAAATAGTAACAATGGTTGTAATAATCCTGCAATTCAAAGGGGACAAAGACGTGTGTCTTCAGTATATATGACAGTTCATACCTTTCTTTGGTTGAATGTAAGCAGCAGCTAGAGTTTTTATAACACAGTGCAGTTCATGGTAGCTCTCTCAGTGTGTTCCTGAGAACAGTTAGATCATACACCCCCAATTCCAAAACCCCACACAGTTAAGAGTAGAAGAAATATATAAATCAAAAGAAAATAGGGCTGTAGTAAATGAGAAAGGAAAAAAAAAAAAAAATTACACTATCCAACCACAAGATGGGGCTGTTGCTGTGTATAGTTGAATTTCAGGGCTCCTGAATATGATAGGGCTCAGAGTATGCAAATAAAGGAAGTCCAGTAGAAAACTAGGGCAATGAAATGTGAAAAGTCATCACAATAAAGGTAACTGACTTCTTCGCCTTAGGGAATTGCCAGGGGGTTGGGTAAAAAAAAAAAAAAGTAAGGTCCGGTTAAAGGCAGATCTTCTCAATAACAGGCGCTTAGCAGTCGGCTAGTAATTATAGATGTAAGCACGATAGGACCCCAGTGCCAGGAGAGTATAGATGTGAGTATGAGCAGGGGGGGGAGAAAATCAAAGTAGAGGGGGAAATTGGAGTGGGCTAGGAAGGACGGCGTTGGGGGGTAGGGAAACACAATAGGGAGGAACGGAACAGAGATGTGGGGGGAAAAGGGATCAGGGTCTGTTAGTAAAGGAGAAAGGGAGAAGGTGGGGCAGACACACAATATTAGTACCTGGGGAAGAAGGAGCACATCATCCAGTGTAGGTAAGCAGGGTCTCCGCTGGTGCCGCCAACGAGGCCGCAGGAGCCACAAGGTGGAGATGGTTCCAGGAACCTCGCACGGTTAGTCTGGTATGCAGTCCCTGTAGGAGCAGGCTCACCAAGGTGGAAGGGGCACGGTTAGTGGCTGTGTAGCAGCAGGATTCCAGAGTCGTCCGTGACAAGTCTCCCGTTTCACGGGTGTTGCGGGACGCAGGGCTCAGGCACGTTTCCGAGAGCGGCAGTAGTTCCCCGCTGTCGCTTGCAGGCGATTGCGGGAGTAAGGTCAGTGAGCGGCTGTCAGTCGGGCGCCGTAGACAATGTGTTCCGAGTCCCTGCAAGGGGTGTGTGTCCGCGACTCCTCGCGCCTCGTTCCGACAGGGGCTCCCCGCCTCAGCACAGAGGACAAGTCAGGGACACAGGGTCAGTGAGCGGCGGTCAGTCGGGCGTCGTGGACAGCGTGCTCCGAGTCCCAGCAGGGGTCACATATGAGAGCGGATGGGCGTCCACGACTCCTTGCGTCTCGCTCCGATGTGGGCTCCCCACTTCAGTTCAGGGATGCGGGATCAGTGTGTGGAGGTCAGTCGGGTGCCGTGGGCAGCGTACTTCGAGTCCCAGCAAGGGACACAATTAAGAGCGGGTGTGCTTCCGCGTCTCGCTCCGACGGGGATTCCTCGCCTCAGCCCAGAGAATAGTTCAGGGACGGGTGTTTATATAGAAGCAGCGGTTGGCCGCGGGTAATGTCCACAGTTAGCAGCGGGGGTTATGGGTGAAGGCCAGTTCGCGCCATCAGCACGTTGTGGGTATGGCGGCCATCAGATCCAACGGCCTGACTCCGGGGCAGTGTATAGGTCTTCCACGCAATATTGGTATCCCTTTGATCAGGGCAGGTTCGGCTGTCAGATGGTATGTTTTCCCTTCATTGGGTCCTGCATAAGGGAAGGATCGTGAGAGATTTCTCATGGAGCATGGAGGAGCCACATTAAAAAGCGGCCATGCTAGCTGGCCCCGCCCCCGGAAGTCTCTGTTTTGGGTTTTTTTTCTTTACAATTGTTTTATTTCTTTTTGTTATGTTTTCACCTCAGCTTCATTCATCAAAGTCTGTAACAATGGCGATATTACTCATATACAGGGGCGGACTGGGGTTCCGGGACGCCGGATCAGTCCCTGGATGGCCGGTCCCTTTGAAGCCCCTCAGTGGCCGCCCGTCATTGCAATGCCGGACCGGTAGCCGCGATCGGATAGCATTAGCTGATAGAGCATACCAGCCTATTCTGTTTTATTACCAATCCGCGCCTCCCTGTACTCTGCGGGCGCAGGGGAGGACAGTGTCGTCTGCAGCATTCATTGAGACCAAGATCCCGCAAGACTCCGGTACCCGGAAGTCTTGCGCAATTCGTATTACACTGAGGAACTATGCTGATGGACAGTGTCAAGCACACCAGAATCAGATACTTGCTCCACTGCCACAACACTGTGCTATCAGCCCAGGGAAGGTGATGCTGCTGAAGGAACATCAGCAGATGGTGTACACAGTCTGGGAAAGGTGCAGGAGGCGGCTACTGGGAGCAGGTAACCACAGGAGAGAGCTGAGCTCGGATTGTGCATGTGTGTGTGGAAATGGCAGCGGGTAGGGGCTGGGTCACTGTTATACCCTGGTTGCAGTCAGGATGTACCAGGGAGAGGTAACACAGGACCAGTGGCACCACATGTACCAGCATGACTTCCCTGTGACAGACATCCTGGTACCTGCCCTGTAGACCCAGGCTGTGCTCACAGCCATAACCACGCTCCGTGCTCATATTCATATTCATATATATATATATATATATAAAAAAAACAAGCAAGAAAAGCCGCACACATTTGCATAGTTAAGTCCGGGTGCTGTAATTCCATATAACAGGTATAGCAAACATTCCAAAAGCATGAGAATCCCTCCTCAGCAAAAAGAAAGAAACCAGCACACCAACACTAATCGATTCAAAAGTGCTCTATTTCAGCATGGCAACAGTCAGAATTTGAAAAAAACATTATCCTCCAGTTAGGCTAAACATGATACATCACATGTCCCTCTGGTAGAAAAGTCATGGTTTCATCTGCCCAACAGCTGTTTCGGTGTCACCACCTTCCTCAAGGGCATCCAAACTACTACTGAGCCAAACCCCGTCTTATATCCTCAGTCAGACGCCCGTCAACAACCTCATAATCCCACTCACCTGTTCACAAAAAGTACCAACACCTGGGACCAGTCACGTTCACATCGCTCAAAACCGGAAGTTCCCGACTTGGAACGCAATCGGCTCGCGGTGGAACGCACTTCCTGTCCCGGCATACATCGCGGGAGCAACACACTTCCGCAAATTGCGGCCGGGCGCTCCCGCTAGCCAATCCACTGAGTGCACAGGAGTTCACCTAGGCAACCAAAGTAAACCAATTCTCCTCACCATCCGAATCCAGCTTTGACGGTACTCTGGTAATCACCCACAGGTGCTCCCAGCGTTTTCAAAAAACCTAATGTGACTGGGACTGAGATATGCCTGACAGGCGTCATTCCCGAGGACTCCTATGTCAAATCAATACAGGACCCAAAATAATAACAAAACAACAAAAAAAACATATATATACATATCCTACAACATACAAAAATAAAGAAATAAAAAACACAATATTACACATAATCAATAATCAATAATCATAAAGCAGCCCTCAGAGATCATTCCTACCAATATCAACATGGCAAGTGTGAACCACGGCAATAATATGATAATCTAATGAAAAAACGCTCAAAAATTAATCATATTTATAAGAAGCAAGTAAACGTTAATTCCTCATTTAGGCCAAGTGGTGAGACAGTCTTGAAGTTATATATCAGTTCACATTCTTTCTGTAGCAGCCTTTTATGCCGATCACCCCCTCTCTTCCAAGGTTTGATCTGGTCCAACGGCATAAATTTAAAGTCACGTAATGTGTGACCACAGGTCGCAAAATGCCTCGCTACAGGAGGTGTAGTTTGTTCAACCTTGGACATAGCTTTTTTAATTGAAGAACGATGCATGGCAATACGTTCTTTCAATCTCCGGATCGTTTTCCCAATATAGATTAGCTTGCATGGGCACAAAACCAGATACACGACATATTTGCTATCGCAGGTCATGTGATGCCTGAGGACAAATTTCTTTCCAGTTTGCGGATGGATAAAGGTATCGCCAGTAATCATATGCTGGCAATTGACACAGCCACTACACCCATAGGCTCCATTTTTCAAGGATAGCCAATTTGCTCTCAGGGTTCCTGGGCTAATGTCAGAAGATGTAATCATGTCCTTCAGGTTGGAACTTCTTTTATATGCAAAAAGTGGCTTATTTCTGCAAAAAGGACCCATAGTCTGATCTGACTGCAATATATGCCAATGCTGATAGATTGAGCTTCTTAAATGTTGGGATGAAATAGAAAATGTATTTGGAAAAATCATCCGGTCCAAGGCTGTTTTATCCTGAGATTTATTTAATAAAGAACTGCGATCTAGTGTGAGGCATCTCTGGATAGCCTCCTCGATCTCCGCTGAAGGATAACCTCGTTCAATGAAATCGTTACCCATTTTCCACAGAGCATCTTTTAGTGTGGTCTTATCTGATGTTATTCTCACCACTCGGATCAATTGTGAGAACGGAAGTCCTTTTTTAAGTGGTCTAGGATGAAAGCTCTCACATAGTAATACCGTGTTCTTATCAGTCGGTTTCTTAAAAATTGCCGTATCAAACTTGCCATGATTAATAGAGACCGTAATGTCTAAAAAATCTATACTCTGAGGGCTGCTATTGTGCGTCAACTTGATGGTGCCTGCTTGCATGTTCAATTCATCAATAAAGTTGGACAGTGTACCACTGTCCCCTGTCCAAATTAAAAAAATATCGTCGATAAAACGCACAAAAAAAGCAATGTACTGTGAATATAGAGTGCTGCCCAAAATGTGTTTCTTTTCATACTCATGCATAAATAAATTGGCGTACGATGGGGCCACATTGGACCCCATCGCCGTCCCTCGTAATTGTAGAAAAAAAGAATTTTCAAAAATAAAATAATTTTTATGCAAGATCATATCCAAAAGCAGCACTAAATATTCACAGGGGGGACCTGTATATGCATCATTTGAAGTGATAGATGTTCTTATAGCATCAATACCTTCCTCATGCCCAATATTGGTATAGAGACTCGTAATATCACATGTGACCAACAAGCATTTGTCAGGTGGAGGACCAAATGCAGCTAGTCTCTGCAAAAAGTCTGTTGTATCCTTTAAAACTGTCGGTGTGGACCGTACTACCGGCTGCAAGAAGTAATCTACAAACTGCGATAAACTTTGGCACAGTGACCCCCTCGAGGAGATAATTGGCCTCCCTGGAGGCTTGGCCAGGGACTTGTGAACCTTCGGCAATATATATAAGATGGGAATGATCGGATGTTCTTGAGTTAGAAACTTTGCCGTTGGCTCATCAATCCATCCATTGCCAAGCCCCAGGGAGATAGCAGCATCAATCTCTTTCTTGTAACCAAACGTGGGATCATATTGTAATCTCTTGTAACATATTTGGTCATCAAGCTGTCTATATACCTCAGTTATATAATCATTCTTGTTCAAAACTACCACCCCTCCACCTTTATCGGCTGCTCGCACTACAATAGAGGTGTTGGTTTTAAGGTTTTCAATAGCTTTTTGCTCCTCTATGGTGGTATTAGAAAAGGAACGCTTTTGTTTTCTCATAAAGGGTATTATATCCTTTTTCACCAATTTTATAAATACATCTATGGCTGGATTACTGGAGGGTGGTTCAAAAGTACTTTTGCTTGGAAATGGAGTGCCCAATTTATCCTTGGTCCCATGTTTACTAAAAAAATCTCGTAATTTAAGCTGTCTCTGAAATTTATACAACTCCACTTCACAGTCAAAAGTGCTCTGTCTAAATGTTTGCACAAAGGAGAGCCCCTTAGATAAAACCCCCAATTCTATATCAGTAAGGGCATAATCAGAGAGGTTATATACCTTTATCTCCTCCTGTTTTTCCAAAGGTTTTCCTTTTGAGATGTTTGCTTTCCGTTTTCCCCTCCTGCAGCGCCCTGATCTTTTTTGTTCCGGGTACGTGCAAGACCTGCCTCCCTTAAAAAAGGTGCACTCTGGGTGGTAGACTGATCCGAGTCAGATGTATGAGACTCAATATCAGTATAAGACCGCTCAAAACGTTTCCTACCAAATTGTTTAGGACGCCATTGTCGAGTCCCACCTTGAAAAAATACCCAAGGGTATACTCTAAGTTCTTTATAGTCATCTCTCACCTTCTTATATTTATTCTTTTTAAAGGTAAGTAACTCAGTTTTGAATGTCTTGATATTATTCTCTAACCTAGGTAACCACTCAGTTGACGTATCAGACTTAAGTAAATCTAGTCCCAAAGCTTCACATGCACTAATCTCCTTCTCAAGAAAATTAATCTCCGTATTAACCTGCTGTATTACAAGCACCATCAAGTCGAAGCTGCATTGATTAAGAATATGACACCACTGTTTGCAGAAATCTTTGTTATTTCTTCCGATGGTCGGTTGATTCTTAATCCGGAAGCCCCGCGGAATTAACTTGTCTTTATGGTATTGGGACAACGTAAGTCCATGCAAGTTTAATTCCACAAGTCGTTTTTGCATCTTTAATAAATCTGAAAAGATTTCTGCAGGACTGTCAGTGTCAAATTTTAACTGATCCGTATTAGTAAATAAAATCTTAGATATGTCCTTTTCAAGGAACCTCTTGGTCCCTGCCAAATCACTGGCATCCAGATCCATATTGAAAAGACAAGAAATTTTATGAAAAAAAGAATTTTCAGTTGTAAAAATAGGTTTAAAGGATGGTGCTGGCTCCACATAAAATATTACAAAAAACAAGCAAGAAAAGCCGCACACATTTGCATAGTTAAGTCCGGGTGCTGTAATTCCATATAACAGGTATAGCAAACATTCCAAAAGCATGAGAATCCCTCCTCAGCAAAAAGAAAGAAACCAGCACACCAACACTAATCGATTCAAAAGTGCTCTATTTCAGCATGGCAACAGTCAGAATTTGAAAAAAACATTATCCTCCAGTTAGGCTAAACATGATACATCACATGTCCCTCTGGTAGAAAAGTCATGGTTTCATCTGCCCAACAGCTGTTTCGGTGTCACCACCTTCCTCAAGGGCATCCAAACTACTACTGAGCCAAACCCCGTCTTATATCCTCAGTCAGACGCCCGTCAACAACCTCATAATCCCACTCACCTGTTCACAAAAAGTACCAACACCTGGGACCAGTCACGTTCACATCGCTCAAAACCGGAAGTTCCCGACTTGGAACGCAATCGGCTCGCGGTGGAACGCACTTCCTGTCCCGGCATACATCGCGGGAGCAACACACTTCCGCAAATTGCGGCCGGGCGCTCCCGCTAGCCAATCCACTGAGTGCACAGGAGTTCACCTAGGCAACCAAAGTAAACCAATTCTCCTCACCATCCGAATCCAGCTTTGACGGTACTCTGGTAATCACCCACAGGTGCTCCCAGCGTTTTCAAAAAACCTAATGTGACTGGGACTGAGATATGCCTGACAGGCGTCATTCCCGAGGACTCCTATGTCAAATCAATACAGGACCCAAAATAATATATTTTGGGTCCTGTATTGATTTGACATAGGAGTCCTCGGGAATGACGCCTGTCAGGCATATCTCAGTCCCAGTCACATTAGGTTTTTTGAAAACGCTGGGAGCACCTGTGGGTGATTACCAGAGTACCGTCAAAGCTGGATTCGGATGGTGAGGAGAATTGGTTTACTTTGGTTGCCTAGGTGAACTCCTGTGCACTCAGTGGATTGGCTAGCGGGAGCGCCCGGCCGCAATTTGCGGAAGTGTGTTGCTCCCGCGATGTATGCAGGGACAGGAAGTGCGTTCCACCGCGAGCCGATTGCGTTCCAAGTCGGGAACTTCCGGTTTTGAGCGATGTGAACGTGACTGGTCCCAGGTGTTGGTACTTTTTGTGAACAGGTGAGTGGGATTATGAGGTTGTTGACGGGCGTCTGACTGAGGATATAAGACGGGGTTTGGCTCAGTAGTAGTTTGGATGCCCTTGAGGAAGGTGGTGACACCGAAACAGCTGTTGGGCAGATGAAACCATGACTTTTCTACCAGAGGGACATGTGATGTATCATGTTTAGCCTAACTGGAGGATAATGTTTTTTTCAAATTCTGACTGTTGCCATGCTGAAATAGAGCACTTTTGAATCGATTAGTGTTGGTGTGCTGGTTTCTTTCTTTTTGCTGAGGAGGGATTCTCATGCTTTTGGAATGTTTGCTATACCTGTTATATGGAATTACAGCACCCGGACTTAACTATGCAAATGTGTGCGGCTTTTCTTGCTTGTTTTTTGTAATATTTTATGTGGAGCCAGCACCATCCTTTAAACCTATTTTTACAACTGAAAATTCTTTTTTTCATAAAATTTCTTGTCTTTTCAATATGGATCTGGATGCCAGTGATTTGGCAGGGACCAAGAGGTTCCTTGAAAAGGACATATCTAAGATTTTATTTACTAATACGGATCAGTTAAAATTTGACACTGACAGTCCTGCAGAAATCTTTTCAGATTTATTAAAGATGCAAAAACGACTTGTGGAATTAAACTTGCATGGACTTACGTTGTCCCAATACCATAAAGACAAGTTAATTCCGCGGGGCTTCCGGATTAAGAATCAACCGACCATCGGAAGAAATAACAAAGATTTCTGCAAACAGTGGTGTCATATTCTTAATCAATGCAGCTTCGACTTGATGGTGCTTGTAATACAGCAGGTTAATACGGAGATTAATTTTCTTGAGAAGGAGATTAGTGCATGTGAAGCTTTGGGACTAGATTTACTTAAGTCTGATACGTCAACTGAGTGGTTACCTAGGTTAGAGAATAATATCAAGACATTCAAAACTGAGTTACTTACCTTTAAAAAGAATAAATATAAGAAGGTGAGAGATGACTATAAAGAACTTAGAGTATACCCTTGGGTATTTTTTCAAGGTGGGACTCGACAATGGCGTCCTAAACAATTTGGTAGGAAACGTTTTGAGCGGTCTTATACTGATATTGAGTCTCATACATCTGACTCGGATCAGTCTACCACCCAGAGTGCACCTTTTTTAAGGGAGGCAGGTCTTGCACGTACCCGGAACAAAAAAGATCAGGGCGCTGCAGGAGGGGAAAACGGAAAGCAAACATCTCAAAAGGAAAACCTTTGGAAAAACAGGAGGAGATAAAGGTATATAACCTCTCTGATTATGCCCTTACTGATATAGAATTGGGGGTTTTATCTAAGGGGCTCTCCTTTGTGCAAACATTTAGACAGAGCACTTTTGACTGTGAAGTGGAGTTGTATAAATTTCAGAGACAGCTTAAATTACGAGATTTTTTTAGTAAACATGGGACCAAGGATAAATTGGCCACTCCATTTCCAAGCAAAAGTACTTTTGAACCACCCTCCAGTAATCCAGCCATAGATGTATTTATAAAATTGGTGAAAAAGGATATAATACCCTTTATGAGAAAACAAAAGCGTTCCTTTTCTAATACCACCATAGAGGAGCAAAAAGCTATTGAAAACCTTAAAACCAACACCTCTATTGTAGTGCGAGCAGCCGATAAAGGTGGAGGGGTGGTAGTTTTGAACAAGAATGATTATATAACTGAGGTATATAGACAGCTTGATGACCAAATATGTTACAAGAGATTACAATATGATCCCACGTTTGGTTACAAGAAAGAGATTGATGCTGCTATCTCCCTGGGGCTTGGCAATGGATGGATTGATGAGCCTACGGCAAAGTTTCTAACTCAAGAACATCCGATCATTCCCATCTTATATATATTGCAGAAGGTTCACAAGTCCCTGGCCAAGCCTCCAGGGAGGCCAATTATCTCCTCGAGGGGGTCACTGTGCCAAAGTTTATCGCAGTTTGTAGATTACTTCTTGCAGCCGGTAGTACGGTCCACACCGACAGTTTTAAAGGATACAACAGACTTTTTGCAGAGACTAGCTGCATTTGGTCCTCCACCTGACAAATGCTTGTTGGTCACATGTGATATTACGAGTCTCTATACCAATATTGGGCATGAGGAAGGTATTGATGCTATAAGAACATCTATCACTTCAAATGATGCATATACAGGTCCCCCCTGTGAATATTTAGTGCTGCTTTTGGATATGATCTTGCATAAAAATTATTTTATTTTTGAAAATTCTTTTTTTCTACAATTACGAGGGACGGCGATGGGGTCCAATGTGGCCCCATCGTACGCCAATTTATTTATGCATGAGTATGAAAAGAAACACATTTTGGGCAGCACTCTATATTCACAGTACATTGCTTTTTTTGTGCGTTTTATCGACGATATTTTTTTAATTTGGACAGGGGACAGTGGTACACTGTCCAACTTTATTGATGAATTGAACATGCAAGCAGGCACCATCAAGTTGACGCACAATAGCAGCCCTCAGAGTATAGATTTTTTAGACATTACGGTCTCTATTAATCATGGCAAGTTTGATACGGCAATTTTTAAGAAACCGACTGATAAGAACACGGTATTACTATGTGAGAGCTTTCATCCTAGACCACTTAAAAAAGGACTTCCGTTCTCACAATTGATCCGAGTGGTGAGAATAACATCAGATAAGACCACACTAAAAGATGCTCTGTGGAAAATGGGTAACGATTTCATTGAACGAGGTTATCCTTCAGCGGAGATCGAGGAGGCTATCCAGAGATGCCTCACACTAGATCGCAGTTCTTTATTAAATAAATCTCAGGATAAAACAGCCTTGGACCGGATGATTTTTCCAAATACATTTTCTATTTCATCCCAACATTTAAGAAGCTCAATCTATCAGCATTGGCATATATTGCAGTCAGATCAGACTATGGGTCCTTTTTGCAGAAATAAGCCACTTTTTGCATATAAAAGAAGTTCCAACCTGAAGGACATGATTACATCTTCTGACATTAGCCCAGGAACCCTGAGAGCAAATTGGCTATCCTTGAAAAATGGAGCCTATGGGTGTAGTGGCTGTGTCAATTGCCAGCATATGATTACTGGCGATACCTTTATCCATCCGCAAACTGGAAAGAAATTTGTCCTCAGGCATCACATGACCTGCGATAGCAAATATGTCGTGTATCTGGTTTTGTGCCCATGCAAGCTAATCTATATTGGGAAAACGATCCGGAGATTGAAAGAACGTATTGCCATGCATCGTTCTTCAATTAAAAAAGCTATGTCCAAGGTTGAACAAACTACACCTCCTGTAGCGAGGCATTTTGCGACCTGTGGTCACACATTACGTGACTTTAAATTTATGCCGTTGGACCAGATCAAACCTTGGAAGAGAGGGGGTGATCGGCATAAAAGGCTGCTACAGAAAGAATGTGAACTGATATATAACTTCAAGACTGTCTCACCACTTGGCCTAAATGAGGAATTAACGTTTACTTGCTTCTTATAAATATGATTAATTTTTGAGCGTTTTTTCATTAGATTATCATATTATTGCCGTGGTTCACACTTGCCATGTTGATATTGGTAGGAATGATCTCTGAGGGCTGCTTTATGATTATTGATTATGTGTAATATTGTGTTTTTTATTTCTTTATTTTTGTATGTTGTAGGATATGTATATATATGTTTTTTTTGTTGTTTTGTTATTATTTTGGGTCCTGTATTGATTTGACATAGGAGTCCTCGGGAATGACGCCTGTCAGGCATATCTCAGTCCCAGTCACATTAGGTTTTTTGAAAACGCTGGGAGCACCTGTGGGTGATTACCAGAGTACCGTCAAAGCTGGATTCGGATGGTGAGGAGAATTGGTTTACTTTGGTTGCCTAGGTGAACTCCTGTGCACTCAGTGGATTGGCTAGCGGGAGCGCCCGGCCGCAATTTGCGGAAGTGTGTTGCTCCCGCGATGTATGCCGGGACAGGAAGTGCGTTCCACCGCGAGCCGATTGCGTTCCAAGTCGGGAACTTCCGGTTTTGAGCGATGTGAACGTGACTGGTCCCAGGTGTTGGTACTTTTTGTGAACAGGTGAGTGGGATTATGAGGTTGTTGACGGGCGTCTGACTGAGGATATAAGACGGGGTTTGGCTCAGTAGTAGTTTGGATGCCCTTGAGGAAGGTGGTGACACCGAAACAGCTGTTGGGCAGATGAAACCATGACTTTTCTACCAGAGGGACATGTGATGTATCATGTTTAGCCTAACTGGAGGATAATGTTTTTTTCAAATTCTGACTGTTGCCATGCTGAAATAGAGCACTTTTGAATCGATTAGTGTTGGTGTGCTGGTTTCTTTCTTTTTGCTGAGGAGGGATTCTCATGCTTTTGGAATGTTTGCTATATATATATATATATATATATACACACACACACACACACATTATAGGTAATTTCTTAGTGGTGGCACTCGCCGTACCTATACATACAAATAAAGACACTGCATTAACACCAGCAGTGTTCTACCTGGTGCAATAAGCGGCACTACTGTGTGGTGTAATGTGAATTGGCACTATTGTGTGGCCACACCCCTTCCCCACAAAGCCACTCCCCTAAAAAAAAATTGGCGCACCTTGCATACATGTACTCAGGCTTTCTGAGCAGTAACCCTGCCCACTTGACAAACTCCACCCCCTCAAACAGACCCCACCCCCCTATTAGGGCTGCGTTCATAAATTTCCCGGCCTGGTTTCCGATCCCAATCCGCCCCTGCTCATATATCCTTGGTACAGCCTTGTCATAAGTTGCCGGCAGCGTGTAGCGGTAGAATCTATTCAGATCCCTCACCACTGTGTTCTGTAGTGCTGTGGCTTGCATATCTTTAGGCAGGGAGAACCCCCAAATAGCTCTCTGAGCATTCCCTTCAGCATGCGCTCTGGCTGGACACCGATTTTCGCTGTCGGGCACTGGGCATGCACAGCACGAACAATCCTCTTGCGAAAAGTTCTTGGCTTCATGGTCACTTCCCTATTCGAGTGATGCACATGCGCAGCATGAAGACTACACAGGACGCAAGTGTTGAGACGCTGCTGCAGAGGGGAAAAAATATAACTTTCCAAAATGCTGTCTCCACAAGAGGAGCAGCTTTTCGGAAGTGATATATTTATGATGGAGGCATGATGAATATAGAAAATATTGTGAAATGGAAGTATGAGAATTTAAAACTAAAGTTTTACATTTCAAAATTTTTCCATAATGAATATGCCCGTGTGTGGATAACACACATCGCCTAGTGTGTACCCACCATGACTCTAGTGACTCCAACACACACACATCGCCTAGTGTGTACCCACCATGACTCTAGTGACTCCAACACACACACATCGCCTAGTGTGTACCCACCATGACTCTAGTGACTCCAACACACACACATCGCCTAGTGTGTACCCACCATGACTCTAGTGACTCCAACATACACACATCGCCTAGTGTGTACCCACCATGACTCTAGTGACTCCAACACACACACATCGCCTAGTGTGTACCCACCATGACTCTAGTGACTCCGACACACACACATCGCCTAGTGTGTACCCACCATGACTCTAGTGAATCCGACACACACACCGCCTAGTGTGTACCCACCATGACTCTAGTGACTCCAACACACACACATCGCCTAGTGTGTACCCACCATGACTCTAGTGACTCCAACACACACACATCGCCTAGTGTGTACCCACCATGACTCTAGTGACTCCAACACACACACATCGCCTAGTGTGTACCCACCATGACTCTAGTGACTCCGACACACACACATCGCCTAGTGTGTACCCACCATGACTCTAGTGACTCCGACACACACACCGCCTAGTGTGAACCCACCATGACTCTAGTGACTCCAACACACACACATCGCCTAGTGTGTACCCACCATGACTCTAGTGACTCCAACACACACACATCGCATAGTGTGTACCCACCATGACTCTAGTGACTCCAACACACACACATCGCCTAGTGTGTACCCACCATGACTCTAGTGACTCCGACACACACACATCGCCTAGTGTGTACCCACCATGACTCTAGTGACTCCGACACACACACCGCCTAGTGTGTACCCACCATGACTCTAGTGACTCCAACACACACACATCGCCTAGTGTGTACCCACCATGACTCTAGTGACTCCAACACACACACATCGCCTAGTGTGTACCCACCATGACTCTAGTGACTCCAACACACACACATCGCCTAGTGTGTACCCACCATGACTCTAGTGACTCCAACACACACACATCGCCTAGTGTGTATCCACCGTGACTCTAGTGACTCCAACACACACACATCGCCTAGTGTGTACCCAGCATGGCTCTAGTGACTCCAACACACACATCGCCTAGTGTGTACCCACCATGACTCTAGTGACTCCAACACACACACATCGCCTAGTGTGTACCCACCATGACTCTAGTGACTCCGACACACACACATCGCCTAGTGTGTACCCACCATGACTCTAGTGACTCCGACACACACACATCGCCTAGTGTGTACCCACCATGACTCTAGTGACTCCGACACACACACACATCGCTTAGTGTGTACCCACCATGACTCTAGTGACTCCAACACACACACATCGCCTAGTGTGTACCCACCATGACTCTAGTGACTCCGACACACACACACACATCGCCTAGTGTGTACCCACCATGACTCTAGTGACTCCGACACACACACACATCGCCTAGTGTGTACCCACCATGACTCTAGTGACTCCGACACACACACATCGCCTAGTGTGTACCCACCATGACTCTAGTGACTCCGACACAATGAAACACATCAGCCTATTTTATTTTTAGAACTCTGATTTCAAAAGGATAGATAGATAGATAGATAGATAGATAGATAGATAGATAGATAGATAGATAGATAGATCGATCTAATTTTTATGGCATCTTTTAAAATAAGAATTTACTTACCGATAATTCTATTTCTCGTAGTCCGTAGTGGATGCTGGGAACTCCGTAAGGACCATGGGGAATAGCGGCTCCGCAGGAGACTGGGCACAAAAGTAAAAGCTTTAGGACTACCTGGTGTGCACTGGCTCCTCCCCCTATGACCCTCCTCCAAGCCTCAGTTAGGATACTGTGCCCGGACGAGCGTACACAATAAGGAAGGATTTTGAATCCCGGGTAAGACTCATACCAGCCACACCAATCACACCGTACAACCTGTGATCTGAACCCAGTTAACAGCATGATAACAGAGGAGCCTCTGAAAAGATGGCTCACAACAATAATAACCCGATTTTTGTAACAATAACTATGTACAAGTATTGCAGACAATCCGCACTTGGGATGGGCGCCCAGCATCCACTACGGACTACGAGAAATAGAATTATCGGTAAGTAAATTCTTATTTTCTCTGACGTCCTAGTGGATACTGGGAACTCCGTAAGGACCATGGGGATTATACCAAAGCTCCCAAACGGGCGGGAGAGTGCGGATGACTCTGCAGCACCGAATGAGAGAACTCCAGGTCCTCCTCAGCCAGGGTATCAAATTTGTAGAATTTAGCAAACGTGTTTGCCCCTGACCAAGTAGCTGCTCGGCAAAGTTGTAAAGCCGAGACCCCTCGGGCAGCCGCCCAAGATGAGCCCACCTTCCTTGTGGAATGGGCTTTTACAGATTTTGGCTGTGGCAGGCCCGCCACAGAATGTGCAAGCTGAATTGTGCTACAAATCCAACGAGCAATAGTCTGCTTAGAAGCAGGAGCGCCCAGCTTGTTGGGTGCATACAGGATAAACAGCGAGTCAGATTTTCTGACTGCAGCCGTCCTGGAAACATATATTTTCAGGGCCCTGACTACGTCCAGCAACTTGGAGTCCTCCAAGTCCCTAGTAGCCGCAGGTACCACAATAGGCTGGTTCAAGTGAAACGCTGAAACCACCTTAGGGAGAAATTGAGGACGAGTCCTCAATTCTGCCCTGTCCGTATGAAAAATTAGGTAAGGGCTTTTATAGGATAAAGCCGCCAATTCTGAGACACGCCTGGCTGAAGCCAGGGCTAACAGCATTACCACTTTCCATGTGAGATATTTTAAGTCCACAGTGGAGAGTGGTTCAAACCAATGTGATTTTAGGAACCCCAAAATAACATTGAGATCCCAAGGTGCCACTGGAGGCACAAAAGGAGGCTGTATATGCAGCACCCTCTTGACAAACGTCTGAACTTCAGGAACTGAAGCCAGTTCTGTCTGGAAGAAAATCGACAGGGCCGAAATTTGAACCTTAATGGACCCTAATTTTAGGCCCATAGACAGTCCCGTTTGCAGGAAATGCAGGAAACGACCCAGTTGAAATTCCTCTGTAGGGGCCTTCCTGGGCTCGCACCACGCAACATATTTACGCCAAATACGGTGATAATGCTGCACGGTTACATCCTTCCTGGCTTTGATCAGGGTAGGGATGACTTCATCCGGAATGCCTTTTTCCTTCAGGATCCGGCGTTCAACCGCCATGCCGTCAAACGCAGCCGCGGTAAGTCTTGGAACAGACAGGGTCCCTGCTGGAGCAGGTCCTTTCTTAGAGGTAGAGGCCACGGGTCCTCTGTGAGCATCTCTTGAAGTTCCGGATACCAAGTCCTTCTTGGCCAATCCGGAGCCACGAGTATAGTCCTCACTCCTCTCACTCTTATGATTCTCAGTACCTTGGGTATGAGAGGCAGAGGAGGGAACACATACACTGACTGGTACACCCACGGTGTTACCAGAGAGTCCACAGCTATTGCCTGAGGGTCCCTTGACCTGGCGCAATACCTGTCTAGTTTTTTGTTGAGGCGGGACGCCATCATGTCCACCTTTGGTTTTTCCCAACGGTTCACAATCATGTGGAAGACTTCTGGGTGAAGTCCCCACTCCCCCGGGTGGAGGTCGTGTCTGCTGAGGAAGTCTGCTTCCCAGTTGTCCACACCCGGAATGAACACTGCTGACAGTGCTATCACATGATTTTCCGCCCAGCGAAGAATCCTTGCAACTTCTGTCATTGCCCTCCTGCTTCTTGTGCCGCCCTGTCTGTTTACGTGGGCGACTGCCGTGATGTTGTCTGACTGGATCAGCACCGGCTGACCTTGAAGCAGAGGTCTTGTTAGGCATAGAGCATTGTAGATGGCCCTTAGCTCCAGGATATTTATGTGAAGTGATGTCTCCAGGCTTGACCACAAGCCCTGGAAATTTTTTCCCTGTGTGACTGCTCCCCAGCCTCTCAGGCTGGCATCCGTGGTCACCAGGACCCAGTCCTGAATGCCGAATCTGCGGCCCTCTAGAAGATGAGCACTCTGCAACCACCACAGGAGAGACACCCTTGTCCTTGGTGACAAGATTATCCGCTGATGCATCTGAAGATGCGACCCAGACCATTTGTCTAGCAGATCCCACTGGAAGGTTCTTGCGTGGAATCTGCCGAATGGGATTGCTTCGTAAGAAGCCACCATCTTTCCCAGGACCCTTGTGCATTGATGCACTGAGACTTGGCCTGGTTTTAGGAGATTTCTGACTAGTTCGGATAACTCCCTGGCTTTCTCCTCCGGGAGAAACACCTTTTTCTGGACTGTGTCCAGGATCATCCCTAGGAATAGAAGTCGTGTCGTCGGGATCAGCTGCGATTTTGGAATATTGAGAATCCAACCGTGCTGGCGTAGCACTATCTGAGATAGTGCTACTCCGACTTCCAACTGTTCCCTGGATCTTGCCCTTATCAGGAGATCGTCCAAGTAAGGGATAACTAAAACTCCCTTCCTTCGAAGGAGTATCATCATTTCGGCCATTACCTTGGTAAAGACCCGGGGTGCCGTGGACAATCCGAACGGCAGCGTTTGAAACTGATAGTGACAGTTCTGTACCACAAACCTGAGGTACCCTTGGTGAGAAGGGTAAATTGGGACATGTAGGTAAGCATCTTTGATGTCCAGAGACACCATATAGTCCCCTTCTTCCAGGTTTGCAATCACTGCTCTGAGTGACTCCATCTTGAATTTGAACCTTTGTATGTAAGTGTTCAAGGATTTTAGGTTTAAAATTGGTCTCACCGAGCCGTCCGGCTTCGGTACCACAAATAGTGTGGAATAGTACCCCTTTCCCTGTTGTAGGAGGGGTACCTTGATTATCACCTGCTGGGAATACAGCTTGTGAATGGCTTCCAATACTGCCTCCCTGTCTGAGGGAGACGTCGGTAAAGCAGACTTTAGAAAACGGCGAGGGGGAGACGTCTCGAATTCCAATTTGTACCCCTGAGATACCACCTGAAGGATCCAGGGGTCCACTTGCGAGTGGGCCCACTGCGCACTGAACTTCTTGAGACGGGCCCCCACCATGCCTGAGTCCGCTTGTAAAGCCCCAGCGTCATGCTGAGGACTTTGCAGAGGCGGGAGAGGGCTTTTGTTCCTGGGAACTGGCTGTTTGCTGCAGCCTTTTTCCTCTCCCTCTGCCACGGGGCAGAAATGAGGCGCCTTTTGCCCGCTTGCCCTTATGGGGCCGAAAGGACTGCGCCTGATAATACGGCGTCTTCTTAGGTTGAGAAGCTACCTGGGGTAAAAATGTGGATTTTCCAGCAGTTGCCGTGGCTACCAGGTCTGATAGACCTACCCCAAATAACTCCTCCCCCTTATAAGGCAATACTTCCATGTGCCTTTTAGAATCCGCATCACCCGACCACTGCCGCGTCCATAAACCTCTTCTTGCAGAAATGGACAGCGCGCTAACTCTTGATGCCAGTCGGCAGATATCCCTCTGTGCATCACGCATATATAGAAATGCATCCTTCAAATGCTCTATAGTCAGTAATATACTGTCCCTATCTAGGGTATCAATATTTTCAGTCAGGGAATCCGACCATGCCAGGCCCGCACTGCACATCCAGGCTGAGGCGATTGCTGGTCGCAGTATAACACCCGTGTGAGAGTATATACATTTTAGGATATTCTCCAGCTTTCTATCGGCAGGTTCCTTTAGGGCGGCCGTATCAGGAGAGGGTAGTGCTACCTGTTTAGAAAAGCGTGTGAGCGCTTTATCCACCCTAGGGGGTGTTTCCCAACGTGCCCTATCCTCTGGCGGGAAAGGGTACGATGCCAATAACCTTTTAGGAATTATCAGTTTTTTATCGGGGGAAACCCACGCCTCATCACACACTTCATTTAATTCCTCGGATACAGGAAAAACTACAAGCAGTTTTTTCTCACCAAACATAATACCCTTTTTAGTGGTACTTGTATTATCAGAGATATGCAATACATTTTTCATTGCTTCAATCATGTAACGTGTGGCCCTGGTGGAAGTCACGTTTGTCTCCTCATCATCGACACTGGAGTCAGTATCCGTGTCTGTGTCTGCCATTTGAGGTAACGGGCGTTTTAAAGCCCCTGATGGCGTTTAAGACCCCTGGACAGGCACAAGCTGAGTAGCCGGCTGTCTCATGTCATCAACTGTCTGTCGTAAAGAGCTGACACTGTCACGCAATTCCTTCCATAGGCTCATCCACTCAGGTGTCGACTCCCTAGGGGGTGACAACTGTATAATAGGCAATTGCTCCGCCTCCATCTCATTTTCCTCCTCAAACATGTCGACACAATCGTACCGACACACCGCACACACACAGGGAATGCTCTGATAGAGGACAGGACCCCACTAGCCCTTTGGGGAGACAGAGGGAGAGTATGCCAGCACACACCAGAGCCCTATATATAGACAGGAATACCACTATAAATGTGCTTTTCCCTTTATAGCTGCTGTTGTTATCAAACTGCGCCAAATTAGTGCCCCGCTCTCTTTTTTACCCTTTTCTGTAGTGCAGGACTGCAGGGGAGAGTCAGGGAGACGTCCTTCCAGCGGAGCTGTGATGGAAAATGGCGCCCGTGTGCTGAGGAGATAGGCTCCGCCCCCTTCTCGGCGGCCTTTTCTCCCGCTTTTTTGGTGAGTTCTGGCAGGGGTTAAAATACATCCATATAGCCCTGGGGGTTATATGTGGTGTATTTATGCCAGCCAAGGTGTTTTACATTGCTGCTCAGGGCGCCCCCCCCTAGCGCCCTGCACCCTAAGTGACCGGAGTGTGAAGTGTGCCTGAGTAACAATGGCGCACAGCTGCAGTGCTGTGCGCTACCTTGTTGAAGACAGATGTCTTCTGCCGCCGCTTTTTCCGGACCTTTTCTTGCTTCTGGCTCTGTAAGGGGGCCGGCGGCGCGGCTCTGGGACCGAGCTCCGAGGCTGGGCCTGTGTTCGGTCCCTCTGGAGCTAATGGTGTCCAGTAGCCTAAGAAGCCCAATCCACTCTGCACGCAGGTGAGTTCGCTTCTTCTCCCCTTAGTCCCTCGATGCAGTGAGCCTGTTGCCAGCAGGTCTCACTGAAAATAAAAAACCTAAAACTAAACTTTCACTAAGAAGCTCAGGAGAGCCCCTAGTGTGCACCCTTCTCGGCCGGGCACAAAAATCTAACTGAGGCTTGGAGGAGGGTCATAGGGGGAGGAGCCAGTGCACACCAGGTAGTCCTAAAGCTTTTACTTTTGTGCCCAGTCTCCTGCGGAGCCGCTATTCCCCATGGTCCTTACGGAGTTCCCAGCATCCACTAGGACGTCAGAGAAAAATGCATATTTTAACAAATACCAATGTACAATATATATACTTGCAAAATCAAGAATGCTAATGTACTTTGTGATCTCTGACCTCCACTTCATAAGGATAAACGTTTGTAAACATATGGCTGATGAGTAGCACACAAAAAGCAATGTCATGAGAGAGACCATGGTACTGGTCAGTAATACAAGTCCCCTATGTGGCCATACATCGCTAGATGTGTTTAAAGTGCGAGACCTTACTGCAACAAGGCACAATCACCACCTCATCACACACAGGGGGGTAAATTTACTAAGATTCGTGTTTTCCCGTTTCAGGTCAAAGTTCAATCACGAATGACATCGAAAGTGTAAAACTGCAACTTTTTGAATTTGTTACGATGGATTTACTAAGCTGTCGTATTCGGGTTTTTCTTTTGTTCCGATGTCGATGTCATTCGTGTTTTTTTTTTTTTTTTTACGGCAGTGATTAGCAAAACACTGCCGACTTTTTTACAATGAATCTCGGCCGGATCTGTGTGATCCGTGCTGGGGTTCATTTTTTTTTTTTTTTTTTTTAATTAAACACTGTAAAATCCAAAAAAAAAATTGCGTGGGGTCCCCCCTCCTAAGCATAACCAGCCTCGGGCTCTTTGAGCCGATCCTGGTTGCCGAAATATGGGGAAAAAAATTACAGGGGTTCCCCCATATTTAAGCAACCAGCATCGGGCTCTGCGCCTGGTCCTAAAAACACGGGGGACAAAAAGAGTAGGGGTCCCCCGTATTTTTAAAACCAGCACCGGGCTCCACTAGCTGGACAGATAATGCCACAGCCGGGGGTCACTTTTATATAGTGCCCTGCGGCCGTGGCATCAAAAATCCAACTAGTCACCCCTGGCCGGGGTACCCTGGGGGAGTGGGGACCCCTTCAATCAAGGGGTCCCCCCCCCAGCCACCCAAGGGCCAGGGGTGAAGCCCGAGGCTGTCCCCCCCCATCCAATGAGCTGCGGATGGGGGGGCTGATAGCCTTTGTTGTAAAAGAAAAGATATTGTTTTTAGTAGCAGTACTACAAGTCCCAGCAAGCCTCCCCCGCATGCTGGTACTTGGAGAACCACAAGTACCAGCATGCGGCGGAAAAACGGGCCCGCTGGTACCTGTAGTACTACTACTAAAAAAATACCCAAAAAAACACAAGACACACACACCGTGAAAGTATAATTTTATTACATACATACACACATACATACATACTTACCTTATGTTCCCACGCAGGTCGGTCCTCTTCTCCAGTAGAATCCAAGGGGTACCTGTTGAAGAAATTATACTCACGAGATCCAGGGGTCCAGGGTCCTCGGGGAATCCAGGTGTAATCCACGTACTTGAAAAAAATAACAAAACGGACACCCGAGCCACGCACTAAAAGGGGACCCATGTTTGCACATGGATCCCCTTTTCCCGACTGCCAGAAACCCACTCTGACTGATGTCTAAGTGGGTTTCTTCAGCCAATCAGGGAGTGCCACGTTGTAGCACTCTCCTGATCGGCTGTGTGCTCCTGTACTGAGTGACAGGCGGCACACGGCAGTGTTACAATGTAGCGCCTATGCGGTCCATTGTAACTAATGGTGGGAACTTTCTGCTCAGCGGTGACGTCACTTTAGGTCAACCGCAGGGCAGAAAGTTCCCACCATTGGTTACAATGGAGCGCATAGGCGCTACATTGTAACACTGCCGTGTGCCGCCTGTCACTCAGTACAGGAGCACACAGCCGATCAGGAGAGTGCTACAACGTAGCACTCCCTGATTGGCTGAAGAAACCCACTTAGACATCAGTCAGAGTGGGTTTCTGGCATTCGGGGAAAGGAGTCCCATGTGAAAACATGGGGCCCCTTTCAGTTCGTGGCTCGGCTTTCCGTTTTCTTATTTTATGCAAGTACGTGGATTACAAATGGATGCCCCGAGGACCCTGGGACCCGCGATCTGGTGAGTAGAATTTATTCAGCAGGTACCCCTTGGATTCTACTGGAGAAGAGGACCGACCTGCGTGTGAACATAAGGTAAGTATGTATGTATGTTTGTGTGCATGTATGTAATAAATCTTTACTTTCACGGTGTGTGTGTCTTGTCTTTTTTTGGGTATTTTTTTAGTAGTAGTACTACAGGTACCAGCGGGCCCGTTTTTCCGTCGCATGCTGGTACTTGTGGTTCTCCAAGTACCAGCATGCGGGGGAGGCTTGCTGGGACTTGTAGTACTGCTACTAAAAACAATATCTTTTCTTTTACAACAAAGGCTATCAGCCCCCCCATCCGCAGCCCATTGGATGGGGGGGGACAGCCTCGGGCTTCACCCCTGGCCCTTGGGTGGCTGGGGGGGGGACCTCTTGATTGAAGGGGTCCCCACTCCCCCAGGGTACCCCGGCCAGGGGTGACTAGTTGGATTTTTTATGCCACGGCCGCAGGGCACTATATAAAAGTGACCCCCGGCTGTGGCATTATCTGTCCAGCTAGTGGAGCCCGGTGCTGGTTTTAAAAATACGGGGGACCCCTACTCTTTTTGTCCCCCGTATTTTTGGAACCAGGACCAGGCGCAGAGCCCGATGCTGGTTGCTTAAATATGGGGAACCCCTGTCAATTTTTTCCCCATATTTCTGCAACCAGGATCGGCTCAAAGAGCCCGAGGCTGGTTATGCTTAGGAGGGGGGACCCCACGCAATTTATTTTAATAAAATAACAACTTTCCCACCCCTTCCCACTGATATACATGCACGGATCTCATGGATCCCTGCATGCCTATCCAATCACGGAAAAAAAAAGCAGGTCTGTTTTTTTTTAGCACTTTTTTACGAGTTGTAATTTTTCACGGCAGTGTTTGTTTTTTTTTTGCTTTGCACTTCTTAGTAAATTACCGAGATTCATACTTAAACAGCCGCGTTTTGACCGATGGTGTATTCATTCGTAATTTTTTTCTTGGACTTGCAAAAAATTACGAATGCCCTCATCACTGCCGTGATTATTGCTTAGTAAATTACCGAGATGACACTTTGATGAAAAAACGGCATCTCGGTCAAAATCGGGAGCTTAGTAAATTTACCCCAGGGACTGTTTTATATGGAATCGCATTTAGGTAAAGGAAACATATTCAGATCTACTCTGAGCAGGACGGGCTCATGCAATGTAAGAGCAGTAAGCACAAGCCCCCATAACCCATCTTCAGACATGTACAGTACCAGCAGCAAGACTGTATCTGCAGCACAGAGTGTGGAGCAGGGAGGGACGGAGGGTGTTGGGTACAGGGGGAGGAGGCTGGTTATGTTGCTGGGGATTGCAGGGTAGGAAATGGAATAAACAAGTGATAATTGGATTGTGTCACCTTGCTATGTGAGGGGCCCAGCCGGCAGAATAATCAAGTGCGAGCTCCTGTGCTGCCCCAGCCTACCTTGCAGCTGGGCCCAGAGCGGACATCCCGGGCCGCCCCGGCCGCCAAGCAGCAGCAGCAACCCCTCAACGCTGGAGCATGAAGCGGGGCTATAGATGCATTGCTGCCAGCAGGAGCCTGTGGTACCGGAGGACGTATGCTGACATCACAGTCATGTGACCGGGACCAGTAGTCGCTACTTGCTGCAGCATCGGAGCGCACGGTGTGGCCGCAGCACATAGAAGGAGGCGGGGGGATCACTGCGACATTCATGATAGGACGCTATCCTACTACAGTATCATCATGAGGGGACCGGGAGTTGCCCTGCCGGAGCTGTGTATAAATTGCTGCACTCGTGCTGTATACCCCATGCCTCACCCAGTGATGCTGTTGCCGTCTATCTTAAATTTCAGGGCTAGTGTCAGGGTTTGAAGAGAACTGTCCCTGTTTTCAGTATCCAGCTCCATAATGATAGTCCTAGTTTTCTGTATGTTAGATGTAATCTTTACCGTAGGCTTGGGAAATGAGCGCTTAGTGATGACATGAAATATACAGTGCAAAAAAATGAACTATTACAGTCTGTATACATGACAGAGTGCCTTATACCAGAGGAGGATTTAGAACTTATGGGGCCCTAAGCAACATTGGTTTGGGGCCCCCATTCCTTCAAATGCATGCAATTTCAATCTACGTCTTTGTGCTATACCGTCAAGCGGCATGCACAGTATTACACAGATGGCGTTCATAGTTTGAAAACAACGGATTGCGTCCAACGCCTCCACAGTGTACAACTCTGACCCAGGCCTTATTTATATCACCATGCTACCTACCCACACTACATCCCCGCACTATGAGGGTCATTCAGACCTGATCGCACGCTAGGTTTTTTCGCTGTGCTGCGATCAGGTCAGAACTGCATATGCACCGCAATGTGCATGTGCGTCGTACAAGTACAAAGCAGATCGTTGCCCAGTGATGGATTGTACGAAGAATCCGTTTGCACAACCTATCGCAAGTAGATTGACAGGAAGAGGGTGTTTGTGGGTGTCAACTGACCGTTTTCTGGGAGTGGTTGGAAAAACGCAGGCGTGTCAAAGCGTTTGCAGGGCGGGTGTCAGACGTCAATTCCGGGACTGGACATGCTGAAGTGATCGCAGCTGCTGAGTAAGTTCTGGGCTACTCAGAAACTGCACAAAACTTTTTTGTACCAGCCGGCTGCACATGCGATCGCACACTAGCAAAGCCAAAATACACTCCCCTATCTGCTCGCAGCAATACAAAAAACGCCTAGGGAACGATCAGGTCTGAATGACCCACCATCTCCCCACACTGAATTACTATGTTACATCCACTCTTGAAGATCACTACGCTACCTCCCCACACTATATCACTGCACAACCTCCCCACACTACAGCATTGTTCTACAACCACACACAATATCAGTGCACAGCCTCCCAACACTACATCCCAGTACTAGATCCAGTGCCGTAACTAGCCATTTTAGCGCTGTGTGCAAGAAACGACAGTGCCGCCCCCCCCGCCCCCCATGTAAGACAGGGGCAGTGCGTGCCGCAGGCGCGCGGAAAATTTATAGGGGCGTGGCTTCACAGGGAAGGGGCGTGGCCACAAAATAACAGCAATTCATACTACGGTGCACAGTAGTCTACATTATTCAAATTACGCTGCACAGTAGCGCCACTACACCAGGTAGAGTCCCTTTTATACATTACAGCAGACAGCGTCCCCCTTTTTACACATTACGGCAGCCAGTCCCCCTCTTTACACATTGCGGCAGCCAGGCCCCCTCTTTACACATTGCGGCAGCCAGGCACCCTTTTTACACATTGCGGCAGCCAGACCCCCTTTTTATACATTGTGGCAGTCAGTCCCCCTTTTTACACATTGCGGCAGCCAGGACCCCATTTTACACATTGCGGCAGCCAGGACCCCCTCTTTTTACACATTACGGCAGCCAGTCCCCTTCTTTACACATTGCGGCAGCCAGGCCCCCTCTTTACACATTGCGGCAGCCAGGCACCCTTTTTACACATTGCGGCAGCCAGACCCCCTTTTTATACATTGTGGCAGCCAGTCCCCCTTTTTACACATTGCGGCAGCCAGGACCCCATTTTACACATTGCGGCAGCCAGGACCCCATTTTACACATTGCGGCAGCCAGGACCCCCCCTTTTTACACATTACGGCAGCCAGTCCCCCTTTTTACACATTGCGGCAGCCAGGACCCCTTTTTACACATTGCGGCAGCCAGGACCCCATGTTACACATTGCGGCAGCCAGGACCCCCCCTTTTTACACATTACAGCAGCCAGTCCCCCTTTTTACACATTGCGGCAGCCAGGACCCCATTTTACACATTGCGGCAGCCAGTCCCCCTTTTTACACATTGCGGCAGCCAGGACCCCATTTTACACATTGCGGCAGCCAGGCCCCCTTTTTACACATTGCGGCAGCCAGACCCCCTTTTTATACATTGCGGCAGCCAGGACCCCTTTTTACACATTGCGGCAGACGGTGTCCCCCTGAGAGAGAGAGAGAAAGAGAGAGAGAGAGAGAGAGAGACATACTTACCTTCTCCACGCTGACAGGCTCCTCGTGCAGCTCCCTCTCGGTGCAGGCTGTGTGAGGTGAGGAGGAGGAGGGAGGGGGAGCAGGGAGCCGCAGCAGCGCTATTTGATTGGTAGTAAGCGCCGCTGCAGCATCCCCCTCTCCTTCTGTATTGGTTGCCTGGCGCTGCTGTGGATGCTGGGATGAAGGAACCGCATCCCAGCATCCATAGCAGCGCCGGGCAGCCAATACAGAAGGAGAGGGGGATGCTGCAGCGGCGCTTACTACCAATCAAATAGCGCTGCTGCGGCTCCCTGCTCCTCCTCCTCCTTGAACCCGGCGCTGGTCTCTCTCCTCCAGCGCGGCGCACACAGAGGCGGCATGTAATGAGTCAATTTGACTCATTACATGCCGCTGGCCGTTGCGCCCCCAGGGCAACTGCGCTGTGTGCCAAGCCCCCTTGGCACACACGTAGTTACGGCCCTGACTAGATCACTGCACAACCACCCCACATTACTTTTCAGTACAGGATCACTGAACTACCTCCCCACACTGCATCACTACGCTGCATCCGCTCACTATATTACTACACTACCTCTAGTGCCGTAACTTGAGATTTTGCTGCCCTGTGCCACATAGTGCATTGGTGCGTACCTCCCTATTTTAAAAGGGAAGGGGCGTGGCCACACAATAGTACCCCTAGTCCAAATTATGCCGCACAGCAGTGACCCTTAATCACATTACACTTCATAGTATCGCTTATTCACATTACATCATACAGCAGTGTCCCCTATTTCTCTTACATCTTAGAGGATACTAGGGTTACATTTAGTACCATGGGGTATAGACGGGTCCACTAGGAGCCATGGGCACTTTAAGAATTTAATAGTGTGGGCCTGCTCCTCCCTCTATGCCCCTCCTACCAGACTCAGTTTAGAAAATGTGCCCGGAGGAGCTGGTCACGCTTTTGGAAGCTCCTGAAGAGTTTTCTGCATTTATTTTATATGTTTGTTATTTTCAGGCAGGACTGGTTGGCACCAGTCTGCCTTTTTCGTGGGACTTAGAGGGGGGAACAGCCCAACCTCTTGAAGGGTTAATGGGCCCGTTCCCCGCTGACAGGACACTAAGCTCCTGGGGGAAGCCCCACCACGGCGAGTGTATATTCCCGCAGCACGCCGCCACCCCTAACAGAGCCAGAAGAATGAAGAGTGGTGAGTACTAAGCTGGCGTCCCAATTAGCGGGTCGCCGGCCATTATGGCGGCATGAGGGTACAGAGACGCACGGCTTCTAACCGGGGAGGAATGCGTCTCCAGACACAGTACACAGCTGCGTCTCAGTACACTGTACACAGTACCCACACTGGCAAAAACAGCCTTAAAACGGTTATCTCTCCATTTTAAGTACCAGATTACCTCAGCCAATATAAAAAAAAGCGGGAAGACCGCGCACCATTGAAGGGGCGGGGCCTTCACTATGAGCGGATCCAGCAGCTCACCTACAGCATTAGCATACAGGTTGAGTCTCCCTTATCCAAAATGCTCGGGACCAGGGGTATTTTTGATATGGGATTTTTCCGTATTTTGGAATAATTGCATACTATAATGAGATATCATGGTGATGGGACCTAAATCTAAGCACAGAATTCATTTATGTTACATATACACCTTATACACACAGCCTGAAGGTCATTTTAGCCAATATTTTTTATAACTTTGTGCATTAAACAAAGTGTGTGTACATTCACACAATTCATTTATGTTTCATATACACTTTATACACACAGCCTGAAGGTCATTTAATACAATATTTTTAATAACTTTGTGTATTAAACAAAGTTTGTGTACATTGAGCCATCAGAAAACAAAGGTTTCACTATCTCACTCTCACTCAAAAAAGTCCGTATTTCGGAATATTCCGTATTTCGGAATATTTGGATATGGGATACTCAACCTGTATTAGCATATATTATCGCACAGCCTTCTGTGTCCATCTATGAATCAGGCCCAATATACATATATTTGCCATATGCTGAGTTGTAGGCATTTTTGCGGCCAGACTCCTCCCATCAGAAAGCTTGGTCAGTGCACATTTGCAACAACCCTTTCCAAAAAATCAGTCTAAAAATAGGTGTAATTACGTATATGCACAATTCTGTGTGATGAACCAAAGATTTACATTTTGATTCATTGGTCCATAAGACCTTCTTCCAGTTTTTAGTAGTGCATCATAACCCAGGTAAGCCTCTTTTCAATTGCATCAGAACAACCGTAAAGCTGGGTACACACTAGACAATGGCCCTCATTCCGAGTTGATCGGTCGCAAGGCGATTTTAGCAGAGTTGCTCACGCTAAGCCTACGCCTACTGGGAGTGTATCTTAGCTTCTTAAAATTGCGACCGATGTATTCGCAATATTGCGATTACAAACTACTTAGCAGTTTCAGAGGAGCTTCAGACTTACTCGGCATCTGCGATCAGTTCAGTGCTTGTCGTTCCTGTTTTGACGTCACAAACACACCCAGCGTTCGCCCAGACACTCCCCCGTTTCCCTGGCCACTCCTGCGTTTTTTCCGGAAACGGTAGCGTTTTTCCCGCACGCCCATAAAACGGCCTGTTTCCGCCCAGTAACACCCATTTCCTGTCAATCACATTACGATCGCCGGAGCGATGAAAAAGCCGTAAGTAAAAATACTATCTCCATTGTAAAATTACTTGGCGCAGTCGCAGTGCGAATATTGCGCATGCGTACTAAGCGGAATTTCACTGCGATGCGATGAAAAATACCGAGCGAACGACTCGGAATGAGGGCCAATATTTTGGACCATTTGCGATTTCTGACGAATCTGAAACGTCAAATCGTCCAGTGTGTACACCAGTGGCGTGCGGTGAGGTCAGTGGCTGGTGAGGCATTACAGCCATAATGTCCGCCGAATCCTGCCGATGACCCCCTACCGCCGCCTAGTAAATGCCCCCTACTGCCCCTGAGCCGATGCCCGCTGCCACCGCCAATGGCTTACAAACTCGCCCACCATCAACTGACCCAGCCCTTCGCCACTAATTTGCATCTCAGTCCGATGCCGCCTATGCCCGCTGCCTACCTGCTCATCGTACTTGTGATATATTGTGATATATTGTGCATTCCTAGAGAATTTTTTTTTTTAAATTTGGGACTGGTAAGGGAGTGGGAGTGGGAGGAGGACATTAATGCAATTTTGTTGTCCAGGGCTTCCATTCACTTAATGGAAAAGGGTCTGAATGGGTTAAAACATTTAAATAAAAATGCGTGAGGTCCCCCCTCCTAAGTATAACCAGCCTCGGGCTCTTTGAGCCGGTCCTGGTTGTTTAAATACTGGGGGGAAAATTGGACAGGGGTTCCCCGTATTTAGGCAACCAGCACCGGGCTCTTATTCCGGTCCTGGTTCCAAAAATACGGGGGACAAAAGATGTAGGGGTCCCCCATATTTTTAAAACCAGCACCGGGCTCTACTAGCCATGGACATAATGCCACAGCCGGGGAACACATTTATGTAGTTCCCTGCGCCTTTGGCATTACCCCCCCCCCCCCCTTCAACTAGTCACCCCTGGCCGGGGTTCCCTGTCGGAGTGGGGACCCCTTAAATCTAGAGGTCCCCCCCTCCAGGCACCCAAGGGCCAGGGGTGAAGCCCAAGGCTGTCCCCAGCACCCCTGGGCGGTGAGTGCCTGGCTGATAGCCATAAGTGTATTAAAAAAAAATAAGATTTTACTCACCGGTAAATCTATTTCTCGTAGTCCGTAGTGGATGCTGGGTACTCCATAAGGACCATGGGGAATAGACGGGCTCCGCAGGAGACTGGGCACTTCTTTAAAGAAAAGATTAGGTACTAAATCTGGTCTGCACTGGCTCCTCCCTCTATGCCCCTCCTCCAGACCTCAGTTAGGGAAACTGTGCCCGGAAGAGCTGACATTACAAGGAAAGGATTTGGAATCCAGGGTAAGACTCATACCAGCCACACCAATCACACCGTACAACTCGTGATAACTACCCAGTTAACAGTATGAATAACAACTGAGCCTCATTAAACTGATGGCTCAGAACAAAAAACCCTATAGTTAAGCAATAACTATATACAAGTATTGCAGCATTCCGCACTTGGGACGGGCTCCCAGCATCCACTACGGACTACGAGAAATAGATTTACCTGTGAGTAAAATCTTATTTTCTCTAACGTCCTAGTGGATGCTGGGGACTCCGAAAGGACCATGGGGAATAGCGGCTCCGCAGGAGACTGGGCACAAAGTAAAAGCTTTAGGACTAGCTGGTGTGCACTGGCTCCTCCCCCTATGACCCTCCTCCAAGCCTCAGTTAAGATTTTGTGCCCGAACGAGAAGGGTGCAATCTAGGTGGCTCTCCTGAGCTGCTTAGAGTAAAAGTTTAAATAGGTTTTTCTCTGACGTCCTAAGTGGATGCTGGGGACTCCGTCAGGACCATGGGGAATAGCGGCTCCGCAGGAGACAGGGCACAAAAGTAAAAGCTTTAGGATCAGGTGGTGTGCACTGGCTCCTCCCCCTATGACCCTCCTCCAAGCCTCAGTTAAGATTTTGTGCCCGAACGAGAAGGGTGCAATCTAGGTGGCTCTCCTGAGCTGCTTAGAGTAAAAGTTTAAATAGGTTTTTCTCTGACGTCCTAAGTGGATGCTGGGGACTCCGTCAGGACCATGGGGAATAGCGGCTCCGCAGGAGACAGGGCACAAAAATAAAAGCTTTAGGATCAGGTGGTGTGCACTGGCTCCTCCCCCTATGACCCTCCTCCAAGCCTCAGTTAGGTTTTTGTGCCCAGCCGAGAAGGGTGCAATCTAGGTGGCTCTCCTAAAGAGCTGCTTAGAGTAAAAGTTTTGTTAGGTTTTTTATTTTCAGTGAGTCCTGCTGGCAACAGGCTCACTGCAACGAGGGACTTAGGGGAGAAGAAGTGAACTCACCTGCGTGCAGGATGGATTGGCTTCTTAGGCTACTGGACACTAGCTCCAGAGGGACGATCACAGGTACAGCCTGGATGGGTCACCGGAGCCGCGCCGCCGACCCCCTTGCAGATGCTGAAGAGAGAAGAGGTCCAGAAATCGGCGGCTGAAGACTTCCCAGTCTTCTTAAGGTAGCGCACAGCACGGCAGCTGTGCGCCATTGCTCTCAGCACACTTCACACCAACGGTCACTGAGGGTGCAGGGCGCTGGGGGGGGCGCCCTGGGCAGCAATGAAAGTACCTATGCTGGCTAAAAATACATCACATATAGCCTCTGGGGCTATATGGATGTATTTAACCCCTGCCAGGTTGTCAGAAAAACGGGAGAAGAAGCCCGCCGAAAAGGGGGCGGGGCCTATTCTCCTCAGCACACAGCGCCATTTTCCTACACAGCTCCGCTGCTAGGAAGGCTCCCAGGCTCTCCCCTGCACTGCACTACAGAAACAGGGTTAAAACAGAGAGGGGGGGCACTTATTTGGCGATATTATTATATATTAAGATGCTATAAGGGAAAACACTTATATAAGGTTGTCCCTGTATAATTATAGCGTTTTGGTGTGTGCTGGCAAACTCTCCCTCTGTCTCCCCAAAGGGCTAGTGGGGTCCTGTCCTCTATCAGAGCATTCCCTGTGTGTGTGCTGTGTGTCGGTACGTGTGTGTCGACATGTATGAGGACGATGTTGGTGAGGAGGCGGAGCAATTGCCTGTAATGGTGATGTCACTCTCTAGGGAGTCGACACCGGAAGGATGGCTTATTTAGGGAATTACGTGATAATGTCAACACGCTGCAAGGTCGGTTGACGACATGAGACGGCCGGCAAACCAATTAGTACCTGTCCAGGCGTCTCAAACACCGTCAGGGGCTTTAAAACGCCCATTTACCTCAGTCGGTCGACACAAACACAGACACGGACACTGGGGTAAATTTACTAACATTCGTATTTTCCCGTTTCAGGTCAAAGTTCAATCACGAATGACATCGAAAGTGTAAAACTGCAACTTTTTGAATTTGTTACGACGGATTTACTAAGCTGCCGTATTCGGGTTTTTCTTTTGTTCCGATGTCGATGTCATTCGTGTTTTATTTTTTATTTTTACGGCAGTGATTAGCAAAACACTGCCGACTTTTTTACAATGAATCTCGGCCGGATCTGTGTGATCCGTGCTGGGGTTCATTTTTTTTTTTTTTTTTTAAATTAAACACTGTAAAATCCTTAAAAAAAATTGCGTGGGGTCCCCCCTCCTAAGCATAACCAGCCTCGGGCTCTTTGAGCCGATCCTGGTTGCAGAAATATGGGTAAAAAAATGACAGGGGTTCCCCCATATTTAAGCAACCAGCATCGGGCTCTGCGCCTGGTCCTGGTTCCAAAAATACGGGGGACAAAAAGAGTAGGGGTCCCCCGTATTTTTAAAACCAGCACCGGGCTCCACTAGCTGGACAGATAATGCCACAGCCGGGGGTCACTTTGATATAGTGCCCTGCGGCCGTGGCATCAAAAATCCAACTAGTCACCCCTGGCCGGGGTACCCTGGGGGAGTGGGGACCCCTTCAATCAAGGGGTCCCCCCCCCCCAGCCACCCAAGGGCCAGGGGTGAAGCCCGAGGCTGTCCCCCCCCCCATCCAATGGGCTGCGGATGGGGAGGCTGATAGCCTTTTGTGATAATGAAAAGATATTGTTTTTAGTAGCAGTACTACAAGGCCCAGCAAGCCTCCCCCGCATGCTGGTACTTGGAGAACCACAAGTACCAGCATGCGACGGAAAAGCGGGCCCGCTGGTACCTGTAGTACTACTACTAAAAAAAATACCCAAAAAAAGACAAGACACACACACCGTGAAAGTAAAGATTTATTACATACATGCACACAAACATACATACATACTTACCTTATGTTCACACGCAGGTCGGTCCTCTTCTCCAGTAGAATCCAAGGGGTACCTGTTGAATAAATTCTACTCACCAGATCGCGGGTCCCAGGCTCCTCGGGGCATCCATTTGTAATCCACGTACTTGCATAAAATAAGAAAACGGAAAGCCGAGCCACGAACTGAAAGGGGACCCATGTTTTCACATGGGACTCCTTTCCCCGAATGCCAGAAACCCACTCTGACTGATGTCTAAGTGGGTTTCTTCAGCCAATCATGGAGCGCCACGTTGTAGCACTCTCCTGATCGGCTGTGTGCTCCTGTACTGTATGACAGGCGGCACACGGCAGTGTTACAATGTAGCGCCTATGCGCTCCATTGTAACCAATGGTGGGAACTTTCTGCCCTGCGGTTGACCTAAAGTGACGTCACCGCTGAGCAGAAAGTTCCCACCATTGGTTACAATGGAGCGCATAGGCGCTACATTGTAACACTGCCGTGTGCCGCCTGTCATACAGTACAGGAGCACACAGCCGATCAGGAGAGTGCTACAACGTGGCGCTCCATGATTGGCTGAAGAAACCCACTTAGACATCAGTCAGAGTGGGTTTCTGGCATTCGGGGAAAGGAGTCCCATGTGAAAACATGGGGCCCCTTTCAGTTCGTGGCTCGGCTTTCCGTTTTCTTATTTTATGCAAGTACATGGATTACAAATGGATGCCCCGAGGAGCCTTAGACCCGCGATCTGGTGAGTAGAATTTATTCAACAGGTACCCCTTGGATTCTACTGGAGAAGAGGACCGACCTGCGTGTGAACATAAGGTAAGTATGTATGTATGTTTGTGTGCATGTATGTAATAAATCTTTACTTTCACGGTGTGTGTGTGTCTTGTCTTTTTTTGGGTATTTTTTTAGTAGTAGTACTACAGGTACCAGCGGGCCCGTTTTTCCGTCGCATGCTGGTACTTGTGGTTCTCCAAGTACCAGCATGCGGGGGAGGCTTGCTGGGCCTTGTAGTACTGCTACTAAAAACAATATCTTTTCATTATCACAAAAGGCTATCAGCCTCCCCATCCGCAGCCCATTGGATGGGGGGGGACAGCCTCGGGCTTCACCCCTGGCCCTTGGGTGGCTGGGGGGGGGGACCCCTTGATTGAAGGGGTCCCCACTCCCCCAGGGTACCCCGGCCAGGGGTGACTAGTTGGATTTTTGATGCCACGGCCGCAGGGCACTATATCAAAGTGACCCCCGGCTGTGGCATTATCTGTCCAGCTAGTGGAGCCCGGTGCTGGTTTTAAAAATACGGGGGACCCCTACTCTTTTTGTCCCCCGTATTTTTGGAACCAGGACCAGGCGCAGAGCCCGATGCTGGTTGCTTAAATATGGGGGAACCCCTGTCAATTTTTTCCCCATATTTCTGCAACCAGGATCGGCTCAAAGAGCCCGAGGCTGGTTATGCTTAGGAGGGGGGACCCCACGCAATTTATTTTAATAAAATAACAACTTTCCCACCCCTTCCCACTGATATACATGCACGGATCTCATGGATCCCTGCATGCCTATCCAATCACGGGAAAAAAAAGCAGGTCTGTTTTTTTTTAGCACTTTTTTACGAGTTGTAATTTTTCACGGCAGTGTTTGTTTTTTTTTTGCTTTGCACTTCTTAGTAAATTACCGAGATTCATACTTAAACAGCCGCGTTTTGACCGATGGTGTATTCATTCGTAATTTTTTTCTTGGACTTGCAAAAAATTACGAATGCCCTCATCACTGCCGTGATTATTGCTTAGTAAATTACCGAGATGACACTTTGATGAAAAAACGGCATCTCGGTCAAAATCGGGAGCTTAGTAAATTTACCCCACTGACTCCAGTGTCGACGGTGAAGAAACAAACGTATTTTCCATTAGGGCCACACGTTACATGTTAAGGGCAATGAAGGAGGTGTTACATATTTCTGATACTACAAGTACCACAAAAAAGGGTATTATGTGGGGTGTGAAAAAACTACCTGTAGTTTTTCCTGAATCAGATAAATTAAATGAAGTGTGTGATGATGCGTGGGTTTCCCCCGATAGAAAATTATTGGCGTTATACCCTTTCCCGCCAGAAGTTAGGGCGCGTTGGGAAACACCCCTTAGGGTGGATAAGGCGCTCACACGCTTATCAAAACAAGTGGCGTTACCGTCTCCAGATACGGCCGCCCTCAAGGAGCCAGCTGATAGGAGGCTGGAAAATATCGTAAAAAGTATATACACACATACTGGTGTTATACTGCGACCAGCGATCGCCTCAGCCTGGATGTGCAGCGCTGGGGTGGCTTGGTCGGATTCCCTGACTGAAAATATTGATACCCTTGACAGGGACAGTATTTTATTGACTATAGAGCATTTAAAGGATGCATTTCTATATATGCGAGATGCACAGAGGGATATTTGCACTCTGGCATCAAGAGTAAGTGCGATGTCCATATCTGCCAGAAGATGTTTATGGACACGACAGTGGTCAGGTGATGCAGATTCCAAACGGCACATGGAAGTATTGCCGTATAAAGGGGAGGAGTTATTTGGGGTCGGTCCATCGGACCTGGTGGCCACGGCAACAGCTGGAAAATCCACCTTTTTTTACCCCAAGTCACATCTCAGCAGAAAAAGACACCGTCTTTTCAGCCTCAGTCCTTTCGTCCCCATAAGGGCAAGCGGGCAAAAGGCCAGTCATATCTGCCCAGGGGTAGAGGAAAGGGAAGAAGACTGCAGCAGGCAGCCCCTTCCCAGGAACAGAAGCCCTCCACCGCTTCTGCCAAGTCCTCAGCATGACGCTGGGGCCGTACAAGCGGACTCAGGTGCGGTGGGGGGTCGTCTCAAGAGTTTCAGCGCGCAGTGGGCTCACTCGCAAGTGGACCCCTGGATCCTACAAGTAGTATCCCAGGGGTACAGATTGGAAATTCGAGACGTCTCCCCCTCGCAAGTTCCTGAAGTCTGCTTTACCAACGTCTCCCTCCGACAGGGAGGCAGTATTGAAAACAATTCACAAGCTGTATTCCCAGCAGGTGATAATCAAAGTACCCCTCCTACAACAAGGAAAGGGGTATTATTCCACACTATATTGTGGTACTGAAGCCAGACGGCTCGGTGAGACCTATTCTAAATCTGAAATCTTTGAACACTTACATACAAAGGTTCAAATCAAGATGGAGTCACTCAGAGCAGTGATAGCGAACCAGGAAGAAGGGGACTATATGGTGTCCCTGGACATCAAGGATGCTTACCTCCATGTCCCAATTTGCCCTTCTCACCAAGGGTACCTCAGGTTCGTGGTACAGAACTGTCACTATCAGTTTCAGACGCTGCCGTTTGGATTGTCCACGGCACCCCGGGTCTTTACCAAGGTAATGGCCGAAATGATGATTCTTCTTCAAAGAAAAGGCGTCTTAATTATCCCTTACTTGGACGATCTCCTGATAAGGGCAAGGTCCAGAGAACAGTTGGAGGTCGGAGTAGCACTATCTCAAGTAGTTCTACGACAGCACGGGTGGATTCTAAATATTCCAAAATCGCAGCTGTTTCCGACGACACGTCTGCTGTTCCTAGGGAGGATTCTGGACACAGTCCAGAAAAAGGTGTTTCTCCCGGAGGAGAAAGCCAGGGAGTTATCCGAGCTAGTCAGAAACCTCCTAAAACCAGGCCAAGTGTCAGTGCATCAATGCACAAGAGTCCTGGGAAAAATGGTGGCTTCTTACGAAGCGATTCCATTCGGCAGATTTCACGCAAGAATTTTTCAGTGGGATCTGCTGGACGAATGGTCCGGATCGCATCTTCGGATGCATCAGCGGATAATCCTGTCTCCAAGGACAAGGGTGTCTCTTCTGTGGTGGCTGCAGAGTGCTCATCTACTAGAGGGCAGCACATTCGGCATTCAGGACTGGGTTCTGGTGACCACGGATGCCAGCCTGAGAGGCTGGGGAGCAGTCACACAGGAAAGAAATTTCCAAGGAGTGTGGTCAAGTCTGGAGACTTCTCTCCACATAAATATACTGGAGCTAAGGGCAATTTACAATGCTCTGAGCCTAGGAAGACCTCTGCTTCAAAGTCAACCGGTGCTGATCCAGTCGGACAACATCACGGCAGTCGCCCACGTAAACAGACAGGGCGGCACAAGAAGCAGGAGGGCAATGGCAGCAAGGATTCTTCGCTGGGCGAAAAATCATGTGATAACACTGTCAGCGGTGTTCATTCCGGGAGTGGACAACTGGGAAGCAGACTTCCTTAGCAGGAACGACCTCCACCCGGGAGAGTGGGGACTTCATCTGGAAGTCTTCCACATGATTGTGAACCGTTGGGAAAGACCAAAGGTGGACATGATGGCGTCCCGTCTGAACAAAAAATTGGACAGGTATTGCGCCAGGTCAAGAGACCCTCAGGCAATAGCTGGGACGCTCTGGTAACACCGTGGGTGTACCAGTCGGTGTATGTGTTCCCTCCTCTGCCTCTCATACCCAAGGTACTGAGAATTATAAGACGGAGAGGAGTAAGAACTATACTCGTGGCTCCGGATTGGCCAAGAAGGACTTGGTACCCGGAACTTCAAGAGATACTAAGAAGGGACTTGCTTCAGCAAGGATCATGTCTGTTCCAAGACTTACCGCGGCTGCGTTTGACGGCATGGCGGTTGAACGCCGGATCCTAAGGGAAAAAGGCATTCCGGAAGAGGTCATCCCTACCCTGGTCAGAGCCAGGAGGGAGGTGACCACACAACATTATCACCGCATTTGGCGAAAATATGTTGCATGGTGTGAGGCCAGGAAGGCCCCCACGGAGGAATTTCAACTCGGTCGATTCCTGCATTTCCTACAAACAGGAGTGTCTATGGGCCTCAAATTGGGGTCCATTAAGATTCAAATTTCGGCCCTGTCGATTTTCTTCCAGAAAGAATTGGCTTCAGTTCCTGAAGTCCAGAAGTTTGTCAAGGGAGTACTGCATATACAACCCCCTTTTGTGCCTCCAGTGGCACTGTGGGATCTCAACGTAGTTCTGGGATTCCTCAAATCACATTGGTTTAAACCGCTCAAATCTGTGGATTTGAAATATCTCACATGGAAAGTGACCATGCTGTTGGCCCTGGCCTCGGCCAGGCGAGTGTCAAAATTGGCGGCTTTGTCTCACAAAAGCCCATATCTGATTGTCCATTCGGACAGGGCAGAGCTGCGGACTCGTCCCCAGTTTCTCCCTAAGGTGGTGTCAGCGTTTCACCTGAACCAGCTTATTGTGGTACCTGCGGCTACTAGGGACTTGGAGGACTCCAAGTTGCTAGATGTTGTCAGGGCCCTGAAAATATAGGTTTCCAGGACGGCTGGAGTCAGGAAAACTGACTTGCTGTTATCCTGTATGCACCCAACAAACTGGGTGCTCTTGCTTCTAAGCAGACGATTGCTAGTTGGATGTGTAGTACAATTCAGCTTGCACATTCTGTGGCAGGCCTGCCACAGCCAAAATATGTAAATGCCCATTCCACAAGGAAGGTGGGCTCATCTTGGGCGGCTGCCCGAGGGGTCTCGGCTTTACAACTTTGCCGAGCTGCTACTTGGTCAGGGGCAAACACGTTTGAAAAATTCTACAAATTTGATACCCTGGCTGAGGAGGACCTGGAGTTCTCTCATTCGGTGCTGCAGAGTCATCCGCACTCTCCCGCCCGTTTGGGAGCTTTGGTATAATCCCCATGGTCCTGACGGAGTCCCCAGCATCCACTTAGGACGTCAGAGAAAATAAGAATTTACTTACCGATAATTCTATTTCTCGTAGTCCGTAGTGGATGCTGGGCGCCCATCCCAAGTGCGGATTGTCTGCAATTCTTGTATATAGTTATTGTTACAAAAATCGGGTTATTATTGTTGTGAGCCATCTTTTCAGAGGCTCCGCTGTTATCATGCTGTTAACTGGGTTCAGATCACAGGTTGTACAGTGTGATTGGTGTGGCTGGTATGAGTCTTACCCGGGATTCAAAATCCTTCCTTATTGTGTACGCTCGTCCGGGCACAGTATCCTAACTGAGGCTTGGAGGAGGGTCATAGGGGGAGGAGCCAGTGCACACCACCTGATCCTAAAGCTTTTACTTTTGTGCCCTGTCTCCTGCGGAGCCGCTATTCCCCATGGTCCTGACGGAGTCCCCAGCATCCACTACGGACTACGAGAAATAGAATTATCGGTAAGTAAATTCTTATTTTTTATTTTCAGTGAGACCTGCTGGCAACAGGCTCACTGCATCGAGGGACTAAGGGGAGAAGAAGCGAACTCACCTGCGTGCAGAGTGGATTGGGCTTCTTAGGCTACTGGACATTAGCTCCAGAGGGACGATCACAGGCCCAGCCATGGATGGGTCCCGGAGCCGCGCCGCCGGCCCCCTTACAGAGCCAGAAGAGTGAAGAGGTCCGGAAAATCGGCGGCAGAAGACGTCCTGTCTTCAATAAGGTAGCGCACAGGACCGCAGCTGTGCGCCATTGCTCTCAGCACACTTCACACTCCGGTCACTGAGGGTGCAGGGCGCTGGGGGGGGGGCGCCCTGGGACGCAATGAAAATACCTTAAATGGCTAAAAATACATCACATATAGCTCCTGGGCTATATGGATGTATTTAACCCCTGCCAGTTTTCCACAAAAAAGCGGGAGAAAGGCCGCCGAAAAAGGGGCGGAGCCTATCTCCTCAGCACACAAGCGCCATTTTTTCCTCACAGCTCCGTTGGAGGAAGGCTCCCTGACTCTCCCCTGCAGTCCTGCACTACAGAAACAGGGTAAAACAAGAGAGGGGGGGCACTAAATTGGCATATTAATATATACAGCAGCTATATTAGGGAAAAACACTTATATAAGGTTATCCCTATATATATATATAGCGCTCTGGTGTGTGCTGGCAAACTCTCCCTCTGTCTCCCCAAAGGGCTAGTGGGGTCCTGTCCTCTGTCAGAGCATTCCCTGTGTGTGTGCTGTGTGTCGGTACGCTGTGTCGACATGTATGAGGAGGAAAATGGTGTGGAGGCGGAGCAATTGCCTGTGTTAGTGATGTCACCCCCTAGGGAGTCGACACCTGACTGGATGGTCTTATGGAAAGAATTACGTGATAGTGTCGGCACTTTACAAAAGACTGTTGACGACATGAGACAGCCGGCAAATCAGTTAATACCTGTACAGGCGTCTCAAACACCGTCAGGGGCTATAAAACGCCCGTTACCTCAGGTCGATACAGACACTAACACGGACACTGACTCCAGTGTCGACGGTGAGGAAACAAACGTATTTTCCAGTAGGGCCACACGTTACATGATCACGGCAATGAAGGAGGTTTTGAACATTTCTGATACTACAAGTACCACAAAAAAGGGTATTATGTGGGGTGTGAAAAAACTACCCGTAGTTTTTCCTGAATCAGATGAATTAAATGAGGTGTGTGATGAAGCGTGGGTTTCCCCCGATAAAAAACTGCTAATTTCTAAAAAATTATTGGCATTATACCCTTTCCCGCCAGAGGTTAGGGCGCGTTGGGAAACACCCCCTAGCGTAGATAAGGCGCTCACACGCTTATCAAAACAAGTGGCGTTACCGTCTCCTGATACGGCCGCCCTCAAGGAACCAGCTGATAGGAAGCTGGAAAATATCCTTAAAAGTATATACACACATACTGGTATTATACTGCGACCAGCAATCGCCTCAGCCTGGATGTGCAGTGCTGGGGTGGCTTGGTCGGATTCCCTGACTGAAAATATTGATACCCTGGACAGGGACAATATATTATTGACTATAGAGCATTTAAAGGATGCATTTCTATATATGCGAGATGCACAGAGGGATATTTGCACTCTGGCATCAAGAGTAAGTGCGATGTCCATTTCTGCCAGAAGAGGATTATGGACGCGACAGTGGTCAGGGGATGCGGATTCCAAACGGCATATGGAAGTATTGCCGTATAAAGGGGAGGAGTTATTTGGGGTCGGTCTATCGGACCTGGTGGCCACGGCAACGGCTGGAAAATCCACCTTTTTACCCCAAGTCACCTCGCAGCAGAAAAAGATACCGTCTTTTCAGGCTCAGTCCTTTCGTCCCCATAAGGGCAAGCGGGCAAAAGGCCACTCATATCTGCCCCGGGGCAGAGGAAGGGGAAAAAGACTGCAGCAAACAGCCTCTTCCCACGAACAGAAGCCCTCCCCCGCTTCTGCCAAGTCCTCAGCATGACGCTGGGGCCTTACAAGCGGACTCAGGCACGGTGGGGGCCCGTCTCAAGAATTTCAGCGCGCAGTGGGCTCACTCGCAAGTGGACCCCTGGATCCTGCAGGTAGTATCTCAGGGGTACAAATTGGAATTCGAGACGTCTCCCCCTCGCCGGTTCCTGAAGTCTGCTTTACCAACGTCTCCCCCCGACAGGGAGGCGGTATTGGAAGCCATTCACCTGCTGTATTCCCAGCAGGTGATAATCAAGGTACCCCTCCTACAACAGGGAAAGGGGTATTATTCCACGCTGTTTGTGGTACCGAAGCCGGACGGCTCGGTGAGACCCATTTTAAATCTGAAATCCTTGAACACTTACATAAAAAGGTTCAAGTTCAAGATGGAGTCACTCAGAGCAGTGATAGCGAACCTGGAAGAAGGGGACTATATGGTGTCTCTGGACATCAAGGATGCTTACCTCCATGTCCCAATTTGCCCTTCTCACCAAGGGTACCTCAGGTTTGTGGTACAGAACTGTCACTATCAGTTTCAGACGCTGCCGTTTGGATTGTCCACGGCACCCCGGGTCTTTACCAAGGTAATGGCCGAAATGATGATTCTTCTTCGAAGAAAAGGCGTCTTAATTATCCCTTACTTGGACGATCTCCTGATAAGGGCAAGGTCCAGAGAACAGTTAGAGGTCGGAGTAGCACTATCTCAAGTAGTACTACGACAGCACGGATGGATTCTAAATATTCCAAAATCGCAGCTGATTCCGACGACACGTCTGCTGTTCCTAGGGATGATTCTGGACACAGTACAGAAAAAGGTGTTTCTCCCGGAGGAGAAAGCCAAGGAGTTATCCGACCTAGTCAGGAACCTCCTAAGACCAGGCCAAGTGTCAGTACATCAATGCACAAGGGTCCTGGGAAAGATGGTGGCTTCTTACGAAGCGATTCCATTCGGCAGATTCCACGCAAGAACTTTTCAGTGGGATCTGCTGGACAAATGGTCCGGATCGCATCTTCAAATGCATCAGCGGATAACCCTGTCTCCAAGGACAAGGGTGTCTCTCCTGTGGTGGTTACAGAGTGCTCATCTCCTAGAGGGCCGCAGATTCGGCATTCAGGATTGGGTCCTGGTGACCACGGATGCCAGCCTGAGAGGCTGGGGAGCAGTCACACAGGGAAGAAATTTCCAGGGCTTGTGGTCAAGCATGGAAACGTCACTTCACATAAATATCCTGGAACTAAGGGCCATTTACAATGCCCTAAATCAGGCAAGACCTCTGCTTCAGGGTCAGCCGGTGTTGATCCAGTCGGACAACATCACGGCAGTCGCCCACGTAAACAGACAGGGCGGCACAAGAAGCAGGAGGGCAATGATGGAAGTGGCAAGGATTCTTCGCTGGGCGGAGAATCATGTGATAGCACTGTCAGCAGTGTTCATTCCGGGAGTGGACAACTGGGAAGCAGACTTCCTCAGCAGACACGATCTTCACCCGGGGGAGTGGGGACTTCACCCAGAAGTCTTCCACATGATTGTGAACCGTTGGGAAAAACCAAAGGTGGACATGATGGCGTCCCGCCTCAACAAAAAACTGGACAGATATTGCGCCAGGTCAAGGGACCCTCAGGCAATAGCTGTGGACGCTCTGGTAACACCGTGGGTGTACCAGTCAGTGTATGTGTTCCCTCCTCTTCCTCTCATACCAAAAGTACTGAGAATCATAAGAAGGAGATGAGTAAAGACTATACTCGTGGCTCCGGATTGGCCAAGAAGGACTTGGTACCCGGAAATTCAAGAGATGCTCACGGAAGACCCGTGGCCTCTACCTCTAAGAAAGGACCTGCTCCAGCAGGGACCATGTCTGTTCCAAGACTTACCGCGGCTGCGTTTGATGGCATGGCGGTTGAACGCCGGATCCTGAAGGAAAAAGGCATTCCGGATGAAGTCATCCCTACCCTGATCAAAGCCAGGAAGGATGTAACCATACAACATTATCACCGTATTTGGCGAAAATATGTTGCGTGGTGCGAGGCCAGGAAGGCCCCTACAGAGGAATTTCAACTGGGTCGTTTCCTGCATTTCCTGCAAACAGGACTGTCTATGGGCCTCAAATTAGGGTCCATTAAGGTTCAAATTTCGTCCCTGTCAATATTCTTCCAAAAAGAACTGGCTTCTGTTCCTGAAGTTCAGACGTTTGTCAAGGGAGTACTGCATATACAGCCTCCTTTTGTGCCTCCAGTGGCACCTTGGGATCTCAATGTAGTTTTGGGATTCCTAAAATCACATTGGTTTGAACCACTCACCACTGTGGACTTAAAATATCTCACATGGAAAGTGGTAATGCTGTTAGCCCTGGCTTCAGCCAGGCGTGTCTCAGAATTGGCGGCTTTATCCTATAAAAGCCCTTACCTAATTTTTCATACGGACAGGGCAGAATTGAGGACTCGTCCTCAATTTCTCCCTAAGGTGGTTTCAGCATTTCACTTAAACCAGCCTATTGTGGTGCCTGCGGCTACTAGGGACTTGGAGGATTCCAAGTTGCTGGACGTAGTCAGGGCCCTGAAAATATATGTTTCCAGGGCGGCTGGAGTCAGGAAATCTGATTCGCTGTTTATCCTGTATGCACCCAACAAGCTGGGTGCTCCTGCTTCTAAGCAGACGATTGCTCGTTGGATTTGTAGTACAATTCAGCTTGCACATTCTGTGGCAGGCCTGCCACAGCCAAAATCTGTAAAAGCCCATTCCACACGGAAAGTGGGCTCATCTTGGGCGGCTGCCCGAGGGGTCTCGGCTTTACAACTTTGCCGAGCAGCTACTTGGTCAGGGGCAAACACGTTTGCTAAATTCTACAAATTTGATACCCTGGCTGAGGAGGACCTGGAGTTCTCTCATTCGGTGCTGCAGAGTCATCCGCACTCTCCCGCCCGTTTGGGAGCTTTGGTATAATCCCCATGGTCCTTTCGGAGTCCCCAGCATCCACTAGGACGTTAGAGAAAATAAGAATTTACTTACCGATAATTCTATTTCTCATAGTCCGTAGTGGATGCTGGGCGCCCATCCCAAGTGCGGATTGTCTGCATTACTTGTACATAGTTATTGTTACAAAAATCGGGTTATTGTTGTTGTGAGCCATCTTTTCAGAGGCTCCTTCTGTTATCATGCTGTTAACTGGGTTCAGATCACAAGTTGTACGGTGTGATTGGTGTGGCTGGTATGAGTCTTACCCGGGATTCAAAATCCTTCCTTATTGTGTACGCTCGTCCGGGCACAGTATCCTAACTGAGGCTTGGAGGAGGGTCATAGGGGGAGGAGCCAGTGCACACCAGCTAGTCCTAAAGCTTTTACTTTGTGCCCAGTCTCCTGCGGAGCCGCTATTCCCCATGGTCCTTTCGGAGTCCCCAGCATCCACTACAGACTATGAGAAATAGAATTATCGGTAAGTAAATTCTTATTTTCTCTAACGTCCTAGTGGATGCTGGGGACTCCGAAAGGACCATGGGGAATAGCGGCTCCGCAGGAGACTGGACACAAAAGTAAAAAGCTTTAGGACTACCTGGTGTGCACTGGCTCCTCCCCCTATGACCCTCCTCCAAGCCTCAGTTAGATTTTTGTGCCCGAACGAGACGGGTGCAGGCTAAGGGGCTCTCCTGAGCTGCTTAGTGTAAAAGTTTAAAGTAGGTTTTTTATTTTCAGTGAGACCTGCTGGCAACAGGCTCACTGCACCGAGGGACTAAGGGGAGAAGAAGCGAACTCACCTGCGTGCAGAGTGGATTGGGCTTCTTAGGCTACTGGACATTAGCTCCAGAGGGACGATCACAGGCCCAGCCATGGATGGGTCCCAGAGCCGCGCCGCCGTCCCCCTTACAGAGCCAGAAGACTGAAGAGGTCTGGAAAATCGGCGGCAGAAGACGTCCTGTCTTCAATAAGGTAGCGCACAGCACTGCAGCTGTGCGCCATTGCTCTCAGCACACTTCACACTCCGGTCACTGAGGGTGCAGGGCGCTGGGGGGGGGGCGCCCTGAGACGCAATAAAAACACCTTTTTGGCAAAAAATGCATCACATATAGCTCCTGGGCTATATGGATGCATTTAACCCCTGCCAATTTTTACATAAAAAAGCGGGAGAAAGGCCGCCGAAAAAGGGGCGGAGCCTATCTCCTCAGCACACTGGCGCCATTTTTTCCTCACAGCTCCGTTGGAGGAAGGCTCCCTGACTCTCCCCTGCAGTCCTGCACTACAGAAACAGGGTAAAACAAGAGAGGGGGGGCACTAAATTGGCATATAAATATATACAGCAGCTATATTAGGGAAAAACACTTATATAAGGTTATCCCTTTATAATAAGAATTTACTTACCGATAATTCTATTTCTTTTTCATCCACTAGGGGTCACTGGAGTACTCTTGGGATATGGACGGCTTAGCAGAAACAAAGGCACTGAATATTTAAATTTAGAACTCTCCACCCCTCCATATCCCAGAGTACCTCAGTGTACGACCTCAGTGTTTTTTCCGTGCTCAAAGCACTAACAACGGCTTGTGGGAGTTCCCACACTTTGTGGAAGATTTTTATTAATTTTTCATTTTTACTTTTTACTTTTTACTATAGCACATCCCTTCCCAGTTTCTTGAAAAACATGGGTCCGGGATAGTGCCGCTGCACGGACAGCGCATGGCGTGTCGGTCCTCACAAAGAGCACCCTCACAGCCACAGGCCCACTGGCCTGCAACAGCTGGACGGAACTTACATAAAGAAGCCCCGTCACAGCCATGAAAAAGTGATCAAAGAGCTGGACGGAGCTTACAGAAAGAAGCCCCGTCACAGCCATGAAGAAGGGATCAAGCAGCTGGACGGAGCTTACACATAGAAGCCCCGTCGCAGCTACGACCGGAGAGCTCTGAGCTTAGAAGCCGTCGCAGACTTCCTACATAAGGTATGCTGGGGAAAACGGGGCGGTCAGCGCAGGCGGCCGCCCCGCTATGTGGGGTCCGTTAGATGTGCCCGTTTACAGCCACTCCGTCCAGCACTCCGTCTGCCGCTTCGTTCTCCCGACCTAGGCGCCAGGCGCGCCGTCAGCGCTGTATAGGAAGTGCAGCGCCCAGAGGGGAGACCCGCCGCAGCTTGGCTAGTGACAGCGGCCCGGCAACCGTCCTCCGCTACTTTGCAATGTCTCTCGCCTCCCTGCAGTGAGCGTCCCGGCTCACCGCTAACACTACAGGGAGTACAGACAGGGGGAGGGACGGACACCCGCCGCACAGACAACAGCGGTGCTCTCACAGACCCGGTAGCAACGCCGCGCTCCGGCCAGCCGATCTCTGCTGCTCGGGGCTATGGTCCTCCGCCTCCCTGCAATAAGCTTCCCAGCTCCCCGCTGAGACACAGCGCTACAGGGAGTACAGGGAAGGGGGAGGGAGTGGGGGCCCTGGCAGATTACTGCGTGGCTGCAGCTGCCAGATGCTACAAGTGTAATAGGCTGTTTAGCCTATATATATTTATCTATAGAAGTTATTAATATTAACAGATATCTATAGAAGATATTAAAGGCAGAGCTTATATTAAATGTCACCTGCCTGTGATTGTATTGTAGCCTGCATGTGATTATCAACTGGCTGTGATTATCAGTGTATACTAGACTGTGATTATCAGGGGCAGCAGGTATTGTAATTTCTCCTATAAGTTACAATGTAAGAATGGCATGGGGGCCATTTTTATTCATGTTTCCTGTTTCTGCCATAATTCCAGAACATTCCTACACTACATCTCTTCGCCACCGGAGGCGCAGGGGTGTTAGTGGAAAATTTGGTTCAGGTTTCACATAGGGCCATGTAAACTGTATTTAGCCATAAATATATTTAGCCATAAATATATATATATATATATATATATATATATATTACGCACTTTAAGTACACATTTTACTAATTAGTGCAAGTGTCTGTCCTTTGGCTATTGTGGTGTCTGTCTGTATAAGGAGTAAGCCTCCAACACAGACTAAATAGAAGGTTTACTATAATGTCTGTACATAAACAAATTCTGTTGGTTTGTACGTTTCCACTCCGGAAGCCGGGTCAGTCCCAGATCCTATGTTAAGCATAATTCCGCTCGACAGGAGCGGTAAAATCGGAGTCTCAAAAGTTACTCCGCCTGCTCTAACAAAGGATTCTCAGTCTTTCCAAAGGTCCAATTTCCCTTTGGGTACCAGGGTGTTAATTTAACTGGTCTTATAATTTAATCTGACAATTATATGTCAAACCTCACAGCGGTACCTACGACTGAGAAGGGTACATTAGACCAGCAGTCAGATAGTGCGGGGTTTTGACAACCATACATTGCTAATAACAGTGAGTCAGTGTCTCAAATTTTACAGACATTATGTAGACTCTAACATCTAATCTGTCAATTTTCATAAACAACAGATTTTCAATGAGTTATTATTTAAAATATCTGACTAACAGTTAACTCTATCTACCCGTTTCCACATCTAAATGGGACAATCCGTCATTGGTGAATTCGTCTGTGACAAACATTATAAACAGGATACATTTGGGTCACTAGACGCTCTATGTATGGAAACAATGACGATCACTGTTAATAAAAAGCTGCAGAGTATCTCTGTAAAGCTTCTGCTGACACGATTCTCGCTTTTCATCGTCGCTAGTGTCACCAAAACAAGGCCAGAAGTTGTTTGGTCCTAAATTTGATATTCAAACAAAAATACTTTGGCCGACGTTTAATAATCCCTTTAGACTTCAGTCTTTTCAAGGCTGTGGTACAAAAACAGTCACGACTTGTAACGCCAGGGTGCTAAAGTCAACAAGCCAGTGGCTTAACGGCCTCTCAGGCCATCTATAATTTCCAATTGTGGAAGCGCCCCTTTACACGTGACATTTGCCGGTTTCCAAACATCCACTCATGGATGTATCGGCTATTTACATCTGCTGGTTTCACCTGTTTTTATTTCCACACCTGGTACACCAACAGAGTCAGGGTTACTTATTCCCCTCTGTTTGGGGTACCGAAGCCGGAGGGCTCCGTCGCAGTCTCAATCAGCAAGTCACTTACTACAGTTGGAAATGGATTTACTCCAGTTAGTACTTGCATATTTCAAGCCACAAGATTGCATGCTTGCGCTTGATCTTTACAATGCGTATTTACCCATTCCGGTTTGGTCACCGCATCACAGGTTCTTGCGTTTTGCAATACGCCACAACCATTAACCAATTCAGGTTCTACCGTTTGGCCTCTTGTCAACGCCTCGGGTATTCACCAAAGTGATGTTGGTGACAATAGCTCATTTCAGAGCCCTAGCGGTGACAATCGTTCCATACTTAGACGATCTGCTCATAAGAACTCTGTTTCAACAGAAGTTCCTCTTACTTGCGCTACTAACGTACACCACGGTGGCAGGTCAAGTTCAAAAACAATCGCATCTAATTCCGTCTGAACGACTTCAGTTCCTAGGTAAGATTATAAATACGGTAAATTAAAGAGATTTACCTACTACACCAGAAATAAAATATACCATCTAGTACAATTAGTGCAAAAGCCACGTACACTAGGGGTACATTGGTGTATTCGCCTTTTAGGAACAATGATGTGTTTTCAAAGCGCTTTAGTTCGCCGGGTTTCAGGGCGAGGGTGTATATACTCTAGACGAGAGTCTCAGAGGTTGAGGAGTTGTAGTTAAAAATATCAGCGGCAGGGGTTCTAAAACGGATCACGACAGATTGCTGTCTATAAATGTCCTGGAACTCCGTGCAATTTACAATGCACTACATGCTTCGCTTTCAGTCTGTCCAAGTGCAGTCAGACAACGCAACGGGAGTTGCATACACAACAACCAGGGAGGACCAAAAAGCCGCATGGCAATGCGGCAGGTAGCTCGAATCCTCAATTACCCAGAACACCATTAGGTGATGTTGTTTACGACGGGAGTGGTCATCTGTTAGACAGATGATCTCACCCGTCGGGATTTTTATCCATAAAACTGGGCATTAAATCCAGAGGTGTCTCATATGTGAATCCACACTTGGGGTTACCCTCAGGTATACATGATGGCATCTCGCCACAATTACAAACGCTCAGTATGTGTACAGAACGACAGATCACAAGGGCAGTGGCGGTGGAGGTTCTCACATTCGTGTGGTCATACAGCCTCGTGTATCTGGCTTCACCATTTTCCGCTGCTCTCTCTCCGTTGCTAAAACAGATCATAAGACAGTTCATCACAGTCATACTAGTGATATCTCATGGGTTTCGGAGAAATTGCTTCTCGAAGCTCCAAGGAATACTTGCACACGATCTTGGCCCCTCATAATACGTCCAACCTGTTACAACAGGGACCGTTCTTTTACCCCTATTTACCTATGTACCGCGGCTGCGGTTGACGGGGTGGGGGGTTCAGACCGCCCTCTTAAGAAAAGATATAGGGCATTACAGTATCGGTTATACCAACCATGTTACGAGCTAGAAAGCCGCTTACGGCAGCTCATTATTACACAATTGGGTGTGCCTATATATGTGGGTGTGAAGCTCAGAAGTTTCCGACATCATCTTTCAAGTTACCCGTATTCTGTTATTTACAGACGGGGTGGGATGGAGAACTGCGTTTATCTGCACTGAGGGTGCAGGTATTTATGTGGTCAATTTATTTTCACAGACGTTTGAATCTATTGCGTCGGTACACACCTTTTTTACAAGGTGTCATCAAAGTGCAGCCTCCATTTATCCCACCTACAGCGCCATGCGCCTTGAAGCTGGGTTCAGATTTCTTACAGTTTTCATATTTTGAACCCTTACAACAAATGGGGATTAAGTTTCTCACTTGGAAAACGTTTTTCTTCTAGCCGTAGCTTCGGCAAGGGTTTTGTTTTCATATTTGGGTGCCTTGTATTCCAAGCCACCGTATTTGAGTTTTCTCATAACAAAGCAGAACTTCGGACCAATTCCGATTTCTTATTCTTCACATCAATAAACCAATAGTGGTTCCTGTGTTGACAGCACATTCTAGAATTCTGAATGTGGTACACGCATTACGCGTCTATATGTCCCGAACGTCTACAGTACGTAATACGTATACGTTGTTTGTTATCTATGATGCTGCCAACTGGGGTTAGCCAGTTTCTCAGCAGACATTATCCAGTTGGATAAAAATGACTACAAGTCAGGCTCACTTTAAGGCTAAGTTACAGTCGCCTATGTCAGTAATAGCTCATCCCATAGGTTCTGTGGGAATGTCATGACCAGCTGGTCGTGGAGCGTCTACGACGCGGCTACATAGCCTTCAGTGCACACGTTTGTGCGCGTTTACTCGTTATGAAACGGTTGCGGCATCAGCATCTAGCTTTGGCCGTCTACTGTTACAGGTGTCAAACAGCTCTCCCGCCCACGAGGGAAGCTTTGGTACGTCCCAAGAGTACTCCAGTGACCCCTAGTGGATGAAAAAGAAAATAGGATTTTGGTACTTACCAGGTAAATCCTTTTCTTTGAATCCATAGGGGACGCCCACCCAGAGCAGTTTTACCTGGGTTGTTTTAAGCTCAGATGAGCTTATGGTAACACATTTTACCGGGGTTGTATTAAGCTCAGAGGAGCTTATGGTAACAAATTTTCACCGATTGGTTCAAATTATAAAGGTCTATCGGTTATGGTGTCAACTGTTTAGTTGACAGTAACGTTATGGGTCAACTTTGTTGTTGTCCGTTATATTATAGGAATTCTCCATTGTCAACCTCTCTATAGTTCTTGTTCGCTCAGTAAAAAACACTGAGGTCGTACACTGAGGCACTCTGGGATATGGAGGGGTGGAGAGTTCTAAATTTAAATATTCAGTGCCTTTGTTTCTGCTAAGCCGTCCATATCCCAAGAGTACTCCAGTGCCCCCTATGGATTCAAAGAAAAGGATTTACCTGGTAAGTACCAAAATCCTATTTTCTCATAGTCCGTAGTGGATGCTGGGGACTCCGTAAGGACCATGGGGAATAGCGGCTCCGCAGGAGACTGGGCACATCTAAAGAAAGCTTTAGGACTATCTGGTGTGCACTGGCCCCTCCCCCTATGACCCTCCTCCAAGCCTCAGTTAGGATACTGTGCCCGGACGAGCGTACACAATAAGGAAGGATTTTGAATCCCGGGTAAGACTCATACCAGCCACACCAATCACACCGTATAACCTGTGATCTGAACCCAGTTAACAGCATGATAACAGAGGAGCCTCTGAAAGATGGCTCACAACAATAATAACCCGATTTTTGTAACAATAACTATGTACAAGTATTGCAGACAATCCGCACTTGGGATGGGCGCCCAGCATCCACTACGGACTATGAGAAATAGAATTATCGGTAAGTAAATTCTTATTTCTCTAACGTCCTAAGTGGATGCTGGGGACTCCGTAAGGACCATGGGGATTATACCAAAGCTCCCAAACGGGCGGGAGAGTGCGGATGACTCTGCAGCACCAAATGAGAGAACTCCAGGTCCTCCTCAGCCAGGATATCAATTTTGTAGAATTTTACAAACGTATTTGCTCCTGACCAAGTAGCTGCTCGGCAAGGTTGTAAAGCCGAGATCCCTCGGGCAGCCGCCCAAGATGAGCCCACCTTCCTTGTGGAGTGGGCATTTACAGATTTTTGGCTGTGGCAGGCCTGCCACAGAATGTGCAAGCTGAATTGTACTACAAATCCAACGAGCAATAGTCTGCTTAGAAGCAGGAGCACCCAGCTTGTTGGGTGCATACAGGATAAACAGCGAGTCAGATTTCCTGACTCCAGCCGTCCTGGAAACATATATTTTCAGGGCCCTGACAACGTCTAGCAACTTGGAGGCCTCCAAGTCCCTAGTAGCCGCAGGCACCACAAATAGGTTGGTTCAGGTGAAACGCTGAAACCACCTTGGGGAGAAACTGAGGACGAGTCCTCAATTCCGCCCTGTGCGAATGGAAAATCAGATAAGGGCTTTTTCAGGATAAAGCCGCCAATTCTGACACCCGCCTGGCCCAGGCCAGGGCCAACAGCATGACCACTTTTCATGTGAGATATTTTAACTCCACAGATTTAAGTGGTTCAAACCAATGTGACTTTTGGAACCCAAACTACATTGAGATCCCAAGGTGCCACTGGAGGCACAAAAGGAGGCTGTATATGCAGTACCCCCTTTACAAACGTCTGAACTTCAGGGACTGAAGCTAGTTCTTTTTGGAAGAAAATTGACAGGGCCGAAATTTGAACCTTAATGGACCCCAATTTCAGGCCCATAGACACTCCTGTTTGCAGGAAATGTAGGAATCGACCCAGTTGAATTTCCTCCGTCGGGCCTTACTGGCCTCGCACCACGCAACATATTTTCGCCAATTGCGGTGATAATGTTTTTGCGGTTACATCCTTCCTGGCTTTGATCAGGATAGGGATGACTTCATCTGGAATGCCTTTTTTCCTTCAGGATCCGGCGTTCAACCGCCATGCCGTCAAACGCAGCCGCGGTAAGTCTTGGAACAGACAGGGTCCTTGCTGGAGCAGGTCCCTTCTTAGAGGTAGAGGCCACGGATCCTCCGTGAGCATCTCTTGAAGTTCCGGTTACCAAGTCCTTCTTGGCCAATCCGGAACCACGAATATAGTGCTTACTCCTCTCCATCTTATCAATCTCAGTACCTTGGGTATGAGAGGCAGAGGAGGGAACACATACCCTGACTGGTACACCCACGGTGTTACCAGAGCGTCTACAGCTTATTGCCTGAGGGTCCCTGGACCTGGCGCAATACCTGTCGAGTTTTTAATCATGTGGAAGACTTCTGGGTGAAGTCCCCACTCTCCCGGGTGGAGGTCGTGCTGAGGAAGTCTGCTTCCCAGTTGTCCACTCCCGGAATGAATACTGCTGACAGTGCTATCACATGATTTTCCGCCCAGCGAAGAATCCTTGCAGCTTCTGCCATTGCCCTCCTGCTTCTTGTGCCACCCTGTCTGTTTACGTGGGTGACTGCCGTGATGTTGTCCGACTGGATCAACACCGGCTGACCTTGAAGCAGAGGTCTTGCTAAGCTTAGAGCATTGTAAATGTCCCTTAGCTTCAGGATATTTATGTGAAGTGATGTCTCCAGGCTTGACCATAAGCCCTGGATATTCCTTCCCTGTGTGACTGCTCCCCAGCCTCGCAGGCTGGCATCCGTGGTCACCAGGACCCAGTCCTGAATGCCTAATCTGCGGCCCTCTAGAAGATGAGCACTCTGCAACCACCACAGGAGGGACACCCTTGTCCTTGGTGACAGGGTTATCCGCTGATGCATCTGAAGATGCGACCCGGACCATTTGTCCAGCAGGTCCCACTGGAAAGTTCTTGCGTGGAATCTGCCGAATGGGATTGCTTCGTAGGAAGCCACCATTTTACCCAGAACCCTTGTGCATTGATGCACTGAGACTTGGCTCGGTTTTAGGAGGTTCCTGACTAGCTCGGATAACTCCCTGGCTTTTTCCTCCGGGAGAAACACCTTTTTCTGGACTGTGTCCAGGATCATCCCTAGGAACAGAAGACACGTCATCGGAACCAGGTGCGATTTTGGAATATTGAGAATCCAATCGTGCTGCCGCAACACTACCTGAGATAGTGCTACACCGACCTCCAACTGTTCCCTGGATCTTACCCTTATCAGGGAATTGTCCAAGTAAGGGATAACTAAAATTCCCTTCCTTCGAAGGAATATCATCATTTCGGCCATTACCTTGGTAAAGACCCGGGGTGCCGTGGACCATCCATACGGCAGCGTCTGAACTGATAGTGACAGTTCTGTACCATAAACCTGAGGTACCCTTGGTGAGAAGAGTAAATTTTTACATGAAGGTAAGCATCCTTGATGTCCCGAGACATCATGTAGTCCCCTTCTTCCAGGTTCGCAATCACTGCTCTGAGTGACTCAATCTTGAATTTGAACCTCTTTATGTAAGTGTTCAAAGATTTTAGATTTAGAATCGGTCTCACCGAGCCGTCCGGCTTCGGTACCACAACAGTGTGGAATAATACCCCGTTCCCTGTTGCAGGAGGGGTATCTTGATTATCACCTGCTGGGAATACAGCTTGTGAATGGCTTCCAAAACTGTCTCCCTGTCAGAAGGAGACATCAGTAAAGCCGACTTTAGGAAACGGCGAGGGGGAGACGTCTCGAATTCTAATTTGTACCCCTGAGATATCACCTGAAGGATCCAGGGGTCTACTTGCGAGTGAGCCCACTGCGCGCTGAAATTCATTGAGACGGGCCCCCACCGTGCCTGATTCTGCTTGTAAAGCCCCAGCGTATACTGAGGGCTTGGCAGAGGCGGGAGAGGGTTTCTGTTCCTGGGAACTGGCTGATTTCTGCAGCCTTTTTCCTCTCCCTCTGTCACGGGGCAGAAATGAGGAACCTTTTGCCCGCTTGTCTACGAAAAGACTGCGCCTGATAATACGGCGTCTTCTCATGTTGAGAGGCGACCTGGGGTACAAACGTGGAATTCCCAGCTGTTGCCGTGGCCACCAGGTCTGAAAGACCGACCCCAAATAACTCCTCCCCTTAATAAAGCAATACTTCCAAATGCCGTTTGGAATACGCATCACCTGACCACTGACGTGTCCATAACCCTCTACTGGTAGAAATGGACAACGCACTTAGACTTGATGCCAGTCGGCAAATATTCCGCTGTGCATCACGCATATATAGAAATGCATCTTTTAAATGCTCTATAGGCAAAAATATACTGTCCCTATCTAGGGTATCAATATTTTCAGTCAGGGAATCCGACCACGCCAACCCAGCACTGCACATCCAGGCTGAGGCGATTGCTGGTCGCAGTATAACACCAGTATGTGTGTAAATACCTTTTAGGATACCCTCCTGCTTTCTATCAGCAGGATCCTTAAGGGCGGCCATCTCAGGCGAAGGTAGAGCCCTTACAAGCGTGTGAGCGCTTTATCCACCCTAGGGGGTGTTTCCCAACGAACCCTAACCTCTGGCGGGAAAGGATATAATGCCAATAACATTTTAGAAATTATCAGTTGTTATCGGGGGAAACCCACGCATCATCACACACCTCATTTAATTTCTCAGATTCAGGAAAACTACAGGTAGTTTTTCCTCACCGAACATAATACCCCTTTTTGGTGGTACTCGTATTATCAGAAATGTGTAAAACATTTTTCATTGCCTCAATCATGTAACGTGTGGCCCTACTGGAAGTCACATTTGTCTCTTCACCGTCGACACTGGAGTCAGTATCCATGTCGGCGTCTATATCTGCCATCTGAGGTAACGGGCGCTTTAGAGCCCCTGACGGCCTATGAGACGTCTGGACAGGCACAAGCTGAGTAACCGGCTGTCTCATGTCAACCACTGTCTTTTATACAGAGCTGACACTGTCACGTAATTCCTTCCAACAGTTCATCCACTCAGGTGTCGACCCCCTAGGGGGTGACATCACTATTACAGGCAATCTGCTCCGTCTCCACATCATTTTTCTCCTCATACATGTCGACACAAAAGTACCGGCATACAGCACACACACAGGGAATGCTCTGATAGAGGACAGGACCCCACTAGCCCTTTGTGGAGACAGAGGGAGAGTTTGCCAGCACACACCAGAGCGCTATATATATACAGGGATAACCTTATATAAGTGTTTTTCCCCTTATAGCTGCTGTATAGTTAATACTGCGCCTAATTAGTGCCCCCCTCTTTTTTTTAACCCTTTCTGTAGTGTAGTGACTGCAGGGGAGAGCCAGGGAGCTTCCCTCCAACGGAGCTGTGAGGGAAAATGGCGCCAGTGTGCTGAGGAGATAGGCTCCGCCCCCTTATCCGCAGCCTTATCACCCGTTTTTCTATGTATTCTGGCAGGGGTTAAATGCATCCATATAGCCCAGGAGCTATATGTGATGCATTTCTTTTGCCATCCAAGGTGTTTTTATTGCGTCTCAGGGCGCCCCCCCCCAGCGCCCTGCACCCTCAGTGACCGAAGTGTGAAGTGTGCTGAGAGCAATGGCGCACAGCTGCAGTGCTGTGCGCTACCTTGTTGAAGACAGGACGTCTTCTGCCGCCGATTTTCCGGACCTCTTCTGCCTTCTGGCTCTGTAAGGGGGCCGGCGGCGCGGCTCTGGGACCCATCCAAGCTGGGCCTGTGATCGTCCCTCTGGAGCTAATGTCCAGTAGCCTAAGAAGCCCAATCCACTCTGCACGCAGGTGAGTTCGCTTCTTCTCCCCTTAGTCCCTCGATGCAGTGAGCCTGTTGCCAGCAGGTCTCACTGAAAATAAAAAACCTAAACTAAAACTTTCACTAAGAAGCTCAGGAGAGCCCCTAGTGTGCACCCTTCTCGTTCGGGCACAGAGATCTAACTGAGGCTTGGAGGAGGGTCATAGGGGGAGGAGCCAGTGCACACCAGATAGTCCTAAAGCTTTCTTTAGATGTGCCCAGTCTCCTGCGGAGCCGCTATTCCCCATGGTCCTTACGGAGTCCCCAGCATCCACTTAGGACGTTAGAGAAATATATATAGCGCTCTGGTGTGTGCTGGCAAACTCTCCCTCTGTCTCCCCAAAGGGCTAGTGGGGTCCTGTCCTCTATCAGAGCATTCCCTGTGTGTGTGCTGTGTGTCGGTACGTTGTGTCGACATGTATGAGGAGGAAAATGGTGTGGAGGCGGAGCAATTGCCTGTGTTAGTGATGTCACCCCCTAGGGAGTCGACACCTGACTGGATGGTCTTATGGAAAGAATTACGTGATAGTGTCAGCACTTTACAAAAGACTGTTGACGACATGAGACAGCCGGCAAATCAGTTAATACCTGTACAGGCGTCTCAAACACCGTCAGGGGCTCTAAAGCGCCCGTTACCTCAGGTCGATACAGACACGGACACTGACTCCAGTGTCGACGGTGAGGAAACAAACGTATTTTCCAGTAGGGCCACACGTTACATGATCACGGCAATGAAGGAGGTTTTGAACATTTCTGATACTACAAGTACCACAAAAAAGGGTATTATGTGGGGTGTGAAAAAACTACCCGTAGTTTTTCCCGAATCAGATGAATTAAATGAGGTGTGTGATGAAGCGTGGGTTTCCCCCGATAAAAAACTGCTAATTTCTAAAAAGTTATTGGCATTATACCCTTTCCCGCCAGAGGTTAGGGCGCGTTGGGAAACACCCCCTAGGGTAGATAAGGCGCTCACACGCTTATCAAAACAAGTGGCGTTACCGTCCCCTGATACGGCCGCCCTCAAGGAACCAGCTGATAGGAAGCTGGAAAATATCCTTAAAAGTATATACACACATACTGGTATTATACTGCGACCAGCAATCGCCTCAGCCTGGATGTGCTGGGGTGGCTTGGTCGGATTCCCTGACTGAAAATATTGATACCCTGGACAGGGACAATATATTATTGACTATAGAGCATTTAAAGGATGCATTTCTATATATGCGAGATGCACAGAGGGATATTTGCACTCTGGCATCAAGAGTAAGTGCGATGTCCATTTCTGCCAGAAGAGGATTATGGACGCGACAGTGGTCAGGGGATGCGGATTCCAAACGGCATATGGAAGTATTGCCGTATAAAGGGGAGGAGTTATTTGGGGGCGGTCTATCGGACCTGGTGGCCACGGCAACGGCTGGAAAATCCACCTTTTTACCCCAAGTCACCTCGCAGCAGAAAAAGATACCGTCTTTTCAGGCTCAGTCCTTTCGTCCCCATAAGGGCAAGCGGGCAAAAGGCCACTCATATCTGCCCCGGGGCAGAGGAAGGGGAAAAAGACTGCAGCAGACAGCCTCTTCCCACGAACAGAAGCCCTCCCCCGCTTCTGCCAAGTCCTCAGCATGACGCTGGGGCCTTACAAGCGGACTCAGGCACGGTGGGGGCCCGTCTCAAGAATTTCAGCGCGCAGTGGGCTCACTCGCAAGTGGACCCCTGGATCCTGCAGGTAGTATCTCAGGGGTACAAATTGGAATTCGAGACGTCTCCCCCTCGCCGGTTCCTGAAGTCTGCTTTACCAACGTCTCCCCCCGACAGGGAGGCGGTATTGGAAGCCATTCACAAGCTGTATTCCCAGCAGGTGATAATCAAGGTACCCCTCCTACAACAGGGAAAGGGGTATTATTCCACGCTGTTTGTGGTACCGAAGCCGGACGGCTCGGTGAGACCCATTTTCTCTGACGTCCTAGTGGATGCTGGGACTCCGTAAGGACCATGGGGAATAGCGGCTCCGCAGGAGACAGGGCACAAAATAAAAGCTTAAGGATCAGGTGGTGTGCACTGGCTCCTCCCCCTATGACCCTCCTCCAAGCCTCAGTTAGATTTTTGTGCCCGGCCGAGAAGGGTGCAATCTAGGTGGCTCTCCTGAGCTGCTTAGAATAAAAGTTTAGTTAGGTTTTTTTACTTTCAGTGAGTCCTGCTGGCAACAGGCTCACTGCATCGTGGGACTAAGGGGAGAAGAAACGGACTCACCTGAGTGCAGAGTGGATCGGGTTTCTTAGGCTACTGGACACTAGCTCCAGAGGGACGATCACAGGTTCAGCCTGGATGGGTCACCGGAGCCGCGCCGCCGTCCCCCTTACAGAGCCAGAAGAGACGAAGAGGTCCGGTGAAATCGGCGGCAGAAGACATCCTGTCTTCAGACTAAGGTAGCGCACAGCACCGCAGCTGTGCGCCATTGCTCTCAGCACACTTCACACTCCGGTCACTGAGGGTGCGGGGCGCTGGGGGGGGAGCGCCCTGAGACGCAATATAACAGAATACCTTAGGTGGCAAAACAGAATACATCACATATAGCTCCTGGGCTATATGGATGTATTTTAATCCCCTGCCATTTTACACAAAAAAGCGGGAGATAAGGACGTCGTGAAGGGGCGGAGCCTATCTCCTCAGCACACAAGCGCCATTTTCCCTCACAGCTCCGCTGGAAGGACGGCTCCCTGACTCTCCCCTGCAGTCCTGCTTCAGAATCAGGGTAAAAAAGAGAAGGGGGGGGCATTTTTGGTAGCAAATAACGATAATAACAGCAGCTATAAGGGAATAACACTTATATAAGGTTATCCCTGTATATATATATATATAGCGCTGGGTGTGTGCTGGCAGACTCTCCCTCTGTCTCTCCAAAGGGCTAAGTGGGGTCCTGTCCTCTATCAGAGCATTCCCGGTGTGTGTGCTGTGTGTCGGTACGCGTGTGTCGACATGTATGAGGAGGAAAATTATGTGGAGGCGGAGCAGTTGCCTGTGTTGGTGATGTCACCCCCTAGGGAGTCGACACCTGACTGGATGATTGTATTTAAACAATTAAGTGATAATGTCAGCAATTTGCAAAAAACTGTTGACGACATGAGACAGCCGGCAAATCAATTAGTGCCTGTCCAGGCGTCTCAGACACCGTCAGGGGCGCTAAAACGCCCGTTACCTCAGTGGGTCGACACAGACCCTGACACAGATACTGAGTCTAGTGTCGACGGTGACGAGACAAATGTAATGTCCAGTAGGGCCACACGTTACATGATCACGGCAATGAAAGAGGCATTGAACCTTTCTGACACTACAAGTACCACAAAGAAGGGTATTATGTGGGGTGAGAAAAAACTACCAATATTTTTTCCTGAGTCAGAGGAAATAAATGAGGTGTGTGAAAAAGCGTGGGTTTCCCCCGATAAAAAACAGCTAATTTCTAAAAAATTATTAGCATTATATCCTTTCCCGCCAGAGGTTAGGGCGCGTTGGGAAACACCCCCTAGGGTAGATAAGGCGCTCACACGTTTATCAAAACAAGTAGCGTTACCGTCTCCTGATACGGCTACCCTAAAAGAACCAGCTGATAGAAGGCTGGAAAATATCCTAAAAAGTATATACACACATACTGGTGTTATACTGCGACCAGCAATCGCCTCAGCCTGGATGTGCAGTGCTGGAGTCGCATGGTCGGAGTCCCTGACCGAGAATATTGATACCCTGGATAGGGACAATATTTTGTTAACTATAGAACATTTAAAGGATGCATTACTATATATGCGTGATGCACAGAGGGATATTTGCACCCTGGCATCAAGAGTAAGTGCTATGTCCATCTCTGCCAGAAGAGCGTTATGGACGCGACAGTGGTCAGGGGATGCGGATTCCAAACGGCACATGGAAGTATTGCCGTATAAAGGGGAGGAGTTATTTGGGGCTGGTCTATCGGACCTGGTGGCCACGGCAACGGCTGGAAAATCCACCTTTTTACCCCAGGTCACTCCACATCAGCAGAAAAAGACACCGTCTTTTCAAACTCAGTCCTTTCGTTCCCATAAGTACAAGCGAGCAAAAGGCCACTCTTTTCTGCCCCGGGGCAGAGGAAGAGGAAAAAGACTGCACCATGCAGCCGCTTCACAGGAGCAGAAGCCCTCCCCTGCTTCTGCCAAGTCTTCAGCATGACGCTGGGGCTTTACAAGCAAACTCAGATATGGTGGGGGCCCGTCTCAAGAATTTCAACGCGCAGTGGGCTCACTCGCAAGTGGATCCCTGGATTCTACAGGTAGTATCGCAGGGGTACAAACTGGAATTCGAGGCGTTTCCCCCTCGTCGTTTCCTGAAGTCTGCTTTACCAAAGTCTCCCTCCGACAGGGAGGCAGTTTTGGAAGCCATTCACAAGCTGTATTCCCAGCAGGTGATAATCAAGGTACCCCTCCTGCAACAAGGAAAGGGGTATTATTCCACGCTGTTTGTGGTACCGAAGCCGGACGGCTCGGTAAGACCAATTTTAAATCTGAAATCCTTGAACACTTACATAAAAAGGTTCAAATTCAAGATGGAGTCACTCAGAGCAGTGATAGCAAACCTGGAAGAAGGGGACTATATGGTGTCTCTGGACATCAAAGATGCTTATCTCCACGTCCCGATATACCCTTCTCACCAAGGGTACCTCAGGTTTGTAGTACAAAACTGTCATTATCAGTTTCAGACGCTGCCGTTTGGATTGTCCACGGCACCTCGGGTCTTTACCAAGGTAATGGCCGAAATGATGATTCTTCTACGAAGAAAAGGCATTTTAATTATCCCTTACTTGGACGATCTCCTGATAAGGGCAAGATCCAGGGAACAGTTAGAAGTCGGAGTAGCACTATCTCAGGTAGTGTTACGTCAGCACGGGTGGATTCTAAATATTCCAAAATCGCAGCTGATTCCAACGACACGTCTACTGTTCCTAGGAATGATTCTGGACACAGTCCAGAAGAAGGTGTTTCTCCCGGAGGAGAAGGCCAGGGAGTTATCCGAGCTAGTCAGGAACCTCCTAAAACCAGGACAGGTCTCAGTGCATCAGTGCACGAGGGTCCTGGGGAAAATGGTGGCTTCTTACGAAGCGATTCCATTCGGAAGATTCCATGCAAGAACATTTCAGTGGGATCTACTGGACAAATGGTCCGGATCGCATCTGCAGATGCATCAGCGGATAACCCTGTCGCCAAGGACAAGGGTGTCTCTCCTGTGGTGGCTGCAGAGTGCTCATCTACTAGAGGGTCGCAGATTTGGCATTCAGGATTGGATCCTGGTAACCACGGATGCCAGCCTGAGAGGCTGGGGAGCAGTCACACAGGGAAGGAATTTCCAGGGCCTGTGGTCAAGCTTGGAAACGTCTCTTCATATAAACATTCTGGAACTAAGGGCCATTTACAATGCCCTAAGTCAAGCAAAACCTCTGCTTCAGGGTCAGGCGGTGTTGATCCAATCGGACAACATCACGTCAGTCGCCCACGTAAACAGACAGGGCGGCACGAGAAGCAGGAGGGCAATGGCAGAAGCTGCAAGGATTCTTCGCTGGGCGGAAAATCATGTGATAGCACTGTCAGCAGTATTCATTCCGGGAGTGGACAACTGGGAAGCAGACTTCCTCAGCAGACACGACCTTCACCCGGGAGAGTGGGGACTTCACCCAGAAGTCTTCCACCTGATTGTAAACCGTTGGGAAAAACCAAAGGTGGACATGATGGCGTCACGTCTAAACAAAAAACTGGACAGATATTGCGCCAGGTCAAGGGACCCTCAGGCAATAGCAGTGGACGCTCTGGTAACGCCGTGGGTGTACCAGTCAGTGTATGTGTTCCCTCCTCTGCCTCTCATACCAAAAGTACTGAGAATCATAAGAAGGAGAGGAGTAAGAACTATACTCGTGGTTCCGGATTGGCCAAGACGGACTTGGTACCCGGAACTTCAAGAGATGCTCACGGACGAACCGTGGCCTCTACCTCTAAGAAAGGACCTGCTACTGCAGGGGCCTTGTCTGTTCCAGGACTTACCGCGGCTGCGTTTGACGGCATGGCGGTTGAACGCCGGATCCTGAGGGAAAAAGGCATTCCAGAAGAAGTCATCCCTACTCTGGTCAAAGCCAGGAAGGACGTAACCGCAAAACATTATCACCGCATTTGGCGTAAATATGTTGCGTGGTGTGAGGCCAAGAAGGCCCCTACAGAGGAATTTCAACTGGGTCGTTTCCTTCATTTCCTGCAAACAGGACTGTCTATGGGCCTAAAATTAGGGTCCATTAAGGTTCAAATTTCGGCCCTGTCGATTTTCTTCCAGAAAGAACTGGCTTCAGTACCTGAAGTTCAGACATTTGTAAAAGGGGTGCTGCACATACAGCCTCCTTTTGTGCCTCCAGTGGCACCTTGGGATCTCAATGTGGTGTTGAGTTTTCTAAAGTCACATTGGTTTGAACCACTTTCCACTGTGGACTTAAAATATCTCACATGGAAGGTGTCGATGCTGTTAGCCTTGGCTTCAGCCAGGCGTGTGTCAGAATTGGCGGCTTTATCATATAAAAGCCCTTACTTAATTTTTCATTCTGACAGGGCGGAATTGAGGACTCGTCCTCAATTTCTACCTAAGGTGGTTTCTGCATTCCACATGAACCAACCTATTGTGGTACCTGCGGCTACCAGGGACTTAGAGGACTCTAAGTTGCTTGACGTTGTCAGGGCCTTGAAAATATATGTTTCCAGGACGGCTGGAGTCAGAAAATCTGACTCGCTGTTTATCCTGTATGCACCCAACAAGCTGGGTGCTCCTGCTTCTAAGCAGACGATTGCTCGTTGGATTTGTAGTACAATTCAGCTTGCACATTCTGTGGCAGGATTGCCACAGCCAAAATCAGTAAAAGCCCATTCCACAAGGAAAGTGGGCTCATCTTGGGCGGCTGCCCGAGGGGTCTCGGCTTTACAACTTTGCCGAGCAGCTACTTGGTCAGGGGCAAACACGTTTGCTAAATTCTACAAATTTGATACCCTGGCTGAGGAGGACCTGGAGTTCTCTCATTCGGTGCTGCAGAGTCATCCGCACTCTCCCGCCCGTTTGGGAGCTTTGGTATAATCCCCATGGTCCTTACGGAGTCCCAGCATCCACTAGGACGTCAGAGAAAATAAGATTTTACTTACCGATAAATCTATTTCTCGTAGTCCGTAGTGGATGCTGGGCGCCCATCCCTAGTGCGGATTGTCTGCAATACTTGTATATAGTTATTGTTACAAAGATTCGGGTTATTATTGTTGTGAGCCATCTTTTCAGAGGCTCCTTTGCGTTTATCATACTGTTAACTGGGTTCAGATCACAAGTTGTACGGTGTGATTGGTGTGGCTGGTATGAGTCTTACCCGGGATTCAATATCCTTCCTTATTATGTACGCTCGTCCGGGCACAGTATCCTAACTGAGGCTTGGAGGAGGGTCATAGGGGGAGGAGCCAGTGCACACCACCTGATCCTTAAGCTTTTATTTTGTGCCCTGTCTCCTGCGGAGCCGCTATTCCCCATGGTCCTTTACGGAGTCCCAGCATCCACTACGGACTACGAGAAATAGATTTATCGGTAAGTAAAATCTTATTTTAAATCTGAAATCCTTGAACACTTACATAAAAAGGTTCAAGTTCAAGATGGAGTCACTCAGAGCAGTGATAGCGAACCTGGAAGAAGGGGACTATATGGTGTCTCTGGACATCAAGGATGCTTACCTCCATGTCCCAATTTGCCCTTCTCACCAAGGGTACCTCAGGTTTGTGGTACAGAACTGTCACTATCAGTTTCAGACGCTGCCGTTTGGATTGTCCACGGCACCCCGGGTCTTTACCAAGGTAATGGCCGAAATGATGATTCTTCTTCGAAGAAAAGGCGTCTTAATTATCCCTTACTTGGACAATCTCCTGATAAGGGCAAGGTCCAGAGAACAGTTAGAGGTCGGAGTAGCACTATCTCAAGTAGTACTACGACAGCACGGATGGATTCTAAATATTCCAAAATTGCAGCTGATTCCGACAACACGTCTGCTGTTCCTAGGGATGATTCTGGACACAGTACAGAAAAAGGTGTTTCTCCCGGAGGAGAAAGCCAAGGAGTTATCCGACCTAGTCAGGAACCTCCTAAGACCAGGCCAAGTGTCAGTACATCAATGCACAAGGGTCCTGGGAAAGATGGTGGCTTCTTACGAAGCGATTCCATTCGGCAGATTCCACGCAAGAACTTTTCAGTGGGATCTGCTGGACAAATGGTCCGGATCGCATCTTCAAATGCATCAGCGGATAACCCTGTCTCCAAGGACAAGGGTGTCTCTCCTGTGGTGGTTACAGAGTGCTCATCTCCTAGACGGCCGCAGATTCGGCATTCAGGATTGGGTCCTGGTGACCACGGATGCCAGCCTGAGAGGCTGGGGAGCAGTCACACAGGGAAGAAATTTCCAGGGCTTGTGGTCAAGCATGGAAACGTCACTTCACATAAATATTCTGGAACTAAGGGCCATTTACAATGCCCTAAGTCAGGCAAGACCTCTGCTTCAGGGTCAGCCGGTGTTGATCCAGTCGGACAACATCACGGCAGTCGCCCACGTAAACAGACAGGGCGGCACAAGAAGCAGGAGGGCAATGATGGAAGTGGCAAGGATTCTTCGCTGGGCGGAGAATCATGTGATAGCACTGTCAGCAGTGTTCATTCCGGGAGTGGACAACTGGGAAGCAGACTTCCTCAGCAGACACGATCTTCACCCGGGAGAGTGGGGACTTCACCCAGAAGTCTTCCACATGATTGTGAACCGTTGGGAAAAACCAAAGGTGGACATGATGGCGTCCCGCCTCAACAAAAAACTGGACAGATATTGCGCCAGGTCAAGGGACCCTCAGGCAATAGCTGTGGACGCTCTGGTAACACCGTGGGTGTACCAGTCAGTGTATGTGTTCCCTCCTCTTCCTCTCATACCAAAAGTACTGAGAATCATAAGAAGGAGAGGAGTAAAGACTATACTCGTGGCTCCGGATTGGCCAAGAAGGACTTGGTACCCGGAAATTCAAGAGATGCTCACGGAAGACCCGTGGCCTCTACCCCTAAGAAAGGACCTGCTCCAGCAGGGACCATGTCTGTTCCAAGACTTACCGCGGCTGCGTTTGACGGCATTGCGGTTGAACGCCGGATCCTGAAGGAAAAAGGCATTCCGGATGAAGTCATCCCTACCCTGATCAAAGCCAGGAAGGATGTAACCGTACAACATTATCACCGTATTTGGCATAAATATGTTGCGTGGTGCGAGGCCAGGAAGGCCCCTACAGAGGAATTTCAACTGGGTCGTTTCCTGCATTTCCTGCAAACAGGACTGTCTATGGGCCTCAAATTAGGGTCCATTAAGGTTCAAATTTCGGCCCTGTCAATATTCTTCCAAAAAAGAACTGGCTTCTGTTCCTGAAGTTCAGACGTTTGTCAAGGGAGTACTGCATATACAGCCTCCTTTTGTGCCTCCAGTGGCACCTTGGGATCTCAATGTAGTTTTGGGATTCCTAAAATCACATTGGTTTGAACCACTCACCACTGTGGACTTAAAATATCTCACATGGAAAGTGGTAATGCTGTTAGCCCTGGCTTCAGCCAGGCGTGTCTCAGAATTGGCGGCTTTATCCTATAAAAGCCCTTACCTAATTTTTCATACGGACAGGGCAGAATTGAGGACTCGTCCTCAATTTCTCCCTAAGGTGGTTTCAGCTTTTCACTTAAACCAGCCTATTGTGGTGCCTGCGGCTACTAGGGACTTGGAGGATTCCAAGTTGCTGGACGTAGTCAGGGCCCTGAAAATATATGTTTCCAGGACGGCTGGAGTCAGAAAATCTGATTCGCTGTTTATCCTGTATGCACCCAACAAGCTGGGTGCTCCTGCTTCTAAGCAGACGATTGCTCGTTGGATTTGTAGTACAATTCAGCTTGCACATTCTGTGGCAGGCCTGCCACAGCCAAAATCTGTAAAAGCCCATTCCACACGGAAAGTGGGCTCATCTTGGGCGGCTGCCCGAGGGGTCTCGGCTTTACAACTTTGCCGAGCAGCTACTTGGTCAGGGGCAAACACGTTTGCTAAATTCTACAAATTTGATACCCTGGCTGAGGAGGACCTGGAGTTCTCTCATTCGGTGCTGCAGAGTCATCCGCACTCTCCCGCCCGTTTGGGAGCTTTGGTATAATCCCCATGGTCCTTTCGGAGTCCCCAGCATCCACTAGGACGTTAGAGAAAATAAGAATTTACTTACCGATAATTCTATTTCTCATAGTCCGTAGTGGATGCTGGGCGCCCATCCCAAGTGCGGATTGTCTGCATTACTTGTACATAGTTATTGTTACAAAAATCGGGTTATTGTTGTTGTGAGCCATCTTTTCAGAGGCTCCTTCTGTTATCATGCTGTTAACTGAGTTCAGATCACAAGTTGTACGGTGTGATTGGTGTGGCTGGTATGAGTCTTACCCGGGATTCAAAATCCTTCCTTATTGTGTACGCTCGTCCGGGCACAGTATCCTAACTGAGGCTTGGAGGAGGGTCATAGGGGGAGGAGCCAGTGCACACCAGGTAGTCCTAAAGCTTTTTACTTTTGTGCCCAGTCTCCTGCGGAGCCGCTATTCCCCATGGTCCTTTCGGAGTCCCCAGCATCCACTACGGACTATGAGAAATAGAATTATCGGTAAGTAAATTCTTATTTTCTCTGACGTCCTAGTGGATGCTGGGTACTCCGTAAGGACCATGGGGATTATACCAAAGCTCCCAAACGGGCGGGAGAGTGCGGATGACTCTGCAGCACCGAATGAGCAAACTCAAGGTTCTCCTCAGCCAGGGTATCAAACTTGTAGAATTTTGCAAACGTGTTTGATCCCGACCAGGTAGCAGCTCGGCAAAGTTGTAAAGCCGAGACCCCTCGGGCAGCCGCCCAAGTAGAGCCCACCTTCCTCGTGGAATGGGCTTTTACCGATTTAGGATGCGGCAGTCCAGCCGCAGAATGTGCAAGTTGAATCGTGCAACAGATCCAGCGAGCAATAGTCTGCTTAGAAGCAGGAGCACCCAGCTTGTTGGGTGCATGCAGGATAAACAGCGAGTCAGTTTTTCTGACTCTAGCCGTCCTGGAAACATAGATTTTCAGGGCCCGGACTACATCCAGCAGCTTGGAAGCCTCCAAGTCCCGAGTAGCCGCAGGCACCACAATAGGTTGGTTCAAATGAAACGCTGATACCAGCTTAGGGAGAAATTGGGGACGAGTCCTCAATTCTGCCCTGTCCATATGGAAGATCAGATAGGGGCTCTTACAGGACAAAGCCGCCAATTCTGACACACGCCTAGCCGAAGCCAAGGCCAAAAGCATGACCACTTTCCACGTGAGATATTTCAACTCCACGGTCTGAAGTTGTTATGCACACCAGTGCCTGCAGGAATGTACTGGTGTCTGAACTGTTATGCACACCAGTGCCTGCAGGAATGTACTGGTGTTTGAACTGTTATGCACACCAGTGCCTGCAGGAATGTACTGGTGTCTGAACGGATAGGGATGCAAAACTAATGAACTCACAGACAGACTGGGGAATATGACGTTACGTACACAGAAGGTGATAGGGTAACAAAATAAACACAAAGTGAACAGAGAAGCCCAGAGGCTAAGAAACTGGGTGTCTCCCTAGTATCAGCAATGCTCAGATGGAAAAAGCAAGATGTTGTGTTTTAATACGTAGAGAACCCGAAATGCTGTTGCTAAGGGCAACAGCAAAACCCTAAAGGGTTACCAACGGGTGTGGCAGTAAACTCCTTGGTCAGAGATGGAATGATAGACACAAGGAGAGTCTCCACAATCCTAATCCTCACTTGCAGTGCACAGGTTCAGCTTACTGCCACTAAACTGACACCTGAACACCTTGCACAGTGAGACAGGATTTAGGCAGGCAAGTCTGAGAATACAGCCGCAAACTTGCTAAGTTCACAGAGTAGCAAAAGAACCCCAGCAAGTTAAACGACTGACTCCAGTCTTACTGCTAGGTCTGGATTGGCAGAGTGTAGTACCAAATCCCCAGGCCTATTTGCAGTAAGCAACAACAAATACAAAGCTACACAGTACTGGCTAACTTTCAGGAACTGACTAACCAACAAAGATTCAGCAGCATCTGCTTAACCTGAGAAGAGGCCTTATATAGCAGGTGCTGTCCACGCCCCACTCAGACCTCACAGACTGTGAGCACAAAAACCAGCACCGGATCCCCTGCCGTGCACAGAGCCTGTAACCACTGCACAGCAAAAGACCCGAACCGGAGTATCAGCTGCGCTCAGGTTACTCCGCTAGCACTTGTCTCCCGGTTGCCATGACGACGTGGCAGCACAGGGCAGGAACAACCAGACGAAGTCTCCTAATTTGAAGCTGCAGGGTCTTTTCCGCTTATCAAAAACCCTTTTGGTCACTAATGACACAGACACAAGGGCTTTCTTCACTTTCCTCCAAATACCTCTAAGGACCGAAACCACAGAGGAACCACCAGGCGTGGAGTCCAGAGGGTCAAAAGAATTGGCCTTAGGATGATGCCCATACACACAAAGGAAGGGAGAGATCCCTGTAGCAGAGTGAGCCGCGTTGTTATAGGCAAACTCCGCCATGGACAGATGAGCAACCCAGTCAGTCTGACACTTGGAGACATAACACCTGAGGAACTGCTCCAAGGACTGGTTCACCCTTTCAGTCTGCCCATTAGACTGCGGATGGTAGCCTGACGACAAGCTGACAGAAATCTGGAGATCGGAACAAAATGCCCTCCAGAATTTGGCCACAAACTGGGATCCGCGGTCAGAGACCACATCAAGTGGCAACCCGTGGAGACGCACAACATGCAGCATAAATAATTCAGACAGGCGTCTGGCCGATGGCAGCCCAACCAGTGGAACGAAGTGCGCCATCTTCGAAAACCTGTCAACGACAACCCAGATGGCTGTCATCCCCGAGGATTTGGGCAAGTCCACCACAAAATCCATTGAAATGTGGGTCCATGGCTTAGATGGGATAGAGAGTGGATGTAATAGGCCAACAGGAACCCCTCTAGGAGTCTTATTTCGGGCACAGATGTCACATGCCCGAACCCACTGATCCACATCCTTAGCCACCGAGGGCCACCACACCGCCCTAGATAGCAACTCCCGAGTTTTGGCAATACCCGGGTGACCTGCCGACTTCTTGGCATGGAATTCCAGGAACACTCGCTGTCTTAACCTAGGAGGCACAAAGACCTACCGGAAGGTCTGGAGGAGCCTGCTCCTGTGCTCTAAGGACTAATGATAAGAGGTCCTGGGTAATGCCCACTTTAATACATGATGGGGACACAATGGGCAACGGCTCCTCGGTGGTCTCCTGGATTGGAGCAAAACTCTGCGAGAGCGCATCAGCCTTGATGTTTTTTGACCCAGGGCGATATGTTATCAAAAAATTAAAGCGAGCAAAAAACAAAGCCCATCGTGCCTGCCTGGCATTGAGACGCTTCGCTGACTCTAAATATGCCAGATTCTTATGGTCGGTGAGAATTGAGACCACAAACTTACCCCCTCAAGCCAGTGTCTCCACTCCTCGAGTGCATCCTTAATAGCCAACAATTCCCGGTTACCCACGTCATAATTCATCTCGGCAGGCGAAAATTTACGGGAAAAGTAAGCACAGGGATGAAGGCGATTATCAGACACTCCCATCTGAGAGAGCACTGCCCCAATACCCATCTCAGAGGCATCCACCTCCACCGCAAAAGGACGCTCTGGATCTGGGTGTCGCAGCACCTTGGCCGATACAAATGCCCTTTTGAGACGGGCAAAAGCCGCTTTAGCCTCACAAGACCAGTGAGCAACATCCGCCCCTTTCTTAGTGAGTGCCACCAAGGGCGCCACTATAGACGAAATCCAGCGATAAATCGTCTATAAAAATTCGCAAAACCCAGGAAACGCTGAAGCGCCTTCAAACTAGTGGGCTGCACCCAATCCAGGACTGCCTGTACCTTGGAACCCTCCATTTGGAAACCTTCTGGGGAGATAATATATCCTAGAAATGCGATTTGCTGAACTTCAAATTCGCACTTCTCCAGCTTCGCCCCAAGCCGGTGGTCTCTGAGTTTCTGGAGGACTAAGCGTACATGCTTCCGATGTTCCTCCAGGGAATGGGAGAAGATTAGGATGTCATCTAAGTATACAACTAAGAATCTATCCAAATATTCCCTGAGTACATCATTCATGAAATCCTGGAAGACTGCCGGGGCATTACAGAGCCCAAAAGGCATCACCAAATATTCATAATGCCCTGAGTGGGTATTAAAGGCAGTCTTCCATTCATCCCCCTCTCTTATTCGGATTAGATTGTACGCACCGCGTAGGTCAATCTTAGAAAAAATGGTGGCAGTACGAAGCTGGTCAAACAAGACCGAAATGAGAGGCAGTGGGTATGAGTTTTTAATCGTGATACGGTTCAATTCCCTGAAGTCGATGCAGGGTCGCAACGAACCGTCCTTTTTACCCACGAAGAAGAACCCCGACCCAACTGGAGACTGTGAAGGTCTGATAAATCCCTTAGCCAAGTTCTCCTGAATGTACTCTGCCATAGCCTGAGTCTCAGGACGTGACAGGGAGTACAACCTGCTCTTGGGAAGCTTAGCATTTGGCAACAAATCAATGGCACAGTCATAGGGGCGATGGGGAGGTAGTACCTCTGCAATTTTTTTGGAGAACACGTCCGCAAAATCTGCATAACACCCTGGCAATCCTGGCAAACTTAGCTGCGAGAGCCTGACTGGAAGGCTCAAGCAACTCCTGAAACAATCAGTACCCCAACTAAGAATCTCCCCAGAGACCCAGTCAAATTGAGGATTGTGGGCCCTTAACCAGGGTAACCCCAACACCAATGGGGCAAAAGTACAGACAGTCACATAAAAGGACAATTTTTCAGAGTGTGTGGCTCCAATAAACAAAGAAATCTGGCTAGTGCAAGAGGTAATTTTACCTTGGGATAATGGTTCCCCGTTTAACCCACAAATCTCAATTTCCGATGCCAAGGGTACTAAGGGAACAGAGTGTTTCAGGGCGAATTGGCGGTCCATAAAAACCCCGTCGGCCCCACTGTCCACAAAGGCCTCAGTCTTGACAGTTTGACCGAGGATCTTCAAGGTCACCGGAATGATAAAAGTCTTCTTGGGAAATTCTGACTTCTGGCCTGACAGGATATTTCCCATCACCCTCAGGCCCTGAAGTTTTCCGGCTTTTCTGGGCATGATACTACCACATGACCTTTATTCCCACAGTACAAACACAACCCCTGCTGTCTCCTCCGCGTCTTCTCACGCGAGGAGAGGCGGGTAGCCCCAATCTGCATAGGCTCCTCGGACAATTCCTCAGAGTCTGAGGTTCCCTTGGGAAAGAAGGAAACCTCGGTCTCCCTTTCAAGCCTACGCTCTCTCAGCCGTCTATCCACCCGGATGGATAACTGCATGAGCTGATCCAAGCTATCAGGCAAGGGATATTGTACCAGCTGGTCTTTTATCTGGTTAGAAAGACCTCTTCGGTACTGGTGTCTCAGGGCTGGGTCATTCCACTGGGTATCATGGGCCAACCTCCGAAACTCCGTACAGTAAACCTCAACTGGCCTTCGCCCTTGCTTAAGGATCGAAATCTGAGCCTCGGCTGAGGCCGTCTTGTCAGGGTCATCATACAACATGCCCAGTGCCGTAAAAAAAGCATCAACACTTTTAAGTGACGGACAGTCAGGCTGCAACCCATATGCCCAGACCTGTGGGTCTCCTTGTAGCAAGGAAATCACTATGCCCACCCGCTGAATCTCCGACCCAGAAGACTGAGGCCTAAGCCGGAAGTATAGCTTGCAGCTCTCCTTGAAACAAAAGAACTGCGAGCGATCTCCAGAAAAACGATCCGGGAGATTTACTTTCGGCTCCTTAACCCCTGAAGGTGCTGCTGCTGCGGGAGCTCCGCCAGCGGCCTGGGAGGTGTGCATTTTAATGGACAAATCATTAAATTGTCGAGTCAGGACCTGCACCTGATCGACCACCTGTTGCAACGTATTTTGAGGGGTATGCTCCATATTCCCACAAAATTTCAACAGGAGTATTTGGCTGCTGAATATGTTATGCACACCAGTGCCTGCAGGAATGTACTGGTGTCTGAACTGTTATGCACACCAGTGCCTGCAGGAATGTACTGGTGTTTGAACTGTTATGCACACCAGTGCCTGCAGGAATGTACTGGTGTCTGAACGGATAGGGATGCAAAACTAATGAACTCACAGACAGACTGGGGAATATGACATTACGTACACAGAAGGTGATAGGGTAACAAAATAAACACAAAGTGAACAGAGAAGCCCAGAGGCTAAGAAACTGGGTGTCTCCCTAGTATCAGCAATGCTCAGATGGAAAAAGCAAGATGTTGTGTTTTAATACGTAGAGAACCCGAAATGATGTTGCTAAGGGCAACAGCAAAACCCTAAAGGGTTACCAACGGGTGTGGCAGTAAACTCCTTGGTCAGAGATGGAATGATAGACACAAGGAGAGTCTCCACAATCCTAATCCTCACTTGCAGTGCACAGGTTCAGCTTACTGCCACTAAACTGACACCTGAACACCTTGCACAGTGAGACAGGATTTAGGCAGGCAAGTCTGAGAATACAGCCGCAAACTTGCTAAGTTCACAGAGTAGCAAAAGAACCCCAGCAAGTTAAACGACTGACTCCAGTCTTACTGCTAGGTCTGGATTGGCAGAGTGTAGTACCAAATCCCCAGGCCTATTTGCAGTAAGCAACAACAAATACAAAGCTACACAGTACTGGCTAACTTTCAGGAACTGACTAACCAACAAAGATTCAGCAGCATCTGCTTAACCTGAGAAGAGGCCTTATATAGCAGGTGCTGTCCACGCCCCACTCAGACCTCACAGACTGTGAGCACAAAAACCAGCACCGGATCCCCTGCCGTGCACAGAGCCTGTAACCACTGCACAGCAAAAGACCCGAACCGGAGTATCAGCTGCGCTCAGGTTACTCCGCTAGCACTTGTCTCCCGGTTGCCATGACGACGTGGCAGCACAGGGCAGGAGACCCTAACAGAAGTGGCTCAAACCAATGTGATTTTAGGAAATCCAACACAACGTTGAGATCCCAAGGTGCCACTGGAGGTACAAAAGGGGGCAGAATATGCAGCACTCCCTTAACAAACGTCTGAACTTCAGGCAGTGAAGCCAGTTCTTTTTGAAAGAAAATAGACAGGGCCGAAATCTGGACTTTAATGGATCCCAATTTTAGGCCCATAGTCACTCCTGACTGTAGGAAGTGCAGAAATCGACCCAGCTGAAATTCTTCTGTTGGGTCCTTCATAGCCTCACACCAAACAACATATTTTCGCCATATGCGGTGATAATGTTTAGCTGTCACATCCTTCCTAGCTTTTATCAGCATAGGAATGACTTCAACCGGAATGCCCTTTTCCATCAGGATCCGGCGTTCAACCGCCATGCCGTCAAACGCAGCCGCGGTAAGTCTTGGAACAGACAGGGCCCCTGCTGTAGCAGGTCCTGTCGGAGCGGCAGAGGCCAAGGGTCCACTGAGATCATTTCTTGTAGTTCCGGGTACCAAGTCCTTCTTGGCCAATCCGGAACGATGAGTATAGTTCTTACTCCTCTCTTTCTTATTATCCTCAGTACCTTTGGTATGAGAGGAAGAGGAGGGAACACATAAACCGACTGGTACACCCACGGTGTCACTAGAGCGTCCACAGCTATCGCCTGAGGGTCCCTTGACCTGGTGCAATATCTTTTTAGCTTTTTGTTGAGGCGGGACGCCATCATGTCCACCTGTGGCCTTTCCCAACGATTTACAATCAGCTGGAAGACTTCTGGATGAAGTCCCCACTCTCCCGGGTGGAGGTCGTGCCTGCTGAGGAAGTCTGCTTCCCAGTTGTCCACTCCCGGAATGAACACTGCTGACAGTGCTATCACGTGATTTTCCGCCCATCGGAGAATCCTTGTGGCTTCTGCCATCGCCATCCTGCTTCTTGTGCCGCCCTGTCGGTTTACATGGGCGACCGCCGTGATGTTGTCTGACTGAATCAGCACCGGCTGGTTTTGAAGCAGGGGTTTTGCCCGACTTAGGGCATTGTAAATGGCCCTTAGTTCCAGAATGTTTATGTGTAGGGAGGCTTCCTGACTCGACCATTGTCCCTGGAAGTTTCTTCCCTGAGTGACTGCCCCCCAACCTCGGAGGCTTGCATCCGTGGTCACCAGGACCCAGTCCTGTATGCCGAATCTGCGGCCCTCGAGTAGATGAGCACTCTGCAGCCACCACAGCAGAGACACCCTGGCCCTCGGGGACAGGGTGATCAGCCGATGCATCTGAAGATGCGATCCGGACCACTTGTCTAACAGATCCCACTGAAAGATCCGTGCATGGAACCTGCCGAATGGAATTGCCTCGTAAGAAGCTACCATCTTTCCCAGGACTCGCGTGCAGTGATGCACCGACACCTGTTTTGGTTTTAGGAGGTCTCTGACCAGAGATGACAACTCCTTGGCCTTCTCCTCCGGGAGAAACACCTTCTGTTCTGTGTCCAGAATCATACCCAGGAACAGCAGACGCATCGTAGGAACCAGCTGAGACTTCGGGATATTCAGAATCCAGCCGTGCTGTTGTAGTACTTCCTGAGATAGTGCTACTCCGACCAACAACTGCTCCCTGGACCTCGCCTTTATAAGGAGATCGTCCAAGTACGGGATAAATATAACTCCCTTCTTTCGAAGGAGTATCATCATTTCGGCCATTACTTTGGTAAATACCCTCGGTGCCGTGGACAGACCAAACGGCAACGTCTGGAATTGGTAATGGCTGTCCTGTACCACAAAACGGAGGTACACCTGGTGAGGTGGGTAAATGGGGACATGTAGGTAAGCATCCTTGATGTCCAGTGATACCATGTAATCCCCCTCTTCCAGGCTTGCAATAACCGACCTGAGCGATTCCATTTTGAACTTGAACTTCCTTATATAAGTATTCAAAGATTTCAAATTTAGAATGGGTCTCACCGAACCGTCTGGTTTTGGTACCACAAACATTGTGGAATAGTAACCCCGTCCCTGTTGAAGGAGGGGAACTTTGATTATCACCTGCTGGAGGTACAGCTTGTGAATTGCCGCCAGTACTACCTCCCTGTCCTGGGGAGTAGCTGGCAAGGCTGATTTGAGGTAACGGCGAGGGGGAGACGTCTCGAATTCCAGCTTGTATCCCTGAGATACCACTTGTAGAACCCAGAGATCCACCTGTGAGCGAACCCACTGGTCGCTGAAGTTCCGGAGACGGGCCCCCACCGCACCTGGCTCCACATGTGGAGCCCCAGCGTCATGCGGTGGACTTAGTGGAAGCAGGGGAGGATTTTTGTTCTTGGGAACTGGCTGCATGGTGCAGCTTTTTCCCTCTACCCCTGCCTCTGGGCAGAAAGGACGCGCCTCTAACCCGCTTGCCTTTCTGAGGCCGAAAGGACTGTACTTGATAATACGGTGCTTTCTTAGGCTGTGAGGGAACCTGAGGTAAAAAAGTAGACTTCCCAGCTGTTGCTGTGGATACGAGGTCCGAAAGACCGTCCCCAAACAATTCCTCACCCTTATAAGGCAAAATTTTCATGTGCCTTTTAGAATCAGCATCACCTGTCCACTGCCGAGTCCATAATACTCTCCTGGCAGAAATGGACATCGCATTAATTCTAGATGCCAGCCGGCAAATGTCCCTCTGTGCATCTCTCATATATAAGACTACGTCTTTAATATGCTCTATGGTTAGCAATATAGTGTCCCTGTCAAGGGAATCAATGTTATCAGACAGGGAATCAGACCACGCTGCTGCAGCACTACACATCCATGCTGAAGCAATAGCAGGTCTCAGTATAGTACCTGAGTGTGTATACACAGACTTCAGGATAGCCTCCTGCTTTCTATCTGCAGGCTCCTTTAAGGCGGCCGTATCCTGAGACTGCAGTGCCACCTTTTTTGATAAGCGTGTGAGCGCCTTGTCCACCTTAGGGGATGTCTCCCAGCGTAACCTATCCGTTGGCGGGAAAGGGTACGCCATTAGTAACCGCTTAGAAATTACTTGTTTCTTATCTGGGGAACCCCACGCTTCTTCACACAATTCATTTAACTCATCAGATGGGGGAAAAGTCACTGGCTGCTTTTTCTCCCCAAACATAATACCCTTTTTTGTGGTAACCGGGTTAATGTCAGAAATGTGCAACACATTTTTCATTGCCGTAATCATGCATCGGATGGCCCTAGTGGATTGTATATTTGTCTCATCCTCGTCGACACTGGAGTCCGACTCCGTGTCGACATCTGTGTCTGCCATCTGAGGTAGCGGGCGTTTTTGAGCCCCTGACGGCCTCTGAGATGCCTGGGCAGGCGCGGGCTGAGATGCCGGCTGTCCCAAAGCTGCGTCATCGAACCTTTTATGCAAGGAGTTGACACTGTCGGTTAATACCTTCCACATATCCATCCACTCCGGTGTCGGCCCCCGCAGGGGGCGACATCACACTTATCGGCTCCTGCTCCGCCTCCACGTAAGCGTCCTCATCAAACATGTCGACACAGCCGTACCGACACACCGCACACACACACAGGGAATGCTCTGACTGAGGACAGGACCCCACAAAGTCCTTTGGGGAGACAGAGAGAGAGTATGCCAGCACACACCACAGTGCTATATAATCAGGGATTTACACTAACAAAAGCGATTTTCCCTATAGCTGCTTTTATATAAAGTTTGCGCCTAAATTTAGTGCCCCCCCTCTCTTTTTTACCCTTGATGTCTGGAAACTGCAGGGGAGAGCCTGGGGAGCTGTCTTCCAGCGGAGCTGTGAAGAGAAAATGGCGCCGGTGAGCTGAGGAAGATAGCCCCGCCCCCTTCTCGGCGGACTACTCCCGCTTTTTTATCTGTATAATGGCGGGGGATTATGCACATATACAGCTTAAAAGCTGTATTATGTGTCAATTAGCCATGTAAGGTACTCTAATTGCTGCCCAGGGCGCCCCCCCCCCCCCCCCCCAGCGCCCTGCACCCATCAGTGACCGGAGTGTGTGGTGTGCACAGGGAGCATTGGCGCACAGCTGCAGTGCTGTGCGCTACCTTAATGAAGACTGAAGTCTTCAGCTGCCGATTTCCTCCGGTTTCTTCCGTCTTCTGGCTCTGCAAGGGGGACGGCGGCGCGGCTCCGGGAACGGACGATCGAGGTCGGGCCCTGTGTTTGATCCCTCTGGAGCTAATGGTGTCCAGTAGCCTAGAAGCACAAGCTAGCTGCAAGCAGGTAGGTTTGCTTCTCTCCCCTAAGTCCCACGTAGCAGTGAGTCTGTTGCCAGCAGATCTCACTGAAAATAAAAAACCTAACAAATACTTTTCTTTCTAGGAAGCTCAGGAGAGCCCCTAGAGTGCAACCAGCTCTGGCCGGGCACAGATTCTAACTGAGGTCTGGAGGAGGGTCATAGAGGGAGGAGCCAGTGCACACCAGATGTAGTACCTAATCTTTTCTTTAAAGAAGTGCCCAGTCTCCTGCGGAGCCCGTCTATTCCCCATGGTCCTTACGGAGTACCCATCATCCACTAGGACGTCAGAGAAAGAATATTGTTTTTAGTTGTGGAACTACAAGGCCCAGCAAGCCTCCCCCGCTTGCTGGTACTTGGAGAACCTCAAGTGCCAGCATGCAGGGAAATAACAGGCCCGCTGGTACCTGTAGTTCTACAGCAACAAAAAATACCCAAATAAAAACAACACACACCATGGGGTAAATTTACTAAGATTCGTATTTTCCCGTTTGAGGTCAAAGTTCAATCACGAATGACATCGAAAGTGTAAATATGCAACTTTTTGAATTGATTACGACTAATTTACTAAGCTGCCGTATTCTGCATTTTCGGGTTTTCCGATGTCGATGTCATTCGTTTTTTTTGGCAGTGTTTTACGTGAGTGACTTGTAAAACACTGCCGACTTTAATACAATGAATCTCGGTCGGATCTGAGAGATCCGTGCTGGGCTTCATTGTGCACCTTGTAAAAATAAAATAAAAAATGTTTAAATGTAAAAAAAAAATTGCGTGGGGTCCCCCCTCCTAAGGCAAACCAGCCTCGGGCTCTTTGAGCCGATCCTGGTTGCAGAAATATGGGGAAAAAATGGACAGGGTTCCCTCATATTTAAACAACCAGCATCGGGCTCTGCGCCTGGTCCTGGTTCCAAAAATACGGGGGACAAAAAGCGTAGGGGTCCCCCGTATTTTTGAAACCAGCACCGGGCTCCACTAGCTGGAAAGATAATGCCACAGCCGGGGGTCACTTTTATACAGTGCCTTGCGGCCGTGGCATCAAATATCCAACTAGCCACCCCTGGCCGGGGTACCCTGGGGGAGTGGGGACCCCTTCAATCAAGGGGTCCCCCCCCCAGCCACCCAAGGGCCAGGGGTGAAGCCCGAGGCTGTCCCCCCCATCCAATGGGCTGCGGATGGGGGGCTGATAGCATTTGTTCAAAGTGAATGATATTGTTTTTAGTAGCAGTACTACAAGGCCCAGCAAGCCTCCCCCGCAAGCTGGTACTTGGAGAACCACAAGTACCAGCATGCGGCAGAAAAATGGGCCCGCTGGTACCTGTAGTACTACTACTAAAAAAATACCCCAATAAAGACAACACACACACACCTTGAAAGTATAACTTTAATACATCCATCCACACCTCCATATACACATACTTACCTTATGTTCCCACGCAGGTCGGTCCTCTTCTCCAGTAGAATCCATGGTGTACCTGTAGAAAAAATTATACTCACATAATCCAGTGTTTTAGGCTCCTCAGTAAATCCTTTTGTAATCCACGTACTTGTAAAAATAAAAAAACGGATACCCGACCTCGCACTGAAAGGGGACCCATGTTTTCACATGGGTCCCCTTTCCCCGAATGCCAGAAACCCCCTCTGACTTAAGTCCAAGAAGGTTCCATCAGCCAATCAGGGAGCGCCACGTTTGGCACCCTCCTGATTGGCTGTGTGCTCCTGTACTGTATGACAGGCGGCACATGGCAGTGTTACAATGTAGCGCCTATGCGCTCCATTGTAACCAATGGTGGGAACTTTTTGCTCAGCGGTTGACCGAGAGTGACCTCACCGCTGACCACGAAGTTCCCACCATTGGTTATAATGGAGTGCATAGGCGCTACATTGTAACACTGCCGTGTGCCGCCTGTCAGACAGTACAGGAGCACACAGCCGATCAGGAGGGTGCCACAACGTGGCGCTCCCTGATTGGCTGAAGAAACCCACTTAGACATCAGTCAGAGTGGGTTTCTGGCATTCGGGGAAAGGGGTCCCATGTGAAAACATGGGTCCCCTTTCAGTTCGTGGTCGGGTATCCGTTTTTTTATTTTTTCAAGTACGTGGATTACAAAAGGATTACAAGCAGAGGAGCCTTCAACCATGGATTATGTGAGTATAATTTTTTCTACAGGTACACCATGGATTCTACTGGAGAAGAGGACCGACCTGCGTGGGAACATAGGTAAGTATGTATGTATGTTGGTGTGCATGTATGTATTAAAGTTATACTTTCAAGGTGTGTGTGTGATGTCTTTATTGGGGTATTTTTTTAGTAGTAGTACTACAGGTACCAGCGGGCCCGTTTTTCCGCCGCATGCTGGTACTTGTGGTTCTCCTAGTACCAGCTTGCGGGGGAGGCTTGCTGGGCCTTGTAGTACTGCTACTAAAAACAATATCATTCACTTTTCACAAAGACTATCAGCCCCCCATCCGCAGCCCATTGGATGGGGGGGACAGCCTCGGGCTTCACCCCTGGCCCTTGGGTGGCTGGGGGGGGACCCCTTGATTGAAGGGGTCCCCACTCCCCCAGGGTACCCCGGCCAGGGGTGACTAGTTGGATATTTGATGCCACGGCCGCAAGGCACTATATAAAAGTGACCCCCGGCTGTGGCATTATCTGTCCAGCTAGTGGAGCCCGGTGCTGGTTTAAAAAATACGGGGGACCCCTACGCTTTTTGTCCCCCGTATTTTTGGAACTCTGTCCAGCTAGTGGAGCCCGGTGCTGGTTTCAAAAATACGGGGGACCCCTACGCTTTTTGTCCCCCGTATTTTTGGAACCAGGACCAGGCGCAGAGCCCGGTGCTGGTTGCTTAAATATGGGGGAACCCCTGTCAATTTTTTCCCCATATTTTTGCAACCAGGGCCGGCTCAAAGAGCCCGAGGCTGGTTTGATTTAGGAGGGGGGACCCCACGCAATTTTTTTTTGAAAAATTATAACATTTCCCACCCCTTCCCACTGATAAACATGCACGGATCTCATGGATCCGTGCATGCCTATACAAACACGGGATAAAAAAGCAGGTCTGTTTTTTTTAGCACTTTTTCACGATTTGTATTTTAGCACGGCAGTGTTTGGCTATTGTCGGCAGTGTTTGTGTTTTGCACTTTTTAGTAAATGACCGATTTCTACTAAATTGCAGGCGTATTTGACCGATGGTGTATTGATTCGTGATTTTTTCCAAGGACTTCCAAAATATTACGAATGCCCTCATCACTGCCGTGATTTTTGCTTAGTAAATTACAGAGATGACACTTTGAAGAAAAAACGGCATCTCGGTCAAAATCGGGACCTTAGTAAATATACCCCTTTGAAAGTAAAAATGTATTTAAACACACACACTCACACCTACATCCCATGCCGATCACGTCCACTTGTCCAGTAGAATCCAATAGGGTACCTGTAAAAATAAGAGAGAGATTACTTACCTACATGCCACGTCGATCACTTCCACTTGTCCAGTAGAATCCAATAGGGGCACCTGTAAAAATGAAAATAAATACTTACAAACTTCGTTCTTGAAGCAATACACAGGAAGGGGGTAAAAAAGGAGAGAAAGAGCAACTTAGAAGATGCAGTTAAAGAATATTTGTATGTATCTAACTTCAGGGCTTGCAATGTCACTGGTAACATGGAACATATGTGAGCCTGTGTAACATTGGGGGTCATTCCGAGTTGTTCGCTCTGTATTTTTCTTCGCATCGCAGCGATTTTCCGCTAACTGCGCATGCGCAATGTTCGCACTGCGACTGCGCCAAGTAAATTTGCTATGCAGTTAGGTATTTTACTCACGGCATTACGAGGTTTTTTCTTCGTTCTGGTGATCGTAGTGTGATTGACAGGAAGTGGGTGTTTCTGGGCGGAAACAGGCCGTTTTATGGGAGTGTGTGAAAAAACGCTACAGTTTCTGGGAAAAACGCGGGAGTGGCTGGAGAAACGGAGGAGTGTCTGGGCGAACGCTGGGTGTGTTTATGACGTCAAACCAGGAATGACAAGCACTGAACTGATCGCAGATGCCAAGTAAGTTTGAAGCTACTCAGAAACTGCTAAGAAGTGTCTATTCGCAATTTTGCTAATCTTTCGTTCGCAATTTTGATAAGCTAAGATTCACTCCCAGTAGGCGGCGGCTTAGCGCGTGCAAAGCTGCTAAAAGCAGCTTGCGAGCGAACAACTCGGAATGACCCCTATTGTACAGAACATGCCAGGTATGTTTAACATGACGAACAGATTAGGACATACGTGACCCTCCCGCCAGCTGCCAGCATGGCACATTGTGTATAAGGTGGGACTACTCAGACTGTACACAGCAGCACTGCCGCCTCGCTGTTGCAGATCAGGGTGTGGGGCCGCCCTTTACTAGGAACACGCCCAGCTTGTTCAGTCACTGACAGCAGAGCCGCCTACTCCCCGTTGCTTAGTAACAGGACGCGTGGCAACATTAGTCTGAGCGGCACGGCACCGGGGATCACAAGATGCCTCCCAAGAAGAAGAAGGTGAAGGGCAATGCCGCCGCCAGAAAGGAGGGGAAACCGGGGCAACAGTCGGCAGCAGAGCCGGTGTCCCAGGACAGCAAGGAGTTCTACCTGCTGCAGATCCGGGATCTGGAGGGCCAGGTGGAGAGGTGAGCACTGCGGGGACTTGCAAGCTGCGTGACATTTTGAGACTTGTAGTTCCACCACATATGGAGAACCTAAGGGTGGAATGCTCAGACTGACAGGTATCTCTGTCCAAGGAGAGAGAGAGAGAGAAAAGAGAAGAGCCACCGCACTCACCCCTCCTGCTTCAGGACCATCGCTGCTGTAGCTCCAGCGCCAGTCACAGCCGTTGGGTCCAGCCGCCACTGCTATCAGTGCCTACCAAAGTAATTTAAACACATAAAATTATTACAATTAAATAAAGAAGATATTTATGACAGACTATGGCCCTCATTCCGAGTTGTTCGCTCGCTAGCAGATTTTAGCAGCATTGCACACGCTAGGCCGTCGCTCTCTGGGAGTGTATCTTAGCATAGCAGAATAGTGAACGAAAGATTAGCAGAATTGTGAATACAAATTTCCTAGCAGTTTCTGAGTAGCTCGAGACTTACTCCTACATTGCGATCAGCTCAGCCCGTTTCGTTCCTGGTTTGACGTCACAAACACGCCCTGCGTTCGGCCAGCCACTCCCCCGTTTCTCCAGCCACTCCTGCATTTTATCCTGGCACGCCTGCGTTTTTCCGCACACTCCCAGAAAACGGTCAGTTTCCGCCCAGAAACACCCACTTCCTGTCAATCACACTCCGATCACTTCAACGATAAAAATTCTTCGTTCGGACATGAGTAAATCTACTAAGTTTTGTGCTAAAATACTTAGCGCACTGCGTACCATGCGCATGCGCATTTTTGCCTTAATGGCTCCGTTGCGAAAATCGGCAACGAGCGAACAACTCGGAATGACCCCCTATGTGTCATAAGTATCTTCTTTGTATGATTTTAATAATTAATCACAGGGGAGGCACTTGACTGCACGTCCCTGGTGTACACACTCGTGCACTCTCTTGTGGGTCGTTTGTCTCATCTTCAGATTGGCTGTGCATGTAGGTCAATCTAAAGAAAGTGTGGTGCCATGCAATGTAAGGAAAGACGGAACAAGGGATCGTTCCGTTGTTCATTACATTGGCTAATGTGTACCGGCTATTTTCCCTGGTCTGGGGGGAGAGTAAAATCTCACCGACCATTGGCAAGACTGACGCTCATCTAGCGTGTACCCAGCTTTCATTCTTAGCCCATTACTTGTTCTTTGAAAAAATACATTTTTGTAGCGGGGTACACTGGGATTCCACAGGGAATACATCAGGGTGTAGAGTTGGATCTTGATCTGAGGCACCAACAGGCTAAAGCTTTGACTTCCCAGGATGCACTGCACTGCCTCCTCTATAACCCCGACTCCGGGCACAGTTTGTAAGTTGGTGCCTACAGAGCAGGTCACTAAAAGGTGGGGCTGCGCTAGGCAGCACTAAAAAGAGCTTTTTAAGAAGACTTCAAGGGCCGCAGCACTGTTTATGTCATTCTGACATTCTGTGCTGCGGCTCCATCACCTCCCCAGTAGCACTGCATGCTCCCACGGCCGGGTTCCCGGGTACTTGCAGCGGAGGCGCACCGGTCATCAGGCACACCACCGCTGACGCTCTCCTGGATCGCGTGGCTGCACATCAGGGAGGAGGTAAGAGGGTCCGCCAGGTAGGACCCGCCGGTAAATCGTGGTCCCAGGAGACGGACCAAGCCGCTGGTGTAAACACTGTACTACACAGGAACCCCACTATATCCACCAGGGCAGGGAGCACAGGTTGGATTTACTAAAATCCATTTTACATAGGCTCCACAGTACCCAGTGGTGAGGACCAGCATAGGGGATAAGGCGCTGACCTGTAGCCCCTCCCCGAGCTCCGAGCACCATCTACTGCTGGTGTTCCCGCCCTGGAGCTGCATTTCACTCTCCCTCACTCCCTGACAGAGGTTTTGGTGCCATCTTCACATATAGCTGAGCTGATCTCCGGGACTGCAGGGCACTGTGTCCTCTGTAAAGCCACCTGTCTCATCAGTGCTGTGCATTTACAAACACTTACGTATTCTACATGTCATTTTAGACAGTGTTAGTTAAGAACAAGTGTACTGCTATCTGAATATTTAGTACAAGTATTCTGTGATATACATCCAGTATCTACTGTGCATTGTTATATCTATATTCATACATATCTATATGTAGTTTTACTAGACCAGTGCAATATGTAGTTTTAATAGACCAGCGCAGTGTTATTGTTTATCTGTAATAACTTCTGCATTGTACAGTACCTGTGACTGAGTGTGCCTGTAGCAGCTGTGTGGATTTCATTCTCATGTATCACACTACTTGCTATCACTATATTCTGTACCCTGGGGGGCTAGGGTCTCATATATATATATATATATATATATATATATATATATATTATATATAGTGCTACACAGTATATACGGTGTGGTATTTTTTACTGTTTAGTTCAGTCACCTCATACCGCTTAAATCCTCTGTTTGTGCCCTGTATTTACTGTCACATAACTCAGGGGGTTATTTGCAGGTATTGTGTTTGTCTGGCTATATTGTATTCTTATGCTCTAAGGCTACATTCCCTATAATGTCTGCCACACAGGGCGGGAAATCCGCAGACGCTTCTGCATCATGCAGTGCTGGCACCAAGGATTTACCTGAGGGGGAAGTTTTAGCTGAAGGTTCAGGCACTGGGTGCCATACACCTCCCAGTCAACCCGCAGCACCTGTGGGCAATCAGGACCCACCTTGGGCAGTGTTCTCAAGTATGCTGAGTACGCTTGTGACACATCTTACACCTCCCTCTGGGACCTCCTGTGCCATTACAGCCACATATTGTTCCTGTAGTTAATCCGCCCTGGGCGGACACTCTGTCTACCCAGTTGCAACAAACAATCTTTGATTAGACAGAAGTCTACCCCACACCCCTCTGGGGCCGAGGGGTCATCTAAGCGGGCTATTTCTTCCTCACAATCCACTAATATTTCGGATAATTCTTCTGATGAGAATGGTGAATATACTGATTCGTCACACTGATACAGTCGCTTCTGATGAGGAATCTACAACCCAGGTTGATGTTCCTGACCTAGTGGAGGCTATTAAGATGATTCTCCAAACAGATGATGAGATCAAGCCCATTACTGTGTCTAAGAAACCTGATAAGTTCAAACGTTAGAAGGTTACTAAAGTAGTCTTACCACATTCTGACCATTTAATTGACATACGTCAGGAATCCTGGTAGTCTCCAGGAAATAAATTTTCCCTGTCTAAAAAGATGCTAGCTCGTTATCCTATCCCTGCGGAGTTGAGTAACAAGTGGGAAACCACCGCCGGTGGACTCTCATGTCGCCCGTCTTGTGGTGTCATCTACTCTGCCTGTCAGCACTGTGACCTCACTGAAGAAACCAACAGATAAGCGTGTGGAGGGTTGCCTAAAGTCTATTTACTCTCTTACCGGTGCTGTACATAGACCCACTATGGCAGCCTCCTGGGCTGCAAAAGAAATTGAAGCATGGGTCCAGGCAATTGAGGATGAGCTGCCTCAGGATTATTCTGACACTGCCAGACAATATCTATCTTATATTTCAACAGCCTCCCACTATATTCAGGAGGCGGCCTCTGAGGCAGGTGTTATGGCGGCCAAGGCGTCTACTACATCTATTCTGGCTAGCCGAATTCTGTGGTTGAGCTCCTGGAAGGTAGACCTGGACTCTACCTTGGAGGTGCTCCCTTTTAAGGGAGACAGCCTATTTGGGGAGGATCTGAACAAGATTGTGACTGACTTGGCGACTGCTAAGACTGCATTTCTCCCAAGTACTAATCCTTCTGCTCCAAAGGCTAAGAGTACCACTTTTCGTTCCTTTCGACCTCCAGGGAAAGCAAAAGGTCAAGCGTACCTGAGACAGGCTCGTGCTTCCAAAACCACTAATGCTAGCCAATACATCAGACCAACTTTTCTCCAACTCCCCAAACCTCCAACTGTCCAACTTGTCTGTAACTAAAACAGTGCTCCACACATCTACCCAACTTTTCAGCAGACCAGCCAACTTCTCTCCAACTTGTGATGTCACAGAAGTAGACGGACAGTGCCTGCCTACTTCTGCATGTTTTGAATAGAATATTTAAAAATAGAAAATTGCAGGTCTATTTAACGTTTTCATGGAGGGTGTCTGACGTCAGCTCCGATCAGCCTGTTCTCATCGCACTGGAGGAGTAAGTCCTAGGTTGCGCACGGACTGCACAAAGTGGATTTTCGCAGCTCGGCATACACATGCGATCGCACACTTGCATGGCAAATTTACACTCCCCCTGGAGGCGGCGACTATGTGATCGCAGGACAGCAAAGTTAGCAGCCCAGCATTAGATCTGAATTACCCCCACACACCCCTCATGCTATCTATCCCCTTCTTTAGGAGTCTTTTCATCCTTTCATTCTATCCATTCCTTCCTCTCACTCCTTCTGTGTCGGTGCCACATGAGGGTGAAGAATACTGATGAGGACTCCTAATTAGAACAGTGCTGAGACCACCTGCCCCTCCACACCTGCCGAAGGCCACCTATTCCCCACCATTCAAAACTGCCCTCCCCCCTCGATGGGCTGGATCCAGCTCATGGTGGCCAGGGGTGTCACAGCACACAGGGGCACGGCAGGGGGGTACGGGACGGTCACTGCCCTATATGTGACATATAGCTGCCCGCTGCACCCTCACCTCTGCCTCCTCAGTGACAGCCCGCCGCTCTCCGTCCATCCATCCTTACATCGCAATCAGCTGACACGCAGCGGCTGGGCTCTGGGCGTCCTGTGCGCTAGCTCTGCTCCCTGTCACACTCGTTGGGAGTCGGGGAATGCAACATTAGCTCCGGTCCTCATTAGCTGACGCCCATTCAGGATTGACAGGGACAGCCAGGTAGTGATAGGCTGCCGCCGCTACCGGGGTTGCAAGGGCAGCCAAGCAGCAGTCAGAGTTCCGCAGCTGCCGCTGAACCTCCTCCTGGCTCCTGCACCAACGCTGCCGCCAGTACAGATCCTATGGTAATAGGGGCAGCAGGAATGGAGGTGTGCCACAATCGCAGGTGGGGTTGTACGGGGGTGCCGCTATCGCGGTTGGTTGGAGAGGGACAGCCGTCAAAGCTGTGACAGCTGGGTCCCGGCACCGCGCAATATAAGTGTCATGGGTGAGGTGTCGGCTGTGTGAATCCGGTGCCGAGGTGTTGGCTAAGGTGACGGCTCTGCGCATGATAAGTGGCATGGACGAGGCTGTGTGTATCTACCAATGCTATCAGACCCCGTACCCCTCCGGACAGCTCCCACACCACACTACCACCGCTGCTGGGTTGACAGCGGCAGCCGGGCAGCAGTGAAGTATTGCCGCCTGGCTGCCAGGGATCCTGGGCTGACAGGGTCACCCCAGCCGGTAGGTATGGTGAAAGAGTAGGCGGACACTGCTGGTCAGTGTCCGCCTACTTATCGGTCAGTTGGGGAAAAGTTCCCCCTACACCTGAACAATTAGTTGGTAAAATCAAACAGGTTTGATTTTCCCAACTAGTTGGACCGACCGTTTCTGGACGTTTTTTAGCGTGTGGGAGCAAACGGCTGATTATCGGTTGGTCCCACAAACTGCCAGATTATCTTTCCACCCAACCAAAAAGTTGGCTGGTTGGAAAGAAATTGTCCTAGTGTATGGCTAGCATAAGTCCAAGCCTAAACAATTCTGGGCCGTCCGTCAGCCTGCTTCCAAACAAGACAAGCCTGCAGCATGACGGGGCGGGCCTCCCCCTAGGGGACCCCAGGGTGGGAGGCCGACTTCTGCAGTTCGCCCAGGCCTGGTTAAAGACCACTTCAGACGCCTGGGTGTGGGAAGTTGTCTCTCACGGGTATGCAATCTCTTTCAAGAGACATCCCCCTCGCCAGTTCTGGTCAATGGTTATCCCTTCGGATCCGTTGAAAGCGCAAGCTCTACACTTGGTTGTACAATCCCTCCTGGACACAGGAGTGGTAGTGCTGGTACTTCTGTCCCTGAGAGGCAGGGGATAATATTCAACCCTGTTTCTAGTTCCGAAGGCAAATGGGTCCTTCTGGCCTTTAATCAATCTCAAATCATTGAACAAATTCGTGAGAGTGTCCAAATTCCGTATGGAAACTCTGAGCTCTATTGTACTGGCCATGGAACCCGAAGACTATATGGTATCCCTGGACATACAGGATGCTTACCTGCACATACCTATTGCCATATCGCATCAGCAATATCTGCAGTTTGCTATTGGCAACCTACATTATCAATTCCAGGCCCTGCCATTTGGACTGGCCACAGCCCCTCGGATCTTCACCAAAGTCATGGCCGTGATGACGGCCCTTCACTGCCGTCAGGGAATCAGGATCCTGCCATACCTGGATGACTTGCTAATCCTGGAGTACTCCAAAGATGTTCTCCTCAGTCATCTGGAACTGATGGTCCAATTCCTACAAGCCCGCGGTTGGTTCATCAACTGGTCCCTACTCGGAGCATGGTGCACCTAGGGGCACTGCTGGACGCACACAGCCAGCGTTTGTTTCTGTCTCCAGAGAAAGTCCTGAAACTTCAAGACAGGATCAGGTACTTCCTCTCTTGCCCAAGAGTCTCAATACACTCGGCGATGCAAGTACTAGGCCTCATGGTGTTGGCGTTCAACATGGTAGAATACACTCAACTTCATTACCGCCCACTGCAGAGGTTAATTCTTTCCAAGTGGGACGGCCTGCCTCATCGGATCAGGTCTCAAATGATCTCCTTGACTCCGGAGGCTCGTCTATCACTGAGCTGGTGGCTACAGGACCAACAGTTGAGCAGGGGCCGTCCCTCCTGGATCTGCAACTGGGTCCTCCTGACAACGGATGCCAGTCTGCGGGATTGGGGCGTGGTGTTGGAGCAACACTCTCTCCAGGGTCAGTGGACCAGGGAGGAGTCTCTCCCCCTGATAAACATTCTGGAATTGCGGGCGGTGTTCAATGCATTGACACTGGCCCTGCCTCTAGTACAGAACAAGCCTGTTCAAGTACAGTCAGACAACGCCACCACGGTGGCGTACATAAATCATCAAGGCGGCACTCGAAGCCGCATGGCAATGCTGGAAGTATCAAAAATGCTCTGTTGGGAGGAACGCCATCTGCCAACAATATCGGCAGTGTTCATCGCCGGAGTCCTCAACTGGGAAGCGGATTTCCTCAGTCGTCACGATGTTCACGCCGGAGAGTGGAGTCTTCATCCGGAAGTCTTTCAACTCCTAGTGTACAAGTGGGGCCTACCAGACATAGACTTGATGGCGTCTCTGCACAATCACAAGGTTCCGGTCTTCGGATCAAGGACAAGGGAGTTCGTGGACACACTGGCAATTCCATGGAACTTTTGACTGCCATACGTGTTCCCTCCAGTGTCACTCCTGCCCAGGATATTACGGAAATTCAAGCAAGAAAGAGGAATGCTACGTCTAGTCGCTCCAGCATGGCCCAGAAGGCATTGGTTCTCAGACCTGCAGGGTCTATCGATAGAGCATCCTCTTCTACTTCCTCAACACCCAGACCTCCTCGTTCAGGGCACTTGTGTCTATCCGGACCTGGCCAGACTGGCTTTGATGGCGTACCTCTTGAATTTTCACTCCTGAGGGCCAAGGGATTCTCTGAGGCAGTTATTCAAACTATGTTGAAGGCCCGCAAACTGGCTTCTGCACGGATTTATTACAGGGTCTGGAACTTTTACTTCACATGGTGTGCTACTAAGAATTATGATGCCTATTCGTTCAGAAGTTCCAGCCTTTTGGCTTTTCTGCATCAAAGCCTAGATTTAGGCCTTCGCCTGGCCTCCTTCAAGGTTCATATATCTGCCTTGTCGGTGTGGTTTCAGAGAAAAATTGCGTCTATTCCTTACGTTCATACTTTCACTCAGGGTGTTTTACGGATTCAGCCTCCCTATGTCCCTCCTGTGGCTCCATGGGATCTTTTGGTTGTCTTAAATGTCCTACAAGAGTCTCCATTTGAACCTCTTGAGTTTGTGGACCGTAAATGCCTTACGCATTTAGTCAGATGCTTTGTTCGTCCTTTATGATCCCAACAAGGTTGGGTGTCCTGCTTCTAAGCAGACAATTTCTCGTTGGATCAGGTTTACTATCCAGCATGCTTATTCTACAGCAGGCTTGCCGTGTCCAAAATCTGTTAAGGTCCACTCTACTCGTAAAGTGGGTTCTTCCTGGGCGGCTGCCCGGGGTGTCTCGGCTTTACAGCTTTGCCGAGCAGCTACTTGGTCTGGGTCGAACACGTTTGCTAAGTTCTACAAGTTCGATACTTTGGCCTCTGATGACCTAAAGTTTGGTCAATCTGTTCTGCAGGAACCTCAGCACTCTCCCTCCCGTACTGGGAGCTTTGGTACATCCCCATGGTACTAAATGGAACCCCAGCATCTTCTTGGACGTAAGAGAAAATAGGAATTTAATTACCTACCGGTAAATCCTTTTCTCGTAGTCCGTAGAGGATGCTGGGCGCCCGCCCAGTGCTTCGTATTCCTGCATTGTTACTTGGTTCAGTATTGTTGTTTCAGCTGTTCCTGAATTGTTCCAAGTTGGTTAGCTTGGCTTTCCTTTTTTTGTTATGTGTGAGCTGGTGTGAATCTCACCACTATTTGTGTATTTCCGTCTCTCAAAGTATGTTCGTCTCCTAAGGCACAGTTTCTAGACTGAGTCTGGTAGGAGGGGAATAGAAGGAGGAGCCAGCCCACACTATTAAACTGTTAAAGTTCCAGTGGCTCCCAAAGGACCCGTCTATACCCCATGGTACTAAATGGAACCCCAGCATCCTCTACGGACTACGAGAAAAGGATTTACCGGTAGGTAATTAAAACCCTATTTTTTTATTATAGCCATAAAAATTCAATTTTTTTTTTTTTAAACTTCTAGCAGTTTACCACTTACCTTTGAACAATTTAAGGATATTAACTGGACATTATTTGCTTAAATTTCAATAAAAAGTGGAAAAAAGGGGTTTCTAAAACATTTGATCAATACAAGGTCATTGAGAAGTACCAATCAGGAAAAATGGACTTGAATATTTCTTGAAGCACAGTTGAGTCCAAGAAGTTGAGAAAACATGGAGCATCTGTGAATCTGCTTAGTACTTGCTGTCATCCAACACTGAGTGTCCGGGTGAGCACAGCTGTAATAAGGGAGGCCAAGAAGAGGTCTATGGCAATGTTGTGTCTCACAGTGCCATTTTTGTATTCTCCGTTGGTGTTTCCTTGTGCACATGTAGTCTGGATGAGCGCCTATTTCAGATAATTCACCACTGTTCAGGATCTAGATGTTCAAATCTCATAGACCAGAGGTTCCCAAACATGGTCCTCAAGGCACCCTAATTGCCAGGTTTAAAGTATATGCATAGCTCAACACAGATGTTTACATCAAATTGACTATGAGTCTAATGGGCCCTACACACTGGCGGATATGCAGCCGAGGGGCCCGACACCAATATGGTCGACCCGGCGGGGGGGGGGGGGGCACGAAGGGAGTGAAGTTTCTTAACTCCCCCCGTCACCTTGCCCCATAGCCCTGCATGCTAATAAGGACGAGATTGTCCATATTGGCATAGATGTATAAACGGGCAGGCACCAACGATGAACGAGCGCGGGGCCACGCATCGTTCATCGTTGGTGCATACACACTGAAAGATATGAACGATATCTCATTCATTAATGAACGAGATCGTTCATATCTTTCAGTGTAATCGCTTAGTGTGTAGTGCCCTTAACTAAGTCACCTGTAGCCAAACATAGATATACTGAAAACCTGAACCATTAGGATGCCCTGAGGACCACGTTTGGGAACCTCTGTTATAGACATTTACCCAAATAGACTTAGAGTTACAGTAATTTCTCTTACGTCCTAGAGGATGCTGGGGACTCCGTAAGGACTATGGGAGTATAGACGGGCTCCGCAGGAGACATGGGCACTCTAAAGACTTTAGAATGGGTGTGCACTGGCTCCTCCCTCTATGCCCCTCCTCCAGACCTCAGTTAGATCCTGTGCCCAGAGGATAATGGGTGCACTGCAGGGGAGCTCTCCTGAGTTTCTCTGAAAATTGCATTTGTTAGTTTTTTTTATTTTCAGGGAGCACTGCTGGCAGCAGGCTGCCTGCATCGTGGGACTGAGGGGAGAGAAGCAGACCTACTTAAATGATAGGCTCTGCTTCTTAGGCTACTGGACACCATAAGCTCCAGAGGGTCGGAACGCAGGTCTCACCCTCGCCGTTCGTCCCGGAGCCGCGCTGCCGTCCTCCTCACAGAGCCGGAAGATAGAAGCCGGGTGAGTATTAAGAAGAAAAGAAGACTTCAAAGGCGGCAGAAGACTTCAGATCTTCACTGAGGTAACACGCAGCGGTAACGCTGCACGCCATTGCTCCCACACATACACACAGCGGGCACTGTAAGGGTGCAGGGCGCAGGGGGGGCGCCCTGGGCAGCAATATAAGCCTTAAGGGACACTGGTATTTAGAGTAGATACTGCGGAGGCAGTATATTAATAAACCCCCACCAGTATAAATAATTTGAGCGGGACCGAAGCCCACCGCTGAGGGGGCGGGGCTTGATCCTCCAGCACTAACCAGCGCCATTTTCTCCACAGCACACCGCAGAGAAGCTGGCTCCCCGGACTCTTCCCTGCTGAACACGGTTACAGAGGGCAAAAAAGAGGGGGGGGGGGCACTTTTAATTGGCGCAGTGAGTGTATATATATATATATATATATATATATTGAAAAGGAATAATGAAGGCGCACTCAGTGAATCAAGATATAAGTAGATTTACTAAAAGTAACAAGCTCACATACATTAAGGTATGAAATCACCGGCTCATGGGAATCGAACAAGCTGCATCTCATGTCTCTCTCAGCAGTCCGTTTCTCTAATTGCCGGCATGCAATAGTTCTCAGGTCAGCGTCTTAGCTTGCAGGACAGGTGTTCCCAGTTGGAACAAACACGTCTTTGTTTAGGCCACGCCCAACGCGTTTCGTCGCGGTATGACTTCGTCAGGGGGTGTCAGACACCCCCTGACGAAGTCATACCGTGACGAAACGCGTTGGGCGTGGCCTAAACAAAGACGTGTTTGTTCCAACTGGGAACACCTGTCCTGCAAGCTAAGACGCTGACCTGAGAACTATTGCATGCCGGCAATTAGAGAAACGGACTGCTGAGAGAGACATGAGATGCAGCTTGTTCGATTCCCATGAGCCGGTGATTTCATACCTTGATGTATGTGAGCTTGTTACTTTTAGTAAATCTACTTATATCTTGATTCACTGAGTGCGCCTTCATTATTCCTTTTCAGTTCATACCAACAGTGTGGTTACACTGTTTAGAAGAGTCTGCACCAACATCAGAAATTATACACGGACTATATGGATTTTTAAGGACGCTAAACATTGATTGCACAACCTTCTACCCCTTGCATATATATATATATATATTTATATAAAAGTGCTGTACTGGCTGGGATTTTATTCCAGTGTCAGGTGAAAAAGCGCTGGGTGTGTGCTGGCATACTCTCTCTCTGTCTCTCCAAAGGGCCTTATTGGGGGACTGTCTCCATATAGATATATCCCTGTGTGTGGGGGTGTCGGTACGTGTGTGTCGGCATGTCTGAAGTTCGTGGACGCACTGGCAATTCCATGGAACTTTTGACTGCCATACGTGTTCCCTCCAGTGTCACTCCTGCCCAGGATATTACGGAAGTTCAAGCAAGAAAGAGGAATGCTACGTCTAGTCGCTCCAGCATGGCCCAGAAGGCATTGGTTCTCAGACCTGCAGGGTCTATCGATAGAGCATCCTCTTCTACTTCCTCAACACCCAGACCTCCTCGTTCAGGGCACTTGTGTCCATCCGGACCTGGCCAGACTGGCTTTGATGGCGTACCTCTTGAATTTTCACTCCTGAGGGCCAAGGGATTCTCTGAGGCGGTTATTCAAACTATGTTGAAGGCCCGCAAACTGGCTTCTGCACGGATTTATTACAGGATCTGGAACTTTTACTTCACATGGTGTGCTACTAAGAATTATGATGCCTATTCGTTCAGAAGTTCCAGCCTTTTGGCTTTTCTGCATCAAAGCCTAGATTTAGGCCTTCGCCTGGCCTCCTTCAAGGTTCATATATCTGCCTTGTCGGTGTGGTTTCAGAGAAAAATTGCGTCTATTCCTTACATTCATACTTTCACTCAGGGTGTTTTACGGATTCAGCCTCCCTATGTCCCTCCTGTGGCTCCATGGGATCTTTTGGTTGTCTTAAATGTCCTACAAGAGTCTCCATTTGAACCTCTTGAGTTTGTGGACCGTAAATGCCTTACGCATTTAGTCAGATGCTTTGTTCGTCCTTTATGATCCCAACAAGGTTGGGTGTCCTGCTTCTAAGCAGACAATTTCTCGTTGGATCAGGTTTACTATCCAGCATGCTTATTCTACAGCAGGCTTGCCGTGTCCAAAATCTGTTAAGGTCCACTCTTCTCGTAAAGTGGGTTCTTCCTGGGCGGCTGCCCGGGGTGTCTCGGCTTTACAGCTTTGCCGAGCAGCTACTTGGTCTGGGTCAAACACGTTTGCTAAGTTCTACAAGTTCGATACTTTGGCCTCTGATGACCTAAAGTTTGGTCAATCTGTTCTGCAGGAACCTCAACACTCTCCCTCCCATACTGGGAGCTTTGGTACATCCCCATGGTACTAAATGGAACCCCAGCATCTTCTTCGACGTAAGAGAAAATAGGAATTTAATTACCTACCGGTAAATCCTTTTCTCGTAGTCCGTAGAGGATGCTGGGCGCCCGCTCAGTGCTTCGTATTCCTGCATTGTTACTTGGTTCAGTATTGTTGTTTCAGCCGTTCCTGAATTGTTCCAAGTTGGTTAGCTTGGCTTTCCTTTTTTGTTATGTGTGAGCTGGTGTGAATCTCACCACTATTTGTGTATTTCCGTCTCTCAAAGTATGTTCGTCTCCTCAGGCACAGTTTCTAGACTGAGTCTGGTAGGAGGGGAATAGAAGGAGGAGCCAGCCCACACTATTAAACTGTTAAAGTTCCAGTGGCTCCCAAAGGACCCGTCTATACCCCATGGTACTAAATGGAACCCCAGCATCCTCTACGGACTACGAGAAAAGGATTTACCGGTAGGTAATTAAAACCCTATTTTTTTATTATAACCATAAAAATTCCATTATTTTTTTTTAAACTTCTAGCAGTTTACCACTTACCTTTGAACAATTTAAGGATATTAACTGGACATTATTTGCTTAAATTTCAATAAAAAGTGGAAAAAAGGGGTTTCTAAAACATTTGATCAATACAAGGTCATTGAGAAGTACCAATCAGGAAAAATGGACTTGAATATTTCTTGAAGCACAGTTGAGTCCAAGAAGTTGAGAAAACATGGAGCATCTGTGAATCTGCTTAGTACTTGCTGTCATCCAACACTGAGTGTCCGGGTGAGCACAGCTGTAATAAGGGAGGCCAAGAAGAGGTCTATGGCAATGTTGTGTCTCACAGTGCCATTTTTGTATTCTCCGTTGGTGTTTCCTTGTGCACATGTAGTCTGGATGAGCGCCTATTTCAGATAATTCACCACTGTTCAGGATCCAGATGTTCAAATCTCATAGACCAGAGGTTCCCAAACATGGTCCTCAAGGCACCCTAATTGCCAGGTTTAAAGTATATGCATAGCTCAACACAGATGTTTACATCAAATTGACTATGAGTCTAATGGGCCCTACACACTGGCGGATATGCAGCCGAGGAGCCCGACACCAATATGGTCGACCCGGCGGGGGGGGGGGGGGGGGCACGAAGGGAGTGAAGTTTCTTAACTCCCCCCGTCACCTTGCCCCATAGCCCTGCATGCTAATAAGGACGAGATTGTCCATATTGGCATAGATGTATAAACGGGCAGGCACCAACGATGAACGAGCGCGGGGCCACGCATCGTTCATCGTTGGTGCATACACACTGAAAGATATGAACGATATCTCATTCATTAATGAACGAGATCGTTCATATCTTTCAGTGTAATCGCTTAGTGTGTAGTGCCCTTAACTAAGTCACCTGTAGCCAAACATAGATATACTGAAAACCTGAACCATTAGGATGCCCTGAGGACCACGTTTGGGAACCTCTGTTATAGACATTTACCCAAATAGACTTAGAGTTACAGTAATTTCTCTTACGTCCTAGAGGATGCTGGGGACTCCGTAAGGACCATGGGAGTATAGACGGGCTCCGCAGGAGACATGGGCACTCTAAAGACTTTAGAATGGGTGTGCACTGGCTCCTCCCTCTATGCCCCTCCTCCAGACCTCAGTTAGATCCTGTGCCCAGAGGAGACTGGGTGCACTGCAGGGGAGCTCTCCTGAGTTTCTCTGAAAATTACTTTTGTTAGTTTTTTTTATTTTCAGGGAGCACTGCTGGCAGCAGGCTGCCTGCATCGTGGGACTGAGGGGAGAGAAGCAGACCTACTTAAATGATAGGCTCTGCTTCTTAGGCTACTGGACACCATAAGCTCCAGAGGGTCGGAACGCAGGTCTCACCCTCGCCGTTCGTCCCAGAGCCGCGCCGCCGTCCTCCTCACAGAGCAGGAAGATAGAAGCCGGGTGAGTATTAAGAAGAAAAGAAGACTTCAAAGGCGGCAGAAGACTTCAGATCTTCACTGAGGTAACGCGCAGCGGTAACGCTGCACGCCATTGCTCCCACACATACACACAGCGGGCACTGTAAGGGTGCATGGCGCAGGGGGGGCGCCCTGGGCAGCAATATAAGCCTCAAGGGACACTGGTATTTAGAGTAGATACTGCGGAGGCAGTATATTAATAAACCCCCACCAGTATAAATAATTTGAGCGGGACCGAAGCCCACCGCTGAGGGGGCGGGGCTTGATCCTCCAGCACTAACCAGCGCCATTTTCTCCACAGCACACCGCAGAGAAGCTGGCTCCCCGGACTCTTCCCTGCTGAACACGGTTACAGAGGGCAAAAAAGAGGGGGGGGGGCACTTTTAATTGGCGCAGTGAGTGTATATATATATATATATATATATATATATATATTTATATAAAAGTGCTGTACTGGCTGGGATTTTATTCCAGTGTCAGGTGAAAAAGCGCTGGGTGTGTGCTGGCATACTCTCTCTCTGTCTCTCCAAAGGGCCTTATTGGGGGACTGTCTCCATATAGATATATCCCTGTGTGTGGGGGTGTCGGTACGTGTGTGTCGGCATGTCTGAAGCGGAAGGATCATCTAAGGAGGAGGTGGAGCAGATGATTGTGGTGTCTCCGTCGGCAACGCCGACACCTGATTGGTTGGATATGTGGAATGTTTTAAATGCAAATGTGGCTTTATTACATAAGAGATTGGACAAAGCAGAGTCCAGGGATAAAACAAGGAGTCAATCCATGGCTTTGACTGTGTCACAGGTCCCTTCAGGGTCTCAAAAACGTCCCCTGTCCCAAGTAGCAGACACTGATACCGACACGGATTCTGACTCCAGTGTCGACTACGATGATGCGAGGTTACACCCAGGGGTGGCTAAAAGTATTCATTATATGATTCTTGCAATAAAAGATGTTTTGCATATCACAGATGACCCCTCTGTCCCTGACACGAGGGTATGCATGTTTAAGGAAAAGAAACCTGAGGTAACCTTTCCCCCATCTCATGAGCTGAATGCGTTATTTGAAAAAGCTTGGGAAACTCCAGACAAAAAACTGCAGATTCCCAAGAGGATTCTTATGGCGTATCCTTTCCCTGCACAGGACAGGGTACGGTGGGAATCATCGCCCAGGGTGGACAAGGCTTTAACGCGCTTGTCCAAGAAGGTGGCGCTACCGTCTCCAGACACGGCGGCCCTCAAGGATCCTGCTGATCGCAGACAGGAGACTACTTTGAAATCAATTTATACAAATACGGGTGCTTTGCTCAGACCGGCAATAGCGTCGGCTTGGGTTTGTAGCGTTGTAGCAGCTTGGACAGATACCTTGTCAGCAGACATTGATACCCTAGATAGGGATACCATTTTATCGACCTTAGGTCACATTAAAGACCAGTCTTATATATGAGAGACGCTCAGAGAGACGTGGGGCTGCTAGGTTCGAGAGCCAACGCCATGGCGATTTCTGCTAGGCGTGCCCTGTGGACCCGCCAATGGACGGGTGATGCCGACTCAAAGAGGCATATGGAAGTTTTGCCTTACAAGGGTGAGGTTTTATTTGGTGAAGGTCTCGCGGACCTGGTTTCCACAGCTACCGCGGGTAAATCTACTTTTTTACCTTATGTTCCCCCACAGCAAAAGAAAACACCTCAATATCAGATGCAGTTCTTTTGGCCGCATAAGTCCAGAAGAGGTCGGGGCTCTTCATTCCTCGCCAGAGGTAAGGGTAGAGGGAAAAGAATGCCTGCAACGGCTAGTTCCCAGGAGCAGAAGTCCTCCCCGGCTTCTACTAAATCCACCGCATGACGCTGGGGCTCCACTGAGGGAGTCCGCGCCGGTGGGGGCACGTCTTCGACTCTTCAGCCACGTCTGGGTTCAGTCGGACATGGATCCTTGGGCAATGGAAATTGTATCCCAGGGATACAAGCTGGAATTCGAAGACGTGCCTCCTCGCCGGTTTTTCAAATCGGCGTTACCAGCTTCTTCCCCAGAAAGGGAAATTGTTTAGCTGCAATTCAAAAACTGTGTCAACAACAAGTGGTTGTCGAGGTTCCCCTAGTTCAACAGGGGAAGGGGTACTATTCAACCCTGTTTGTGGTCCCGAAACCGGATGGCGCGGTCAGGCCCATTCTAAATCTAAAATCCCTAAACCTGTACTTGAAAAAGTTCAAATTCAAGATGGAATCGCTCCGGGCAGTTATCTCCAGCCTGGAAGGGGGGGATTTTATGGTGTCACTGGACATAAAGGATGCATACCTTCATGTCCCCATATATCCCCCTCATCAGGCGTACCTGAGATTCGCTGTACAGGACTGTCATTACCAGTTTCAGACGTTGCCGTTTGGGCTTTCCACGGCCCCGAGGATTTTCACCAAGGTAATGGCGGAAATGATGGTGCTCCTGCGCAGGCAGGGGGTCACAATTATCCCGTACTTGGACGATCTCCTGATAAAAGCGAGTTCGAGGGATCAGTTGCTGAAAAGCGTGTCGCTCTCCCTGAGAGTGCTGCAGCAACATGGCTGGATTCTAAATCTACCAAAGTCACAGTTGGTTCCAACGACTCGGCTATCTTTCTTAGGCATAATTCTGGACACGGAACAAAAGAGGGTTTTTCTCACAATGGAAAAAGCCCAGGAACTCCAGAACATGGTCAGAGACCTGTTAAAACCGACAAGAGTGTCAGTCCATCAATGCACTCGAGTACTGGGAAAAATGGTGGTGACCTACGGGGCCATCCCCTTCGGCAGGTTTCATGCGAGGACATTTCAGTGGGACCTTCTGGACAAGTGGTCCGGGTCCCATCTTCAAATTCATCAGAAAATAAGCCTGTCCCCCAGGGCCAGGGTGTCTCTCCTGTGGTGGCTGCAGAGTACTCACCTTCTAGAGGGTCGCAGGTTCGGCAGTCAAGACTGGGTTCTGGTGGCCACGGACGCGAGCCTCCGAGGATGGGGAGCAGTAACACTAGGAAGAAACTTTCAGGGCCTATGGTCAAGCCAGGAGGCTTGTCTACATATCAACATACTGGAATTAAGGGCCATATACAACGGCCTAAGGCAAGCGGAGAATCTTCTTCGCGACCTACCGGTTCTGATTCAATCAGACAACGTCACAGCTGTGGCTCATGTAAACCGCCAAGGCGGGACAAGGAGCAGAGTGGCAATGGCGGAAGCCACCAGGATTCTTCGCTGAGCGGAAAATCACGTAGGCGCTCTGTCAGCAGTCTTCATTCCGGGAGTGGACAACTGGGAAGCAGACTTCCTCAGCAGACACGATCTCCATCCAGGAGAGTGGGGACTTCATCAGGAAGTGTTTGCAGAGATAAGTCTTTGGGGACTTCCTCAAATAGACATGATGGCGTCACGCCTCAACACGAAGCTTCGAAGGTATTGTGCCAGGTCAAGGGACCCTCAGGCAGTAGCAGTAGACGCCCTGGTGACACCATGGGTGTTTCAGTCGGTCTATGTGTTCCCTCCTCTTCCTCTCATCTCAAAAATATTGAGAATCATAAGACGAAAAAGAGTGCAGACAATACTCATTGTTCCAGATTGGCCTCGAAGGGCCTGGTATTCGGATCTTCGGGAGATGCTCACAGAAGATCCATGGCCTCTTCCTCTCAGGGAGGACCTGTTGCAGCAGGGGCCCTGCGTGTTCCAAGACTTACCGCGGTTACGTTTGACAGCATGGCGGTTGAACACCGAATCCTAGCTGGGAAAGGTATTCCGGAGGAAGTCATCCCTACTCTGATAAGGGCTAGGAAGGAGGTGACGGCGAAACATTATCACCGTATCTGGAGGAAGTGTGTAGCTTGGTGTGAAGCCAAGAATGCTCCTACGGAAGATTTCCACCTGGGCCGTTTTCTCCACTTTCTACAGACAGGAGTGGATATGGGCCTGAAGTTAGGCTCCATTAAGGTACAGATTTCGGCCCTATCTATATTCTTTCAGAAGCAATTGGATTCTCTCCCAGAAGTATAGACTTTTGTAAAGGGAGTGCTGCACATCCAGCCCCCTTTTGTGCCCCCAGTGGCACCATGGGACCTTAACGTGGTGTTACGGTTCCTAAAATCTCACTGGTTTGAACCTCTTCAAACGGTTGAATTAAAATTTCTCACTTGGAAGGTGGTCATGTTGTTGGCCTTGGCATCTGCAAGGCAGATGTCCGAATTGGCGGCTTTGTCTCACAAAAGCCCCTATCTGATTTTCCATGTGGATAGAGCTGAGTTGAGGACTCGTCCTCAATTTTTGCCTAAGGTGGTTTCATCGTTTCATATGAACCAACCTATTGTGGTGCTGGTGGCTACAGGAGACTTGGAGGATTCCAAGTCCCTGGATGTAGTCAGGGCTTTAAAAATTTACGTAGCCAGGACGGCTCTGGTTAAGAAAACAGAGGCACTGTTTGTCCTGTATGCAGCCAACAAGGTTGGCGCTTCTGCTTCTAAGCAGACTATTGCTCGCTGGATCTGTAACACGATTCAGCAGGCTCATTCTACGGCTGGATTGCCGTTACCAAATTCGGTAAAGGCCCATTCCACTAGGAAGGTGGGCCCTTCTTGGGCGGCTGCCCGAGGCGTCAGGTTCAAACACTTATTATTTCTGCCATAGGTGTTTCTACCAAGTATTAACTCTAGGATGGTGGCAACTAATGCAATGTCATATTTTCAGTGTTTGTTCCTAATACATTTTGACAAATTGGTACAATGGGGGTCATTCCGAGTTGATCGCACGTATCAACTTTTTGCTGCTCGTGCGATCAACTAGATGCCACCTGTCTATTTTTCACATCTATTTTCAGTGTTTTTTTAGCATAGCAGGGCTGCGAACGCTTGTGCAGCCCTGCTATGCTAAAAAAGTTTCACTCAAAACAAGAGTAGCCCTACAGCTACTTACCCAGTGCAACGGATCCAGCGATGAAGGTCCCGGTCCTGACGTCATACATCCGCCCTCCGTTCGTCTGGACACGCCTGCGTTCTTCTTACCACTCCCCGAAAAACGTCTGGAAACGGTGAGTATCCGCCCCGGAACGCCTCCCGCCTGTTCATCTTCTTGCGATCGCCGCATTTGTTGCTGGGTGCATCATTGCCCGGCGATGATCGTCGCCATGCAAAGACGCGCGTGCGCAATGCATCCACCGTGCCTGCGCATTTCTGACCTGTTCGCACCGCAGCGAAGAACCGCTGCGTGCGAACGGGTCGGAATGACCCTCAATATCCAGTACTTTGTGTTGGTCAGTGGGACCAAATTCCTATTAAACATGCTGTAACACTGCAAAATATAAAAAAGCCCAGTGTGGAGGAAAACCTTTTATAGCCATTGTATATTTACAAACTTGGCACTGAACCTTTTTCCCTTTCCATTTTCTCATACAGTATATGTAAGAAAACTTGCGTCAGAGGAGTATATTACGGGAGGCCAAAGTATGTTTCCAATAGCAACTTCATCAAGAGTGTACACCAATGCTATATAATCCCAGATAAGGACATTTCTATAGAACTTTTTATTGTACAAATGTATAACCTTTGCACAATTAAGGGTGTATTCAATTAGCTCCGATAATTTTGGAGCTATTGAATTCACCCCCTACATATTCAATTGCAGGTGTTTTTCGCCTGTTTTTAAGGTATTTTGGCTAATACCTTTTCACTTCTTTTTTATAGCGAAAAGGCATTGTCTAAAAATTTCTCAAAATATCGGCTAAAACGTACAATGTTTTTGCTGGCGCAGATGCGAAAACACGTGGATTCGCCGATTAACTTATTTTTCGGTCCTGACAAATTTTTCACTTAGGCAGAAAAATGGCCCTACTATTGAATAAGGCAAATCTCCATTCGCCCTAAAAAATAGCGAAAAGTGAAGTTTTTTCGCCTTGGGGAAAAAATGGCACTGATTGAATACCCCCATTAAACTCTTTAAATCTACCTTATGAGTGGCCTAATTAGGCACTGTTACTTTGTTTAACACATTTCAAACTGGATTTCAAGTATGTTTAGGTACAAAGCTTTGATATATCAAACCACTGTCTGGTTATTTAAAAAACACTGCTTGGGGTAGTGGCTTGGCTGCTGAAGATTGCGGACACATTTCAGCGGTGCTCCATCTGTTTCTAATTGAGTTGTCCTGCCACTGAGATCCTTCTCTTTTTTCGTACATCATTAGTCGTCCTGCCTTTTGAACTTACTGTCTAGCCCATCATTTTGGTTCCATGCCCACTCTTCATCCTGGGAGCAGAGACTCCAATTACACTGTGAGGTAGAAGCTTCTCCTTTATTGCCCAGCCAGCATTACAAATCTTTATCCAAACCTGTCTCCCATCTGGTGCTCTTACTTTGTCCTGCAACCAAGAACCCATGCAGACTGCTCATATTGTGCTCTGATGGGAGGTAAGGTGACCAATTCTTGTCCCTTAATACATGATGGACTCGCTTGGCTGATGACTCCCTCCTGTCCTGGTGACTTACTGTAACTCCTCTAACCTTCTGCCACATTGAGCGGTTTCCATCTGATGACCATCGCTTTAGCACAACAACACCAGCTCACTAGGACTGTGCCAGCCTCTACCCCACAATTATGTCTCTGCTACCTTCCACACTGTCTCTCGCCAGGACCTTCCAGTACTCAATTATACTGCAGCTCAGTTACAGAGACTTCTTAACCACCTCCATTTTGTCCTTTTGTTGCCCTTTACTGTTACATCCAGCCTATTTGCTGGCACAGTAGCCATTATCTTCCTTTGGACTGCATCCATGCTCTAATGTGATTCATGCGCTTCAGTGTTGTGTTTGGAGGTCTTAGAGGCAGAGTGGCTATCCCTTTGCTAACCTTGTTTTGGTGCAAAGCACAGCCACCTTTCATAAGCCGGATCTGCCCTGGCATTCTACAAGCCAGGGCTGCCAGACTGCTCTCATGTCATGCTCGTATACACACACACGTCACACTCACACCAGTGTTCATTTTGTTGGCGAAAAGTAATTGTTGGTGACAGTCTATTTCATGACTAAAAGTAGCCAAAATTAGACTCAAAGCAGATCCACTGACTAAATTGTGACTAAAATAAAGCAAACAAAGCGACTAAGGCCAAAACTGCCAATTTAATCACCTGTCTTCATTGACCAGCTTTGACCAAATGGATGCATTGCTGAAATTGCTGAATGTTGCATTCCAGTACCTGTGAACTGGACCCTGCCTCAACCATACTTCTTATAGGGTGTAGGACATAATTGGTGCTGTATTTGCAAAAATAGTTCAGTGCTCTTTGCAGACGTGCATTTTGCCTTAACCACTAAAGGAAGCAATTTGACCTCTTCTTAAAAAACGAATTTAAATCGTAACTGTATGACCAGCTACATACCAGTATCAAACCTTCCTTTTCTAGTTTATTGAGAACGTGTTTGCAACTAAACTAGAAACCCATCTGACAATCCATGATATTTTTGATCCATTCCAGTCAGGAGAAGACATAGCATTTGATACTGTGGACCATGTGATGCCTGAAAAATTTCTGTGGACTGGATGGCTATGTCCTTAGCTGGTTCAAATAATTTCTCACCGGCAGGTCACAGAGAGTTTGGAGTATACTTATCGTCACCAGTCCCACTGCCATGTTGTGTTCCACAAGGTTCTATACTATCCCCCATGCTTATATAGTATACAGTACATCCTACCACTGGGAGAAATAATCAGGCGCCATGGCCTGGTCTGCTACTGCTATGCAAATGATACACAACTATACCTGTCCTATGCTCCGGATACTGAGAACCCAATAACTACCCTAAATGACTGTCTAGCTGAGCTTCAGGAGTGGATCAGTGTCAGTTGACTGTGTCTGATTCCTGATAAAACAGAGGTCTTTATGATAGAACCTCAACATCAAAGGACAAGACTTCAGCATAACCTGCCAACTGGACTTACACCTAGGGACTCAGAATTACAAAACACTGCTCATGTATGGAATCTTGGCGTTGTCCTCGATGTAGGTTTGACACCTAAACATCAGATATCAGCCACAATAAAATCCTCATTCTTTCATCTGAGGTATATATATCCAGAATCATGCACTTCATTCCCTCTGAAGATCTGCCAAAAGTCATACATGCATTTGTGTCATCTCGATTAGACTACTGCAATGCATTCTACTTCTCCCAGCAAAAGAATTGCACCGCTTACAATTGGTACAGAACGCAGCTGCCAGGCTATCAACCAGCCAGCCCCGTTCTAGCCACATAACACCCTGTCTCTACTCCCTCCACTGGCTGCCTGTAAGATGGTGAATCATTGTCAAGATTGGCTTACTGACTTTCAAAGGCTAACTTGGCTAGGGTCTGGGAACCTGAAGCAGCTTACTGCCCCACTCGATTACTGCGATCTGTAGATGAAGGACTTTTAGCAGTAACTAGAATCTCCCGTAATTCATCGGGGGGGGGTCGAGCTTTTAGCCATGCGGCTCTGACCCTGTGGAACTCACTTTCCAGCACAGTTCTAGAGGCTTTCAAAAACAGACTCAAGACTTTCCTGTTTACTCAAGCATTCCCTTAATGTCCCTGTAGTATCTCCATGCTCCCTGTATTTTATTTAAAAAAAAAAACTTTTCTGTATTTCATTGTTTCTGAACTGTATTTTTTCATTCTATCTGTTATGTGCCTTGAGTCCTATTGGGGAAAAAGCACTATATAAATAAAATTATTATTATTATTATTATTATTATTATTATTATTATTATTATTAAACTACATTTAAAATCCTTTTCAAAATGAACTCTGGAAGTGGGGTTTTACATTCTTAAAGAACAATAATGTATTCTAGATATTTGCAGAAAATAATTTAACCTGCTGTGAAAAAAATATGATTGTGTATTGTAACACATTCTCAGCCTATGACACATAGGTAAAGGTATGCAAACTTCTCAAGGGAATTTTAGAGAAATGTTCTTCAGCAAAATCCATTACAGTATTATTAAACTGTTTGCAAAAGTTATGTCTAAAACATTGGCTAAAAGTAGAATAAAATAAAAACTGAGATCCCCTAACTAAATCTTCACTAAAACAAAGCAAAAATGACTAGGACTAAAACTAAATCTAAAATCCTTTTCAAAATTAACACTGACTCATACACACTCATGCAATCACACACTCCTTCAGCCACCAGACCAGACCTCTATAGCTACTGTGCGCTGGCTGCTTGTACACACTGCAGCACGGACTGGACACCTTTTTCTAACCATCATGGACTCTGTCTTCACTCCTTGCGCTGTAATTGTTTGCTATTGTAGGATGGAAACCCTGCCCCCTCCATGAAGCCCCAAATGGCCAATCAGTGGCTTCTAGGTGTGAAACGGGAGTACATTCCCAGGTGGCACCATACAGACTTAACCCAGGTCACTTACCTGGGATGACAGTCCTGGGAAAAACCCTGGTCAATGACAGGGGTGCCGACACAGGACTGTGAAACTGGGGTTTGTACCTTTCAGGCATAGGCGAGTTCCAAAATCCTAGGATTCTCGGTATGTCTGAAAGGGGCTTAAGTGAGCTTTAAAAGAGGCCCGAAGTGGAGCCTGAAGTATAAAAATACATTTTGTAGTAAATGGTTGGCCTGGACATCAAGGGGTTAAAAATGCTCAATTATAGTCCCACCAAAATAGGGCTGAGTTATATGCTGTCAGTGGTGCGCTTGATGAAATAAAGTGTGTTAGGGTAATTTTGTAGAGAGCCGTGGAGCATGTAAGTGGTATCCCCAATATCCTTTCCCTGCCTAACATACCACTTAATTAAGTTCTAAAAATATGAACTGTTGTCATGTGTACAAAGATATATTTTTCAACTCCTATCAAAAATAAAACACATTTTAATGCATTTAAAACAACACAAATGTAGCTAATTGATTTGCTGGGGGCTATTCAATTAGCCCTGATACCTGGCACATATCAGGGATTATGCTTTGGGTGCTCCAGGCACGCAAAGCATACTCCCCGATAAGCAGAGCTCAGAACCAGAGCCCATGTGCTATCACACGAAGACAGGACATTTTTCTCCCGAAAATATTGGGCTTTAATTAAATAGGCTGTTAATGACTATCAGTCAAAAAGCAGCCAGTTTTTTCAGGAGAAAAATTATCGTGGCTAATTGAATACTGCCCAAAGTGTTAAAACACTCAAAAAATCAGTGGAAGAAAGTTTGGCCAGTAATGTAAAAGCCACAAAGATATATTTGGTAGCCAATTGAGGAATATACATAAAAAAGGAGCCACAAGAAAATAAATTGTAAGAAATAAGAAACTAGGGGTTTTGAGTTAAAAAAATAATACAATGTAATTATAACGGCCTATTTTGTATATGGATAACATAGCATGTTTCATGGCATCCCATATTCCATATATAAGCATACTGTATAATGTTCTGTTCTGTAAGTATATCCTGACCATAATTCTCTAATTTAGGAACCATTATTCACAATTATGTGTCAAATCCTCTCTATTCTGTGCTAACTCTGGTACTCCTAGCAGGGATTTCATCTGTAAAGTCAATTTAAATCTTGAACAAATTGGAATGGCACTGGTAAATATATTGGTAATGTTCTCTGCAATGACACCTAGGGACACAAATCCTAGAGGAGAAAGACCAATTCTAGCAAATAATAAGATAAATGATTTGGAGGTGGGGTGAAATTGGAGTTAAAAATGATGCAGACAGCATTTCTTATCTGTTTACATCCTTTGCTTTTGTGGTTCATTGAGTTCAGCACTAAATGTATTTCATCAGAAGAGACAATATTTAGAGTTTAATATATTTCATTAAGGGGTTGGAAGTATGCAAAGAACATTATGTAGCCAATTACTGTATGTATGCCCTAACCATACTTCCACAAGTACCACAGACTTTTGAATGGGAAGCATCCTGACTTATTATTTCTATCATTCAATAAAAGATCAACAGCAATATCAGCATTTTTATATCATTGAAAACTGAAGAACCCATTATATTAGAGTCTCAAACTTTTCTGGAAATGTATTACAAAATATTGGATGTTGTGAATATTCTGAGGATCTCTGTACATACGGAATACCGACGCCGGACCACAGACACCCATCAGACTGCCAATGGCAGAATCCCAACAGCCGGTATCCCAACTGTAAGCATAGTGGCTGAGTTAAGGTTAGGGCTGGGGAAGGGTGGGGAGAAGGTTAGGATTAGGCGCCACCCGGGGGGTAGGGGTTAGGCTGCATTGGGGGGGGGCTGCGTGCTAGGCTGCTGGGCGGAGGGAGGCTAGGGTTAGGCTGCGGGAAAGGGGGGTTAGGTTAGGCACTAAGGTGGGTGGGTTAGGCTGCGGGGAGGGTAGGTATACGCACTACCAGGGGAGGTTAAGTTTAGGCTTCAAGAAGGTAGGGGAGAGGGGATAGCATACTTAACTCGTCCCTGTCGGGATTTTAAACATTGGGATCCCGGCGGCAGTTACACATACCAACTAGATGGGTAAAGTGGTTCTTAGCTACTGTCAAATTCTATGTTTCTATACAACAGTGCTTTATAACAGTACTAAGCACAATTATTTTCAGGGATCAGATTTATACGCAATTATTATGTTCACGCAACGGAGTGATTTATCGTCAGACTGCACATGCTCTGCCATTGCACTGCGCACACGCCAAGGTACTTTTGTGATGCCACTTGCAGTGAGGATTGACAGGAAGGGACTGTTTGGAGGAGGTAGAAGCGATGGCAAAAATGCAGGCGTGACACGGCCATTTTTGGGGCATGTTTCTAGCCTCAGCTGCAATCATGTACGTAGAGAAACATGGCGCCAGCTCCTCTACTGCCGCGGTCAGTTTGAGTGACAGCAGACTCGGGGGGGATATCAATGTTCCCTGTTTATGTGTTGATGCTCACTTGACTCTGGTATTATTTGAATTAATTTACATTAGTGAGGTATATAGAAATTATTCTATTTAAGAGAGTGTATGTTGGTTCATACAAAGTTCATACAAAGTTGGAGGACAGACTCCTAATGTCAGGTGAATGAGAAACAGACCTACTTGACCCTAATCCTGATTTTACTGCCCCCTGTGTGTTACTGGAATAGTGAACAGGTGGGTAAGAGTTAGAGATGTGCACCGGAAATTTTTCGGATTTTGTGTTTTGGTTTTGGATTCGGTTCCGCGGCCGTGTTTTGGATTCGGACGCGTTTTAGCAAAACCTCCATTAAAAATTTTTGTCGGATTGGATTCGGGTGTTTTTTTTTCAAAAACAGCTTAAATCATAGAATTTGGGGGTTATTTTGATCCTATTATTAACCTCAATAACCATAATTTCCACTCATTTCCAGTCTATTCTGAACACCTCACAATATTATTTTTAGTCCTAAAAGTAAGTTCTGGGCTACTCAGAGACTGCACATAATCAGTTTGTACAGCTCTGCTACACATGGGATCGCAAACTTGCACAGCTAAAATACACTCCCCCTGTAGGCGGTGACTTTCTGATCACAGGACAGCAAAAATCGCTGCCTAGCGATCAGGTCTAAATTGCCCCAATTGAAAGTACTTTAGGGTGGCCTCATAAGGTCACTGTCCTACTTCGACCTGTGATACTACTGTCTCGTATTGCAAATGTATAGAGCAAAAGGTGATAAACATTCCAAAACTTGTAATCAAACATTAGTATGAATAAAGACATAATCACACATTCAATATACACTTTACTCCCTCTCAAAATAATATGCAAGACAGAGATTAATAATAGAGAAAGGAGGTTAGTAATGAACCTACTACTTATCAGAGTAGCTGGCCACAGGGGTTACACCAGCATTCGGAACACCAGCGGTCAGAATACTGAGCGTGGCATCCCGATGGTTAGAATCCCGATAGGGGTCTGGCAAGTATGTTAACCCTACCCCCTAACCCTCCCCCTGCAGCCTAAACCTAACCCACCCCCACAGCCTATACCTACTCCTCCCCACCCCGCAGCCTAACCCTCCCAGGGGGTGCCTAAACCTAATCCCCCTCCCTCCCCACAGCCTAACCCCCCACCCACAGCCTAAACCTAACCCTCCCTCTGCAGCCTAAACCTAACCACGGCTTACCTCTCCGGCGGCCTGGCAACAGTTGTTCAGGATTCTGACAGTTGGGATTCCAATGCCGGGATTGAGGTCCTCTTCGGGATGCCGGCGCTGGCATTCCGAGCAGTGTCGGGATTCCGGCATTGGTATTTCGACTGCCTGGATCCAGACTGAATGGATCCTGTGCAGAGGACCTGGATCTCCAAACTGGACGCGCTTCTAACCAGGGGTTGGCTTGTTCACCAAGTGTCTATAGTTTAAGTAAAATACTACATAACTAATTAAAATATATAAAAAAAGAAACTTTTTTAAAATAAGTAAATAAATCTGTATAAGCATGCATCTGAAACATATATAAGCATATACAGTGTATCTGATATACTGTAAGTATATATATATATATATATATATATATATATATATATTTGGTTTGGGTACGGGATACTAGCAATCAATATGCTGGCGGTCAGAAAACCGACCATGCACAGCCTAACCCTCCTTTCCCGCAGCCAAACAACCCTAACCGTCCCCTCCCCACAGCCTAACACTAGTGCCTAATCGGGGTTTCAGCCGGTCTTCTGACCCCAGACATCCCCGTCCGCCAGAATGCGAAATACATTTCTCTGTCTCTCTCTAGTTACACACATATATATATATATATATATTATATACACACATATATATATATTATAAGGGCACGGTCGTGCCCTTATATTAAGGCTGAATCGAACAAACGGAATTCTCCCATAGAGAACTTCTGAGATGGGGGCATGGTGTTTGAGGGGCTACACCTCAAAAGTGATTAGACGTACTGAGCTGAAATTTGGCATGGACGTGTATAGAATCGTCACCCGATGCTGCATGCCAAATTTCAGGGCAAAATAATAAAAAGTGAGGAATTGGGAGTAACCTAAAGTTTCAACTGTCAGTTTTTTTCTGTGACTTCCTGGTTGGCTTTTTGACACCGTTTTCCCATATAGTGAATGATAATTTTTTTGGGAAGGCATAACTCTGGATAGAGGACGAATTAAGACTTGGGGTTTGTTTTATTAGATAGATCTTGTCCCAGTGTGGTGCCTTTTGGGGTTGTGGTTTTTCAGAAAGTTACAGGTTTCTTTTAATTTATTAAAATATGCCCCATTATAGAGATAGGGAATTTCAATTTGTTGCGGCTGCGCAGTGGCCGCCAGCAGGGGGTGTACACAGTGTAGCTTCACTTGGGTACACTAACATGGCCGACGCCACCAATTTAGCTAATTTTATCTGCATGCAGTAGAGGAATTAGAGAAATGTGTGTCATATTGGAGGGTAGGGGGGATTTTTTTTAGCTGTGAAGTGCAAACAGAGATATTATTGTAGGCAGTGCTCACATTAAAGAGTTCGAGTCTGTGCGGTGGTCGGGCAGCTGTTAGTGCATTAGCATAGCCGCACCCACTCCCATGATGTCATCATGGTGCGGGGAATTTAACAGTGCTTTGCTGTAACAAGATCTTGTGAAGAATGATGGAGGAGCTGTGGAGGTCGGTTATGTGTTAAACTGTAGTATGCTTAGACCTGAAATAAGCGGTTTTAGAACTGATCAAGCATACTACAGTTTAACACACCACCGACCTCCACAGCTCCTCCATCATTCTTTATTGCAGGCTGCAGTACATATATATAACCACCCACCCCTAGTGAGTTGTAGCAGCTGCGGGACCCCCACACGATCCTCGCTGAGTCTGCCAGGTATGACAGGGCAGGCAGACAGGGAAAAGCTGTGGGATCTCCCGCAACCCACCTTGTGATCCGCTGCGGGCTCCCAGTATACTCAGCTGTGCTGCAGCCATGTCACCCTGTTCCTGGTTGCAGAGGTAAGTGGTTGGCAGAAGCGTACCAAGGGTGGTGGTGGAGGGGTCGAGCAGGGCATGTGCTGGGCGCAGTGCAGGCCCGTCACAGGGGGGCGCCACTGGACAGGGCAATGTAAAAGCGGTTGGAGTGGGGGAGCGGGCTGCGGCATTCATGCAGTTCCCGGAGCCAGCGTCATTTGGTGGGCACACAAGATGCAGGAGAGCGCACGGACAAGGGAGATCAGCAAGGAGAAACAGGCGGCATGCAGCAGGATGTCGGTCTCCGGCAGGTAAATACAGACTACCCGTCACCCTGGTGCTCTGTCCATGTCCGGCCCCCCCTCTTCTCCTCTCCTCTCCCGCTGTGTCCGGCCCCCCTCCTCTCCTCTCCCGCTGTGTCCGGCCCCCCCTCCTCTCCTCTCCCTCTGTGTCTGGCCCCCCCTCCTCTCCTCTCCTCTCCCGCTGTGTCCGGCCACCCCTCCTCCCGCTGTATCCGGCCACCCCTCCTCCCGCTGTGTCCGGCCACCCCTCCCCTCCTCTCCTCTCCCGCTGTGTCCGGCCACCCCTCCTCCCGCTGTGTCCGGCCACCCCTCCTCCCGCTGTGTCCGGCCACCCCCCCTCCCGCTGTGTGTCCGGCTTCCCCTCCCCTCCTCTCCCGCTGTGTCCGGCCACCCCTCTCCCGCTGTGTCCGGCCACCCCCCTCCAGTTGTGTGTCCGGCCACCCTCCCCTCCCATTGTGTGTCCGGCCACCCTTTCCACCCGTTGTGTGTACGGCCACCACCCCCCTGCCGCTGTGTGTCCGGCCACCCCCCCTGCCGCTGTGTGTCCGGCCACCCCCCCTGCCGCTGTGTGTCCGGCCACCCCCCCTGCCGCTGTGTGTCCGGCCATCCCCGGCCGCTGTGTGTCCGGCCACCCCCCCCTGCTGTGTGTCCGGCCACACCCCCCCTGCTGTGTGTCCGGCCACCCTCCCCCCCTCCCGTTGTGTGTCCGGCCACCCCCCCCCTGCCACTGTGTGTCCGGCCACCTGCCGCTGTGTGTCCGGCCACCCCCTCCTCCCGCTGTGTGTCCGGCCAGCCCCCCTCCTCCCACTGTGTGTCTGGCCAGCCCCCCTCCTCCCGCTGTGTGTCCGGTCACCTCCCGCTGTGTGTCCGGTCACCCTTCCCCCTCTCCCCTCCTCTCCCGCTGTGTGTTCGGCTACCCCCCCCCCTCCCGCTGTGTGTCTGGCCACCCCCCCCTCCTCCAGCTGTGTGTCTAGCCAGCCCCCCTCCTTCAGCTGTGTGTCCGGTCATCCTCCCGCTGTGTGTCCGGCGACCTCCCGCTGTGTGTCTGGTCCCCCTCTCCCCTCCTCTCCCGTTGTGTGTCCGGCCAGCCCCTTCTCCTCCCGCTGTGTGTCCGGCCAGCCCCTTCTCCTCCCGCTGTGTGTCCGGCCAGCACCCCTCCTCCCGCTGTGTGTCCGGCCAGCCCCTTCTCCTTCCGCTGTGTGTCCGGCCAGCCCCTTCTCCTCCCGCTGTGTGTCCGGCCAGCCCCTTCTCCTCCCGCTGTGTGTCCGGCCAGCCCCTTCTCCTCCCGCTGTGTGTCCGGCCAGCCCCCCTCCTCCCGCTGTGTGTCCGGCCAGCCCCTTCTGCTTCCGCTGTGTGTCCGGCCAGCCCCTTCTCCTCCCGCTGTGTGTCCGGCCAGCCCCTTCTCCTCCCGCTGTGTGTCCGGCCAGCCCCTTCTCCTCCCGCTGTGTGTCCGGCCAGCCCCCCTCCTTATTTTCTGTAAAGCGCTGCGGAATATGTGTGTGCTATATAAATAACTGGTAATAATAATAATTATAATGTTGTCCAATTCATTTTATGCTACATTAAAATGAGCAGGTCCATAATTAGATATATTGTAGGAACCCAAGGCAAAAGTTTGTAAGGACCCCTATGTACCACCCAATGGTGAAACATATATAAAACACTGGGCCCCATAGCAGCTAGACTACCTGTACCCATGGTAGCTACGCCCTTGCTGTTAATTCATTCTTCAAAACTCCAGTGTTAACTGAAAAAATGCTTAAAGAAAACTGATTTCCCATAAGATTTATTTGAAATCAAATTAATTTGTTCCCAGGGTCCCGGAAGCTGTATAAAAACGCAGTACAAAGTGATAAAAGATAAAACTAAACAGTAACTGCAAGCATTTATTAACGGCTGAGCAGATAGTTATCAAAAACATATTAAGCCTTTGAATTCTCATATTCCCGAACAGGGGTCATGTCCAAACCTGCAGTAGGATTACAACAATATATTTCTCAGAATTCAGCCCATTTAAAAAAAGAAAATGCAAGGCAGATCCCCCTCATGCCCATCTATATGGCATTAGAACCCCCTCATGCCCCTACATATACCAGAGACCCACCTGCCCCTTTAAAAAGCAATTCAATTAGCTAAAAATAAAATGTAATTTGGCAAAAGGAATAGGAAGCATATCCACAGCAACAGAAGATAATTCAGATCAAAACCAAATAAAAATAGGCAGAGAGAAGAACATAGCTAGGAACAGAAAAAGCACAAACAAAACTCTAAAAGCTATGTGTGCAAATGCAAGGAGCTTAGGAAATAAAATCCCAGAACTAACTGCAATAATGACAAGGGATGATCTAGACATTGTGGCAATTACAGAGTCATGGTACAATGAAAATCATGACTGGGACATAGCTATACCGGGATATACTTTATTTAGGAAGGACACAATTGGAAAAATCGGAGGAGGGGTAGCAATGTATGTAAAAAATGCCATAAATACTACATTAATACAAAGTATTGAAGAAAAAACTGAGGCCCTTTGGGTGACCATAGAAACAGGGGAAAAGTTGATTATTCGTATTGGCGTGATATACAGGCCACCAGGTCAGGAAGAGGAACTTGACAAGAACCTATTGCAGGACATAACTAAAATGGCATTAAAAGGAGAGGTAATAATCATGGGAGACTTTAATCTTCCTGATGTAAACTGGGAGGTGTCTGTTGCTAGTTCCACTAGAAGTAGGAACATTTTAAATTCCCTTCAGGGAGCATCCCTCCACCAATTGGTGAGGGAGCCCACTCGGAAAGACGCAATATTAGACTTAATACTTACAAATGGAGACAGATTATCGGACGTAAAAGTGGGTGAAAACCTGGGATCCAGTGATCATCAAGCAGTATGGTTCAGCATTAAGACAGAGACTGACTCGTCCCATACAAAAACAAAGGTGTTGGATTTTAGGAAGGCTGATTTTGTAGGGATGGGAAAATGTGTAAGCGATTCTTTGGCAGAGTGGAGGAACTTGGAAACAGTGCAGGAGAGGTGGGAAACATTCAAATGTGCAATATTGAAGGCAACAGACCTTTGTATCAAAACTGTTAGGAAAAACACAAGGAAAAGGAAGCCAGTGTGGTTTGCAAAAGAAGTAGCAAATATTGTGAGAGCAAAAAAGATGGCTTTTAGGAAATATAAGCAGACACAAAATAATGAAGACAAAAAGATATATCTTGTTAGACAGAAAGAGACAAAGAAGGTAATCAGATGTGCAAAGGCACAAGCTGAGGAGAAAATGGCCCAGTCAGTGGGTAAAGGAGGCAAAACTTTTTTTAGGTATATAAGCGAAAAGAGAAAAACAAAAGGCGGAATTATAAAACTAAAGACGGACACTGGGAGTCTTGTTGAAGGAGACAATTTAATAGCAGATCATCTTAATGATTATTTTTGCTCAGTATTTACTACTGAAAGAGAGGGGAAGGGGCCACAGTTAAGTTGCAGGGATATTCAGGAAAATGAAACAAGTACATTTACAGAGGAGAAGGTCCTAACAGAACTCTCAAAGCTGAAAGTGGACAAATCTATGGGGCCAGATGGGATACATCCAAGGATATTAAAAGAACTTAAAGAGGTGCTGGTAGCACCATTGACAGAATTATTCAACCAGTCATTAGCTACAGGAAAAATTCCAGGGGACTGGAAAAGAGCAAACGTAGTCCCACTGCACAAAAGTGGAAACAAGGAAGAGGCAAACAACTACAGACCAGTGAGTCTTACATCAGTAGTAGGGAAATTGATGGAAACACTCTTAAAAGAAAGAGTTGTAGATTATCTCAAATCCGGCAATTTACTGGATCCCAAACAGCATGGATTCACTGGGGGGAGATCATGTCAAACAAATCTTATTGACTTTTTTGATTGTGTGACTAAAGTGATGGATAAAGGTGGAGCCATGGATATAGCTTATCTAGACTTTAGTAAGGCTTTTGACACAGTCCCACATCGCAGATTGCTAAATAAACTTGAAAGTTTGGGATTGGATATTAGGATTATTGAATGGATAAGATCTTGGTTGAAGGATAGAAAACAGAGAGTTGTGGTAAATGGAGTGCATTCACAGGAGGGAAATGTTACCAGTGGAGTACCCCAGGGATCTGTACTTGGACCAGTGCTTTTTAATATCTTTATTGGTGACATTGCAAATGGCATTAAAGGGAAAGTATGCCTTTTTGCAGATGACACAAAGGTATGCAACAGGGTAGACACACCAGGTGGGGTAAAACAAATGATTGAGGATCTAGGCAGACTAGAGGAATGGTCAAGAGTATGGCAATTACAGTTTAATGCCAAAAAATGCAAAATCATGCACTTGGGTCTCAAAAATCCTAAAGCTAAATACAGTATTAATGGCACTATACTGGAAACTACTGAGGAGGAAAGGGATCTAGGAGTCACTATTTCAGATGACTTAAAAGCAGGTAAGCAATGTAACAAGGCAATGAGGAAGGCTAGTCAGATGCTTGGCTGCATTGGGAGGGGAATCAGCAGCAGAAAGAAAGAAGTAATAATGCCACTGTATAGGTCATTGGTACGGCCTCATCTAGAATACTGTATTCAGTTCTGGAGGCCATATCTTCAAAAGGATATTAATACATTAGAAACTGTACAAAGGAGGGCAACTAAAATGGTGCATGGCCTACATCACAAAACATACCCAGAAAGACTAAGAAATCTCAATATGTATAGTTTGGAGCAGAGAAGGGAAAGGGGGGACATGATAGAAACTTTCAAATATATCAAGGGTTTTAACAAAGTCCAGGAGGGAAACATTCTCCAAATGAAGAGAAGCAATAGGACACGAGGACATGCACTGAGACTGGAGGGGGGGAGGTTCAGGGGAAATTTGCGGAAAAATTATTTCACAGAAAGGGTAGTGGACAAGTGGAATAGCCTCCCATCAGAGGTGGTAGAGGCTAAGACAGTAGAGCAATTTAAACATGCATGGGATAGACATAAGGATATCCTTACAAAGAAATAAGGATCAAATAAGGTTGGTGTTAAAAAATAATATAAAAAAAAAAAAAAAAAATAAGGGGCAGACTAGATGGGCCAAGTGGTTCTTATCTGCCGACAAATTCTATGTTTCTATGTTTCTATGGGTTTCCTTAAAAAAACTTAGTAATTAAATTTCTTCATTGCCAGACATACTTTTACATATATGTATTTTGTGTAGACAGGCATAATATAACCTGTAAAGAGTACGGGTGCATTGTATGCACTTATTCCAATAACATTTGGAAGGACAATGAAGGATTTTGAAAGACAATGAAGGATATTGAAAGACAAATCTCACACAAATCAAATATATATGTCCAAACTCAACTGTTTGTGAATTCATGAAGAAAGGGGGGGGGGGACACACCAAAGAACTCCCTGTATCAGCCTTAGTCAAGAGGGATTCTGTATGAAATAAGCCTAGACTTGTCCCACTCCTGGGAGTCAATCAAAAAAAGAACAGATATTGCTAGAGGTAAAGGCAGGAAATAAATTAGGCAATTAAATTACTATTCTTCCCCTCTCCAAGCTCTTGTTACTCTTTCTGAAATGTTCAACACAAGAGCAAGTTATTACAGTCATTTATCTTTAACGATGCATTCTTTATATCCAGGCGTAGCAGTGAGGAGGCTGGCTGCAGACAGGAGGGCTCAGAGCGGTAACAATGAGGAGGCAGCCTGTGGGTGGTAGGGGGAGCAGTGTGACATAGGCTAGCCAGTAGCCAGTCATCTCATCAGTGTGATGTGTGGGACAAAAAAATAGATCTCCGCTTTCCGGGTACTGCCCATCAAGGATTAGTGACAATCCATCAGATTTCCTGATTTTCAGACTGTCCATGATAATCCTATTATTACTGAATACAATGTACTATACAGTACTTACAGAAATCTAAGAAAAAAATAACAATGTACCCGTATACTGTATAGAAATCAATGCTTCAGTTGCTTGTGGATACAAGGTGGAACTGCCTTTTTTAATTAGACAACTGGTTAGTACAAGGTTCTGTAGGTGTTGAAAAGTTTCTGTAACTCTAGTTGTAGACACAGCTGTTTGGGAAATGGAAAAAAGTATGTTCTTGTTTTGCTTTGCCACCTTCTTTTTCTTTTCAAGAAGCAACAAGTAGCATCTAAGATCTTGTTCTACAGTATGTTACGGACTAATATAGAATTACATTCCATTTTTAGGTCATCATTTATTATTCTAGCACTTAAGGTATCCTGCCCACCTTAAGGCTTCCGGTTATAAATGGCTGTCTACACTGTTTTGTTTTTATTCTTGATACTGTAGTGCTAGCTGCTGTTCAACGTCTAAAAGATCTTCATCAGATAGTGGGTTACAGCGGCATTCTAGTAAGTCTGTAATATCAGATATCTCCAATTCACTGAAACCTTTTGCTGACTACATTAACAATATTTTCTATGACTTCCAGTACAGAATTGTCAACTCCTTTCTCACAAAATACACACCGATCAGTCTTATGGTGTGTACACACGGTGAGATTTTTTCTTACGATTTTGACTATATAGTCAAAAACCTAAGAAAAGTTAGTGCAGATCGCAAGGTTAAAGTCACCTTGCGATCCCGATTCGATCCCGATGTGCGGTCCCGCGCAGTCGGCATCACAAGAATAGATAAATCAATTTTGACTATCTCTATAGAAGAGATAGTCAAAATTGACACTTAGCCAAAATCGCACATTGTCAGTATCACAAGCACATACTGAGCGTGCTTGCGATACTAACTATGTGCCGACCTAGCCCATGTCGCATAGTTAGAATCGGGCATAGCCCGAATCTCACCGTGTGTATGGGCCATTAGCTGTATTTCACCCCAAGACCTGCCAATGCTTTTAACTGTATCCTTTATGTTGAAATCTTTCCAAAACGGGGTGAGTGTTAGAGCATTCTATCAGTCTTCTTGCAGATAATTAGTTTTGAAATTGGTCCATTGGCAGCAGAATTAATGTGGTCTTGGGAGCAGGAATCTAACTTTTGCATTGTCCTCAAATTCACTCAGGGTGGTGGGATGCTCAGGAGCATTGTTAATAAGTAACAGCGCCTTGTGTGCAATGTTCTTCTTCAAAGAGGTCATGGGTCACCCAAGCCTTTCAGTTTCTCCTCCGATGATGTGAAAATTCCCAAACGCACGGCATTCGCAAGATGATTGACAGGAAGAGGCCCTTTGTGGGTAGCAACTGACCGTTTTACAGGAGTGTCCAGAAAAACGCAGACGGTATCAGGCGTTTTCAGGAAGGGTGTCTGACGTCAGCTCTGAGCTTATTACTAGAAGAATTCACACCCACACACACTGTTGCTCTACAGACAGAAAATTCTATACAGTAGTACTGTACAGTATCAATGTATTGATGCCAAATCTTCTGTGTGTATTGTGTATGTGCAGTTTGGGCTGCATATGCGTGCGTTCAGTATATGCATGTCCAGTATCAGCATATTGCTGAATATTTGAAGTGTGTAACATGAATATGGTATGGAATAATATCAGCTTCATGGCAAAAAGCACTAATCAAGCAGGATAAAATCGGGATATTGCTTTATACGCAGACACTAATGTATTCAGTAATGTAAGTTCAACCATGTTTCATATGATATTACTCCAGAATACCAAGTCTGCAGACAGTGGTTCAAACTGGTTTAACTGGTTCAAAAGTGATTGTTCTGAGAGTTTTCTTAATAAATGATGTACTTTGTGACTGTATACATTTCATGCATATTGGTCAATCAATCCATATTTTGTACACTTAACTACTTGTTTGTTTTCACTAGATAAATTGCTTTACCGCAGTATTATACCTCAACTTGCCTGACTGGTAATTACTCAAATAAAGACTGTGTCATGAATCACTTTATGGTATCCCTAAGGTGCTCACCTCGCAGTATCAACACATTTGACATCTAAAACGTCTGCTCGGATCTGGATAATTATTCTGAAAATATGGAGGACCTTGTACAGATAAAAAAATAACTGCTATTATAGTAAATAACACATTTTTTTCTGTAACTAATTACAAAAATGTGTTGCTTTTATGTAGTGAGACACATAGGGGATCAAACAAAGCACAAAACAAGGGTAGTAAAGAGCAGAAGTTTTTTTTCCATGTGTGTGACATAGCAGCTTTAGCATTCCCTGAAACTGCAATTACACCAGTGCATATTGATTTGCACAGTAAGGTGGTATCTTTTTAAAAGTGCTGCTCTGGCTAATGAGCAGACAAAAAAAGAAAAGTATTCCAAGACCAGAGCCGGATTAAGAGGGGCCCGGGACATTTAAGACAAGCAGTCCCCTATGTTCTAAAAGTATAAAGGTGAGTACAATTTGCAATAAATGTGAAAGTACAACTTGCAATAAAAGTACAACTTGCAATAAATATGTATGTTGTTGACCTATACCTAACCCTTTCCTAGGCTCTCGGAGACCAACAAGGACCCTTCACTAAGAATACTGAGTCACAATCACCATAACATAACACAATAACATAACATAATGCAATCACCATAGGACACTGGTGTAAGATTGTTCACTGCACATTTTCAGCAAATAAAGCTGATGCTTGGTGTTTTGGAAGCAAAATGTACAAAATACACCATGAAAGGTTTGCTGAAACTGGCTTCTGACAAGCCAGACATAATGGGGAACTGGTAATAACACACTTATTTGCCAGATAATCCATAATCAGCTTCTTGTAAACTAGTTGTCTTGTTTGATCTCTGAGAACAAGGATCAGCAAATGTCATAAAATGGTAATTGTTAATAAACTCCATGGGAAGCAAAAAAGCTATTATATTTCCAAGAGCACGTGTAGTGATATCACATAGTGTTCATCAGCAGCATTTCCTATCCACCAAAAGTCAATGTTAGTTACAAGATTCCCCATTGTGCAATAATATGGAGCCCTACTTACTCAATTCTAACCTAATCAGACAGAATTGATTTGGGGGGGGGGGGGGGGGGGGGGTGCAGTGCCTCATAAATAAGAGCTTCAGCATGACACTAGAAGAGAGAGCAGGATCCTACCAGGTGCTGATTGCTTGCTCTCCTATGGGATACAGTGTCACATTTAAAAAGATAGAACTGCAGTTTGGAAAAGCCAGACACGGACTCGCAGATATAACCTGCAGAAGTACCTGGTAAGATGCTAAAGTCTGGGAAACACAAAGGAAGCATGTCCCTTACAGACAGAAAGAGATGTTTGCTTAAAATGAAGTCTGTAAAACACCACCCTCCACTACCATTGTTGTTTGCAATCTGCTGTCTGAGTGCCCTTCACCTTTCCTCAGGTAAGAGACAAAATTCAACTCATTCACTGTTTTATGTAAATCCATATGCATACTTTTATGCTAGAAAGTTTATATATGTGATTTCAAAAATAAAATTGTCAAAATGGACATCTCAACTGAACAAGTGGTTAACATACTGTATTGTCAGTGAGCTTGCATCTCGTAATTATTATCAAAATTGTATGTCACAATTATGTGATAATAATTATTATTCCTTGAATCATTTATTTACTGTCAATTTGCCTTCTATCTTAACCACTAGTGTAAACATGCATTTTCAATTATAAAAACTCTGAAATGTGTTAATCTCAAAATGAGATCAAACTATTCGAAAGTGTTATGTAGCTATTTACTTAATGTGTATTAATTACACTGTTGTATCACAGTGTGCTAGCGATTACATTTGAGTTACAAATAATTGAAAGAGATTATTGGAAGAATGAGGATAAAAGCATAAGAGAGTATTATTAAAAAAGTATATGTGCCATGGAAATTGCTCTGCAAAAATAATTGTCTAAAAGCAAACAGTCCAATTTATGAGCAAAGAACATTTGTTAAAAAATAGAAATTTACAACTTTCAGGAATAATATCTTATTTTGATTGTTTTCGAGTTTCCGTTTGCTATTGTAGTTGTCTTTGATGTATGTCTAAGTGCCCTTTTGTACCCCACCCCCCTTTTTTTCGTTCCCCCTATGTTTTCAACACATAATTTGGACAAATTACAAACTATTATCGGAAATGAGAAATTTGCCATATTATTCAGTTGTATTTGGTTGATAAAAAGGTAATCTAGAGTTTGCAGTGCTTACTTACCTGTGGGAGTTTCGTTTTAACTTTTATTCAATTAAATTAAATAAAGTAAAATAAGTGAAATAGATGTGTTATGTGTTAGTTAATTAATTTTATTGCATTTATCAATACAGGATTCCCTCAGTCAGTACCACAATACATGGATGAATTGGATATTCCAGAAAATGAGGTATATTTGCTTTTTTATATGGTGGAGTCCATTCATTAGCATGTATTCCTAACAAATGTCTCATAAAAAATATATTCATTATTATAAAAGATAACAGATTGCTGAAAATGCTAGGTTACTGACAAAGCAAAATAAATTACTGAAAATTAGTTCAGAATTTCAAGGAAATGTAGTGTCATTTCCTTATCAAAAACAATCATTGTCATACTGGCATTGCCCGAAAACACATTCAAAAGTGAGTAGTTAATACAGACACATACATAATTAATAAGAAGGCAGTTACAGTGTCATTTAGATTGCAATAAATAAATTCAGATTACTATATGATGGACAATTTTAATATTTTATTTTAAAAAAATATATCGTTTTTTATTTATTTATTTATGAATAGAAATTTATGGCTTGAATTTGAATCATTAACAAAGAAAAGCACTGAGGCCGATGCTGGCTGTTTCTCCAATAGTAAATAATTAGAAAACCATGGATGATTGTAAAAACACACTTGAATTTATTAGCTAAACATCAATTAATAAAGCTGAAGTTAAAATTCACATATACACATGAAATTAAGGGCATATAGAGAGCTGTGAAGCATTTAGATCTGCTGCTAATATGTGTCCATTAAGGATCCCGGACTAGAACACTGGACAAAGTTCCCTGGGGAAAAGAAATGGATACAGCTGGTATTACCCGTGAGGATGGAGGCTTCCAGAGGCTTTAAATAACAGCAAGCAAGCTGTGCCACTTGTATTCAAGCTGGGTCTCTCCAGTTGGTGCTGTAATTGTGAATGTCCCACAGAGAAAATTCCAAAGCAGGTGTTCCAAAACTAATTGTTATAAGTCCATATCTGGATTCGTTGTGGTGTGGAGCACTTGTAGTTGTATTGATGGCCGCTTTTACACTTAACGCGTTTCCCTAGGCTCGGTCACCTAGCTTCATCAGAAGTAAAGCTCCCTCTGGTTAAGGGATCTATTTAAACCCTATTAACGACCTGATGCCCAACAGGTGTGCAGAAACAACTATTCAATCATCCATAGTTTTAGTAAAAACAGTGATTCTACATTATCACTAATCCTATTAGATAAAAAGAGCTATTGGTAGGAGGCAAACCCACAGAAAAAAGTAATATAAAACAGTACATATATACAATAAATGGAACTGGATATGGTAGGGGTTAAAGGTCAGTGTAATCACATGACCCACTCCCAGAGCATATATTGTATTGGTAATGGTGGTTCTTTCATCACTCTTAAGAACCCCCCCATGCTTGGGGAACTATACCCATCCATCTGCAAAAGTTACCTGAAACACTCTAATCTCATAGGGGAGAGATACCTCCGCTTCGGTGTGCCGTCCAGCGGTCTCCGTGTTTCCCGGTCACGTGACCGGTGACGGCCAATGAATGTATCCAGGTTGCTAAGCAACCAGAGTACACTCCGGCGCAGGGGCACAGTGACGGGGGTTGCCCCGTTGCTAAGCAACCCGAGTGAACATCGTCGCGAAGCGCGACGACGTCACTCTCCCGTCACGTGACCCGCAGGGCGGAACAGCACGGCCGGGGAAAGAGTTTAAATATGTGCCCAACTGTGGGCATCTCTAATACCACAAAAAACCACACTTAGAAATTTACAAGACATTACACATATGTGTGGATAGTTATTTAACCATACATTGACATTTTCATTAGCATTGAATACATATTGTTTTATGGCCCCAGCAGTCAAAGCTTGTCTGCATGTCAGATTTTATAGGAGGCACAGATTTCCTCATATCTATCCGATGGCCTACCCCTATAGTCAGACTCCATGGGATGATTGTATATATTAAAGATTCATGATATGCTTCATATCTTCCTTAGTTCTCCCAAAGAGTATTTGATAAATTCACAAGGGATACGGAAAATAATAATAATAATAATAATAATAAAAATTAATAAAGAATAAAAAATAGATAATAAAATTAATAATAAATACATAGGCATTTCACTAAAAAAGGAATATTGAAACAATTCAGATTGCTAAAGACCTATCATCCCCGCTACCATTGGGTGGCTGTCCGGCCGTGGAGGAACTCCTGCTGCCAGGAGTGTCCCAAACATCCGAAAAAAGAAAAAAAATCCCCGGATGTCCGCCCATCCTGGACGCGCTGACAGGGAAAACCACCGTCCCGTCCAGGTTGTGCGTGGAGACCTCCACGGCTGAACAGACCACACACAGGTGACACAGAATTGTCACCTGTACCAACTGGATGCGGTAGATGTTCAAACTGAAAGAAGTAATTACAATTATATCTCTACATAGCAGCTCTCAATAATTTTAAATTACTATGTTCAATTCCATTGTCTCATTTAGACCGGTCGGATATACTGAATTAAACTGTAACATCCAATATATCTCTCTCTTGCATAAAAGTGTATATCTATCTCCACCCCTCACAGTGGGTGCCACATGTTCTAAAGCTAGAATTGGAGGCATCCAGGGTCTTTCTGATGTATATATTAAGGAAATGACGGGATACACTATGCTTAAGGAAGCCTTTAGCAATATTTCTTTTATGTTCCATAAACCTAGTGCGTAATTTCCTGGTGGTGCGACCCACATAGTATAAGTGACAACTACACCAGAGTAAATAAATAACATATGAAGAGTCGCAATTCATGAATGATTTAATTGAATAAACCTCTGTTTTGTTTGGTAATTCAACAGACACTGTTTTTCTTGGTGTATGTGAACATACTTGGCATTTGTTCTTGCCACAGTGAAAAAAGCCTCGTGGTTTCTTTGTCAACCATTCAGATCCTGACATTTGTTTCCTACTATTATCATCATTATCTATTTTTTTCAAATGGCTAGGTGCCAAAAGAGTTTTTAGGGACCTATTCTTTCTATAAATTATTTGCGGCACTTTAGGTAATGTATCGGCCAACATACGATCTTGTCTCAAAATTTTAAAATTTCTATTTAATATACCACGAATCTGACCCGCACAGCTGTTAAATTTGCATATAAATGCCGAGCTCCTGTCCTTTTTATCCACACATTCGTCTTTCCTAGAGTGGTATTGTAGGAGGCTATTTCTTTCTAAATCAGAAACCTCCATAAATGCCTTTTGTAGAAGATTTTCGGGGTAACCGCATTCCCTGAAAGATGTAAGTAAGGTATCTGCTTGTTCGATAAAAGTGTCAAAATTGGAACAATTTCGCCTAAGGCGAATGAGTTGTCCCTTAGGGATCTTTTGTTTCCAGGGTCTAAAATGCGAACTCGTGAAATGTAAATAAGAGTTAGTGTTAGTTTCTTTATTGTATGTAGACGTGACTATTTTGTTATTAATAATCTCTAAGTTTACGTCTAAAAAATTAATTTTAGAAGTGTGAAAGGTTGAAGTGAAAGTGAGGTTATATTCATTACAGGAAAGGGACTGGATAAATTGTGTTGCAGAATTAAGATCCCCATCCCAAATAATAAATAGATCATCGATATAACGTCCATAGAGGACCAGGTTCTCTGCCCAGCCTCCGTCCCAGACATGGGTTTGTTCAACCTCCCCCATGTAGAGGTTGGCATAGCTGGGCGCGAACCTGGTCCCCATGGCAGTGCCCATCACCTGTAAATAAAAAACACCGAGAAACATAAAATAATTATGTGAAAGGATAAAGGAAATGGAAGTGACAAGAAATTATTTTTGTTCCTCACTGAGGTCATTATCAGAGTCCAATCTCCTTTTAATCTCCTCACACCCCAACTGATGAGGGATGTGTGTGTATAAAGCAGAAACATCTAAGGTGAGAAAAGCATAGGAATCTTTCCATGTAATACTATTACATGGAAAGATTCCTATGCTTTTCTCACCTTAGATGTTTCTGCTTTATACAGACACATCCCTCATCAGTTGGGGTGTGAGGTGATTAAAAGGAGATTGGACTCTGATAATGACCTCAGTGAGGAACAAAAATCATTTCTTATCACTTCCATTTCCTTTATCCTTTCACATAATTATTTTATGTTTCTCTGTGTTTTTTATTTACAGGTGATGGGCACTGCCATGGGGACCAGGTTCGCGCCCAGCTATGCCAACCTCTACATGGGGGAGGTTGAACAAACCCATGTCTGGGACGGAGGCTGGGCGGAGAACCTGGTCCTCTATGGACGTTATATCGATGATCTATTTATTATTTGGGATGGGGATCTTAATTCTGCAACACAATTTATCCAGTCCCTTTCCTGTAATGAATATAACCTCACTTTCACTTCAACCTTTCACACTTCTAAAATTAATTTTTAGACGTAAACTTAGAGATTATTAATAACAAAATAGTCACGTCTACATACAATAAAGAAACTAACACTAACTCTTATTTACATTTCACGAGTTCGCATTTTAGACCCTGGAAACAAAACATCCCTAAGGGACAACTCATTCGCTTTAGGTGAAATTGTTCCAATTTTGACACTTTTATCGAACAAGCAGATACCTTACTTACATCTTTCAGGGAATGCGGTTACCCCGAAAATCTTCTACAAAAGGCATTTATGGAGGTTTCTGATTTAGAAAGAAATAGCCTCCTACAATACCACTCTAGGAAAGACGAATGTGTGGATAAAAAGGACAGGAGCTCGGCATTTATATGCAAATTTAACAGCTGTGTGGGTCAGATTCGTGGTATATTAAATAGAAATTTTAAAATTTTGAGACAAGATCGTATGTTGGCCGATACATTACCTAAAGTGCCGCAAATAATTTATAGAAAGAATAGGTCCCTAAAAACTCTTTTGGCACCTAGCCATTTGAAAAAAATAGATAATGATGATAATAGTAGGAAACAAATGTCAGGATCTGAATGGTTGACAAAGAAACCACTAGGCTTTTTTCACTGTGGCAAGAACAAATGCCAAGTATGTTCACATACACCAAGAAAAACAGTGTCTGTTGAATTACCAAACAAAACAGAGGTTTATTCAATTAAATCATTCATGAATTGCGACTCTTCATATGTTATTTATTTACTCTGATGTAGTTGTCACTTATACTATGTGGGTCGCACCACCAGGAAATTACGCACTAGGTTTATGGAACATAAAAGAAATATTGCTAAAGGCTTCCTTAAGCATAGTGTATCCCGTCATTTCCTAAATATACATCAGAAAGACCCTGGATGCCTCTCAATTCTAGCTTTAGAACATGTGGCACCCACTGTGAGGGGTGGAGATAGATAATCACTTTTATGCAAGAGAGAGATATATTGGATGTTACAGTTTAATTCAGTATATCCGACCGGTCTAAATGAGACAATGGAATTGAACATAGTAATTTAAAATTATTGAGAGCTGCTATGTAGAGATATAATTGTAATTACTTCTTTCAGTTTGAACATCTACCGCATCCAGTTGGTACAGGTGACAATTCTGTGTCACCTGTGTTTGGTCTGTTCGGCCGTGGAGGTCTCCACGCACAACCTGGACGGGACGGTGGTTTTCCCTGTCAGCGCGTCCAGGATGGGCGGACATCCGGGGATTTTTTTTCTTTTTTCGGATGTTTGGGACACTCCTGGCAGCAGGAGTTCCTCCACGGCCGGACAGCCACCCAATGGCAGCGGGGATGATAGGTCTTTAGCAATCTGAATTGTTTCAATATTCCTTTTTTAGTGAAATGCCTATGTATTTATTATTAATTTTATTATCTATTTTTTATTCTTTATTAATTTTTATTATTATTATTATTATTATTATTATTATTATTATTATTTTCCGTATCCCTTGTGAATTTATCAAATACTCTTTGGGAGAACTAAGGAAGATATGAAGCATATCATGAATCTTTAATATATACAATCATCCCATGGAGTCTGACTATAGGGGTAGGCCATCGGATAGATATGAGGAAATCTGTGCCTCCTATAAAATCTGACATGCAGACAAGCTTTGACTGCTGGGGCCATAAAACAATATGTATTCAATGCTAATGAAAATGTCAATCTATGGTTAAATAACTATCCACACATATGTGTAATGTCTTGTAAATTTCTAAGTGTGGTTTTTTGTGGTATTAGAGATGCCCACAGTTGGGCACATATTTAAACTCTTTCCCTGGCCGCGCTGTTCCGCCCTGCGGGTCACGTGACGGGAGAGTGACGTCGTCACGCTTCGCGACGATGTTCACTCGGGTTGCTTAGCAACGGGGCAACCCCCGTCACTGTGCCTTGCGCCGGAGTGTACTCTGGTTGCTTAGCAACCTGGATACATTCATTGGCCGTCACCGGTCACGTGACCGGGAAACACGGAGACCGCTGGACGGCACACCGAAGCTGAGGTATCTCTCCCCTATGAGATTAGAGTGTTTCAGGTAACTTTTGCAGATGGATGGGTATAGTTCCCCAAGCATGGGGGGGTTCTTAAGAGTGATGAAAGAATCACCATTACCAATACAATATATGCTCTGGGAGTGGGTCATGTGATTACACTGACCTTTAACCCCTACCATATCCAGTTCCATTTATTGTATATATGTACTGTTTTATATTACTTTTTTCTGTGGGTTTGCCTCCTACCAATAGCTCTTTTTATCTAATAGGATTAGTGATAATGTAGAATCACTGTTTTTACTAAAACTATGGATGATTGAATAGTTGTTTCTGCACACCTGTTGGGCATCAGGTCGTTAATAGGGTTTAAATAGATCCCTTAACCAGAGGGAGCTTTACTTCTGATGAAGCTAGGTGACCGAGCCTAGGGAAACGCGTTAAGTGTAAAAGCTGCCATCAATACAACTACAAGTGCTCCACACCACAACGGATCCAGATATGGACTTATAACAATTAGTTTTGGAACACCTGCTTTGGAATTTTCTCTGTGGGACATTCACAATTACAGCACCAACTGGAGAGACCCAGCTTGAATACATGTGGCACAGCTTGCTTGCTGTTATTTAAAGCCTCTGGAAGCCTCCGTCCTCACGGGTAACACCAGCTGTATCCATTTCTTTTCCCCAGGGAACTTTGTCCAGTGTTCTAGTCCAGGATCCTTAATGGACACATATTAGCAGCAGATCTAAATGCTTCACAGCTCTCTATATGCCCTTAATTTCATGTGTATATGTGAATTTTAACTTCAGCTTTATTAATTGATGTTTAGCTAATAAATTCAAGTGTGTTTTTACAATCATCCATGGTTTTCTAATTATTTACTATTGGAGAAACAGCCAGCGCTGGCCTCAGTGCTTTTCTTTGTTAAAAATTCTTTTGGGACTGACAATCCCTTGCTGGCAGCTGTGACAGCGCGTCTGGAATTGCTCTCTTTCTCTTGAATTTGAATCAGTTTGGATTTGAAAACAACAAGGCAAAAACGTAATCTTCCAGGAAAGCTTGGATTTCTCGTGATTTAAATCACATATACCGAGTCAAACTGGAGCTGTGCTTCTCTATTGATATTTAACTGTATTAAAAATCTGAGCTGTGCTTTACTTTTATTTTAAGATTTTTTATTAAACAATCTATAGTTTATACAATATTTAACATGCATCCTAATGCTGAGGAATTAATAACAGCTTTTACTGTGCTTTTGGGTCTTTTTCAGAGTCAGATGTCAATATAATTTGTGTCTTTTTTTTTCTCAAGCTGCATTTCTTTCTTATTGCTTATGTGCAAATCTTCACACTCCACATCTTGTTTCATTCCTAAACATGCTTATGATTGTGTATGTCTGGGGGCTGAAACCATGGATGGAGTAGGCATGCAGTCGTTGGCAGTGGGTGTGTAGTTGCAGCCAAAGTAAGGGCATGTAGTCGCAAAGTGCAACTAAAATAGCAGACGATAAGGCTTCTGGAGGGGTTTGAGCTGCGGGAGGTCTGACCTTGGTGTAAATGTAAGGTTGATAATGATGACTGCATGCGATTGGTTGAACCCAGTGAAAAAATACCCGTCTATACAAAACTCTGAAAACTGCTGCAAAACTGTTTTAAAAGTGATTTTACACTATAGCACACAAAACGTGTTTCATATTCCGTTGGAGTAGGGGAAACCTGCAAATACGGTACATATTCTAAGTGCTACAATTCACATAAGTACTTATTTACTGCTCTATACGTTCATCAGCTGTAATATGTTTCAATTGTGTGCTGAGATTTTTAGACATTTCAGAACTCACAGGGAAACTAGGACCAAAGTTTGAATCCAGTCACATCAGATCCAGTTACAACTAGGGATGACCATCGGTGGGCTGCCCATCGATGGTTGTCATCGATGGTGTCATCGGTGATAACCATCCATGGCACTTAAACCATATATGGTGAACTATCGATGGTATGCACCTTTTGCAGACGTATTAAATATTACACAAATTTCCTCAAATAGCATTGTGCAAAAAAAGTTTTTACAGTTTGAAATAATTGTATTTAAAATAATATTAATTACTAATTATCACGGGACCAGGTGGCACTCAAGGACACAGGTTACTCTAAACCATTTTTTAGTGTGTGAAGGGGACACAAATGTGTCTATTGCCTGGGGTCCAACATGGTCTTTATCTGGTTTTGACCTGACTGGAAAAATGCCATTGGTATGCCTCTCACAAAATACTTTAAATGTAACTAACAATGCTTACAATTCTACTGGACATTGTATAACAAGTATTTTATTTATTTTACACCTAGAGATTAGCATTCTGTTTCAGTCAATGGACAGCACTGTCAGATCAACCACAGGTAAAATCAATAAAAACAAAACAAAGTAATATGTAGTGCAGTTACTGTATGTCATGTATTTTTAATACATGAGTGTATGCTTCGGTTTCATGTACTCAATAATAACATCTTGTAGTGTGTCTACGTTGAACACGTCCAGTTGATAACTTGTGCCTGTATGAAAATTGTACATCTGTTTGTATGTGTATGTTATATTAACTCCTATTATTATTATTGTTATTATTATTATTACTTATATGGCACCAGCGCCACAAAGGTTCTTCAATGCCATTCATAGAATGGAACATACTTTTTAATTCCACCTCCCCTCTCCTACCTGCCCTTCACTGGCTTCCCTTCCCCTTCAGAATCCAATTCAAACTTCTTACACTCACTTACAAAGCCCTCACCCACTCCTCTCCCATTTACATCTCTGACCTTATCTCCCTTTACACTCCCACCCGTCCTCTTCGCTCTGCTAATGCACACCGCCTCTCCTGCCGACGGATTACTTCCTCCCACTCCTCCCTTCAAGATTTCTCACGTGCTGCTGCCTTTCTTGGGAATTACCTACCTCTCTTCCTCAGACTCTCTAACTCTCTACAAAACTTCAAACTGCTCTCAAGACCCACTTCTTCACCAAACCCAGCCTAATTTCATCCTAACCCTCTGTTCCACGCTTACTAATCCCTTGGTATGTGCCACCGTGATACTTATGTCAGTGTCATCTACTGCAGCTATGTTTATTTACCCTGTACTTGTCCTATGTTGTCTTCAACTGTAAGTCACTATTGTCCTGTTTTGATTTTTCATTTATGTACTCTGCAATTGGGCGCTGCGGATCCCTTGTGGCGCAATATAAATAAAGCGCTCCAACAACACCCAATTATATATACACACACCAATAAGGTGAAAAAATAAACAATAGCAGTACCGTGCTATATAGTATCCAGATAATGATACAGAATTTTCAGGCTCTGTAATGAATTGTAACTCCCTCACCTATGGGAGAGCTTTTAAGGCTCATGGAGGAGTACAAAGAAAAAAGAAAGTGCAATAGTGCAGTTATCCTTTTTACAACAATAAATTTATTTTATCCATCACATTTATACCTAACAGAAGCAGTCAATGGCACATAGACATCCTCATTGGCAGTAACAGCAAAAGGTGTCAAAGTTCGGAAGATCACAGATGGAAACTCCACGGAAGAATATTTCAGTAGCAAAGTGTAACCCCTTCACACCTGCATGAGCATAGATCGCTCGTGGGGGGTATAAATAGTAGAGAAAGTGCAATAGTGCAGTTAACCTTTAAAAGCATACACATTTATTTTTAAACATCGCACTTACACCAAAACAGACGATTAAAAACATAGAAATGTATCTCCAAATGGCTTCAGCAGCAGCTGGTAACAGGGTCCTGAGTGCACCAGGTGGATAAAGGAACCGAGGATGGAGGTTCCTGAAACCGCGATCCAAGACAGCATCCATCAGCTGCTGCTGAAGCCATTTGGAGGGTTAGGGTTAGGAAAGGGCGCAGGGGAGGGTTAGGGTACTTTTGGAGGGGATGTCAGGATTCTGATAGCCGGGATGCAGCTGTTAGGATTCTGACCGCCAGTATCCCGTCCATCGGGATATCATACTGAATCCTGGCAGTATAGTCAGATGGAGGGGGATTTTGGAGCCAGGGATGGGAGCTCTGGTAGCATGCGGACATAATTTCCCTACCCAACCATGTTTCATATATCTGACCAATTATACACAAATGATAATAATAGTCTTGGAAGTGAATTGAGTCTCCTAATGAAACTACTTGTGTGGTAATATATATTTTTTATAATGAGCTGTTTAGTGTGAGGCTAAGGTGTGGTCCATAGCAACCAATCACATTCTAGCTAGAATTTTATAAATAGTACTAGATAAATAATTAGAATCTGATTGGTTACTATGGGCAACACCTGCACTTGTCCTCTTTAGAATGTTTGATTAACCTCCTCCACCAAGTGTTAAACAGCAATGATTAAACACATGAAACAACTGTTTCTTTCATGTGATATATATCTTAAGAGTTGATGTAGGATAAAACTGAAGAAATAAAAGTCCAATGTTACTACCAAATACATTTGGATGTATATACAGGAGCTATTTTTGGCTTTTAAAGGTTTTGAATCTAATGTACAGAACTGCTTTTCATGAGGCTATACACAATTAATAACTATTCTCAACACCAGCCTCCACAGAAGGCACATTCATCTGAGTACCCTAATGATAAGGTGTATATTTACTAAACATTGGATATTCAAAGCCACCGATGATAGGCAGGTTTTGACCAATGGATTTCAAATGCCAATAGTAATTAATGCTAAACAAACCAAATTTACTATTAATTGCAATTGTCATGTCATGTGAAATGCATCGTTCAAAGCTGCTGATCACCGGCTGGTTTAAAAATCAGACCTTTAATAAATCTACCCCAGAGAGCACCAAACAGGATGTTAAACTTGTGTTTTTATGTCATTAATTAATAACCATGTAGAGGATTTCAGATCTTGTCAGAATCAGGAAAAATAAGCTGGCTATTTATTACCTGTACACCCTTCTCTAACCTACCACCTCAATGACTAGATGGGAAGCGTGAACAGATGGAACCAATAGGTACATATTCTGAATTAAAGACTGGTGATAAGTAGCAAAGGATTAGCACAGGTTCAGAAGCAAAAACAGTTATATCAGGATAACAGGCACAGGTGCAAAGCCTGAGTACTATCAAAAAACTGGTAAACAGGTAGACAATATACAGGTAAACAGGCAGACAACAAATATAAAGTCAGGGAATAGGAATATGGAGTTAATAAACTGGCAATTTGCATTAGCAATAGTGGAGGTTACATAGGCAGCCCAATCCTGAATAGTACAACACAAAAGAGCAAACATTACAGTACTTACTTTTCACAAGACATTCTGTTCCTCTATGTTGTAATATTCGGGAGGATGACGCTGAATTATAATTAATCGCCCAGTACCACATTCCCAGTCTGAGGAATAGCAGGTGCTTACACCCTCCTATTACCTAAATGGTAAAAATCAGTGGGTGGACACTGCCTCCTCTGAAGGGGAGGAAAATTGGGTGCTCACAAAGATTCCACCATTCCTGTATAAAGAAAAGAATAAAGGAACTTAAAATGTATACTTTAGGAAAGATACAGTGGAGGTATGAGAAAGAAAATATTGAAATATATTGAGTATATGAATGGAGAGGGATAAAGAAGGCAGCAAAATACAACCCAAGATACCCAATAGAAGGGGATATTCTGTGTGGATTGGGCCGAAGATCAGCTAATAACTCAGTATTAGTAGTTTACTGTAGAGTTCTATAGAACTGTGGACAGATGGAGTTCTCCAGTAATGTAAGCTGCAGTGTTATCCAGTGTCCTCACCATGGGGGTAATTCAGAGTTGATCGCAGCAGCAAATTTGTTAGCAGTTGGGCAGAACCATGGCCCTCATTCCGAGTTGTTCGCTCGCTAGCTGCTTATAGCAGCATTGCAAACGCTAGGCCGCCGCCCTCTGGGAGTGTATCTTAGCTTAGCAGAATAGTGAACGAAAGATTAGCAGAACTGCTACTAAATAATTCCCTGCAGTTTCTGAGTAGCTCCAGACCTACTCCTAGACTGCAATCACCTCAGTCCGTTTAGTTCCTGGTTTGACGTCACAAACACGCCCTGCGTTCGGCTAGCCACTCCCTCGTTTCTCCAGCCACTCCTGCGTTTTTACCTGGCACGCCTGCGTTTTTTAGCACACTCCCTGAAAACGGACAGTTTCCGCCCAGAAACACCCACTTCCTGTCAATCACACTACGATCACTCGAGCGATGATAAAACGTCGCTCGAGCTTGTGTAAATCTACGGCATTTTTGACGTTTTTTCACTTGATCGCTGCACTGCGAAAATCGGCAGCGAGCGAACAACTCGGAATGACCACCCATGTGCAGTGCAGGTGTGGCAGATATAACATGTGCAGAGAGAGTTAGATTTGTGTGGGTTATTTTGTTTCTGTGTAGGGTAAATATTGGCTGCTGTATTTTTACACTGCAATTTAGATTTCAGTTTGAACACAACCCACCCAAATCTAACTCTCTCTGCACATGTTATATCTGCCCCCCCCCCTGCAGTACACATGGTTTTGCCCAACTGCTAACAAATTTGCTGCTGCGATCAACTCTGAATTAGGCCCTTAGTCTTTCATACATTATGTAGGCAGCTTATGTTTAGAGTCTTGTCCAAAATAAGATTCTACTCACCGGTAAATCTATTTCTCGTAGTCCGTAGTGGATGCTGGGGACTCCGTAAGGACCATGGGGAATAGCGGCTCCGCAGGAGACTGGGCACAGCTAAGAAAGAATTAGGACTACCTGGTGTGCACTGGCTCCTCCCACTATGACCCTCCTCCAGACTTCAGTAAGGATACTGTGCCCGGAAGAGCTGACACAATAAGGAAAGGATTTTGAATCCCGGGTAAGACTCATACCAGCCACACCAATCACACCGTATAACTCGTGATATTATACCCAGTTAACAGTATGAACATAACAGAGCCTCTCAACAGATGGCTCAACAATAACCCTTTTAGTTAACAATAACTATATACAAGTATTGCAGACAGTCCGCACTTGGGACGGGCGCCCAGCATCCACTACGGACTATGAGAAATAGATTTACCGGTGAGTAAAATCTTATTTTCTCTAACGTCCTAGTGGATGCTGGGGACTCCGTAAGGACCATGGGGATTATACCAAAGTTCCCAAACGGGCGGGAGAGTGCGGATGACTCTGCAGCACCGAATGAGAGAACTCAAGGTCCTCCTCAGCCAGGGTATCAAATTTGTAGAATTTTGCAAACGTGTTTGCCCCTGACCAAGTAGCAGCTCGGCAAAGTTGTAAAGCCGAGACCCCTCGGGCAGCCGCCCAAGAAGAGCCCACTTTCCTCGTGGAATGGGCTTTTACAGATTTAGGCTGCGGCAGGCCAGCCACAGAATGCGCAAGCTGAATTGTGCTACAAATCCAGCGAGCAATAGTCTGCTTTGAAGCAGGAGCACCCATCTTGTTTGGTGCATACAGGATAAATAGCGAGTCAGTCTTCCTGACTCCAGCCGTCCTGGAAACATAAATTTTCAAGGCCCTGACTACGTCCAGTAACTTGGGGTCCTCCAAGTCCCTAGTAGCCGCAGGCACCACGATAGGTTGGTTCAAGTGAAAAGCTGATACCACCTTAGGAAGAAACTGGGGACTAGTCCTCAATTCTGCCCTATCCATATGGAAAATCAAATAGGGGCTTTTGCATGACAAAGCCGCCAATTCTGCCACCCGCCTTGCCGAAGCCAAGGCCAAAAGCATGACCACTTTCCACGTGAGATATTTTAAATCCACGGTTTTGAGTGGCTCAAACCAATGTGACTTTAGGAAACCCAACACCACGTTGAGGTCCCACGGTGCCACTGGAGGCACAAAAGGGGGCTGAATATGCAGCACTCCCTTGACAAATGTCTGAATTTCAGGCAGTGAAGCCAGTTCCATTTTGGAAGAAAATCGATAGAGCCGAAATCTGGACCTTAATGGAACCCAATTGTAGGCCCATAGTCACCTCTGACTGTAGGAAGTGCAGAAATCGACCTAGCTGAAATTTCTCCTTTGGGGCCTTCCTGGCCTCACAGTACGCAACATATTTCCGCCCTATGCGGTGATAATGGTTAGCGTTCACTTCTTTCCTAGCTTTAAATAGCGTAGGGATAACTTCCTCCGGAATTCCCTTTTCCTTCAGGATCCGGCGTTCAACCGCCATGCCGTCAACGCAGCCGCGGTACGTCTTGAAACAGACAGGCCCCCTGCTGCAGCAGGTCCTGTCTGAGCGGCAGAGGCCATAGGTCCTCTGAGATCATTTCTTGGAGTTCTGGTTACCAAGCTCTTCTTGGCCAACCCGGAACAATGAGTATAGTTCTTACTCCTCTCCTTCTTATTATTCTCATTACCCTGGGTAAGAGAGGCAGAGGAGGGAACACATACACCGACTGGTACACCCACGGTGTTACCAGAGCGTCCACAGCTATCGCCTGAGGGTCCTTGACCTGGCGCAATATCTTTGTAACTTTTAGTTGAGGCGGGACGCCATCATGTCCACCTGTGGCCTTTCCCAATGGTGTACAATCATTTGGAAGACTTCTGGATGAAGTCCCCACTCTCCCGGGTGGAGGTCGTGTCTTCTGAGAAAGTCTGCTTCTCAGTTGTCCACTCCGGGAATGAACACTGTTGACAGTGCTAACACATAATTTTCCGCCCATCGGAGAATCCTTGTGGCTTCTGCCATCGCCATCCTGCTTCTTGTGCCGCCCTGTTGTGTACATGAGCGACCGCCGTGATGTTGTCTGACTGGATCAGCACCGGCCGGTGTTGAAGCAGGGGTCTAGCCTGACTTAGGGCATTGTAAATGGCCCTTAGTTCCAGAATATTTATGTGTAGGGAAGTCTCCTGACTTTTCCATAGCCTTGGAAGTTTCTTCCCTGTGTGACTGCCCCCCAGCCTCAAAGGCCGGCATCCGTGGTCACCAGGACCCAGTCCTGTATGCCGAATCTGCGGCCCCCTAGAAGATGAGCACTCTGCAGCCACCACAACAACGACACCCTGGCCCTTGGAGACAGGGTTATCCGCCGATGCATCTGAAGATGCGACCCGGACCACATGTCCAACAGATCCCACTGGAAAATCCTTGAATGGGACCTGGCGAATGGAATTTCTTCGTAAGAAGCTACCATCCTTCCCAGGGCTCGCGTGCATTGATGCACCGACACCTGTATACGTATTAGGAGGTCTCTGTCTAGAGACGACAACTCCTTGGACTTCTCCTCCGGGAGAAAACCTTTTTTATCCTGTTCTGTGTCCAGAACCATATTCAGGAACAGTAGACGCGTCGTAGGAACCAGCTGCGACTTTGGAATATTCAGAATTCAGCCGTGCTGTTGTAGCACTTCCCGAGATAGTGCTACTCCGCCGAACAACTGCTCCCTGGACCTCGCCTTTATAAGGAGATCGTCCAAGTACGGGATAATTATTTCGGCCATTACCTTGGTAAATACCTCGGTGCCGGGGACAGACCAACGGCAATGTCTGGAATTGGTAATGACAATCCTGTACCACAATTTTGAGGTACTCCTGGTGAAAAGGGTAAATAGGGACATGCAGGTAAGCATCCTTGATGTCCAGTGATACCATCCAGGCTTGCAATAATCGCCCTGAGCGATTCCATTTCGAACTTGAACCTTCGTATATAAGTGTTCAAGGCTTTCAATTTTAGAATGGGTCTCACCGAACCGTCTGGTTTCGGTACCACAAGATTTTTGAATAGTAACCCCGGCCTTGTTGAAGGAGGGGTACCTAGATTTCACCTGCTGGAAGTGCAGCTTGTGAATTGCCGCCAGTACTACCTTTCTCCGAGGGCAGCAGGCAAGGCTGAGGTGAGGTAACGGCGAGGGGGAGTCGCCTCGAACTCCAGCCTGTATCCCTGTGATACTATTTGCAGAACCTAGGGATCCACCTGTGGGCAAACCCACTGGTCCCTGAAGTTCCCGAGACGCGCCCCTACCGCACCTGTCTCCACCTGTGGAGCCCCAACGTCAAGCGGTGGACTCAGAGGAAGCGGGGGAAGATTTTTGATCCTGGGAACTGGCTGCTGGTGCAGCTTTTTCCTTCTTCCCTTGTCTCTGTGCAGAAAGGAAGCGCCTTTGACCCGCTTGCTTTTCTGAAGCCGAAAGGACTGTACCTGAAAATACGGTGCTTTCTTAGGCTGTGAGGAAACCTGAGGTAAAAAAATTTTTCTTCCCAGCTGTTGCTGAGGATACGAGGTCCCAGAGACCATCCCCAACAATTCCTCACCCTTATAAGGCAGAATCTCCATGTGCCTTTTATAGGCAGCATCACCTGTCCACTGCCGGGTTTCTAATACCCTCCTGGCAGAATGGACATTGCATTAATTCTGGATGCCAGCCGGCAAATATCCCTCTGTGCATCCTTTATATATAAGACAACGTCTTTAATATGCTCTATGTTAGCAAACTATTTTCCCTGTCCTAGAGTATTAATATTATCTGACAGGGTATCAGACCACGCTGCAGCAGCACTATTTATGCTGAGGCGATTGCAGGTCTCAGTATATAACCTGAGTGTGTATATACAGACTTCATGATAGTCTCCTGCTTTTTATCAGCAGGCTCCTTCAAGGTGGCCGTATCCTAAGACGGCAGTGCCACCTTTTTTGACAAACGTGTGAGCGCCTTATCCACCCTAAGGGATATCTCCCAACGTGACCTATCCTCTGGCGGGAAAGTGCACGCCATCAGTAACTTTTTAGAAATTACCAGTTTCTTATTGGGGGAACCCACGCTACTTTACACACTTCATTCATTCATCTGATGGGGGAACAAAACACTGGCTGCTTTTTCTCCCCAAAAATAAAACCCCTTTTATGTGGTACTTGGGTTCATGTCAGAAATGCGTAACACATTTTTTATTGCCGAGATCATGTAACGGATGTTCCTAGTGGATTGTGTATATGTCTCAATCTCGTCGACACTGGAGTCAGACTCCGTGTCGACATCTGTGTCTGCCATCTGAGGTAACGGGCACTTTTTTGAGCCCCTGATGGCCTTTGAGACGCCTGGGCAGGCGCGGGCTGAGAAGCCGGCTGTCCCACAGCTGTTTTACGTCATCCAGCCTTGTAAGGAGTTGACATTGTCGTTTAATACCTTCCACCTATCCATCCACTCTGGTGTCGGCCCCACAGGGGACGACATCCCATTTATCGGCCTCTGCTCCACCTCCACGTAACCTTACTCATCCCACATGTCGACACAGCCGTAGCGACACACAGCACACACACAGGGAATGCTCTGACTGAGGACAGGACCCCACAAAGTCCTTTGGGGAGACAGAGAGAGAGTATGCCAGCACACACCAGAGCGCTATATAATGCAGGGATTAACACTATAACTGAGTGATTTTTCCCCCAATAGCTGCTTGTATAACAATATTGCACCTAAATTTTGTGCCCCCCCTCTCTTTTTAACCCTTTGAGCCTGAAAACTACAGGGGAGAGCCTGGGGAGCTGTCTTCCAGGTGCACTGTGAAGAGAAAATGGTGCCAGTGTGCTGAGGGAGATAGCTCCGCCCCTTTTTCACAGACTTTTCTCCCGCTTTTTTATGGATTCTGGCAGGGGTATTTATCACATATATAGCCTCTGGGGCTATATATTGTGATATATTTGCCAACCAAGGTGTATTTACTGCTTCTCAGGGCGCCCCCCCCCCCCCCCCAGCGCCCTGCACCCTCAGTGACCGGAGTGTGAAGTGTGTATGAGGAGCAATGGCGCACAGCTGCAGTGCTGTGCGCTACCTTGGTGAAGACTGATGTCTTCTGCCGCCGATTTTCCGGATTTCTTCTTGCTTCTGGCTCTGTAAGGGGGCCGGCGGCGCGGCTCCGGGACCGAACACCAATGGCCGGTTCCATGCGGTCGATCCCTCTGGAGCTAATGGTGTCCAGTAGCCTAAGAAGCCCAAGCTACCACCAGTTAGGTAGGTTCGCTTCTTCTCCCCTTAGTCCCTCGCTGCAGTGAGTCTGTTGCCAGCAGATCTCACTGTAAAATAAAAAACCTAACATATACTTTCTTTCTAGGAGCACAGGAGAGCCCCTAGTGTGCATCCAGCTCGGCCGGGCACAGGATTCTAACTGAAGTCTGGAGGAGGGTCATAGTGGGAGGAGCCAGTGCACACCAGGTAGTCCTAATTCTTTCTTAGCTGTGCCCAGTCTCCTGCGGAGCCGCTATTCCCCATGGTCCTTACGGAGTCCCCAGCATCCACTAGGACGTTAGAGAAAAGTAGATAACCTCTGAAAGAAATTTAAAGATGCATTGGCCATATATAAGGCTATATTCTTATAAAAAGAAATCTGCCCTATAAATGTAAAAAAAGAAAATATATAGGTACTAGGCTTACCAAACTATTGGACAAATCAGTTCTGTTCTGCCATCAAATTCTGTATTTTCATGTAGGGTATATATAGATAGATAGTGTGTGTGTGTGTGTGTGTGTGTGTGTGTGTGTGTGTGTGTGTGTGTGTGTATATATAGAGAGGGAGAGAGAGAGAGAGGAGAGAGAGAGAGAAGAGAAGGACTGTGGCACTCACAGGATTCAACATATCAGCCAGTCAGCTGAATCCTGTGAGCAGTGCCGGCGGAACCCGCTCAGCGAAGGGATGCAGAGCAGGTAGGCGCCAGGCAGGAGAGGCGCTCTAACTGCTCTGCATACCTTCACTGCACTGTTGTTGCCAGCTGCAGCTGCGCCTACCACTGTACAAGCAGCGGCAGCCTGGATCGCGGATCTTCTGTCCCCCCCACTCCTGCCCCGCCGCTGATGTCCCATCCTCCCCTCCTGTGTCAGCGCTGTGACGCTAGTAAGGGGAGGTATGGGGGCGGGACCAGCAAAAGACAGCTTCGGGAGCAGAGAGCTGCAGTCACTGCTGACTGCAGTTCTGCCAGGAGCCACTAGGTGCCCCCATCTGTATGGACGGAGCCATCTCATCACAGGACTCAGAAACAAAAGAGACTGCCAGGTACCAGTACAGAGGAACTAAAGTGAGTTTTCTTTTTATGTGTGATTGTCTATCTATCTATCTATCTATCTATCTATCTATCTATCTATGTGTCTGTCTATTTATCTATCTATCTATCTATCTATGTGTCTGTCTATTATCTATCTATGTGTCTGCCTATTATCTATCTATTTATCTATGTGTCTGTCGATCTATCCATCTTTCTATCTCATATCTATGGGGGAGTGTATGCTAGATTCAAGTGGCCTAAGGGACCTTTTATGACAGGGGGAGAAGGCACGACACAAGTGGGAGGAGCTAGGCCAGCGGGATAGGTCCTCTACTATCCACGCCACCATTACCTATAGTAATCAGGTGGTGAGCGGAGCGAAGCGAGCGTACTTTTCGGGTACCCTGTTTGGCCGTAGTACCTCCCCCTGGTGACGTGTCTCCTCCCCTAGTGACGTCTGAAGGTCCCTTCTCCCACTCCGATTTAGAACCAGCCATTTTAGCATAGCAGGGCTGCGATCACTTGTGCAGCCCTGCTATGCTAAAAAAAGTTTAAAGCAAAACAAGACCAGACCTGCAGCTACTCCCCAGTGCGACGGATCTAGCGATGATGTTCCCGGCTGTGACGTTAGACCCCGTCCGCCCCCCAAACGCCTGGATCCGCCTGCGTTGGACTCACCACGCCTGGAAAACGGTGAGTATCCGCCCCAGAACGCCTCCTGCCTGTCCGTCTTCTTGCGATCGCCGATGCAATCACATTTCTCGCTGGCGACGTCGCTTCCCGGTGACGGCCGTCGCCAGGCAACGCTGCGCGTGCGCAATGCGTCCGGTGCGCATGCGCAGTTCCGACCCGTTTGCACTGCAGCGAAGAACCGATGCGTGCGAACAGGTCGGAATGACCCCCAGTGTGCGGTGTAATGTGAACAAGATTGTGTTACTTTATGGAGTAATTTGAATTGGTACTATTGTGTGGCCACACCCCACCCGCTTCTTGCGGCGTGTGACTTCGGTGCGCACTGTCCCTTTATTAAGTATGGGAGAGAGGGCGCAAATTTATAGTTTGCAGGGAGGCGCCGAACACCCTTGCACCGGCCCTGCCTGTGAGTGCCGCAGTCCTTCTTTTCTCTACAACTTGTGTGGATAACTGTTATTGCTCAGACATTTACAAAAATTACAAAGGCAGGATTGCCATCTAATATTGTGATGTATATTTTATATTGTACACAATCACAAAAAATTTTGTAAACAATATTTTTAGTTTTTACTTCAGGGATCAACATAAAAGGATGCTTGGGGCCACCAACTCATGAGCAAGCCACGTAAAGCTGCCCATGGGAGAAGCAGCTGGTCCTGAGATCTACGCCTGGGGGGATATATGTATATATTGTATGTGTGTGTGTGTGTATATATATATATATATATATATATATATACTGTATATAGTCATTGTGGATTTGAAGAGACTGCACACTACACGTGCTGAGTATCCAGTGTCTGTTTTTTTCTTTATTGCTCCCCTCCGTGATGTCATATGGAGTTCATACATACCCCTCAGGTTATTTCTAGGTCACTAAGCTATACAACAGTGAAAACGCAATCCAAATTCATATAGTAGTTTTTACGTGATGCCAGAAGGAACAGACAAACAGATCCTAGAAGTATATTTCTCAAAATATGAGAAATATATTTCTCAATGCTATGTACAGACACAACCCTTACAATTGTATTCGTGCAGGATTCATGAGTGTTCTTTCTAATGGTAAAGTGGATGTCACATTAATTGACCAATTTCAACAGCAGACTAGATATCTAACAAAATCCTTTCACTTATTACTGTTGCTTTCCAGGAAATAGCACATCCCTTGAGCATTCTTCCGAGAACTATTGATTTATCCAGCACGCTTAATGTGCCATGATGGAAAACTTTGCGTGCACCTAGCTCTAGAATTGCAGTGTGCTAAGTTTTGGCTGAGTAGTACAGTATCTACTGTACATAAATAATATTTGGCCAAACATCTTGAAATATATAAAATTTATAACATGTTTTTTTTAACAAGCATCAGCAGTATAGTGGTAATAAAAATAAGAATTTACTTACCGATAATTCTATTTCTCGTAGTCCGTAGTGGATGCTGGGGACTCCGTAAGGACCATGGGGAATAGCGGCTCCGCAGGAGACTGGGCACATCTAAAGAAAGCTTTAGGACTATCTGGTGTGCACTGGCTCCTCCCCCCATGACCCTCCTCCAAGCCTCAGTTAGGATACTGTGCCCGGACGAGCATACACAATAAGGAAGGATTTTGAATCCCGGGTAAGACTCATACCAGCCACACCAATCACACTGTACAACTTGTGATCTGAACCCAGTTAACAGCATGATAACAGAGGAGCCTCTAGAAAAGATGGCTCACTACAGCAATAACCCGATTTTTTGGTAACAATAACTATGTACCAGTATTGCAGACAATCCGCACTTGGGATGGGCGCCCAGCATCCACTACGGACTACGAGAAATAGAATTATCGGTAAGTAAATTCTTATTTTCTCTAACGTCCTAAGTGGATGCTGGGGACTCCGTAAGGACCATGGGGATTATACCAAAGCTCCCAAACGGGCGGGAGAGTGCGGATGACTCTGCAGCACCAATTGAGAGAACTCCAGGTCCTCCTCAGCCAGGGTATCAATTTTGTAGAATTTTACAAACGTATTTGCTCCTGACCAAGTAGCTGCTCGGCAAAGTTGTAAAGCCGAGACCCCTCGGGCAGCCGCCCAAGATGAGCCCACCTTCCTTGTGGAGTGGGCATTTACAGATTTTTGGCTGTGGCAGGCCTGCCACAGAATGTGCAAGCTGAATTGTACTACAAATCCAACGAGCAATAGTCTGCTTAGAAGCAGGAGCACCCAGCTTGTTGGGTGCATACAGGATAAACAGCGAGTCAGATTTTCTGACTCCAGCCGTCCTGGAAACATATATTTTCAGGGCCCTGACAACGTCTAGCAACTTGGAGTCCTCCAAGTCCCTAGTAGCCGCAGGCACCACAATAGGTTGGTTTAGGTGAAACGCTGAAACCACCTTAGGGAGAAACTGAGGACGAGTCCTCAATTCCGCCCTGTCCGAATGGAAAATCAGATAAGGGCTTTTACAGGATAAAGCCGCCAATTCTGACACGCGCCTGGCCCAGGCCAGGGCCAACAGCATGACCACTTTCCATGTGAGATATTTTAACTCCACAGATTTAAGTGGTTCAAACCAATGTGACTTTTGGAACCCAAAAAACTACATTGAGATCCCAAAGTGCCACTGGAGGCACAAAAGGAGGCTGTATATGCAGTACCCCTTTTACAAACGTCTGAACTTCAGGGACTGAAGCTAGTTCTTTTTGGAAGAAAATTGACAGGGCCGAAATTTGAACCTTAATGGACCCCAATTTCAGGCCCATAGACACTCCTGTTTGCAGGAAATGTAGGAATCGACCCAGTTGAATTTCCTCCGTCGGGCCTTACTGGCCTCGCACCACGCAACATATTTTCGCCAAATGCGGTGATAATGTTTTGCGGTTACATCCTTCCTGGCTTTGATCAGGATAGGGATGACTTCATCCGGAATGCCTTTTTTCCTTCAGGATCCGGCGTTCAACCGCCATGCCGTCAAACGCAGCCGCGGTAAGTCTTGGAACAGACAGGGTCCTTGTTGGAGCAGGTCCCTTCTTAGAGGTAGAGGCCACGGATCCTCCGTGAGCATCTCTTGAAGTTCCGGTTACCAAGTCCTTCTTGGCCAATCCGGAGCCACGAATATAGTGCTTACTCCTCTCCATCTTATCAATCTCAGTACCTTGGGTATGAGAGGCAGAGGAGGGAACACATACACTGACTGGTACACCCACGGTGTTACCAGAGCGTCTACAGCTATTGCCTGAGGGTCCCTTGACCTGGCGCAATACCTGTCGAGTTTTTCCCAATGGTTTATAATCATGTGGAAGACTTCTGGGTGAAGTCCCCACTCTCCCGGGTGGAGGTCGTGCTGAGGAAGTCTGCTTCCCAGTTGTCCACTCCCGGAATGAATACTGCTGACAGTGCTATCACATGATTTTCCGCCCAGCGAAGAATCCTTGCAGTTTCTGCCATTGCCCTCCTGCTTCTTGTGCCACCCTGTCTGTTTACGTGGGTGACTGCCGTGATGTTGTCCGACTGGATCAACACCGGCTGACCTTGAAGCAGAGGTCTTGCTAAGCTTAGAGCATTGTAAATGGCCCTTAGCTTCAGGATATTTATGTGAAGTGATGTCTCCAGGCTTGACCATAAGCCCTGGATATTTCTTCCCTGTGTGACTGCTCCCCAGCCTCGCAGGCTGGCATCCGTGGTCACCAGGACCCAGTCCTGAATGCCGAATCTGCGGCCCTCTAGAAGATGAGCACTCTGCAACCACCACAGGAGGGACACCCTTGTCCTTGGTGACAGGGTTATCCGCTGATGCATCTGAAGATGCGACCCGGACCATTTGTCCAGCAGGTCCCACTGGAAAGTTCTTGCGTGGAATCTGCCGAATGGGATTGCTTCGTAGGAAGCCACCATTTTACCCAGAACCCTTGTGCATTGATGCACTGAGACTTGGCTCGGTTTTAGGAGGTTCCTGACTAGCTCGGATAACTCCCTGTCTTTCCCCTCCGGGAGAAACACCTTTTTCTGGACTGTGTCCAGGATCATCCCTAGGAACCGAAGACAAGTCGTCGGAACCAGCTGCGATTTTGGAATATTGAGAATCCAATCGTGCTGCCGCAACACTACCTGAGATAGTGCTACACCGACCTCCAACTGTTCCCTGGATCTTACCCTTATCAGGGAATCGTCCAAGTAAGGGATAACTAAAATTCCCTTCCTTCGAAGGAATATCATCTTTTCGGCCATTACCTTGGTAAAGACCCGGGGTGCCGTGGACCATCCATACGGCAGCGTCTGAACTGATAGTGACAGTTCTGTACCATAAACCTGAGGTACCCTTGGTGAGAAGGGTAAATTTTGACATTAAGGTAAGCATCCTTGATGTCCCGAGACATCATGTAGTCCCCTTCTTCCAGGTTCGCAATCACTGCTCTGAGTGACTCAATCTTGAATTTGAACCTCTGTATGTAAGTGTTCAAAGATTTTAGATTTAGAATCGGTCTCACCGAGCCGTCCGGCTTCGGTACCACAACAGTGTGGAATAATACCCCGTTCCCTGTTGCAGGAGGGGTACCTTGATTATCACCTGCTGGGAATACAGCTTGTGAATGGCTTCCAAAACTGTCTCCCTGTCAGAAGGAGACATCGGTAAAGCAGACTTTAGGAAAACGGCGAGGGGGAGACGTCTCGAATTCTAATTTGTACCCCTGAGATATCACCTGAAGGATCCAGGGGTCTACTTGCGAGTGAGCCCACTGCGCGCTGAAATTCATTGAGACGGGCCCCCCACCGTGCCTGATTCTGCTTGTAAAGCCCCAGCGTCATACTGAGGGCTTGGCAGAGGCGGGAGAGGGTTTCTGTTCCTGGGAACTGGCTGATTTCTGCAGCCTTTTTCCTCTCCCTCTGTCACGGGGCAGAAATGAGGAACATTTTGCCCGCTTGTCCACGAAAAGACTGCGCCTGATAATACGGCGTCTTCTCATGTTGAGAGGCGACCTGGGGTACAAACGTGGATTTCCCAGCTGTTGCCGTGGCCACCAGGTCTGAAAGACCGACCCCAAATAACTCCTCCCCTTATTAAGGCAATACTTCCAAATGCCGTTTGGAATACGCATCACCTGACCACTGACGTGTCCATAACCCTCTACTGGTAGAAATGGACAACGCACTTAGACTTGATGCCAGTCGGCAAATATTCCGCTGTGCATCACGCATATATAGAAATGCATCTTTTAAATGCTCTATAGGCAAAAATATACTGTCCCTATCTAGGGTATCAATATTTTCAGTCAGGGAATCCGACCACGCCAACCCAGCACTGCACATCCAGGCTGAGGCGATTGCTGGTCGCAGTATAACACCAGTATGTGTGTAAATACATTTTAGGATACCCTCCTGCTTTCTATCAGCAGGATCCTTAAGGGCGGCCATCTCAGGAGAGGGTAGAGCCCTTACAAGCGTGTGAGCGCTTTATCCACCCTAGGGGGTGCTTCCCAACGCACCCTAACCTCTGGCGGGAAAGGATATAATGCCAATAACATTTTAGAAATTATCAGTTGTTATCGGGGGAAAACCACGCATCATCACACACCTCATTTAATTTCTCAGATTCAGGAAAACTACAGGTAGTTTTTCCTCACCGAACATAATACCCCTTTTTGGTGGTACTCGTATTATCAGAAATGTGTAAAACATTTTTCATTGCCTCAATCATGTAACGTGTGGCCCTACTGGAAGTCACATTTGTCTCTTCACCGTCGACACTGGAGTCAGTATCCGTGTCGGCGTCTATATCTGCCATCTGAGGTAACGGGCGCTTTAGAGCCCCTGACGGCCTATGAGACGTCTGGACAGGCACAAGCTGAGTAGCCGGCTGTCTCATGTCAACCACTGTCTTTTATACAGAGCTGACACTGTCACGTAATTCCTTCCAACAGTTCATCCACTCAGGTGTCGACCCCCTAGGGGGTGACATCACTATTACAGGCAATCTGCTCCGTCTCCACATCATTTTTCTCCTCATACATGTCGACACGAAAGTACCGACATACAGCACACACACAGGGAATGCTCTGATAGAGGACAGGACTCCACTAGCCCTTTGGGGAGACAGAGGGAGAGTTTGCCAGCACACACCAAAGCGCTATATATATACAGGGATAACCTTATATAAGTGTTTTTCCCCTTATAGCTGCTGTATTGTTAATACTGCGCCTAATTAGTGCCCCCCTCTCTTTTTAACCCTTTCTGTAGTGTAGTGACTGCAGGGGAGAGCCAGGGGAGCTTCCCTCCAACTGAGCTGTGAGGGAAAATGGCGCCAGTGTGCTGAGGAGATAGGCTCCGTCCCTTTTTCGCGGACTTTTCTCCTGCTTTTTTATGGATTCTGGCAGGGGTTAAAATTCATCCATATAGCCCTGGGGGCTATATGTGATGTATTTTCGCCAGCCAAGGTGTTTTTATTGCTGCTCAGGGCGCCCCCCCCTAGCGCCCTGCACCCTCAGTGACCGAAGTGTGAAGTGTGCTGAGGAGCAATGGCGCACAGCTGCAGTGCTGTGCGCTACCTTGGTGAAGACAGGATGTCTTCTGCCGCCGATTTTCCGGACCTCTTCTGTCTTTTGGCTCTGTAAGGGGGCCGGCGGCGCGGTTCTGGGACCCATCCATGGCTGGGCCTGTGATCGTCCCTCTGGAGCTAATGTCCAGTAGCCTAAGAAGCCCAATCCACTCTGCACGCAGGTGAGTTCGCTTCTTCTCCCCTTAGTCCCTCGATGCAGTGAGCCTGTTGCCAGCAGGTCTCACTGAAAATAAAAAACCTAAACTAAAACTTTCACTAAGAAGCTCAGGAGAGCCCCTAGTGTGCACCCTTCTCGTTCGGGCACAGAGATCTAACTGAGGCTTGGAGGAGGGTCATGGGGGGAGGAGCCAGTGCACACCAGATAGTCCTAAAGCTTTCTTTAGATGTGCCCAGTCTCCTGCGGAGCCGCTATTCCCCATGGTCCTTACGGAGTCCCCAGCATCCACTTAGGACGTTAGAGAAAATAATAAAATAACACCATAATGTTCAAGATTATTACACTACTTGTCACATAACCACAATACCACATAGAAAACTTAAAAGTATACATCTATATCAGTTTAACTATACCAATATATATCTAAAATTAAAAGAAGAAATCATTAATATGTGTAATAGTGTCATGTACTGTATATGTGTTATTTAACATTACAGACAGTGATTTGTTACAGTATGGGCACTATCACATTTACATTATATACAATGGTGGGGTTTTAATAGTGACATTAATTGCTAGTGTAATGGAATATAATTTACTCAGTGGATGCATATAATATTTGGCTATCATCAGAGGTGCTTTTTAATTAAGTTGCTAATCGTTTAGTGGTTATAATTAATATAGGGATAGGGTTTTCAACATTTTCATGAATACCTTCACTGAGACAACCAAGTGCATTTTAATAAAGATATGTAAGAGAAACACTATGTCGCTGCCAAGTTGTTTACATCAATACAATATAAAAGAATAAAATATGTACATGAATTGTGGCCTGGTTATACTCTACTTATATCATTTACATTTAATGAAAGTGGGCATTTTTGTACATAGGCAGTGGTCCCCTTGGAAGCCCCTACCTCGTATCTTATTCTTTACAACAGCTGCAATGTGTCACAGCTACAGTAACAAGTATGATGTAACTGGCAGCACAGCATCTCTCCTATCCTCTATTTGGAACCTTTACTATATTATAGAATTTAACGGCAGATAACAACCACTTGGCCCATCTAGTCTGCCCCTTTTATACCATATTTTTACCTCAAACCTTATTTGATCTTTATTTCTTTGTAAGGATTTCCTTATGTCTATCCCATGCATGTTTAAATTGCTCTACTGTCTTAGCCTCTGCCACCTCTAATGGAAGGCTATTCCACTTGTCCACTACCCTTTCTGTGAAGTAATTCTTCCTCAGCTATCCCTTGAATCTACCTCCTTCCAGTTTCAGTGCATGTCCTCGTGTTCTAATACTTCTCCTCATTTGAAATATGTTTCCCTCCTGGACTTTGTTAAAACCTTTGATATATGTCTGTCAAGTGTATATCATGTCCCCCTTCTCTGCTCCAAATTATACATATTGAGATGTCTTAGTCTTTCTGGGTATGTTTTATGATGTAGGCCATGCACCATTTTAGTTGCCCTTCTTTGTACAGTTTCTAATGTATTAATATCCTTCTGAAGATATGCCCTCCAAAGTTGAACACAATATTCTATATGAGGCTGTACCAATGACCTATACATTGGCATTATTACTTCTTTCTTTCTGCTGCTGATTCCTCTCCCTATGCAACAAGCACCTGACTAGCCTTCCTCATTGCTTCGTTATACTGCTTACGTGCCTTTAAAGTAACCTGAAATAGTGACTCCTAGATCCCTTTCCTCCTCAGTAGTTTCCAGTATAGTGCCATTAATACTATATTTAGCCTTTGGATTTTTGAGACCCAAGTGCATGATTTTGCATTTTTTTGGCATTAAACTGTAATTGCCTCACTCTTGACCATTCCTCTAGTCTACCTAGATCATCAATCATTTGTTTTACCCCTCCTGGTGTGTCTACATTGTTTGTGTCATCTGCAAAAATACATACTTTCCCTTTAATACCATTTGCAATGTCACCAATAAAGATATTAAAAAGCTTTGGTCCAAGTACAGATCCCTGGGGTACTCCACTGATAACATTTCCCACCTGTGAATGCACTCCTTTTACTACAACTCTCTGTTTTCTATCCTGCAACCAAGATCTTATCAATTCAACCATCTTAGTATCCACTCGCATGCTTTCGAGTTTATTTAGCAGTCTGCTATGTGAGACAGTGTCAAACGCATTATGAAAGTCTAGATAAGCTATATCTACAGCTCCACCTTTATCTGTTACTTTAGTCACACAGTCAAAAAGTCAATAAGGTTTGTATGACCTGATCTACCCACAGTGAATCCTTGCTGTTTGGGATTCTGTAAATTGCTGGATTTTCCTACAGAAATGTCCTGCATGACCAGCAGTGCAGTGTGCCATACTCAGAATGTATTCTTTGTTGTAATTATTAGTTATTCAGCGATCAAAAATGTAACAACTTCTTCACTCCTATTAGACCTCTCCCATGGTCTGCTAAAGCTTTGGTTCATGTAGAAACCACCATTTGTAACCTTATGATCACAGAAAACTGCACATTTGCTATGTGTCAGCTGTACCAATCACAGATTGGATATCCACTGAGGCACTTTTTTATCTTCATTGTTTTAGGTAAATTGAAACTCCAGCTCTAAAGGTATACGGGGTGATTCAGACCTGATTGCTAGACTGCTACAATTGTTGTCCTGCGAACAGATAGTCGCCGCCCAAGGGGAGTGTATATTTGCCGTGCAAGTGTGCAGTTGCATGTGTATGCCAAGCAGCTAAAAATCCCTCAGTCAGCGGACAGCTGCAAATCCGTTCACACTGCACTCATCAGTGAATAGTTTTTATCAGTGTGTGCAGTCTGGGCGCAGCCAGGACTTACTCCTACAGTGCAATGAGAACGGGCTGATCGGGGCCGGAGCTGACATCACATCCCCTCCCTGAAAACGCTTGGGCACGCCTGAGTTTTCTCTGACACTCCCAGAAAACGGTCAGTTTTTTTATGCCACCCACAAATGGCCTCCTCCTGTCAATCAGCATGCGACTGGCTGCGCGATTAGCATTTTCACACCAGTCTGTCGCTGACCGGTAATGTCTGTAGTTGTTTGCCGGCGCGCATGCGCATTGTGGTGCATACACATGTGCAGTTAATGGCTGATCACCCACTGTGTGAAAGTATACAGCAGCTATCAGGTCTGAATCGGGCCCATAGACTGTAATAAATGACTTGACAATACTAGATGGCAGCATTAAAATGCTTTCCTATAATTTTGAGGCTTTTTTTCACCTGTGCAAAACCGTATGCTGAACTTATAGTTCTACTTTTGTGGAGATAAAATTTATTTTTATTTTTATTTTAGCGCAATAATAAACAATATTATTTTTTTTCAAGTACAGTCATCCTGATTCTTCATAAATAGGCTTACACCACTGATACTCGGTGATAACTATCACAGAATGTGGAATTTCTTAAATAGGAAGTTGAATCTATGGTTAACATGGGTGAGTTTAGGGTTTCATTCATGTATCAATGTGTAGCTGGATTCTTGTAATTGATGGGGTTGGGGGAGATATCTCGTCACATATAAATGTAAGTGTGTGTGTATTTATATAATTAAATAATAAAATAAATAAATAAAAATGATGTCATTATGTTAGCATGTTATGACCATTGGTATGAACTCAAGTGCTAGTGATGTCACTTCCAGGGAGTTCTGGCATGGCACACATCTACAGTCTCTAAGCACACTTGCCATATTCCATACTCACCCATCATATATGAAAACCAAGGCATTCCTGAAAATTGGGATGAACAGACAACATCCCAAAAGAAAAATAACTTGGTAAGCGCAAGGTGAGGACGTTCCAAAAAGTACAATAGTAAACATGAACAATAAAGTAAATGCTAGGGATAATCTTTATAATAAAATCAGGTGCTGATACATATTATGTCATCATATTGGTACGTGAGTATATGGGGTCCCGAAGTACCTGGTGTGCACCTACTGCCGAGTCATATAAAAAAAAACACACAGGCTGAGCACCCAGCAATGCTGCCCCGATATCCCCTAAACAAATCTATATAGTAATCCACTGAGGTTTGTCCCATTTCAGGGCCAGTTCTACACTTTGTAGTGCCCAGGGAAAATTTATTAGCAGTTTCTTATATAGCGCAGCATATTCCGTTGCGCTTTACAATTAGAACAACAGTTATAGAACAAAACAGGGCAAAGACAGACATAGAGGTAGGAAGGCCCTGTATTTATTTAAATGTTTTCTTTGGCAACCCCCCAAATTCAAAATAGGGACAGTGCACAAAAATATAGGGAGGTGGCTTCATGGGGGAAGAGGCGTGGCCACAGAATAGTACCAATTCACATGACACCACACAGTAGTGTCCATCAGACACATTACACCACACTGTGGTACCCCTTATACACATTATGCCATGTTAGAGCCCCTTACACCTCTTACACTACAGTAGAGTGGAGCCCCTTATATATATTAAGCCAGGTAGTGCCCTTTATACACATTACACCTGGTAGAGCCCCTTTTATATATTACAGCTGATAGAGCCCCTTTTATACATTTTGCTACACAGTATTGCCTTTTATACATTATACTACACAGTAATGCCCCATATACATTATGCTGCACAGTAATGCTCTTTACTTATTAGTGCCACACACAGATGGCTAGTCCAGCGCAGTGATGCCGGGACTGTGGCTGCGGTGCCCTTCCCAGAGCAGACGCCTGGAGCATGAGCTTCACCTGTGCTGCCCTCGCTATGCCCCTGCTGGTGGGCTGACTGTGGCTGTGCTCTCAGGCCACAGTGCTCCGGGCAGTCGTCCTGCTAGCCTGTCCTTAAAACCTCCACTGTGTGTGTGTATGAGGAGACAGCTGACCATATAATAGGCAGAGGAGGCTATCCTCTGTGTAACTCCTCCACACACAAAGCCCCTCTCAAAGGACACACTACATGACATGGGCACCTATGCTATCAGACACCACACACGGCAGGGAAGCAATGACACACTGCATGCACATACTAGTAATAATAATATACTCTATGATGTCAGCTGTGCATACTGAGCACTGACTCCCAGCACACACAGCGCTGCGCACACCAACAGCCGGCTCCAGCAACTGAGCGCTGCCATCTGCACTAAGGGCAGCAGCGGCAAGTGACAAGTGTCTGTGTCACATGTCACAAGGGAGCCATGCCCAGAACTGCCTGTCACTTCGGTGGCATGGTGTATGCTGGGATATGTACAGTCTACAGCAGCCAGCAGCAGTTGGCGAGCAGCAGATAGATAGATAGATAGATAGATAGATAGATAGATAGATAGATAGATAGATAGATAGGAGCAGTCATCTGGAGCATGAGCTCCACAGGCACCGCCTTCGCTATGCCCCTGTTGGCGGGGTGACCGCGGCCGAGCTGTCAGGCCACAGCATCCTGGGCAACCACACTGCTAGATTGCCCCTAAAACTGCCACTGTCCCATCTCCAACATGCACACTTACGGAATTCTTGCTAGATATAGGTTTATGTATACAGCCACAGGATATGGGTGGCACTGAGCAGGGTGCGAACCAAAGGGACCCGGGGTATGCCGGGTTAGAAACAACTACTACAACATTACACTATCCCTCCTTAAAGTTTAAAACACATCCAGGCACATATGTGTGACTTGCATATGTGTCTAGGCCAGTGCAGTGATGTACACAGCACATACCACAGCCAGTGTCTGGATGGCACACCAACAACTGATAGAACTGGAGATGGGCTCACAATGGTGGATGTACTGAAGTCTAAAAAACAAGACAGAAGGGAAGAGCCGTAAACAGGGGCAGAAGAGAAACAGATCCAGACACTCAGGGGCAGGAGAGATGGGTAAAAGAGCAAGAGGATGGGTGATTAGAGTGAGGAAGCAATAGAGAAGGCAAGAGAGAGAAAGAAAACATGCATTATTTAAAAAAAAGATAATCAGAAATATGCAAACATATTAAACCACTTATCGTGTCTTTTATTTATACTAGCATTAATATCCTTCCAAAATGAATGAATATCTGCTCCAGATGGAATATTTACTTTGTTGTGTTATAAGCAGATAAGATCAGTCTCACATAACACAGGTACCCAGTTTCTTCCAGGGTGTTTGATATCGGACTCTGGGCTTGGTGAGTCTCAAAGTGATTTTTTGTTTTGAAGCCTTCTTTCTCCTTTTTAAAGAAAGAGGTAGCTAATCCCCTGTTTACTCCTGGCTTCAATAATGCCACTTTTCAGACTTGGAGAACTAAGGGTATTGCTGCCATACGTGACATTTTTGGCCCAGGGAGCTCACTGCTTTCCTTTCAAGACCTTAGAGACAAATTTGGACTTCCGAATAGTAACTTTTTTATGTGCTTACAAGCTAGACACTTTGTTAACAATTTACCAAGACCTCTTTCCAGAATTGATGACACAGATGACTTGCACTTCTTGTTAAAACTACATGCCTCAATACCTTATAAAACTCACTACCTCACTACAATGCTTACTCATCTATCTCCCACCTCTTTCTGGTCATCTACAGTGACGAGATGGAAATATTTGTTGCCCTCATTGGCAGATCATACTCCCCTTTTTAAAAAGTATGATACCACCTTACGTCTCCTATCATTTGCCTCGTTACAGGAAACACATTTTAAAACTATTCATAGAGTGTACATTTCGCAGGCCCAATGCCATCATATGGTAGTAGGAGAAACTGGTCAGTGCCCCAAATGCCGTTACACATCTGCTACTATATTTCACAATTTTTGGGAATGCAGGAAAATCTGCAAATATTGGGGCAAAGTTTTACATTTATTAATCATTTATTTTCTCTTCGACTATCGTAAGATCCGTTAGGATACTTATGTGCAAATTTTGATAATTGTACTCTTGGTCCTGGCAGGAAAGCATTCTCCCTTTATTGACCACTATAGTTACAGTGGCTAAAAAATTATACTGCAAACCTGGACTGTGAAAACCCCACCTTTCTTAGGTACAGTAAAACAAATGCTATTGCAGCTTCTCTATTTTGATTGACAATCGACTTTGCCGAATATTGAACAGGGTATTCTCAAATTTGATTAGAAATGGGGCTTGTTTATTGATACACTAGACTCCCACACCTAAGACAAGATTTACAAACTCTTTAAATCCGCATCTTGGTTCTTACTTCGACAGTTGGAGTGATCACATGCATTCACCTGTGTCATCATGGCCCTCATTCCGAGTTGTTCGCTCGTTGCCGATTTTCTCTATATTGCGATTAGTCGCTTACTGCGCATGCGCATGGTTCGCAGAGCGCATGCGCTTAGTTATTTTACTCAAAAGTTAGGTATTTTACTCACGGCATTACGAGGATTTTTCTTCGTTCTGGTGATCGGAGTGTGATTGACAGGAAGTGGGTGTTTCTGGGCGGAAACTGGCCATTTTATGGGTGTGTGTGAAAAAACGCTGGCGTTTCTGGGAAAAACGCAGGAGTGTCTGGAGAAACGGAGGAGTGTCTGGGCGAACGTTGGGTGTGTTTGTGACGTCAAACCAGGAACGAAACTGACTGAACTGATCGCAGTGGCAGAGTAAGTGTCGAGCTACTCAGAAACAGCTAAGAAATTTCTATTCGCAATTCTGCTAATCTTTCGTTCGCAATTCTGCTAAGCTAAGATACACTCCCAGAGGGCGGCGGCTTAGCGTGTGCAATGCTGCTAAAAGCAGCTAGCGAGCGAACAACTCGGAATGAGGGCCCATATTTGTACTACTCTTCCCATCCATTGGGCAATGCCTTTCCTTCAGAAATTTCTGATGAGCGCTCTTATACCTTTTATTATTGTTCTTAACTCCTATACTCCATATGCCCTCCCATCACCGGCCCTTTTTTCCATGCTTTTTCCTTCCCTTCACCCCACTCTTCACTGTCTCTTTTATACCTTTTTATTGTTGTTGTTTGATCTGTATACACATGTATTAATGTTTATATGTGTTTACATGCCTCTGTCTCCAATTATGGATTGTCCAGTGATGTTCAGCACTGACTTTGGGGGTGATTCAGACCTGATTGCTGCTGTGTGTTTTCGCAAAGCGGGCAATCAGGTAGCAACTGCGCATGCATATGCACCGCAATGTGCACGACGTTAGACAACAACAAAGGGCATTGTCGGTCAGCAACGGGATGGTGCGAAAAATCCGATTGCACGGGTGTTCGCAAGGTGATTGACAGGAGGAAGCCATTTGTGGGTGGAAACTGACCGTTTATTGTAGTGATGAGCGGGTTCGGTTCCTCGGAAACCGAACCCCCCTGAACTTCACCCATTTTACACGGGTCCGAGGCATACTCGGATTCTCCCGTATGGCTCGGTTAACCCGAACGCGCCCGAACGTCATCATCCCGCTGTCGGATTCTCGCGAGATTCGGATTCTATATAAGCAGCCGCGCGTCGCCGCCATTTTCACTCGTGCATTGGAAATGTTAGGGAGAGGACGTGGCTGGCGTCCTCTCCGTTTATTAATAATATTTGTGCTTATTGCTTAATTGTGGGGACTGGGGAGCAGCTGTATTATATAGGAGGAGTACAGTGCAGAGTTTTGCTGACAATGACCACCAGCATACGTTGTCTGCCTTAAAAACACTCCATATTTGTGCTCAGTGTGCTGCATATATCTGTGCTCACACTGCTTTATTGTGGGGACTGGGGACCACCAGTATATTATATAGGAGGAGTACAGTGCAGAGCTTTGCTGACAGTGACCACCATTATATATAGCAGTACGGTACGGAAGGCCACTGCTCTACCTACCTCTGTGTCGTCAAGTATACTATCCATCCATACCTGTGGTGCATTTCAGTTGTGCGCAGTATATATAGTAGTAGGCCATTGCTATTGATACTGGCATATAATTCCACACATTAAAAAATGGAGAACAAAAATGTGGAGGTTAAAATAGGGAAAGATCAAGATCCACTTCCACCTCGTGCTTAGTCACACAGCGACCTTGGTGTGCCTCTTTTTTTCTTTGCATCATGTGCTGTTTGGGGACAATTTTTTTGAAGTGCCATCCTGTCTGACACTGCAGTGCCACTCCTAGGTGGGCCAGGTATTTGTGTCGGCCACTTGTGTCGCTTAGCTTAGTCACACAGCGACCTTGGTGCGCCGGTTTTTTTATTTGCATCATGTGCTGTTTGGGGACAATTTTTTTGAAGTGCCATCCTGTCTGACACTGCAGTGCCACTTCTAGATGGGCCATGTGTTTGTGTCAGCCACTTGTGTCGCTTAGCTTAGTCACACAGCGACCTTGGTGCGCCTCTTTTTTTCTTTGCATCATGTGCTGTCTGGGGACAATTTTTTTGAAGTGCCATCCTGTCTGACACTGCAGTGCCACTCCTAGATGGGCCAGGTGTTTGTGTCGGCCACTTGTGTCGCTTAGCTTAGTCACACAGCGACCTTGGTGCGCCTCTTTTTTTCTTTGCATCATGTGCTGTTTGCGGACAATTCTTTTGAAGTGCCATCCCGTCTGACACTGCAGTGCCACTCCTAGATGGGCCAGGTGTTTGTGTCGGCCACTTGTGTCGCTTAGCTTAGTCACACAGCGACCTTGGTGCGCCTCTTTTTTTCTTTGCATCATGTGCTGTTTGGGGACAATTTTTTTGAAGTGCCATCCTGTCTGACACTGCAGTGCCACTCCTAGGTGGGCCAGGTATTTGTGTCGGCCACTTGTGTCGCTTAGCTTAGTCACACAGCGACCTTGGTGCGCCTCTTTTTTTCTTTGCATCATGTGCTGTTTGGGGACAATTTTTTTGAAGTGCCATCCTGTCTGACACTGCAGTGCCACTTCTAGATGGGCCAGGTGTTTGTGTCAGCCACTTGTGTCGCTTAGCTTAGTCACACAGCGACCTTGGTGCGCCTCTTTTTTTCTTTGCATCATGTGCTGTCTGGGGACAATTTTTTTGAAGTGCCATCCTGTCTGACACTGCAGTGCCACTCCTAGATGGGCCAGGTGTTTGTGTCGGCCACTTGTGTCGCTTAGCTTAGTCACACAGCGACCTTGGTGCGCCTCTTTTTTTCTTTGCATCATGTGCTGTCTGGGGACAATTTTTTTGAAGTGCCATACTGTCTGACACTGCAGTGCCACTCCTAGGTGGGCCAGGTATTTGTGTCGGCCACTTGTGTCGCTTAGCTTAGTCACACAGCGACCTTGGTGCGCCTCTTTTTTTCTTTGCATCATGTGCTGTTTGGGGACAATTTTTTTGAAGTGCCATCCTGTCTGACACTGCAGTGCCACTTCTAGATGGGCCAGGTGTTTGTGTCAGCCACTTGTGTCGCTTAGCTTTGTCACACAGCGACCTTGGTGCGCCTCTTTTTTTCTTTGCATCATGTGCTGTCTGGGGACAATTTTTTTGAAGTGCCATACTGTCTGACACTGCAGTGCCACTCCTAGATGGGCCAGGTGTTTGTGTCGGCCACTTGTGTCGCTTAGCTTAGTCACACAGCGACCTTGGTGCGCCTCTTTTTTTTTTGCATCATGTGCTGTTTGGGGACAATTTTTTTGAAGGGCCATCCTGTCTGACACTGCAGTGCCACTCCTAGATGGGCCAGGTGTTTGTGTCGGCCACTTGTGTCGCTTAGCTTAGTCACACAGCGACCTTGGTGCGCCTCTTTTTTTCTTTGCATCATGTGCTGTTTGGGGACAATTTTTTTGAAGTGCCATCCTGCCTGACACTGCAGTGCCACTCCTAGATGGGCCAGGTGTTTGTGTCGGCCACTTGTGTCGCTTAGCTTAGTCACACAGCGACCTTGGTGCACCTCTTTTTTTCTTTGCATCATGTGCTGTTTGGGGACAATTTTTTTGAAGTGCCATCCTGTCTGACACTGCAGTGCCACTCCTAGATGGGCCAGGTGTTTGTGTCGGCCACTTGTGTCGCTTAGCTTAGTCACACAGCGACCTTGGTGCGCCTCTTTTTTTCTTTGCATCATGTGCTGTTTGCGGACAATTCTTTTGAAGTGCCATCCCGTCTGACACTGCAGTGCCACTCCTAGATGGACCAGGTGTTTGTGTCGGCCACTTGTGTCGCTTAGTTTAGTCACACAGCGACCTTGGTGCGCCTCTTTTTTTCTTTGCATCATGTGCTGTTTGGGGACAATTTTTTTGAAGTGCCATCCCGTCTGACACTGCAGTGCCACTCCTAGGTGGGCCAGGTATTTGTGTCGGCCACTTGTGTCGCTTAGCTTAGTCACACAGCGACCTTGGTGCGCCTCTTTTTTTCTTTGCATCATGTGCTGTTTGGGGACAATTTTTTTGAAGTGCCATCCTGTCTGACACTGCAGTGCCACTTCTAGATGGGCCAGGTGTTTGTGTCAGCCACTTGTGTCGCTTAGCTTAGTCACACAGCGACCTTGGTGCGCCTCTTTTTTTCTTTGCATCATGTGCTGTCTGGGGACAATTTTTTTGAAGTGCCATCCTGTCTGACACTGCAGTGCCACTCCTAGGTGGGCCAGGTATTTGTGTCGGCCACTTGTGTCGCTTAGCTTAGTCACACAGCGACCTTGGTGTGCCTCTTTTTTTCTTTTCATCATGTGCTGTTTGGGGACAATTTTTTTGAAGTGCCATCCTGTCTGACACTGCAGTGCCACTCCTAGATGGGCCAGGTGTTTGTGTCGGCCACTTGTGTCGCTTAGCTTAGTCACACAGCGACCTTGGTGCACCTCTTTTTTTCTTTGCATCATGTGCTGTTTGGGGACAATTTTTTTGAAGTGCCATCCTGTCTGACACTGCAGTGCCACTCCTAGATGGGCCAGGTGTTTGTGTCGGCCACTTGTGTCGCTTAGCTTAGTCACACAGCGACCTTGGTGCGCCTCTTTTTTTCTTTGCATCATGTGCTGTTTGCGGACAATTCTTTTGAAGTGCCATCCCGTCTGACACTGCAGTGCCACTCCTAGATGGGCCAGGTGTTTGTGTCGGCCACTTGTGTCGCTTAGCTTAGTCACACAGCGACCTTGGTGCGCCTCTTTTTTTCTTTGCATCATGTGCTGTTTGGGGACAATTTTTTTGAAGTGCCATCCTGTCTGACACTGCAGTGCCACTCCTAGGTGGGCCAGGTATTTGTGTCGGCCACTTGTGTCGCTTAGCTTAGTCACACAGCGACCTTGGTGCGCCTCTTTTTTTCTTTGCATCATGTGCTGTTTGGGGACAATTTTTTTGAAGTGCCATCCTGTCTGACACTGCAGTGCCACTTCTAGATGGGCCAGGTGTTTGTGTCAGCCACTTGTGTCGCTTAGCTTAGTCACACAGCGACCTTGGTGCGCCTCTTTTTTTCTTTGCATCATGTGCTGTCTGGGGACAATTTTTTTGAAGTGCCATCCTGTCTGACACTGCAGTGCCACTCCTAGGTGGGCCAGGTATTTGTGTCGGCCACTTGTGTCGCTTAGCTTAGTCACACAGCGACCTTGGTGCGCCTCTTTTTTTCTTTGCATCATGTGCTGTTTGGGGACAATTTTTTTGAAGTGCCATCCTGTCTGACACTGCAGTGCCACTTCTAGATGGGCCAGGTGTTTGTGTCAGCCACTTGTGTCGCTTAGCTTAGTCACACAGCGACCTTGGTGCGCCTCTTTTTTTATTTGCATCATGTGCTGTTTGGGGACAATTTTTTTGAAGTGCCATCCTGTCTGACACAGCAGTGCCACTCCTAGATGGGCCAGGTGTTTGTGTCGGCCACTTGTGTCGCTTAGCTTAGTCACACAGCGACCTTTGTGCGCCTCTTTTTTTCTTTGCATCATGTGCTGTTTGGGGACAATTTTTTTGAAGTGCCATCCTGTCTGACACTGCAGTGCCACTCCTAGATGGGCCAGGTGTTTGTGTCGGCCACTTGTGTCGCTTAGCTTAGTCACACAGCGACCTTGGTGTGCCTCTTTTTTCTTTGCATCATGTGCTGTTTGGGGACAATTTTTTTGAAGTGCCATCCTGTCTGACACTGCAGTGCCACTCCTAGATGGGCCAGGTGTTGTGTCGGCCACTTGTGTCGCTTAGCTTAGCCATCCAGCGACCTTGGTGCGCCTCTTTTTTTATTTGCATCATGTGCTGTTTGGGGACAATTTTTTTGAAGTGCCATCCTGTCTGACACTGCAGTGCCACTCCTAGATGGGCCAGGTGTTTGTGTCGGCCACTTGTGTCGCTTAGCTTAGTCACACAGCGACCTTGGTGCACCTCTTTTTTTCTTTGCATCATGTGCTGTTTGGGGACAATTTTTTTGAAGTGCCATCCTGTCTGACACTGCAGTGCCACTCCTAGATGGGCCAGGTGTTTGTGTCGGCCACTTGTGTCGCTTAGCTTAGTCACACAGCGACCTTGGTGCGCCTCTTTTTTTCTTTGCATCATGTGCTGTTTGCGGACAATTCTTTTGAAGTGCCATCCCGTCTGACACTGCAGTGCCACTCCTAGATGGGCCAGGTGTTTGTGTCGGCCACTTGTGTCGCTTAGCTTAGTCACACAGCGACCTTGGTGCGCCTCTTTTTTTCTTTGCATCATGTGCTGTTTGGGGACAATTTTTTTGAAGTGCCATCCTGTCTGACACTGCAGTGCCACTCCTAGGTGGGCCAGGTATTTGTGTCGGCCACTTGTGTCGCTTAGCTTAGTCACACAGCGACCTTGGTGTGCCTCTTTTTTCTTTGCATCATGTGCTGTTTGGGGACAATTTTTTTGAAGTGCCATCCTGTCTGACACTGCAGTGCCACTCCTAGATGGGCCAGGTGTTGTGTCGGCCACTTGTGTCGCTTAGCTTAGCCATCCAGCGACCTTGGTGCGCCTCTTTTTTTATTTGCATCATGTGCTGTTTGGGGACAATTTTTTTGAAGTGCCATCCTGTCTGACACTGCAGTGCCACTCCTAGATGGGCCAGGTGTTTGTGTCGGCCACTTGTGTCGCTTAGCTTAGTCACACAGCGACCTTGGTGCACCTCTTTTTTTCTTTGCATCATGTGCTGTTTGGGGACAATTTTTTTGAAGTGCCATCCTGTCTGACACTGCAGTGCCACTCCTAGATGGGCCAGGTGTTTGTGTCGGCCACTTGTGTCGCTTAGCTTAGTCACACAGCGACCTTGGTGCGCCTCTTTTTTTCTTTGCATCATGTGCTGTTTGCGGACAATTCTTTTGAAGTGCCATCCCGTCTGACACTGCAGTGCCACTCCTAGATGGGCCAGGTGTTTGTGTCGGCCACTTGTGTCGCTTAGCTTAGTCACACAGCGACCTTGGTGCGCCTCTTTTTTTCTTTGCATCATGTGCTGTTTGGGGACAATTTATTTGAAGTGCCATCCTGTCTGACACTGCAGTGCCACTCCTAGGTGGGCCAGGTATTTGTGTCGGCCACTTGTGTCGCTTAGCTTAGTCACACAGCGACCTTGGTGCGCCTCTTTTTTTCTTTGCATCATGTGCTGTTTGGGGACAATTTTTTTGAAGTGCCATCCTGTCTGACACTGCAGTGCCACTTCTAGATGGGCCAGGTGTTTGTGTCAGCCACTTGTGTCGCTTAGCTTAGTCACACAGCGACCTTGGTGCGCCTCTTTTTTTCTTTGCATCATGTGCTGTCTGGGGACAATTTTTTTGAAGTGCCATCCTGTCTGACACTGCAGTGCCACTCCTAGGTGGGCCAGGTATTTGTGTCGGCCACTTGTGTCGCTTAGCTTAGTCACACAGCGACCTTGGTGCGCCTCTTTTTTTCTTTGCATCATGTGCTGTTTGGGGACAATTTTTTTGAAGTGCCATCCTGTCTGACACTGCAGTGCCACTTCTAGATGGGCCAGGTGTTTGTGTCAGCCACTTGTGTCGCTTAGCTTAGTCACACAGCGACCTTGGTGCGCCTCTTTTTTTATTTGCATCATGTGCTGTTTGGGGACAATTTTTTTGAAGTGCCATCCTGTCTGACACAGCAGTGCCACTCCTAGATGGGCCAGGTGTTTGTGTCGGCCACTTGTGTCGCTTAGCTTAGTCACACAGCGACCTTTGTGCGCCTCTTTTTTTCTTTGCATCATGTGCTGTTTGGGGACAATTTTTTTGAAGTGCCATCCTGTCTGACACTGCAGTGCCACTCCTAGATGGGCCAGGTGTTTGTGTCGGCCACTTGTGTCGCTTAGCTTAGTCACACAGCGACCTTGGTGTGCCTCTTTTTTCTTTGCATCATGTGCTGTTTGGGGACAATTTTTTTGAAGTGCCATCCTGTCTGACACTGCAGTGCCACTCCTAGATGGGCCAGGTGTTGTGTCGGCCACTTGTGTCGCTTAGCTTAGCCATCCAGCGACCTTGGTGCGCCTCTTTTTTTATTTGCATCATGTGCTGTTTGGGGACAATTTTTTTGAAGTGCCATCCTGTCTGACACTGCAGTGCCACTCCTAGATGGGCCAGGTGTTTGTGTCAGCCACTTGTGTCGCTTAGCTTAGTCACACAGCGACCTTGGTGCGCCTCTTTTTTTATTTGCATCATGTGCTGTTTGGGGACAATTTTTTTGAAGTGCCATCCTGTCTGACACAGCAGTGCCACTCCTAGATGGGCCAGGTGTTTGTGTCGGCCACTTGTGTCGCTTAGCTTAGTCACACAGCGACCTTTGTGCGCCTCTTTTTTTCTTTGCATCATGTGCTGTTTGGGGACAATTTTTTTGAAGTGCCATCCTGTCTGACACTGCAGTGCCACTCCTAGATGGGCCAGGTGTTTGTGTCGGCCACTTGTGTCGCTTAGCTTAGTCACACAGCGACCTTGGTGTGCCTCTTTTTTCTTTGCATCATGTGCTGTTTGGGGACAATTTTTTTGAAGTGCCATCCTGTCTGACACTGCAGTGCCACTCCTAGATGGGCCAGGTGTTGTGTCGGCCACTTGTGTCGCTTAGCTTAGCCATCCAGCGACCTTGGTGCGCCTCTTTTTTTATTTGCATCATGTGCTGTTTGGGGACAATTTTTTTGAAGTGCCATCCTGCCTGACACTGCAGTGCCACTCCTAGATGGGCCAGGTGTTGTGTCGGCCACTTGTGTCACTTAGCTTAGCCATCCAGCGACCTTTGTGCAAATTTTAGGACTAAACATAATATTGTGAGGTGTGAGGTGTTCAGAATAAACTGAAAATGAGTGGAAATTATGATTATTGAGGTTAATAATACTATGGGATCAAAATGACCCCCAAATTCTATGATTTAAGCTGTTTTTGAGGGTTTTTTGTAAAAAAAAATACCCGAATCCAAAACACACCCGAATACGACAAAAAATTTTTAGGGAGGTTTTGCCAAAACGCGTCCGAATCCAAAACACGGCCGCGGAACCGAATCCAAAACCAAAACACAAAACCCGAAAAATTTCCGGTGCACATCTCTAGTTTATTGGGAGTGTCCGGAAAAACACAGGCATTACCAAGCATTTTCAGGGAGGGTGTCTGACGTCAGCGCCTGCACCGATCAGCCTGATTCTAACGCACTGTAGGAGTAAGTCCTGGGCTGCCCAGAGACTGCACAAAGTGGATTTTAGCAGCACTGCGTACACATGGGATCGCACTCTTGCACTGCAAATTTACACTCCCCCTGGAGGTGGCGACTATCTGAACGCAGGACAGCAAAGTCTGCAGGCCAGCGATCAGGTCTGAATCACCCCCTTAGTCATTTCATTACCTCTGTAAGGTTCCATATTTTTCAGCTTGTAACCTGATAATTTGATATCCTGGATATACCCATATGTCCGTTTATTTTGTTGATGCAATTGTTGTTTAAATCAATAAAGAAAAAAAGAAAAAGAAAAAAGAAAGAAAAGAAAGAAGTAGCATTTGATTTTTTTATTTTATTTCTACGGGACATAGCAAAGGTGCAAGGAACATCAGACGGTTAGATGTCAACTGCAATACTATTTTAAGAGTAAAACTGGTAAAGAGATATTTAGCTTTCACCTCAATGGATGTATATGAATGCCTAGTTCCCCTAAAATATCATGTTCTGATGTATATTATGAATTGGGACACTGCTCTGATGTATATTATGAATTGGGACACTGCTCTGATGTATAATATGAATGGGGGAACTGCTCTGAGGCATATTATGAATGAGGGAGGTGCTCTGATGCATATTATGAAGGGGGCACTGCTCTGATGTATAATATGAATGGGGGAACTGCTCTCAGGCATATTATGAATGAGGGAGGTGCTTTGATGCATATTATGAATGGGGGCACTTCTCTGAGGCATATTATGAATGAGGGCACTGCTCTGATGCATATTATGAAGGGGGCACTGCTCTGATGCTTATTATGAATGGGGGCACTGCTCTGATGCATATTATGAATGGGGGTACTGCTCTGAGGCATATTATGAATGGGGACGGTGCTCTGATGTACAGTATATTATGAAGTGGGACACTGCTCTGATGCATATTATGAATGGGGGCAGTGCTCTGAGGCACATTATGAATGGGGAGGTGCTCTGATGCATATTATGAATGGGGGCACTTCTCTGAGGCATATTATGAATGTGGGCAGTGCTCTGAGGCATATTATGAATGGGGGCAGGGCTCTGAGGCATATTATGAATAGGGGCAGTGCTCTGATGCATATTATGAATGGGTGAACTTCTCTGAGGCATATTATGAATGGGGGCACTGTCTGATGCATATTATGAAAGGGGGCAGACCAGTGCTCTGAGGCATATTATGAATGGGGGCAGTGCTCTGATGCATATTATGAATTGGGAGATGGATCTGAGGCATATTATCAATTGTGGGCACTACTGTGTAGCATATGAATTGGAGACACTGCTGTGTGACCTTATTAATAGGGGTACTGCTCTGAGGCATATTTTGGGAGCGCTACAGTTTGACATGGTATGAGTCAAAGTCACAATTCTTGTTTTCACTAATACTGCATTTCATAACGGCAAGTAAATAGAAATCTAAAATTAGAGATGAGCGGGTTCGGTTCCCTGAGAACCGAACCCTACCGGACTTTACTACCCGAGCCCAAATCCGAGTCAGGTTCGGGTTTTTCCGCCTGACTCGGAAATTAGCACAAGGCAAAATGTCATCATCCCGCTGTCGGATTCTCGCCGGGTTTGGATTCCATATAAGGAGCCGCGCGTCGCCGCCATTTTCACTCCGGCATTGAAGAGTGTAGAGAGAGGACGTGTCTCCGTCCTCAGTGTCCTGCATCAGTTCAGTGGTAGTGTCTTGTGCTGCATCAGTTCAGTCACAGTGGTGGTGTCCTCTGCTGCAATATGTCCAGTGCTGCTGTATAAGTCCAGTCCAGTGGTGCTGTGTTGTGCTGCATCAGTTCAGTGGTGGTGTATTGTGCTGCATCAGTCCAGTCACAGTGGTGGTGTCCAGTGCTGCTGTATAAGTCTAGTACATGCAGTGGTGCTGTGTTGTACTGCATCAGTACAGTGGTAGTGTCTTGTGCTGCATCAGTCCAGTCACAGTGGTGGTGTCCTCTGCTGCCATCTGTCCAGTGCTGCTGTATAAATCCAGTCCATTGCAGTGGTGCTGTGTTATCCTGCATCAGTCCAGTGGTGGAGTCCCTGTGCTGCTGTATGTGTCCAGTGGTACTGCCGTATATGTCCAGTGATTCTGCAGCGGTACTGCCGTATAAATCCAGTGATACTGGTGTATCATTCCAGCGGTACTGGCGTATAAATCCAGTCCAGTGATACTGCTGTATATGTCCATCGGTACTGCCGTACAAATCCAGTGATACTGCTGTATAATTCCAGTGGTACTGCCGTACAAATCCAGTGATACTGCCAGATAATTCCAGTGGTACTGTCATATAATTCCAGCGGTACTGGCGTAAAAATCCAGTCCAGTGATGCTGCCGTATGTGTCCAGTGATACTGCTGTATATGTCCAGTGGTACTGCCGTATAATTCCAGTGGTACTGCCGTATAATTCCAGTGATACTGCGGTATAATTCAAGTGGTACTGGCGTACTATTCCAGCAGTACTGGCATATAAAACCAGTCCAGTGATACTGCCGTATATGTCCAGTGGTACTGCCGTATAAATCCAGTGGTACTGCCGTATAATTCCAGTGGTACTGACGTATAATTCCAGTGATACTGACGTATAATTCCAGTGGTACTGGCGTATAATTCCAGTGGTACTGACATATAAATCCAGTTCAGTGATACTGCCATATATGTCCAGTGGTACTGCCGTATAAATACAGTGGTACTGACGTATAATTCCAGTGGTACTGACGTATAATTCCAGTGATACTGACGTATAATTCCAGTGGTACTGGCGTATAATTCCAGTGGTACTGACGTATAAATCCAGTTCAGTGATACTGCCGTATATGTCCAGTGGTACTCCCGTATACTTCCAGTGATACTGCCGTATAATTCCAGTGGTACTGCCGTATAATTCCAGTAATACTGCCGTATAATCCCAGTGGTACTGGCATATAATTCCAGCGGTACTGGTGTATAAATCCAGTCCAGTGATACTGCTGTATATGTCCAGAGGTACTGCCGTATAATTCCAGTGATACTGCGGTATAATTCCAGTGGTACTGCTGTATAATTCCAGTGATACTGCCGTATAATTCCAGTGGTACTGGCGTATAATTCCAGCGGTACTGGCGTATAATTCCAGAGGTACTGACGTATAACTCCAGTTAAGTGATACTGCCGTATATGTCCAGTGGTATTGCCATATACTTCCAGTGGTATTGCCGTATAATTCCAGTGGTACTGGCATATAAATCCAGTGATACTGCTGTATAATTCCAGTGATATTGCCGTATAATTCCAGTGGTACTGCCGTATAATTCCAGTGGTACTGGCATATAATTCCAGTGATACTGCCGTATAATCTCAGTGGTACTGGCGTATAATTCCAGCGGTATTGGTGTATAAATCCAGTCCAGTGATACTGCCGTATATGTCCAGTGTTACTGCCCTATAATTCCAGTGATACTGCCGTATAATTCCAGTGGTACTGGCGTATAATTCCAGCGGTACTGGCGTATAAATCCAGTCCAGTGATACTGCCATATATGTCCAGCGGTACTGCCATATAATTCCAGTGATACTGTCGTATAATTCCAGTGGTACTGGCGTATAATTCCAGCGGTAATGGCGTATAAATCCAGTTCAGTGATACTGCCGTATATGTCCAGTGGTACTGCCGTATAATTCCAGTGATCTTGCTGTATAACTCCAGTGGTACTGGCGTATAAAGCCAGTGATACTGCCGTATAATTCCAGTGGTACTGCTGTATAAATCCAGTCCAGTGGTGCTGCCATATAAATTCAGTGGCGCTGTCCTGTGCTGTATATTATTTACTCCAAATAAAGGGGTTATTAATATTTAATCCAAATAATTTTCACAGGGTTTGCCCTGTGTGGTGTAGAGGTACGCTATCCTTTACCGCATATTGTTATATAACTCCAGAAAAATAACGGAGAACAAAAATTTGGAGAATAACGGTGTGTACACATGGTGAGATCCCTGCCATGTTTGATTTTGACTATGCGATTTCCCTTGAACTCCCCGCCCAGATAGCACAGATAGTACAGATTTTGACTATCTGTGCTTGAGATTTTGTCTATGTACGATTTTAACTAAGTGCCAATTTTGACTATACTTTGTGCTAGATTGTACACTAGATAGTCAAGATTGACCTGCCTGCACAGTCTATCTAGCCTTACGATACCGACCCCACAGAAGCGCGCATCGGGATCGAATCTGTATCGCAAGCTGCCTAGCACCATGAGATATGCACTAACTTTACATAAGATTTTGACTATATAGCCAAAATCTCACAGATTTATCTCACCATGTGTACACACCCTAAGATAGGGAAAGATCAAGAACCACTTCCTCCTAGTGCTGAAGCTGCTGCTACTAGTCATGACATAGACGATGAAATGCCATCAACATCGTCTGCCAAGGCCGATACCCAATGTCATAGTAGAGGGCATGTCAAATCCAAAAAGTAAAAGTTCAGTAAAATGACCCCAAAAAATAAATGTAAATGGTCTGAGGAGAAACGTAAACTTGCCAATATGTCATTTACGACACGGAGTGGCAAGGAACGGCTAAGGCCCTGGCCTATGTTCATGACTAGTGGTTCAGCGTCACATGACGATGGAAGCCCTCATACTCCTGCTAGAAAAATGAAAAGAGTTAAGCTGGCAAAAGCACAGCAAAGAACTGTGCATTCTAAAATCTATGGGGCCAGATGGGATACATCCAAGGATACTAAAAGAACTTAAAGAGGTGCTGGTAGCACAATTGACAGAATTATTCAACCAGTCATTAGCTACAGGAGTAATTCCAGAGGACTAGAAAAGAGCAAACGTAGTCCCACTGCACAAAAGTGGAAGCAAGGAAGAGTCAAACAACTACAGACCAGTGAGTCTTACATCAGTAGTAGGGAAATTGATGGAAACACTCTTAAAAGAAAGAGTTGTAGATTATCTCAAATCAGGCAGTTTACAGGATCCGAAACAGCATGGATTCACTGGGGGGAGATCATGTCAAACAAATCTTATTGATTTTTTTGACTATGTGACTGAAGTGATGGCTAGAGGTGGAGCCATGGATATAGCTTATCTAGACTTTAGTAAGGCTTTTGACACTGTTCCACATCGCAGACTGCTAAATAAACTTGAAAGTTTGGGATTGGATATTAGGATTATTGAATGGATAAGATCTTGGTTGAAGGATAGAAAACAGAGAGTTGTGGTTAATGGAGTGCACAGGAGGGAAATGTAACCAGTGGAGTACCCCAGGGATCTGTACTTGGACCAGTGCTTTTTAATATCTTTATTGGTGACATTGCAAATGGCACTAAAGGGAAAGTATGCCTTTTTGCAGATGACACAAGGTATGCAACAGGGTAGACACACCAGGTGGGGTAAAACAAATGATTGAGGATCTAGGCAGACTAGAGGAATGGTCAAGAGTATGGCAATTACAGTTTAATGCCAAAAAATGCAAAATCATGCACTTGGGTCTCAAAAATCCAAAGGTTAAATATAGTATTAATGGCACTATACTGGAAACTATTGAGGAGGAAAGGGATCTAGGAGTCACTATTTCAGATGATTTTAAGGCAGGTAAGCAATGTAACAAAGCAACGAGGAAGGCTAGTCAGATGCTTGGCTGCATTGGGAGAGGAATGAGCAGCAGAAAGAAAGAAGTAATAATGCCACTGTATAGGTCATTGGTACGGCCTCATCTAGAATACTGTGTTCAATTCTGGAGGCCATATCTTCAAAAGGATATTAGTACATTAGAAACTGTACAAAGAAAGGCAACTAAAATGGTGCACGGCCTACATCATAAAACATACCCAGAAAGACTAAGACATCTCAATATGTATAGTTTGGAACAGAGAAGGGAAAGGGGGGACATGATAGAAACTTTCAAATATATCAAGGGTTTTAACAAAGTCCAGGACGGAAACATTCTACAAATGAAGAGAAGCAATAGGGCACGAGGACATGCACTGAGACTGGAGGGGGGGAGGTTCAGGGGAAACTTGCGGAAAAATTACTTCACAGAAAGGGTAGTGGACAAGTGGAATAGCCTCCCATCAGAGGTGGTAGAGTCTAAGACAGTAGAGCAATTTAAACATGCATGGGATAGACATAAGGATATCCTTACAAAGAAATAAGGATCAAATAAGGTTAGAGATAAAAATATGGTAAAAAAAAAAAAGGGGCAGACTAGATGGGCCAAGTGGTTCTTATCTGCTGACAAATTCTATGTTACTATGTTTCTATGTAAGATGGTATTACAAATCCCCAAGGAGAGTCCAAGTATGCCGGGGGTTGCGATGCCTGACCTACCCAACACTGGACGGGAAGAGGTGGCTCCTTCCACCATTTGCATGCCCTCTGCAAGTGCTGGAAGGAGCACCCACAGTCCAGTTTCTGATATTCAAATGAAAGATGTCACTGTTTAAGTACACCAGGATGAGGATATGGGTGTTGCTGGCGCTGAGGAGGAAGTTGACGAGGAAGATTCTGATGGTGATGTGGTTTGTTTAAATCAGGCACCGGGGGAGACACCTGTTGTCCGTGGGATGAATAAGCCCATTGTGATGCCTGGGCAAAATACCAAAAAAGCCACCTCTTCGGTGTGGAATTATTTCTCCACAAATCCGTACAACAGGTGTCAAGCCATGTGTTGCCTCTGTCAATCTGTAATAAGTAGGGGTAAGGACGTTAACCACCTAGGAACATCCTCCCTTATATGTAACCTGCAGCGCATTCATCATAAGTCAGTGTCAAGTTGTGAAATTTGGGTAAGAGCGTAAGCAGTCCACTGACACCTAAATCCCTTCTTCCTCTTGTACCCAAGCTTCTGCAAGCCACACCACCAACTCTCTCAACGTCAACTTCCTCCTCAGTCAGGAACATCGGTGATCCTGCACGACATGTCACTGGCAAGACTGAGGAGTCCTCTCCTAACCGGGATTCCTCCAGAGGATCCTTGAGTGGTACGCCTACTGCTGCTGTTGCTGCCGCTGCTGTTGTTGCTGCTGGGAGTCGATCGTCATCCCAGAGGGGAAGTCGGAAGACCACTTGTACTACTTCAACTAAGCAATTGACTGTCCAACAGTCCTTTGTGAGGAAGGTGAAATATCACAGCAGTCATCCTGTTGCAAAGCGGATAACTGAGGCCTTGACAGCTATGTTGGTGTTAGACATGCTTCCGGTTCTGCCATTAGTTCAGTGGGACTTAGAGAATTGTTTGAGGTAGTGTGTCCCCGGTACCACATCCCATCTAGGTTCCACTTCACTAGGCAGGTGATACCGAGAATGTACAGTGACGTCAGAAAAAGTGTCCTCAGTGTCCTAAAAATTGCAGTTGTACCCACTGTACACAACCACGGACATGTGGACAAGTGGAACAGGGCAGACTAAGGACTATATGACTGTGACAGCCCACTGGGTAGATGTATTGCCTCCCACAGCAACAACAACAGCAGCGGCACCAGTAGCAGCATCTCGCAAATGCCAACTCGTTCCTAGGAAGGCTACGCTATGTATCACCGCTTTCCGTAAGAGGCACACCACTGACAACCTCTTACAGAAACTGAGGGACATCATAGCACAATGGCTTACCCCAATTAGACTCTCCTGGGGATTTGTGATATTGGAAAATTTCACCAATATTGTGCGTGCATTACATCTGGGCAAATTCCAGCACCTCCCATGTTTTGCGCATACAATTAATTTGGTGGTGCAGAATTTTTTTGAAAAATGACGGGCGTGCAGGAGATGCTGTCGGTGGCAGGAAAAATTGCAGGCCACTTTTGACATTCAGCCACCGTGTGCCAAAGACTGGAGTGCCAGCAAACACTCCTGAACCTGCCCTGCCATCACCTAAAGCAAGAGGTGGTAACGAGGTGGAATTCAACACTCTATATGTTTCAGAGGGTGGAAGAGCAGCAAAAGGCCATTCAAGCCTATACATACACCTATGATATAGGCAAAGGAGGGGAAATGCACCTGACTCAAGCACAGTGGAGAATGATTTCCGTCTTGTGCAAGGTTCTCCAACCCTTCGAACATGCCACACGTGAAGTCAGTTCAGACACTGCTAGCTTGAGTCAGGTCATTCCCCTCATCAGGCTTTTGCAGAAGCAGCTGAATAAATTGAAGGAGGAGCTAAGGTGGAGCGATTCCGCAAAGTACAGTATGTGGGACTTGTGGATGGAGCCCTTCATACGCTTTGCCTGGATTCAAGGGTGGTCAATCTGTTGAAATCAGAGCACTACATTTTGACCACTGTGCTCGCTCCTAGGTTTAAAGCCTACATTTTATCTCTCTTTCCAGCAGACATAAGTCTGCAGAGGTTCAAAGACCTGCTGGTGAGAAAATTGTCAAGTCAGGCGGAACGTGACCCGTCAACATCTCCTCCTTCACTTTCTCCCGCAACTGGGGCTGCGAGGAAAAGGATAAGATTTCCTAGCACACCCGCTGGCGGTGATGCAGGGCAGTCAGGAGCGAGTGCTGACATCTTGTCGGGAATCGCGGACCTGCCAACGATTACTGACATGTCTACTGTCACTGCATATGATTCTGTCACCATTGAAAGAATGGTGGAGGATTATATGAGTGACAGCATCCAAGTAGGCATGTCAGACAGTCCGTATGTATACTGGCAGGAAAAAGAGGCAATTTGGATGCCCTTACACAAACTGGCTTTATTTTACCTAAGTTGCCCCCCCTCCTGTGTATTCTCCGAAAGAGTGTTTAGTGCAGCCGGTAACCTTGCCAGCGATTGGCGTAGGAGGTTACTTCCACAAAATGTGGAGAAGATGCTGTTTATCAAAATGAATTATAAATTCCTCCGGGAAGACCTTTACCAGCAATTGCCTCCAGAAAGTACACAGGGATGGTGGATTACAGTGGGGACGAATTAATACTCTGTGAGGAGGAGGATGTACACACTAAAAGGGGTGAGGAATCGGAGGATGAGGTCGACATCTTGCCTCTGTAGAGCCAGCTTGTGCAAGGAGAGATTGATTGCTTCTTTTTTGGTCAGGGCCCAAATAAACCAGTCATTTCAGCCACAGTCGTGTGGCAGACCCTGTCGCTGAAATGATTGGTTTGTTAAAGTGTGCATGTCCTGTTTATACAACATAAGGGTGGGAGGGCCCCAGGACAACTCCATCTTGCACCTCTTTTTCTTCTTTGCATCATGTGCTGTTTGGGGACTAGTTTTTTAAAGTGTCATCCTGTCTGACACTGCTGTACAGCTCCAGGAGTACTGGCGTATAAGTCCAGGGGTACTGCCGTATAAGTCCAGTCCAGTGGTGCTGTCTTGTGCTGCATCAGTCCAGTGGTGGTGTCTTGTGCTGCCATATGTCCAGTGGTGGTGTCCTGTGCTGTATGTTATTTACTCCAAATAAAAGGGTTATATACATTACTTATATTATTATCCAAATCATTTTTACAGGGTTTGCCCTGTGTGGTGTAGGGGTACGCTCGCCTGTGCTGCATATTATTATAATAGCTCCAAATAAAAGGGTTATTATTATCCAAATTAATTTTACAGGCTTTGCCGTGTGTGTGTGTGTTTTAGGGGTACTCTCTCCTGTGCCACCAATATTGTGCGCGTATTACATCTGGGCAAATTCCAGCACGTCCCATGTTGTTTGTGCGGCACACTTGTGTCGCTTAGCTTAGTCATACAGCTACCTCATTGTACCTCTTTGTCTTCTTTGCATGAAGTGCTGTTTGGGGCCCAGTTTTTTAAGTGCCATCCTGCCTGCCATTGCAGTGCCACTCCTAGATGATGCCAGGTGTTTGTGCCGCACACTTGTGTCACCTAGCTTAGCCATCCAGCTACCTAATTGCACCTCTTTTTCTTCTTTGCATCATGTGCTGTTTGGGGCCTATTTTTTAAATCTGCCATCCTGTCTGCCACTGCAGTGCCTCTACTAGATGGGCCAGGTGTTTGTGCCACACACTTGTGTCGCTTAGCTTAGTCATCCAGCCACCTCGGTGCAACCTTTTGGCCTAAAGACAATATTGTGAGGTGTGACTTGTTCAGGATAGACTGGAAATGAGTGGAAATGAATGTTATTGAGGATAATAATACCATAGGATCAAAAATAACCACAAATTCTGTGATTTTAGCTGTTTTTATGTTTTTTTTTTTAAACATGCAGATCCAAAACCAAAACACGAAAGGGTGGTTTTGGCAAAACCAATCCAGATCCAAAACACGAGCATGGAACCAGAACCAAAACCAAAACACGAAAAGTGCCCGCCGCACATCTCTAAAAAATCCTAAAAAATATGTCTATTTCAAGATATTTGTATTAGTTTGTTTCTTAGAATAACAGTTCTCAGCAAAGAACCCTTGCCAAATTGCCCGGAAATAAATGTGAGAATTAATTATGGATGCCTCTGATTTATACACAGTAGATATTTTGCCGATCTTTCTTGGTGGGAGATTTTGATCTCTTATTTAGATCTGGAAGCAGCTCCTAAACCATCAGTACTAGGCTTGACTGTGAGCTTGAGGGTAGAAGGTGCTAGATAATGGCGTAGTACAGCTGGTCTTGTTAAGGTTGTCATACTCTGCAGGTGGTCTAAAGGGGGGAACTTAAGGAGCGATCGCTGCTTAAAATCTAAGCAATCTCACTAGATTGCCTAGATTTTAAGCAGCGATCACTCCGTGTGTACCCCTCACAGCGATAGCGATGCGCAGCCCCGCGCATCGCTATCGCTGGTACTAGATTGGCCTGCATGCAGGCCAATCTAGCAGGTCGCTCACTTCACCCGCTGGGTGAAATGAGCGCCCCTCCCCCCGCACGCTCAGCACACATCGCGCTGTGCTGAGCGGGGGGAGAGATGTGTGCTGAGCATCTCTCCCCAAATCAGGCTGTGAATACGGCCCTTAAGCACTGGTGTTGGTCCGATTACAACACAAAATGTCTCCCACCTTATCTCCATTCTCCAGTAATTAAAACAAAATGTGATCCTGCACTGCCCTATGCACTGCAGCCACATTCTGCAGGAGTACACCTGTATAAACCCCAGTTAGATAATGAACAAATAAGCAGAGTGATTGGCGCTGTACATTGAAGTGAAGTTGTTTTCTTTTAAATCCGGCTTGTCCACAAAAATACACTTTCCTATAACACCAGGAAACTTTTCCCATATGGCAGAAACTTACATTAAACTTCTGACCCACAGACCTTGAGAGGTATCTTTATCTTTCTTTCTTTAAACCCGACAGCAGTTGAAAGGTATACAGCAGACACTTACATTAAAATCCTGTCTCGCATTCACATGCCAGGTTCTTTAATCCTCCATATACACCCGGACACAGGCTGGCTCCAAAACCAAGTTTTAATAAGAAGAATAAAATGTAACAAACACTAAAAGTTCACAGGTACAATGTAACAGCCAGAGTGAAGTAAGTGGGTAAAGACGCTGGATCTTACATGTGGCACTGTCCAGCTGCAGACACGGACCAGATGATAATACGGCAGCAGCACATGGCAGATGTAACAAACAGCTAATTGCAAAGTCCCAATCACGGCTAGCTCTGACGCGTTTCCGGAATAGCGATCCCCTTTATCAAAGAGTGCCGTGTTCTCCATGGGGCCAGAATTTAACTGATCATGTGATTCCTGTATCCAATCACACAACATGCATGCCAGCCTGTTTTTTCTAATCATATACCTCTACAGAGTTAACCCATTCCTGGACGTTGTTCATAACAGTAAATCTGCAAACATTTCTAAACCTATTTCTAGGTGTAAGATATATATATATATATATATATATATATATATATATAGTGGGAATAGATAAAAGATATCACATTAAAAATATACACTCATATACAAGTACAATGATTATAAAATGTATTAGTAATAACAAGGCGAATAAATTTATAATAAAGTAGATAAGGCCCGGTGCTATAATCACCTATGCATGCTAACTGTACAATCATAACAATCACACAATATATATATATATATATATATATATATATATATATATTTGTATATCCATTGTGGCGAGACAAAAAAAACAGGAATTAGTCATGTATCAATAATTTGCCATCCTGCAATCAAAGGTGAGAGGGTTAGAGCCCCCCTGGGTAATATTGCAACCAACTCATACTTGCCTACCTGACCCTCTCCATGAGGGAGAAAATGCTCTGTTCCTGGACTTTCCTGGTAATGTATGATTGCCATCACCTGTGGTGAAACACCTTTCTTATCAATTAACTAGCTCACCACAGGTGATGGCAATTATACATTACCAGGAAAGTCCAGGAACAGAGCATTTTCTCCCTCATGGAGAGGGTCAGGTAGGCAAGTATTAACCAACTTTGTATAAACCATTGGTCTCAAATTCACTATTGAGGCCATTTGGCACCAAAGTTCCAAGTTCAAAAATGGTACGCATCTCTTTCTTAGTAGGTAGAACACCAGTATACAGCGGCAAGTCAGACGGTTAGTATAATTCCAGATGACACTGGATTACTGGTTATAGCCTCTGTAGTACCCTTCCCCCACTCCCTTCCTGCTGCTTGTAGCAAATTCCTACAGTTTTTATGGTTTCAAAAATATTTGCATTTATCTATATTTTTTGTGCACAGTGGGGTCTATTCATGAAGCAGTGAAAAGGGTGGAGAAGTGAACCTGTGGAGAAGTTGCCCATGCCAACCAATCAGCTGCTCTGGACAATTGTATAGTATGCAAATTCAAAATGTTACTTCAATGCTGATTGGTTGCCATTGGCAACTTCTCCACTTGCTCACTTCTCCACTATTTTCACTGCTTCATGAATAGACCCCTAATACTTTTTTAATTTAAGAGACTGGCCATGAATGTGCATTATGTGTTCCCAAAGTCAGTATGTTTTGATTAATTTTCGACTTTAGATGGCTGTTATGAATAATTACAATTCCTAAAGCTTAACTTGTTTTTTATAGACTTGTCATCAAGAAAATACAGTACGTGTAGTTTCGTACAGCATTTTTTGCTTAGTGGATTAGCAATCAAACTGTTTTTAAATCTCAAAAAATGACATACTGTATAGAACATGTTATAAGAATCTTAACAAAATTTTTCTTTCAGATTTCAAATTTTGTCATGGACCTTTGTAGCTCCATTTACAATAGAATGAAGGTCAATGAGGTAAGGAAAATACTTATTGGGTGGAATTCAATTGTTTGAAAAAGTTGTTTGGGTGTCTGTTTTTCCCTATCTAAACAATAGAATATCCCCCATCATGTTACATAAATGTCACTGATTGAAATGAAACATACTGTAATAACAACTATAGCACATATGTAAGAGGAAAGGAGAGGGCAATGGGGGTGGTAATTTACCATGGCCAAGATAAGCATTATTTTGTAGCAAAGTAAATTAAAAAAGCAAATAATAAGATTTTACTCACCGGTAAATCTATTTCTCGTAGTTCGTAGTGGATGCTGGGAACTCCGAAAGGACCATGGGGAATAGCGGCTCCGCAGGAGACTGGGCACAACTAAAGAAAGCTTTTAGGTCACCTGGTGTGCACTGGCTCCTCCCACTATGACCCTCCTCCAAGCCTCAGTTAGGACACTGTGCCCGGACGAGCTGACATAATAAGGAAGGATTTTGAATCCCGGGTAAGACTCCTACCAGCCACACCAATCACACCGTATAACTCGTGATACTATACCCAGTTTAACAGTATGAAAACAACTGAGCCTCTCAACAGATGGCTCAACAATAACCCTTTAGTTAACAATAACTATGTACAAGTATTGCAGACAATCCGCACTTGGGATGGGCGCCCAGCATCCACTACGGACTACGAGAAATAGATTTACCGGTGAGTAAAATCTTATTTTCTCTGACGTCCTAGTGGATGCTGGGAACTCCGAAAGGACCATGGGGATTATACCAAAGCTCCCAAACGGGCGGGAGAGTGCGGATGACTCTGCAGCACCGAATGAGAGAACTCAAGGTCCTCCTCAGCTAGGGTATCAAATTTGTAGAATTTTGCAAACGTGTTTGCCCCTGACCAAGTAGCAGCTCGGCAAAGTTGTAAAGCCGAGACCCCTCGGGCAGCCGCCCAAGATGAGCCCACCTTCCTTGTGAAATGGGCTTTTACTGATTTAGGATGCGGCAGTCCAGCCGCAGAATGCGCCAGCTGAATTGTGCTACAAATCCAGCGAGCAATAGTCTGCTTAGAAGCAGGAGCACCCAGTTTGTTGGGTGCATACAGGATAAATAGCGAGTCAGTTTTCCTGACTCTAGCCGTCCTGGAAACATAAATTTTCAAGGCCCTGACTACGTCCAGTAACTTGGAATCCTCCAAATCCCTAGTAGCCGCAGGCACCACAATAGGTTGGTTCAAGTGAAAAGCTGATACCACCTTAGGGAGAAACTGGGGACGAGTCCTCAATTCCGCCCTATCCATATGGAAAATCAGATAAGGGCTTTTACATGACAAAGCTGCCAATTCTGACACACGCCTGGCTGAAGCCAAGGCCAATAACATGACCACTTTCCACGTGAGATATTTTAGATCCACGGTTCCAAGTGGCTCAAACCAATGTGATTTTAAGAAACTCAACACCACGTTGAGATCCCAAGGTGCCACTGGAGGCACAAACGGGGGCTGAATATGCAGCACTCCTTTCACAAACGTCTGAACTTCAGGTAGTCTTGGCCAATCCGGAACCACGAGTATTGTTCTTACTCCTCGTTTTCTTATTATTCTCAGTACCCTTGGTATGAGAGGCAGAGGAGGGAACACATAAACTGACTGGTACACCCACGGTGTCACTAGAGCGTCCACAGCTATCGCCTGAGGGTCCCTTGACCTGGCGCAATATCTCTCTAGTTTTTTGTTTAGGCGGGACGCCATCATGTCCACCTGTGGCCGTTCCCATCGATTTACAATCAGCGTGAAGACTTCTGGATGAAGTCCCCACTCTCCCGGGTGGAGGTCGTGCCTGCTGAGAAAGTCTGCTTCCCAGTTGTCCACTCCCGGAATGAACACTGCTGACAGTGCTAGTACGTGATTTTCCGCCCATCGGAGAATCCTTGTGGCTTCTGCCATTGCCATCCTGCTTCTTGTGCCGCCCTGTCGATTTACATGGGCGACTGCCGTGATGTTGTCTGACTGGATCAGTACCGGCTGGTGTAGAAGCAGGGATTTTGCCTGACTTAGGGCATTGTAAATGGCCCTTAGTTCCAGAATATTTATGTGTAGGGAAGTCTCCTGACTCGACCATAGTCCTTGGAAGTTTCTTCCCTGTGTGACTGCCCCCCAGCCTCGAAGGCTGGCATCCGTGGTCACCAGGACCCAGTCCTGTATGCCGAATCTGCGGCCCTCTAGAAGATGAGCACTCTGCAGCCACCACAGCAGAGACACCCTGGTTCTTGGAGACAGGGTTATTAGGCGATGCATCTGAAGATGCGATCCGGACCATTGGTCCAACAGGTCCCACTGAAAGATTCTGGCATGGAACCTGCCGAAAGGAATTGCTTCGTAAGAAGCCACCATCTTTCCCAGGACCCGCGTGCAGTGATGCACCGATACCTGTTTTGGTTTCAGGAGGTCTCTGACTAGAGATGACAGCTCCTTGGCTTTCTCCTCCGGGAGAAACACTTTTTTCTGGACTGTATCCAGAATCATACCCAGGAACAGTAGACGTGTCGTCGGAACCAGCTGTGATTTTGGAATATTCAGAATCCAACCGTGCAGGTGTAGCACCTCCTGAGATAGTGCTACTCCCACCAACAACTGCTCCTTGGACCTCGCCTTTATTAGGAGATCGTCCAAGTACGGGATAATTAAAACTCCCTTTCTTCGAAGGAGTATCATCATTTCCGCCATTACCTTGGTAAACACCCTCGGTGCCGTGGAGAGTCCAAACGGCAGCATCTGGAATTGGTAATGGCAATCCTGTACCACAAATCTGAGGTACTCCTGGTGAGGATAGTAAATGGGGACATGCAGGTAAGCATCCTTGATGTCCAGGGATACCATGTAATCCCCCTCGTCCAGGCTTGCAATAACCGCCCTGAGCGATTCCATCTTGAACTTGAATTTTTTTATGTATGTGTTCAAGGATTTCAAATTTAAAATGGGTCTCACCGAACCGTCCGGTTTCGGTACCACAAACAGTGTGGAATAGTAACCCCGTCCTTGTTGAAGTAGGGGCACCTTGATTATCACCTGCTGGGAATACAGCTTGTGAATTGCCGCTAGCACAGCCTCCCTGTCTGAAGGAGTAATCGGCAAGGCAGATTTTAGGAACCGGTGGGGTGGAGACGCCTCGAATTCCAGTTTGTACCCTTGAGATACTATTTGCAGGATCCAGGGATCCACCTGTGAGCGAGCCCACTGATCGCTGAAATTTTTGAGGCGGCCCCCCACTGTACCTGGCTTCGCCTGTGGAGCCCCACCGTCATGCGGCGGACTTGGAAGAAGCGGGGGAGCACTTTTGCTCCTGGGAACCTGCTGTTTGTTGCAGCCTTTTTTTCTTACCTCTGCCTCTGGACAGAAAGGACCCGCCTTTTCCACGCCTGTTTTTCTGAGTCCGAAAGGACTGTACCTGATAAAACGGCGCCTTTTTTGGCTGTGAGGGAACATGGGGTAAAAATGCTGACTTCCCAGCAGTTGCTGTGGAAACTAGGTCCGAGAGACCATCCCCAAATACCTCCTCACCCTTATAAGGCAAAACTTCCATGTGCCTTTTTGAATCTGCATCCCCTGTCCACTGGCGAGTCCATAAGCCTCTCCTAGCAGAAATGGACAATGCACTTATTTTAGATGCCAGCCGGCAGATCTCCCTCTGTGCATCTCTCATGTATAAGACTGAGTCTTTTATATGCTCTATGGTTAGCAGAATAGTGTCCCTGTCTAGGGTGTCAATATTTTCTGACAGGGAATCTGACCACGCAGCGGCAGCACTGCACATCCATGCTGACGCAATAGCTGGTCTAAGTATAATGCCTGAGTGTGTATATACAGACTTCAGAATCGCCTCCTGCTTTCTATCAGCAGGTTCCTTGAGGGCGGCCGTATCCGGAGACGGTAGTGCCACCTTTTTAGACAAACGTGTGAGCGCTTTATCCACCCTAGGGGGTGTCTCCCAACGTGACCTATCCTCTGGCGGGAAAGGGAACGCCATTAGTAACTTCTTAGAGATTACCAATCTTTTATCAGGGAAAGCCCACGCTTCTTCACACACTTCATTTTATTCTTCTGATGGGGGAAAAACTACGGGTAGTTTTTTCTCCCCAAACATAATACCCTTTTTAGTGGTACCTGGGTTTATATCAGAAATTTGTAACACCTCTTTCATTGCTTCAATCATGCAACGAATGGCCTTAGTGGACATTAGACTAGACTCATCGTCGTCGACACTGGTGTCAGTATCCGTGTCGACATCCGCGTCTGCCATATGAGGTAGCGGGCGTTTTAGATCCCCCGATGGCCTTTGAGACGCCTGGACAGGCACGAGCCGAGAAGCCGGCTGTCCCGCATTTGGCATGTCGTCAAATTTTTTGTGTAAGGAGTCGACACGTGCACGCAATTCCTTCCATAAGTCCATCCACTCAGGTGTCTGCCCCGCAGGGGGTGACATCCCTTCTATAGGCATCTGCTCCGCCTCCACATCATTATCCTCATCAAACATGTCGACACAGCCGTACCGACACACCGCACACACACAGGGAATGCTCTAACAGAGGACAGGACCCACAAAAGCCCTTTGGGGAGACAGAGTGAGAGTATGCCAGCACACACCAGAGCGCTATATAATGCAGGGACTAACTGAATTATGTCCCCTATAGCTGCTGTTATATATACTGCGCCTAAATTTAGTGCCCCCCCTCTCTTTTTTACCCTTTTCTGTAGTGTAGACTGCAGGGGAGAGCCAGGGAGCTTCCTTCCAGCGGAGCTGTGAGGGAGAAATGGCGCCAGTGTGCTGAAGGAGATAGCTCCGCCCCTTTTTTGCGGACTATTCTCCCGCTTTTTTATGGATTCTGGCAGGGGTAATTATCACATATATAGCCTCTGGGGCTATATATTGTGGTATTTTTGCCAGCCAAGGTGTTTTTATTGCTGCTCAGGGCGCCCCCCCCCCCAGCGCCCTGCACCCTCAGTGACCGGAGTGTGAAGTGTGCATGAGGAGCAATGGCGCACAGCTGCAGTGCTGTGCGCTACCTTGGTGAAGACTGATGTCTTCTGCCGCCGATTTTCCGGACCTCTTCTTGCTTCTGGCTCTGTAAGGGGGACGGCGGCGCGGCTCCGGGACCGAACACCAAGGCCAGTTCCATGCGGTCGATCCCTCTGGAGCTAATGGTGTCCAGTAGCCTAAGAAGCCCAAGCTGGCTGCAAGCAGGCAGGTTCACTTCTTCTCCCCTTAGTCCCTCGCTGCAGTGAGCCTGTTGCCAGCAGGTCTCACTGTAAAATAAAAAACCTAATTATATACTTTCTTTTTAGAAGCTCAGGAGAGCCCCTAGTGTGCATCCAACCTCGGCCAGGCACAAAATCTAACTGAGGCTTGGAGGAGGGTCATAGTGGGAGGAGCCAGTGCACACCAGGTGACCTAAAAGCTTTCTTTAGTTGTGCCCAGTCTCCTGCGGAGCCGCTATTCCCCATGGTCCTTTCGGAGTTCCCAGCATCCACTAGGACGTCAGAGAAATAACAGTGTGGTGGTGTGGAGTTCTGCCACATGTGAGGGGGGATTCAATTGTAGCTGCCATCTAAACTGCTTGGGAGCGAGCATCTCACAAGGCTGCATTTCTGCTCACACCTCTCAGCGTAAAGTAGGGCTTTTGGACTGGACATGAGTGCCAGGCATGCTGGAAATGCAGTGACCATCATTAAGCGTGGAAGAAACTGCTTAACATGGCTAATCCTGTACATGCTCATGCAACAAAGGGTCTGGTCACACAAGCATTTGAATAGTTTGCATAATTATGAGTCAGGTGCAAGTCCAATAGTGGACACATCGTGCAATACTGTCATTTGGTTATCTATATAGCACACACCTATTCTGCAGCGTTTCACAGTACTTTACATTCACATCAGTCTCTGCCCCAGTGGAGCTTACCATGTATGGGCCCAATTCAGACCTGATCGCTGCTGTGCGTTTATCGATAGACTGCGCATGTGTATGCACCGCAATGCATGTGCACGTCGCCAAACAACAGTCATCGCCAAACAGCAACATGCTGGTGCGAAAATTTCAATCACACAGCCATTCGCATGCTGACAGGAAGAGGCCGTTTGTGGGTGGTAACTGACGGTTTTCCGGGAGTGTCAGGGAAAACAAGCATTTCCAGGGAGGGTGTGTGATGTCACCCTGTTCTCATCGCACTGTAGGGTTAAGTCCTGGGCTGCGCACGGTCTGCACACAGTGGCAAAATCATTTGATGGTGAGTGAGGTGCGAACGGATTTGCAGCTGTCCACTGACTGAGGGATATTTGCAGCTCGGCGTACACATGCGCACATATGCACAGCGAATATACACTCCCCTTGGGCGGCAAATATCTGATCACGGGGCAGCAAAATTAGCAGCCCAGCGATCAGGTCTGAATTAGGCCCTATATTCCCTACCATATGTACACATATACACTCTGGTAATTTTGGCTTGTGGGTGGAAGCCAAAGTACCCGAAAGCCCCCCTCCCAAAAAAAAGCAGGGGAACAATATACAAAATCCACACAGTTAGGGCTGTGTCGGGAATAGAACTCAAGACCTCAGTGGTGTAAGGCAGTAATGCTATCCATTACATAATCAGTGCTGTGATTATCAGTGGACTGCACATATACCATATAAAGTATTTACAGACTGTGGATTTTTTTGCACAAAGCATGGGGTGAGTGGAAGTGCCAATACTAGTGATGTGAGCAGTGATGAATACGCATGGAGGGGGTCATTCAGACCCCGCCTTTGTTACTGCACGCAGCGCAGTTTGCAGATGGTGGCAAACTGCACATGCGCAGTGGCCGCACAGCGGCTGCGTGGACGCATACATTGCGGTTGCATCCCAGATGGATGCGACTGCAATGTGATTGACAGCTGCGGGTGTTTTCGGGGCGGTGACGTGGCATTGTGGGGCGGAGCAAATAGGGCAGACCGGGACTGTTTTCAGGGCAGCTGTGTGACATCACACGCAGCTGCTCCGGAAAAAAATGGCCGCTGACCATCTGACAGCGCAGCCAGGCTACGCTGCCAGGGGTCAACCTTAGATCCAATGTATTCACAATTAGATTGCCCGCAAGGGACTTCATTGCGCTCACCCCCCTCCCCCCCCCCTGCCGGCATTCTACAGCTCATGATGCCTATGTTGGTATACTGACATTCGGCATCCTGTGCGGCGGTAAATCATACCGAACCCCAAATAACACCTCCTGACGACTGCAGTATACATTAATGCATTAGCAATTCATGTTCACTGTTGTGTGCTTCTATCCATGGACTCCACACCTTCTGAAACATGTAAGTGTGAGACAGTAAGGAGCTGAGTCACACGTACTGCCGATATCAGACACAGTGGAGCCATTTTGTCCTCCTGCGCATGTGTCCAGATAGTAAATGCACAGTCAGAGTTGCCATTGAGGCGACGGGAGATGCATGGTTTTAGAAATGTTTTGGGCATTCCTGGGCAGTGACTGGGATGTGGCTTATCGGACACAGGGAGATGGTCAGTCTTACGGGCATGTTATGAGAATGTCGCAAACATGTTGCTGAAATCGGTTGAAGCTGTACTGGACATAAGGCAAGGGAAAGTTTTAATGGTGTGTCTAAAGATGCACCAGTCAGTATTTCAGTGTTTACAGGCGATGACAGTGGGAATCTCAGTCCTTGCACATTTGTACGCATGGCTGTACACCAGAGAAGGGCTTTGTAGTTGCATTTGCACAAAGTCGCAGAAGGGCTATCACCAACAGATGCACACACAGACACTGCTGTGTCCGACTCTGAATCTGCCCTAAATGTGAAATTGCACAGTGGCAGCACCTTACTGACTATGACTTCCAGTAGGCAAGAGAGGGAAGATTGGAGGTGTTTATTTCGGCAACAAAGCTTCCTAGCATTGAAAAAGAATCAATGACGATAGGAATATAGGGGTCTATGCACTAAGCCTCGGAGAAAGATAAAGTGGAGATAAAGCACCAACAAACCAGATCCTTTTAGTTTACAAACACAGCCTGTAACATGACAGTAAGGAGCTGATTGGTTGGTACTTTATCTATGTCCACTTTATCTCTCGCCAAGGCTTAGTAAATAGACCCCATCGCCACTTTAGTGGCTGCATTATCGACCATCCCCAATAGTTACATGTTAAGGGTTTAGGACAGGGCTGGCCAAACCGGTCCTCGAGATCTACCAACAGTTCATGTTTTCCAGGCCTCCTGGAGATCTGTAGAATTGTCAGTTAGGAATGAATGCAGCACATCTTAATTAGTAATGACTACACCTGTGCACCAGCTAGGTGGTCTGGAAAATGTGAACTGTTGGTAGATCTCGAGGACTGGTTTGGCCAGCTCTGGTCTAGGATATCAGAGATGAAAAGTTAATACAGTAAATCCTAAAATGGATCTCCAGTATAATGACACTTCAGTGCACATCTATTCCATAGGGAAGAACAGGATGCTGGCTGGGTAAGACTAATTGTATACAAGTATCAGCCAAATATGTAAGCTTTGGAAGGTAACTTCAGGAAAAAGAGAGTAATTCAAGGACTGAATTATTATACATACAAGGGAATACAAAGACCAAGTATCAGGTGTATATGTGAGATGCAGTCAATATACCGCATGTCGGGATCCCAGCACTCAGGATACCGACGCAGGAATCCCGACAGCCGAGGAAATGCCCGATATTGCCACTCGGGGGGTGTGCCCATGTCACCATCTCGTCCGAGCAAAGCGAGCCCGCAACGGCACTCACTACTGGTACTCCGGCTGACAGGATGCAACTGTCGGTATAGTGCCAGCCAGCATCCCGTCTGCCGATCTCCAGTATGTATTCCGTATATGTGTATAGACAAAGCATGCTTGCCTACCTGACCCTCTCCATGAGGGAGAAAATGCTCTGTTCCTGGACTTTCCTGGTAATGTATGATTGCCATCACCTGTGGTGAGCTAGTTAATTGATAAGAAAGGTGTTTCACCACAGGTGATGGCAATCATATATTACCAGGAAAGTCCAGGAACAGAGCATTTTCTCCCTCATGGAGAGGGTCAGGTAGGCAAGTATGAGACAAAGGTTTCTAGACAAGGCTTTTATTAACAGCCCTAATCAGGCACAGGATCCCCCAGAGTAGCATATTCGTCAAACCTTTAAAGGAACACAGCGTATATGTAACTAGTACTGTGGCAGGCTTGTCACACAATAGGTCTTGCCACTAGTAGATGTAGACTAGTAATCCCCCCCAAAAAAAATACAAATTAATGTTGGGGACTGCGAAAACTTCCACATGGCTCAAAATCTCCTGTTATAGCTTAGTCTATGTACTGATAATCAGTAACATTTATGAGTGGATAATTTTAAAGATAAACAGGGATCCACTGTGTCTGCTTTACAGTACTAGCGCAACCAAAGAATGTCAACTCACACAAAAAATATACTGGAAACAATGATGTTATCTTAGCTTCATTACAGTTAGCTTATGAACAGTCATGTCTCTCAATCTGCAAAAATCTCTAATTCAACTCTGCCTGGTAGGTTAGGTTGCATGTAGTTTTGGGAAGGTTGCTAGAGATGTGCGGTGGACACTTTTCGGGTTTTGTGTTTTGGTTTTGGATCTGGATCACCGTTCTTGTTTTGGATCTGGATTGGTTTTGCCAAAACCACCCTTTTCGGGTTTTGGTTTTGGATCTGGATTATTTAAAAAAACAAAACATAAAAACAGCTAAAATCACAGAATTTGTGGTTATTTTTGATCCTATGGTATTATTATCCTCAATAACATTAATTTCCACTCATTTCCAGTCTATTCTGAACAAGTCACACACCTCACAATATTGTTTTTAGGCCAAAAGGTTGCACCAAGGTAGCTGGATGACTAAGCAAAGCGACACAAGTGGGTGGCACAAACACCTGGCCCATCTAGGAGAGGCACTGCAGTGTCAGACAGGATGGCAGCTTTAACAATTAGGCCCCAAAGAGCACAAAATGCAAAGAAAAAAAGAGGTGCAAGATAGAATTGTCCTCGGGCCCTCCCATCCACCCTTATGTTGTTTAAACAGGACATGCACATGGAAAAATCTTGTCAACTTCTCTGAATCATAGCTAGCTACAAACATACCACCTTCATATTTGATGACTTTCCACATTATGAGAAGAGGCAAGAGGAAGAGGACAGTGTCAAGAAGGTGATTAAAAAGAGAGGCACACGCAATCAGGCACAACACCTCCACTCCTATATTGGTGTGGAACGGAAAGGACTTCAACCAAGCAAATATATAATTACCACATTACTGGACAAACTGAAAAACTAGGGGCCAAAGCCTCCGAATTTGTACCACCTTCTCCATTTTCAGGAATTAAGATAATCTTGGATTTAATGCTGGGATGCAAATAAACTGGTGTATATCACAGATCAAGATTTGATATATTCCCCTCCACGTAGTCTGGAGACTTATTTTGTGAAAATCATGTGGGTTTCTTTTTTTTCCATTTTTTTCTTGCATTTTTATTTACATATTTTGTGGCAGATGCCTGCTCCAAGTTACACGCATGTGAGCATACCTGTGTCTTGTTTATTTTATTCATATTTTATTTTTAAATAAAGCAGCCCCTTAGATGTTTTAGCAGCCCATCCTGAGCCCCCACAGTGGCCTAGGATGGGACAAGTTGAGTTCGGGTGGGTTCGGTACAGTACTAAGCAGGACTGTGCAGTGAATTTTTTCGTTATTGAGCCCCTGCCCTAGTGGCGCTTACCACTCTACAGTCGAATCTCATTTCATACTATAAGTAGGACTGTGGGAGGAAGCAATGCTAACCTCTGTGCCCACAGAATGCCTCAGCCTGGCAAGCTAGACATCTTCCTGGTTGTAAGCCACCATGAGACTCCACACCAATTCTGACCAGATCTCATGCGACTGCGCTGTCCCACCCTGTCCCCCCGTCTTTGATGAGGAGATCCATTCTGCAGATGTGCATAATATAATGGTTAAATATATTTAAAAAAAAAATACTTTTTAAACTTTATTAAATAAAATACATTTTAAAAAACAATGTTATTAACAGTTTTGAAGGGAAAAATCGTCAGTTAAGTGGTTTTAAAGTGGGCACTTTCATAATTTGCTGATCTAATCTTTGGATGAAATGGATCTGCGAATCAATGTACAGTAAAACATTGGCAATATATGGGTGCATATTAGTGTATTGGGGAATCACAAAATGCAGAATCTGTAAATCTTTTTTTGTGATTGCTGATGTATGGGCCCCTTTAGTTATATAAAATGAACAATATATGGATTCTTATAAAATATTTAAGTATAAAAAAATTGAACAGTAACTCTAAATCTAATGGTTACATTATCAGATTGCCTAAAGAGTCTAGCAAAATAAAGGAACTACATACAGATGTGTCATTTTATATTGTTGTTGCGAATGCTATGCTGCGATAGCCGGCACTCAGTCGATACCGCAGGTCTGTAATGTTAACTTAATGGGAGCCGGACTGTGCGTACGCACAGCTTCCGATGTGCCCGGATTTGCATGCCGCAATGCAGCAGCAATACAAGCTGTACTTTCTGTTTTAGTCTATTTGTAAGTGATCTAATCAATTCTAATTTCTATCTTTAACATTAGCTATGAATGTGCAAACATTGATTTATTTGCAGAATCTTCACAATATGGAGTTCACGTAAAGAGGCATAACTATTAGCCATTAGTGTTGTAGGAAACAAGGCTATATGCAATAGTAATGCTAGATAGACAGACAGACAGACAGATAGATAGATAGATAGATAGATAGATAGATAGATAGATAGATAGATAGATAGATACAGGGCCGGTGCTAGGGCGTTCAGCGCCCTCCTGCAAACTATACATTTAGCGCCCTCCTACAAATACATATGTGGCCACTCTCATCCTACCCACGAGCAGCAGCATAGCAATTGCGACTAGCGGCGGCAAGCTGCCTCCTGTTCACGGAAGCGTATGCACCATAGTAGAACCAGTGCTAATAATAATACCTAATACCAGTAAACACATATACACGTCACAGAATGGGATGTAGTGGGTGACAGGCAGTGCGCTCGCAGTATTCTGACCGCCAGGATCCCGTCCGTCCGTAAAGCATACCCAACGCCACAGAACAACATGTAACACCTTTGTCAGAGTATGTTGGTTTTAATTGCTAAATGGGCTCTGCCAGAGTTTATAGATGGTGTCCCCAGAGAAAAGCATTTTGTGGAGGGGATAGTCAATGGGAGATGGATGCAGGGTGACAGCAGGGAAATGTAGGCAGTGGGTGACACTTTGGAGAGGTAGAGGGTGTTGGACGGTGAGAGACAGTGGGAGACATGAAGATGGTGATGCTGCAGAGAGGCAGTGGGTGACAGGTGGTAAGGTGGAATTCCGTTGTAAAGCGCAGCGGAATTTGCTGTGCTATATAAGAAACTATTAATAAATAAATAAGGTGACAGTGAGAGTAAGAGGGTGACAAGGAGAGGGTGAAAAGAGAGAAATGGTGGTGGGGAGATGGTGACGGGGAGAGGGAGAGAGTCAGTGGGTGATGGGGAGAGGGTAACTGGCAGAGGGTGAGAGTCAGTGGGTAACAGGGAGACGGTGACAGGAGAGAGATGTGATGGGGGGATGGTGAGAGTCAGTGGGTGGCAGGGAGAGGGTGACAGGGAAAGGGTGAGAGTCAGCAGGTGACAGGTAGAGGGTGACAGAGAAGAAATGTGATGGGGAGATGGGGAGAGTTAGTGGGTGACAGGGAGAGGGTGACAGAAGAGAGGTGATGGGGAGATGGTGAGAGTCAGTGGGTGACAGGTATAGAGTGACGGTGAGATGGTGGGAGTCAGTGGGTGACAGGGAGAGGGTGACAGGGAAAGGGTGAGAGTCAGCGGGTGACAGGTAGAGGGTGACTGAGGAGAAAGGTGACGGGGAGATGGTGAGAGTCTGTGGGTGACAGGTAGAGGGTGACGGGGTAATGGGGAGAGTCAGTGGATGACAGGAGAGAGGTGAAAGGGAGAGGTGAGAGTCAGTGGATGACATGGAGGTGTAAGAGTCAGTTGGTGACAGGAGCAAGAGATGACAGAGAGACGGTGACAGTCAGTGGGTGACAGAGAGAGGGTGACTAAGGAGAAAGGTGATGGGGAGATGGGGAGAGTTAGTGGGTGACAAAGAGAGGGTGATAGAAGATAGGTGATGGGGAGATGGTAAGAGTCAGTGGGTGACAGGGAGAGGGTGACAGGAAAGAGATGACGGGGAGAGGGTGACGGCCGGGAAGAGGCAGCGGGAGATGACAGGCAGAGGGTGACGCTGCGGAGAGGCAGTGGGTGACAGGCAGTGGGAAACAGCATTAAAAATGCAAGCTTACCTCACTTGACTCCTATCAGACATCCAGAGAAGGTCCTCACCATGCGACTAGACCTACAATGGACAAAATAATATGTTTATATTATAATTGATGTATTCATTAATTACTATAATAAATATTATAATTCATATTTTAAATTAAATATACAGATATACAGATGTAGCCAGGCTTATTGTGGCTACATCCTGCCAGGACGCGCCCTCCCGGCGCAGCTAGGCATGCTCACACATAGCCGCTACAGGCATGCGTCTTTTGCCGCCCCATTCACTGTGAATGGGGCAAATGCACATCTAAGTCTAAGGGGTACATTTACTAAGCAGTGATAAGAACGAGAAGTGAGCCAGTGGAGAAATTTCCCCATCAACCAATCAGCAGCTCTGTATCATTTTATAGTATGCAAATTATAGATGTTACTTCAGTGCTGATTGGTTGCCATGGGCAACTTCTCCACTGGCTCACTTCTCCGCTCTTATCACTGCTTAGTAAATGTACCCCAAAGAAGCAAATGCGGTCATGACAAACGAGGCGCAAATCCACCTAGATATAGCCACAACAAGCGTGGTACCCCACTTTTCCCATCCCACACCATTTTCTATAATCCAAATTTTTTTAATTAATTATAAATGTCCTTATTAAATAGCTATAACCATTTGCAATAAAAAAAAATTACCTTTTTTTTCTGTAGCAGTGTGCTTTTTCTGTCTTTTCCGCTACTTTTCTTGATGGCCCTCCTCTTTCTCCGTAGGCTCCTCTTCTGCTGGATGCCATTACTCTCCACTCCTGTGAGTGGAGAGAAGAAGGAGAGGGGAGGGAATAGGATGGGAGGGGTGAAAGCAGGGACAGTGCTGTCTTCAGAGAAGAAGAGGGAAGATGGGGGGGGGAGGGCGCTGCTGCCTGTCTGTTGACCAGCTTGACAGGGCAGCAGGGAGGAGCAATGAGGGGGGGCTGCGGGTGACCCTGCCCCTGTCACAGGGAAAGATGGCCTCATCATGCTGCCGGCGCCGCTGCCTGTCAATAAAATTTGACAGGTGCAGCAGCAGTCAGTGAGGAGGCACAGCGCAGAGGATCAGAGATGGGGGAGGTGGGCCGCGGTTGACACTCTTCCTGCTGCTGGAGCCACTGCCTGTTATACACTGTGACAGACATTAGCTGCCGCAGCCTGCAGCAACATGCAGGGAAGTGGAGGGCACATTTAATAAGGAGCCAGGGGTGGGGGAGCCGCTCTTCATGCTGCCGGCGCCACTACCTGTCACACAGCGTGACAGGCGCAGGCTGCAGCAGCCGGCAGCAGCAACATGGCACATTACAAAATAGTAGCAGAGCCAGTCTGCTTTGCGGACTGAGATGAGCGGGTAGCGCCGGAGATAGATAGATAGATAGATAGATAGATAGATAGATAGATAGATAGATAGATAGATAGATAGATAGATAGATAATCATTATTATTATCCTTTATTTATGTAGCACCACAAGGGATCTGCAGCACCCAGTTACAGAGTATACAAAGAAATAAGCAAAACAAGAAAATAGTGACTTACAGTTCAAGACAATATAGGACAAGTACAGGGCACTTGCTCCTGTGCCCTCCTTGGTCCAGCATGACCAGATACAGCATAAATAGAGTAGGAGGCACTCAGGAGACTTGTGTTTCGTAGTGAAGAAAAACTATATTTATTGTAGGATAGTCTCCTGAGTACCGCCTACTCTATCTATGACAGATAGATAGATAGATAGATAGATAGATAGATAGATAGATAGATAGATAGATAGATAGATAGATATGAGAGACAAAGGGCGCCACACACTGTTTATCAAACGTGGTACAAATAAATGTTCTAAAAAAAATCCAACAAATGTCCAACAAAAATATCTGCACACCACAGTGAGTACTTACAGTATGTGCTAATTTGGGCATTTATCCTTAAAGAAACAGGCTCCCAAAAACACTTTTGAAAGCTTTCCAATGTACCTCAGGAAACGTAATCTAAAAGTTCTGTACTATAGTGTAGAATTGTATAAATCAAAGATGTTTTATTCAAACAAACAATGCCATACATAAAAAAAGGAATAGAAAGGCTTATCCCCTGAGGAAATACTAATTGGTCAAAATACATTGGAGTCTTTTCTGGTGATATTGCTTCACGTATTTGGACTGTTGTGGTCGGTTCCTCTGTGGGCAGGAGTTTTTCTACCAATATCAGATAAGCCTTTCTATTCTGTTTTTACGCATGTTCATTTTATACATGTTTGAATAAAAAATCTTTGATTTATACATTTCTAAACTTTCAGTGTCCTCTAGATAATATTACTCATAATGCTACTCATAATATTACTCATGAATAATTGTAATACAAATAGTAGTGTTAGTTCACTTCACACAGTTTCAGTGAAAACGTTATGGCAAAAAAAATAATAAAGTGCAACAAAATTACAATAAAAAAGCAACAGTCAATTTTTTTTAAAAAAAAGCATAAAATAAGATTAAATATAATAAAAATAGTCTTAAATTATGTCACTTTACAATGTGTTTTGGGGATACGTCCACTTCTTCATTAAACTGTGTTTAAGGAAAAGGATGGTTCTACTATTTTAGAAGGTTGGAATTTTGGTTTGATATTTAACTTCTGAACACAAGAGAAAGTAGATGTACACCTTAATGTGTACTGGAGAGACCATCTAGGTGCACAGGTGACGTACTAATGTGGCTTATGCTGCACGTAATGCACAGTTGAGTACATATGTGATCTTACATTGCTTGCATGGTAATAAATGAATATAACCACCAGTATATAAAGTTGTACACTCCTTGCAGTGTGCCCACCCCCTATCTGTACACTTAATATGCTGCAGTTGATTTGCAGGATAATCCTTTTTTATTAATATTTTTCCAGGCAAATAATCAAGAAATTTACAAAAGAGTAAGTATAACAATGTCACATTTACTCTGTCTATATGTTATGCTCTCATTTTATAATGTTCTCTTTACCCCTGCAGTTTTTATTTCACTACTCCAGAGCACAAAATCCAGCCCTGAAGACTGGGGTAAGTACATATGATTTAATCCATAAAAATCTTTGTAAAACAATAAAATTATCTTTTGACATTGAACATTAACATAAAGTATCCATTTCCGGATACTTAGATCTCACACTGAGCCAGGTCAACCAAGCCATATTTATCAACTCCTGAACTTGCCACTAACATTTCTGAGTAGAGCTAATGGAGGACGCTACCAAATACATAACATGTTGTACTGTATGGAGTTCACAACGTACACATACAATACTCTTCTGCAATGCACCTTCCTCATGATCTCCCAATGGGTACCTTTACTAACTAACAGTTTGTCATCTGTGAATTTGACCAATAGATTTTAACGCCAATAGAAATAAATGCTAAACCGAGCTTCTATTGTCATTTGAAAACTATCTGTCAAAGCCACGGATGATTGTCAGTTTTGACAACCCGCTGGTTAGTAAATATACCTCAAGGTCTCAGAAGTGTTCAATTCAGCTGTGCTCTGCTTCTCAGTTCCAATGACTGAAATGATACAATGGTGGAGCTCCCATAATTCCAGTAATTGAATAAATTTAGCAGCATTAACATATAACAGAGCAGTGGTGGACCGGGCAAGACTTCTGGGACCTGTGCAGATCTGGAGAAGGGTGCACCCCACACAAGTAAAACAGAAATGTGTTAGTAGATATCCCAGTAATAATTTAGAATTTTGTTACTAAGATTTACAAATGTTTGGTATTCAGTGCTATAATATATCACATAAAGATTCAGTGCAATTATAGAGATGTCTCAATACATTTACTAAATGCATTAACATTAAATATGATGCCCTAAAAGAGAGCAAAGACTATTCTGTGCATTTATTATAGAGCTCAATTATACCTATTTTTACAGTTTATTCGAGAAACATTTGCTGCATCATGAATTTAAGGTAGTAGTTTGGATGAATGCCAGTCTATGCATGTCCTAACGATTTTGCTCTCAGGATTACATTAGAATAAACAGGCACTGACGTGTATGGGAACCACTGTTGTGGTCTGCATGCTTAGTTATTGATTTGGAACACATCACACTGCACAATTGTAAATCACATTAGGGAAGTTCTCAGAAAATATTTGCAAACCTACCGGATCATAATGAAATGAGGCAATATATTGAACTGAACTGTCCAAACAGAATTCATCATCTTCCTTCCTGCCAGGTCCCAATCCTCTCACCCCTTCTTTCTATCAACAACATCCCTCCCTTTTACAAAGTCCACTGTTTTGATGTCATCCTCGAATCCTCCATATCCTCACTCTGCACATTAAATCTACATCATAATATTGCAGATTCAATCTTGCCCCTTTCACATCTCCAGTGCCGGATCCCACCCGAGAATTGGAAACAGGTCCTTCCCGGGTGGGATCCAGCATTGGACCCTAACAGCAGGCTTCCCGACCCGGCAATTTGCCAGGTCAGTTGCCATAGCGGCGGGGAGCGGAGCCGGCAGCAGGGGCGGAGGCGGAGCTGGGAGATGAGTTCATCTCCGCACTGCCTCTCCCTATGTAGTGAACGGGTCCCGGGTCGCATCAACCCGGGAACCAGTGGTTAAAGTGGGCCGGAACGGGGCGGAACTGCGTTCCGTCACCTCTAATTGCAGGCGGAACCAGTTCCGCCTCCGCCCGGCCACAGCATCATGTCCCTGTTCCATAGTAAAGGTGGCAGCGGCCGCCAGCCAATCATGGCTCGCGGACCGGCTGCAGCACCAATCAGAAGAAGATGAGGCTTTTTTGGCGTGAGCCAATCACGGCTCGCAGACCGCCAGCCAATGAGAAGCTGCCAAGTGGCAGCTTCTCATTAGCTGGCGGTCCAGGAGCCGTGAATGGCGCACAGCCGGCGCCAGGTTCAAAGTGCCGTCTCTCCCCCCCTCCGCCGCTGCCACAGCCGCCAGAGTGTGACTGAGCCGCGGTTTGTAACGCCCGATCCCCCCCCCCCCCCGCAGCCGCCGGAGTTAACTGTTCCATAGTAAAGGTGGCAGCGGCCGCCAGCCAATCACGGCTCGCGGACCGGCTGCAGCACCAATCAGAAGAAGATGAGGCTTTTTTTTAAATCTGGCGTGAGCCAATCACGGCTCGCAGACCGCCAGCCAATGAGAAGCTGCCAAGTGGCAGCTTCTCATTAGCTGGCGGTCCAGGAGCCGTGAATGACGCACAGCCGGCGCCAGGTTCAAAGTGCCGTCTCTCCCCCCCTCCGCCGCTGCCACAGCCGCCAGAGTGTGACTGAGCCGCGGGTTGTAACGCCCGATCCCACCCCCCCACCCCCCGCAGCCGCCGGAGTTAACTGTTAACTGACGCTGAGCAGCGGCCAGTAATGCCCATGCCCACTCCCCATCTCCCTGCCAGCGCAGCAGCTTAAATTCCACCCTACCCCTAAGCTTAGTGACCCGCGGCCTGTAATGCCCTCCCCACCTCCACCGGAGCACTATCTGCAAGTGAATGATGGTCCGAGGCCCTATCCTAACCGTGGCACACCCCTGGGCGTCTGGCAGGAGAGTCAACTCGCCCTCCACATGAAGACCTCCAGGTAACTGCTGCCACAATTCACAGCTCTGGGTGCCCAGTCTTTCTGCTGCTGATATTCTCTCTCTCTCTCTCTCCATGTTTCTCTCTCTCTCTCTCTGTCACTCTATTTTGCTATGTCTCCCCCTCATCTCCCTCTTTTGCCATGTCTCTCTCTCTCTTGCAATGTCTCTCTCTCCATGTCTCTCTCACCCTCTCTTGCCATGTCACTCTTTTTGTCTTTTTTTGCACTTTCAAGACTCTGAGAGAGAGAGAGAGAGAGAGAGAGAGAGAGTGTGTGTGTGTGTGTGTGTGCGCGCGCTGGAAGGGGCTCTACCTGTCGTACTGTGTAAAAGGGGAAGCTGTCTGCCGTACTGTGTAAAAGGGGGCTTCGCCTCCCGTACTGTGTAAAAGGGGGACTCTGCTATTGTGTGTGTAAAGGGCATTAGTATGTGGGGCGGACAATGTGAATAAGATTGTGCTACTGTGAAGCATTATTTTGAATTGGTGTTACTTTTGTGTGGCCACGCCCCTTCTGTGTGAGGCCACACCCCTTTCTGCGGCATTGCGGGTGAGGTGAGTTCCCCCACCTCTCCAGGACCACTTTAAGCCCTGCCGGGAACCCATTCACACTGCCACTGACCCGGTATTCAACCCGGGAATAACCCTTCTTATAACCCGGTTTGGCGACCCGGGAGTTCTGGAAGGCCCCTTTCACATTGCACAGTGACCCTTGTCGACCCGGCAATATGCGGTTATTTGTGAGATGTGAAAGGGGTTTCTGACACATTTCCAAGATTACGTCCTTTCTTACAGCAAATGCCAGCTAAACCCTTAGACATGTACTCATCCTTTCTTGCCTCCAATACTGTAACATTCTCCTCTCTGGTCTTCCCTTTACTCATCTTATGCCGTTTTAATCTATCATGAAAGCTCTGTCTCATTTTCCTAACTGTTCCAAGTAACTTTCCCCCCTCTGCAACCTGCTTCACTAACTCCTCATTCCCCTCAGAATCCAGTTAAAAATCCTGACCAACACTTACAAAGCCCTCAATAACTCTTCCACCGCCTACATTTCCAGTCTAATTTCTGTCAACACTCCTTCCACTCCCTCCCGTTCCCTCCACTCTTTTTCTAATTGCCACCTTCAAGTCACCATGGATACCTCCTCTCAGGCCTCTAAGATTTTTCCCATTCCTCCTGCCTCCTCTAAAATTGGCTTCCTCACCAAGTCAGACTTTCTCCCAATCAGCGTCAAAAATTCACTTAAAACTCACCTTCTCATTAAAGCATACCATCACTCCTAAATCTCCTCTCTTCTCTCCTGCCTGACCTTCACTTCTCCCCAGTTCACCATCCGTCTGTTCACCACTCCTCTCAGCTTGTAAGTCTCCATGGGCAGGACCTCCTTGCCTATGGCCCTTCCCAGCGCCAGCCTTGCTTCCAGTGCTCCTTGTCCTTATAACCTAGTCCCTTTCAGCTACTCTGACTCTGTGTGATTGCCCTTCACCGGGTCCCATTGAGTGCTAAAGCGACTTCTCCTCCCAGTGTCTCCCCGTCACTTGCTTGTTAAGGTACAGCGAGTAACACAGCTTTCAACTTTAGTCTGCGTCCTACCTAGTTTGTCAGTTTATTGCTCTGTGCTGTTCCATGGATATGTTTCCTCGCTGTTACTGCACCATTGTTATGTTTATTGTAATTGTGGAAACTTTGTGGTGCCTTCAAAATGAAGAATGATAAATATTCAAATTTAATATAAAATCAGTTATCCGTGATGTGTGCTCGAAATATACACATCACAGATAATTATGAGAGAGTAACATCGCTCACTGTACTGCGCACTTCTTTCATTGGAAATATTTTAATAGATATTTGCATTACTTCATCTTCCAATAATGATATATACAACAATAAAGACCAATATATTTATGGTCTCTTTTCTAGGAATCACATATCACCACAGAGGAGTTTACAAAGAAGGTACGTGTTACATGGCTTAAACATGTCATTCATAAAATCACCTCCAGTGAAAAATATGTTAATGCTGATAAACCTTTGCTGTAACTGTTTATATAAATAGGATACCTACTTTCAGACATCCCTTTCTATTAAACTCTTCTAAACTCTTGGTTCCCATCATTACCTTCATGCAGCCACCCCAAAAATGTACTGGATCTGCCCATGTTTTTGCTGCAACGCACCTGCAATGCCGCGTTGCCACCACTGACTACCCCGTGGTCAATTAAGCTGAGGCGTTCGCATCACAGTGGGTGCGAACTAGCCCAAAAATCGGCATAATGTGATCGCATTGCATTAGCGCATGATGCTGAATAAGGCTCAGAGTTGTACACCAGGAGTACAAAAAAAAATGTCACCTGCAATTGCACCTGTTAGGACTCATCAGTGAAGAATGTTATTTTATGCTCAACCTGGGAAAGGATTTACAGACAACCAAGCTGAAACAGTAAGATCATTTAGGAAGATTTTTAAGATTCTCTCTAGGGATAGTATGCAAATATATTATTCCAGTACAGTATAATAGACTTAAACCAGTTGATGTGTAGTGCAGATAAAACGTAAGGTATAAAGAAAGTAGCGTTCTTTGTTTGAGGTTTTCACCCTAATCTTGGATTACACATACAGTATGGAGGGAATACATATGTAATACCAGCAGACGGGATGCCAGCTGTCCATATACCGACAGTGCCACAGGTTAAATTCCCACTCGGATGGTCACGGATTTAACCAGTTTGTAGTAACAACAGTTTCTGTCCGTGCTCCAGTGTATGGGAGCAAATGGTCGATGTCATTTGCTCTCATCCTTTACCAGATTTTCATTTCAACCAGCCAGATCTGAGTGTCTCCCCTCATGGCACGGGCCGTCGATATAGTGCATACACACTGTGCGATATCGCTTGCGAAATCGTACAGTGACGTCATGCTGTGGCCAGGCCGTGCATGCAGGTTTGGACTATAGTCCAACTTGAGCTGAATGCACAGGTAACACAAGAGTACTATAATGATGCGCGGAACTGCACATCATTCATCATTTGCAGCAAACACAATCAGGAGTGTAAAAATTAGCAATATTGTTTACAATATCGCCTAGTGTGTATGCACCTTAAGTGTTTTATCATAGCTTTATGTTTTAAAAAAACATACAGCTGCTTAATAAACAAGTATCTACAATAAAAATAATCGATATAGCTTATTTAGGCAAGTGATATAGAATACAGAATGCCTACTTACTGCAAATATGTGCAAAATAAATAAAAGTGGGTACACAAGGGACAATGTACATATGATGCAACATCGTCAGCGATGGGACCCGGTGGCAGGGCCAGCATCGGCAAGTGCATACATACTTGCCGTTCCTGGCAGTGCCGATCGGTGGCAGGGGGGGGGAGTGGGGCCATGCTGCTTTCGGCAGCATGCCATCGCTGGCAAGGTCCCCAGATCTACAACCCCAGATGTACAAAAGGTCTGAGGCTGTCGCTAGCAACCCGCTGGATAGCGCACCAGCATCATGATAGTGCTTACACATGGCACTTTTTAAGCGATTTGTCATTCCGATCGGGTGAAAAGAGCCGTTTGTACGCACCTTAAGACTTATACTAATGAAAGCAAATATCTATTATGTATTATAACACATTTGCACCACATTAGTATATCCACCAAATATCAGTCTTTTTATAAACGTGCTATGAAATTAAACTACAGTACACTTGTACAATCACCAAAACGTAACCAGTGATCTATTTTGTCTTTTTTATACACCTGTTTGTCATCTTGTGCTTGAAAATATTGTCTTTACATATGTTCACTTTAGGTTATTAGCATTTTGTGCCATTTGACTATACTATAGGAATTTGAGGAATCATTTAATTTCCAAGTATTTCAGTAATGCGTTTTATTTTTTTTATTTTTTTTACATTGATCCATGATACTAGATGCTGTCATTTTAGAATTGTCAGTGTCCCTGGACTTACTTTTATATCAGTGATGTTATGTTTATATTAATTATATGTTTGTTATTATTTAATTGTGCTCAAAATAGTTTTTCTTAGTGAATATATTTTTGGTATATACTTATAGGGGATCATTTATAGAGTAAAGAAGGTATGCACCTTTAGTACGACTTTTGCCCGGCATACCAGTGTATTAATGTACAGCACATGTGATGGAGGTATAGTATACATAAGCATTAGGCATATGTGTTAGTAGTGACATTACCCTATATATGAACATCCTAGTAATATATAATAATTTGTTTTAACACATTATTATATTGTGTACAAATAGAGTAATAATGTCAGATCAGATAAACAGGAGAATAATGTTTATTGACAAAAGTGAAAGTCACCTTTATTATATACAGTGTAGTTCACAGAAATGTAAAAATGCAATACCTCCATATTCATTGCTTATCTCTTTAAAAATGAACAGCGAATGGTCTTTCCTGTAGCAGTCGGTATGGAAATGACAAGAAAATAATGCAAATAGAGAGCTGCTAATTAAATACTATTGTTTAATGTAATTTAGATGCAATACTAATGAATGAAGTAGTATCAGCTGGATGTCAATCCACAAACAGCCAATAAGAAGTGGCTGCTGCATATAGCGCTGCTGCTGCTGCTGCTGCTGCTGCTGCTGGTAATAATAATAATCCTTGCTTTTCATGTACCAGCCGCCGAGCCTTCCTGAGAGGTGCCCCTGCTACCACCTCTAATTCAGCTATAATTATGTGAATTTACTATTACTTCATTCATCCTACCCTTACATGCCCATTCCCTCCTTCATACCAGTCGGAGATTTACAAATAACTAAACAGTGACATTATATATATGTATATGTTCCCCACCTTCATGCAGGTCCTACACTATCACAGAGTCTTAAAACCTGGCAACTGTTTCACACATAATATAACTGCAAATATGCCTACTTGGTTTAATCTGATAGAGTAGGACCTGCAAGAAGGTGGGGTACCTTGGTGATCGATTTGCAGGCTTCTGTGCATTGGCCGATTCACTGACTAAACCCCCATCATTCATTTATTGATGTGTTGAGGATAAGTGAGCTTGCTATGGTGAGTGCTGGGTTTTCTGTTTGTATATATGTATATATATATATATATATATATATATAGAGAGAGAGAGAGAGAGAGAGAGATACATTTTTACGGTACGCATATGCAGTACAGAAGTGCATATCTTCAAAGAAAAAAAGGACATACATCCAACTAAACGAGCCCCATAGAACACACAATCGAGAAGAGAGAGCAGAAACTACTTTTAATGAAATAGTATTAAAAAAAAGATCATGTAGAAGTTAGCTAAATTGTATTATTTATGATGAATAACAGATATTGTATTCTATTTTACAGGACAGTTCTGGAACAATGGGAAGACCCTTTTTCCTTTTTAGGGTAATGCAAGGCTCTTAAATGTCATCAATCATCAGAATTTTGCATAACCAAGGACCCTTCACTATAACCATCAAATGTAATCTGTCTATGATCTAAAGTGTCCTGTAATTCCCACCTCTAGTTGTAGAGTTTATTTCTTTGGAGATTAAAAATTATAAGTACAAAGACAAAAAATAGTAGGGTATATATTTATTTTAAGGCAGGGAACCTATTGTGATTTCATTTGTGTTTAAAAACTCCAGTGTAACATGTCAAGCATAACTGCATTTCACATGTGTAATAGCACATACTAGTGTCATTACCTGCATTCAGGAGGTCATTGGATGCCACATTAATATGCCGAATGGAACAACAAGTGTGCAGAAAACTAAACTGCAGCACATCCTAGTGCAAGTGGTTATGCTGACACTAGGGAAAATGGTCGGATGCATTTACATACTTTGTACTGATGGCAATTTATGGTTGGGTATGGGCAGTCAGGATACCCTAAACACCCCCCATCCTCGCAGCCTGACCCTAACCCTCCCGCCGTAGCTTACCCCTAACCCTCCCCCCACAGCCTAACCGAACCCTCCCCCTGCAGTCCAACCCTACCTGGCATACGTAGGTTCCGGATTCTGGCTATCGGGATTCCGGCGTCGAAATTCTGGCAGCTGGCAGGATTCTAGCTCCGGTATTCTGACAGCTGGGATCCCGTATGTCGGGATGCCAACAACATCCCGCCAAAAGTGCCACTAGACACATGTAATCCAACACCATTGGTCACAAGGGCTAACACAGGTTCCTAATGCCAATTTCTCCATTTTTAACAATGTCATTTGCAGTATCAAAATAAACATACTCATTTTCTTGATATATGATATATATATTTCCTTGTCATGTCATACAGTAACTTCACATACTAATCACTAATGAAATTTCGTACTGTATATGTTTCTCCTATAGCCTAGAAATGGAAGAACGGTCTCCATAGATGAACACTAACACTTACAAAAAGGTACATGTGTATACAATGATATTATAGTACATGACATTCGCTGTACTGTATATTCTCTACATACTGTCATTGGTTCTTTGCAACGTCTATCCTCACACCCAGTACAGTAAAAATCTTAATTAGTTTACTGTTTGCATACAGTTCTATAAATACAATGGCATTCTTATTATTGTGGGACTTTGGGCCTGATTCAGAGATGGACATAGGGGGTAATTCAGAGTTGATCGCAGCAGCAAATTTGTTAGCAGTTGGGCAAAACCATGTGCACTGCAGGGGGGGGGCAGATATAACATTTGCAGAGAGAGTTAGATTTGTTTGGGTTATTTTGTTTCTGTGCAGGGTAAATATTGGCTGCTTTATTTTTACACTGCAATTTAGATTTCAGTTTGAACGCACCCCACCCAAATCTAACTCTCTCTGCACATGTTACCTCTGCCCCCCCTACAGTGCACGTGGTTTTGCCCAACCGCTAACAAATTTGCTGCTGCGATCAACTCTGAGTTACCCCCATAGTTCGTACAGCAGCGGTGTCTTTGGACGCAGCTGCTTTACAAAAATATGCAAAGGCCGTAAGAAACATCTTGTATTAATGGATGCTTCCTGTCGGCTACTGTGATCTGCTGCTGCATCTGAATATGCAGCATCGGATCACTCTGCATGAACATCAGCCATCTGTGTAACCCTCGGGTTACTCAGTATGGCTGGCACAGTATGGCATCAGAAGACACAGACCCTGGCCTTGGCCTCAGCATGCCTACAAAACAGTCTCCGTCACCGTCCCCTCCCCGCCCCTAAACGGTGACAGCATGTCTATCATTTTGCACATGCACAGTACTACAAACATGTACACAAACCATTGGGTCTGCGTACATCTCTGACTGAAGAGCCACAAAAGTCTACTGCTGGTTTACTTTTTTTTTTTAAAACATATTGTAAGCTGTGTCGGCTACTGTGATCTGCTGCTGCATCTGAATATGCAGCATCGGATCACTCTGCATGAACATCAGCCATCTGTGTAACCCTCAGGTTACTCAGTATGGCTGGCACAGTATGGCATCAGAAGACACAGACCCTGGCCTTGGCCTCAGCATGCCTACAAAACAGTCTCCGTCACCGTCCCCTCCCCGCCCCTAAACGGTGACAGCATGTCTATCATTTTGCACATGCACAGTACTACAAACATGTACACAAACCATCGGGTCTGCGTACATCTCTGACTGAAGAGCCACAAAAGTCTACTGCTGGTTTACTTTTTTTTTTTAAAACATATTGTAAGCTGTGTCGGCTACTGTGATCTGCTGCTGCATCTGAATATGCAGCATCGGATCACTCTGCATGAACATCAGCCATCTGTGTAACCCTCAGGTTACTCAGTATGGCTGGCACAGTATGGCATCAGAAGACACAGACCCTGGCCTTGGCCTCAGCATGCCTACAAAACAGTCTCCGTCACCGTCCCCTCCCCGCCCCTAAACGGTGACAGCATGTCTATCATTTTGCACATGCACAGTACTACAAACATGTACACAAACCATCGGGTCTGCGTACATCTCTGACTGAAGAGCCACAAAAGTCTACTGCTGGTTTACTTTTTTTTTTTTAAACATATTGTAAGCTGTGTAATAATGGCAGAACAGAATGTGTCTTTATTTAATGGACAGTATATATTCTCCTACATAATTTAATCCCAGAACACCTACCACTTCTCATATCTAAGGTTTATGGTAAACCGAGATTGACTAAAATTAATATCAGCTGGCACTGGCCATTTTCATGTCTATTTTTGAACAAACATAGACAGTAATATACTAAGCTCCCATGTTTGTCTTATTCGTGTTTTCCGATGTCGTAACCATTTGTAATCTAGACCTGTGTTTTACGGGAGAGCTTTTAAAGTTTGCCAAACATTAAGTGAGATCAGTGAGATCTGTGCAGGGCTTCTTTGTGTAAAGTGTATTAAAGAGTTAAAATTAAAGAAAAAATGTGTGTGGGTTCCCCGCTCCTAAGCATATCCATCCCTGGGCTTTTTGAGTCGGTCCTGGTTCTAAAAGTACCAGGGAAAAACAGTGTGAGGTCCCCCAGTATTTAAAGAACCAGCACTGGGCTCTTGTACCAGTCCTGGTTTCAAAAATCCAGAGCAAAAAAGGTGACCAAAACCAAGCTCCACTCTAGTCAAGGAGATAATGCCACAGCTGGGGAAGACATTTATACTGGTCCCTGTGGCCATAGCATTACAACCTCAACTAGTCTGCCCTGGCTGTGGTTCCCAGGGGGAGTGAGGACCCCCCCCCCAATAAAGGGGTCCCCCACCTTTCAGGCCCAAGGGGCCATGACTGAATCCCGGGGCTATCCCTGCCATTCCTGGGCTGTGCATGATGGGTTGATAGTCCGTCAATTGTGTATGCCGGTACTTGGCAAACCACAAGTACCAGAAAGGGCTCACTGGTACCTGTAGTTTTATTGTAAAAAAAATATTATAATAAAGACAAGACTCACACACCTTAGACAATACAGCTTTAATAAAATATTCTTGCACCCTAACACTCAGCTATATACTCACACATACTTGCCTACCATCCCACGGAGTATGATCAGTCCCCTTGTCCAGTAGTAATCCAGTGTAGATCGGTCCTCTTCTGTCCAAATAGTCATCCAGGGGTAAAAAACAAACCGTACAACCCAATCCAAGCGGACGTAAGACAATCCATATGTATACACATGGATGTCTCTTCCCGAATGTCAGGCCTCCATGTGACATCTGTCACATGGGGACCCGCCAGCCAATCAGGGAGTGCCACATACTAGCATTCTCCTGATTGGCTAAGCGCTCCTGAGCTATCAGTCAAGCAGAGCCCATGGGCTTCAATGAGGAAAAATCCCCATTGAAGTTTATGGGGGAAACCAGCGGTCTACCGTAGACTGCAAGGTTAATTGAGGTTGTGGTTGGCCTCAATTAACCTTGTGTTCTGTGGTAGACCACCGGTTCCCACCTGTAGACTTCAATAGCATAACTCAAATACATTTCAAAATGAGCTATTTAATCTAAATGGCTGGTAACATGTATAGTATTTTTGTGATGTTGCATAAAATGGGAGTCCTTTTCCAGTAAGTCTTTGGTGTTATCCTTGGACATGCATGTGCCAGGAGAGGATTTGCAGATTTTTTGGTATAATGTTAATAATAAAGACGTATGCTCTGATACTCTAGTGAAATGCACAGTCACTGTGATGTCCATGATGCAATGCAGACTCATATGATAACCAGTTATAATGTGTGCGATAATAAGATTTTACTTACCGATAAATCTATTTCTCGTAGTCCGTAGTGGATGCTGGGACTCCGTCAGGACCATGGGGATTAGCGGCTCCGCAGGAGACAGGGCACAAAAATAAAAGCTTTAGGACTAGGTGGTGTGCACTGGCTCCTCCCCCTATGACCCTCCTCCAAGCCTCAGTTAGGATACTGTGCCCGGACGAGCGTACACAATAAGGAAGGATTTTGAATCCCAGGTAAGACTCATACCAGCCACACCAATCACACCGTACAACCTGTGATCTGAACCCAGTTAACAGTATGACAAACGTAGGAGCCTCTGAACAGACGGCTCACAACAATAACAACCCGATTTTTTTGTAACAATAACTATGTACAAGTATTGCAGACAATCCGCACTTGGGATGGGCGCCCAGCATCCACTACGGACTACGAGAAATAGATTTATCGGTAAGTAAAATCTTATTTTCTCTGACGTCCTAGTGGATGCTGGGACTCCGTCAGGACCATGGGGATTATACCAAAGCTCCCAAACGGGCGGGAGAGTGCGGATGACTCTGCAGCACCGAATGAGAGAACTCCAGGTCCTCTTTTGCCAGGGTATCAAATTTGTAGAATTTTACAAACGTGTTCTCCCCCGACCACGTAGCTGCTCGGCAGAGTTGTAATGCCGAGACCCCTCGGGCAGCCGCCCAAGATGAGCCCACCTTCCTTGTGGAATGGGCCTTGATAGATTTAGGCTGTGGCAGGCCTGCCACAAAATGTGCAAGTTGAATTGTGCTACAAATCCAACGAGCAATCGTCTGCTTAGAAGCAGGAGCACCCAGCTTGTTGGGTGCATACAGTATAAACAGCGAGTCAGATTTTCTGACTCCAGCCGTCCTTGAAATATATATTTTCAATGCCCTGACAACGTCCAGCAACTTGGAATCCTCCAAATCGCTAGTAGCCGCAGGCACCACAATAGGCTGGTTCAGGTGAAACGCTGAAACCACCTTAGGCAGAAACTGAGGACGCGTCCGCAGTTCTGCCCTGTCCGAATGGAAAATCAGATATGGGCTTTTATACGATAAAGCCGCCAATTCTGACACTCTCCTGGCTGAAGCCAGGGCCAGTAGCATGGTTACTTTCCATGTAAGATATTTCAAATCCACCGATTTGAGTGGCTCAAACCAATGGGATTTGAGAAAATCCAAAACTACGTTAAGATCCCACGGAGCCACTGGGGGCACAACCGGGGGCTGTATATGTAGTACTCCTTTTACAAAAGTCTGGACTTCAGGAACTGAAGCCAATTCTTTCTGGAAGAAAATCGACAGGGCCAAAATTTGAACCTTAATGGACCCTAATTTGAGGCCCATAGACAATCCTGTTTGCAGGAAATGTAGGAATCGACCCAGTTGAAATTCCTCCGTCGGGGCCTTCCTGGCCTCACACCACGCAACATATTTTCTCCAAATGCGGTGATAATGTTGTGCAGTCACCTCCTTCCTGGCTTTTACCAGGGTAGGGATGACCTCTTCCGGAATGCCTTTTTCCCTTAGAATTCGGCATTCAACCGCCATGCCGTCAAACGCAGCCGCGGTAAGTCTTGGAATAGACACGGTCCCTGCTGAAGCAGGTCCCGTCTTAGAGGTAGAGGCCACGGATCTTCCGTGAGCATCTCCTGAAGTTCCGGGTACCAAGTTCTTCTTGGCCAATCCGGAGCCACGAGTATCGTTCTTACTCCCCTTTGCCGTATAATTCTCAGTACTTTTGGTATGAGAGGCAGAGGAGGAAACACATACACTGACTGGAACACCCACGGTGTTACCAGAGCGTCCACAGCTATTGCCTGAGGGTCTCTTGACCTGGCGCAATACCTGTCCAGTTTTTTGTTGAGGCGGGACGCCATCATATCCACCTTTGGTTTTTCCCAATGGTTCACAATCATGTGGAAGACTTCTGGATGAAGTCCCCACTCTCCCGGGTGTAGATCGTGTCTGCTGAGGAAGTCCGCTTCCCAGTTGTCCACTCCCGGAATGAACACTGCTGACAGTGCTATCACATGATCTTCCGCCCAGCGAAGAATCCTTGCAGCTTCTGCCATTGCCCTCCTGCTTCTTGTGCCGCCCTGTCTGTTTACGTGGGCGACTGCCGTGATGTTGTCCGACTGGATCAACACCGGCTGACCCTGAAGCAGGGGTTTTGCCAGACTTAGAGCATTGTAAATCGCTCTTAGCTCCAGTATATTTATGTGAAGAGACATCTCCAGGCTTGACCACACTCCCTGGAAGTTTCTTCCCTGTGTGACCGCTCCCCAGCCTCTCAGACTGGCATCCGTGGTCACCAGGACCTAGTCCTGTATGCCGAATCTGCGGCCCTCTAACAGATGAGCACTCTGCAACCACCACAGAAGAGACACCCTTGTCCGTGGAGACAAAGTTATCCGCTGATGCATCTGCAGATGCGATCCGGACCATTTGTCCAGCAGATCCCACTGAAAAGTTTGTGCGTGGAATCTGCCGAATGGAATCGCTTCGTAAGAAGCCACCATTTTTCCCAGGACTCTTGTGCATTGATGCACAGACACTTTTCCTGGTTTTAGGAGGTTCCTGACAAGTTCGGATAACTCCCTGGCTTTCTCCTCTGGAAGAAACACCTTTTTCTGAACCGTGTCCAGAATCATTCCCAGGAACAGCAGACGTGTCGTCGGGGTCAATTGAGATTTTGGAAAATTCAGAATCCACCCGTGCTGTTGCAGCACTACTTGGGTTAGTGCTACTACGTCCTCCAGCTGTTCTCTGGACCTTGCCCTTATCAGGAGATCGTCCAAGTAAGGGATAATTAATACGCCTTTTCTTCGCAGAAGAAACATCATTTCGGCCATTACCTTGGTAAAGACCCGAGGTGCCGTGGACAATCCAAACGGCAGCGTCTGAAACTGATAATGACAGTTTTGCACCACGAACCTGAGGTACCCTTGATGTGAAGGGCAAATTGGGACATGCAGGTAAGCATCCTTGATGTCCAGGGACACCATAAAGTCCCCTTCTTCCAGATTCGCTATCACTGCTCTGAGTGACTCCATCTTGAACTTGAATTTTTGTATGTACAGGTTCAAAGATTTCAGATTTAGAATAGGTCTTACCGAGCCGTCCGGCTTCGGTACCACAAATAGTGTGGAATAATACCCCTTTCCCTGTTGTAAGAGGGGTACCTTGACTATCACCTGCTGAGAATACAGCTTGTGAATGGCTTCCAATACCGTCGCCCTGTCTGAGGGAGACGTTGGCAGAGCAGACTTTAGGAACCGGCGAGGGGGAGACTTCTCGAATTCCAACCTGTAACCCTGAGATACTACCTGCAGGATCCAGGGGTCCACCTGTGAGTGAGCCCACTGTGCGCTGAAATTCTTGAGTCGACCCCCCACCGCCCCTGAGTCCGCTTGTAAAGCACCAACGTCATGCTGAGGGCTTTGCAGAAGCCGGGGAGGGCTTCTGCTCCTGGGAGGGAGCTGCTTGGTGCACTCTCTTACCCTTTCCTTTGCCTCGGGGCAGATATGACTCTCCTTTTGCCCGCTTGTTCTTATAGGAACGAAAGGACTGTGGCTGAAAAGACGGTGTCTTTTTCTGTTGGGAGGGGACCTGAGGTAAAAAGGTGGATTTCCCGGCTGTTGCCGTGGCCACCAAATCCGATAGACCGACCCCAAATAATTCCTCCCCTTTATACGGCAATACTTCCATATGCCGTTTGGAATCCGCATCACCTGACCACTGTCGCGTCCATAAACTTCTTCTGGCAGATATGGACATCGCACTTACTCTCGATGCCAGAGTGCAAATATCCCTCTGAGCATCTCGCATATAAAGAAAAGCATCCTTTAATTGCTCTATAGTCAATAAAATACTGTCCCTATCCAGGGTATCAATATTTTCAGTCAGGGAATCCGACCAAACCACCCCAGCACTGCACATCCATGCTGAGGCGATGGCTGGTCGCAGTATAACACCAGTATGAGTGTATATACTTTTCAGGGTAGTTTCCAGCCTCCTATCAGCTGGATCCTTGAGGGTGGCCGTTTCAGGAGACGGTAACGCCACTTGTTTTGATAAGCGTGTGAGTGCCTTATCCACCCTAGGGGGTGTTTCCCAGCGCGCCCTAACCTATGGCGGGAAAGGATATAATGCCAATAACTTCTTTGAAATTAGCAGTTTTCTATCGGGGTTAACCCACGCTTCATCACACACTTCATTCAATTCCTCTGATTCAGGAAAACTACAGGTAGTTTTTTCAGACCCCACATAATACCCCTTTTTGTGGTACTTGCAGTATCAGAGATATGCAAAGCCTCCTTCATTGCCGTGATCATATAACGTGTGGCCCTACTGGAAAATACGTTTGTTTCTTCACCGTCGACACTAGATTCGGTGTCCGTGTCTGGGTCTGTGTCGACCGACTGAGGTAAAGGGCGTTTTACAGCCCCTGACGGTGTCTGAGACGCCTGGACAGGTACTAACTGGTTTGCCGGCCGTCTCATGTCGTCAACTGATTTTTGTAACGTGCTGACATTATCACGTAATTCCATAAACAAAGCCATCCATTCCGGTGTCGACTCCCTAGGGGGTGACATCACCATTACCGGCAATTGCTCCGCCTCCACACCAACATCGTCCTCATACATGTCGACACATACGTACCGACACACAGCAGACACACAGGGAATGCTCTTATCGAAGACAGGACCCCACTAGCCCTTTGGGGAGACAGAGGGAGAGTTTGCCAGCACACACCCAAGCGCTATAAATATATAGGAACAACCCTACAGAAGTGTTGTTTCCTTTATAGCAGCTTAATATATCAATATCGCCAAAAAAGTGCCCCCCTTCTCTGTTTTTTTACCCTGTTTCTGTAGTGCAGTGCAGGGGAGAGTCCTGGGAGCCTTCCTCGCAGCGGAGCTGTGCAGGAAAATGGCGCTGTGTGCTGAGGAGATAGGCCCCGCCCCCTATTTCGGCGGGCTCTTCTCCCGGTGTTTGTGAGACCTGGCAGGGGTTAAATACATCCATATAGCCCCAGGGGCTATATGTGATGTATTTTTAGCCAGAACAAGGTATTATCATTGCTGCCCAGGGCGCCCCCCCCCAGCTCCCTGCACCCTCAGTGACCGCTGGTGTGAAGTGTGCTGACAACAATGGCGCAACGCTGCAGTGCTGTGCGCTACCTCATGAAGACTGAAAAGTCTTCTGCCGCCGGTTTCTGGACCTCTTCACTTTTCGGCATCTGCAAGGGGGTCGGCGGCGCGGCTCCGGGACCGGACTCCATGGCTGGGCCTGTGTTCGATCCCTCTGGAGCTAATGGTGTCCAGTAGCCTAAGAAGCCAATCCATCCTGCACGCAGGTGAGTTCACTTCTTCTCCCCTAAGTCCCTCGTTGCAGTGAGCCTGTTGCCAGCAGGACTCACTGAAAATAAAAAACCTAATAACTTTTTCTAAGCAGCTCTTTAGGAGAGCCACCTAGATTGCACCCTGCTCGGACGGGCACAAAAACCTAACTGGGGCTTGGAGGAGGGTCATAGGGGGAGGAGCCAGTGCACACCACCTAGTCCTAAAGCTTTTATTTTTGTGCCCTGTCTCCTGCGGAGCCGCTAATCCCCATGGTCCTGACGGAGTCCCAGCATCCACTAGGACGTCAGAGAAAACTAAATATGCATCATCATTAACCTTTCTCCATCCTTCTGATGTGAAATCAGTGCACACTGATGAAGGGGAAAATGTAGAATATTCAAGCATGGGCATTTGGAAAAGTTTTTTTTAATCAAGAAAATCGAATATAAAGCACTACTAATATGATACACGCCATCTCACCAGGTTTCCCTCTTGTCCACTTTTATCATTTCAAATAGATTGGACTATGCAAATTTCAATGATGCAAATTTCAGTAATTATTTTAATACATAATTTTATTATGATGATGTTATTCATATATTACAAAAACATTGAACATAGAAGTGGCATATATTTAATTGTTTCTGTGATTCTTCCTCATATTAAACAACTAGCTGTTCTACCCGTTCTTCGCACGGGAGTTTCTGATTTTCCCGGTTATAGGTATAACTGAGTGTTAAAAATTTGGTAAATCTATAGAGATCTATAATGTAAGTAAATATTCATCCATGGTTCTTGGCGTTGCCCGATGAGCATCCGTAGCAGATACGGTAAAAAGTGACAGGAACATTTTTGTAGTTTTTTTACATTCTACACACTGGAGGTGCAATCCAAATTTTGATCCGATTGTCCGTTTGGGCGTTATCGTTCATGCAACGCAAGCCACGCATCGGTAATTATGTCATTATGTCAACCCCCTTTTTATCCCCTTTGGAGAGGTTTATTAAAATTTAAATAATGTAGTTTTCCTATATCCCACCTGAAGAGTACCTACTGTATGTTAAATTTCAGCTTCCTAACATAAGAGAATCAGGCAGTCAGTGAGTCAGTGAGTGAGGGCTTTTGCATTTACATAAATAAAGGTTTTAAATCATAAACTGTTAAAGAAAAAATTGCATGGGAGACTTGTTGAATTGTTTAAATATATTGCATTTCATTGTAAAATGGTTTTAACACTTGAAACTATTGTTTCTAGATTTTCTAAAGCAAACTGTAATTTGTATGAGATTTTAACGTACAGTAGTAACAAACCTGTAATGAACAAGTGAATTGTGCAAACGCAAAAGGCATAACTGTACTTTGGTTTGACAAGCAGAAAATATCTCTGTAAAGTAATTTACTTTTGGAAACCTGTAAAACATTATTTCCCTTACAGAATTCACTGAAGATGTTCTACGTGTGACCCAAGCTCCTCATTGCCATATGAAAATTATATTATGGATACGTGTATTCAATACCATATTCTGTATTACCTCCAACTAGAATTATATTTATTAATATTTTAGATGGTAGAAAATTAAATAATCCCTAACAGTTCATGTTTTACAGATCTCCTAGTTGGTGCACATGTGTATTCATTACTGGCTGATACATTTTAAAAGATGTACAGATGGTGCTAATTATTTACTTGTGATACTAAGGAGATCTGTAAAACATGCACTTCTCAGCATTCCAGGAGTTGGAAAAATTGGCTTAGAGTGTAGCTTTATATTAATTCTTCATAAGAAATTGCACTTTAGTAATCATCATAGTAGTATTACTTTGTTTATTGTTTTTCCAAGTACACTTCCTACACAAATAAGACCCCTTATTTGTGTAAAAACAAAAATAACAAAATGCAAGAGTACAATGCATGTGAAAATGTATACAAACACTATGTATTAGAACATGCATCCAATAATAGATTGATATGCAGTTTATGGAGGGTATTCAATTACCTGTGATAGTGCCACGGTCGTTTTTATTATTCATCCCTATACAATTACCTTGTGTGAATTTTTTTTGCGTAAATACATAGGTCCCGCGAAAAGCCTCTGACCCATGTATTTTCACAGTACTTATCACGTGTAAAATGGGCATTTAGTGCGGATTATGCTTTGCAGGCATCGGGGGATAAGTGCTTGTTTATCGGGGCTAATTGGATATCCCCTAGCGATATAATTGCCCACGGTAATTGACTGTGGGTAATTGAATACTCCCTATATGCAAATGTAACAAATAAACACTCACCAAATCCTCATTTATCAATTTATTCAATCTAAAATGAAATCTTTTTTTCTTTCATTGCTCCGTCGAAAATAGTTGAGAAAATAAAATTATGAGTTTGAACACTAGGACAACCTGACGTTATCTGATCAAAACAGAAACACACTTTTGCTGTTCACAAATGAAAATCAGGTTACCAAAGTAGCAGTTCATTATTTGCTGGTGGTGAGCAAGAGACCCAAGACTTCCTGTTTTCATCTCTCATCAAAAGAGGGTAACATGAATCCCTATTGATGTAAAAAATAGATTAATACCCACAATATTACCAAACAAAGTGTTCAGAAGAGTATATAGCTGGACAGAAGATCCCAGGGAAGTAACATAGTGTAACACACTGAAAACCCTTTTGAAATGAAAGCCCATTAAAATGAATGACAGTAAAATAATGAATGAGTAAACAACATCCAAAGAGTTGGTACAACATTTTAGCTGCTTGTGGATATACAGTATACAATGTTCTTTCATAGAGATATAATAACTTTTTCAAGTGCAACAACATGCTTTGATGTGGATTAAAAGATTGACAGTGTATATATAGATAGTCAATAGGTCGACACCAGATGGTCGACAGTCAATAGATTGACAGGGTGAAAGGGTCCACATACAAATGGCCTACACAAAAAAAGTTTACACGTTTTTTATTTTAACCCTAAACCTAACCCTCTCTCTCAACCTTAGAAAAATAGAAACATAGAATTTGACGGCAGATAAGAACCACTTGGCCCATCTAGTCTGCCTCTTTATTACCATATTTTTACCTCAAACCTTATTTGATCCTTGTTTCTTTGTAAGGATATTCTTATGTCTATTCTATGCATGTTTAAATTGCTCTACTGTCTTAGCCTCTACCACCTCTGATGGTATGCTATTCCACTTGTCCACTACTCTTTCTGTGAAGAAATTTTTCCTCAAATTTACCCTGAACCTCCTCCCCTCCAGTCTCAGTGCATGTCCTTGTGTCCTATTGCTTCTCTTTATTTGAAGAATGTTGCCTCATGGACTTTGTTAAAACCATTGATATATTTGAAAGTTTCTAACATGTCCCCCCTTTCCCTTCTCTGCTCCAAACTATACATATTGAGATTTTTTAGTCTTTCCGGGTATGTTTTATGATGTAGGCCATGCACCATTTTAGTTGCCCTTCTTTGTACAGTCTCTAATGTATTAATATCCTTCTGAAGATATGGCCTCCAGAATTAAACACAGTATTCTAGATGAGGCCGTACCAATGCCCTATACAGTGGCTTTATTACTTCTTTCTTTCTGCTGCTGATTCCTCTCCCTATGCAACCAAACATCTGACATGTCTTCCTCATTGCTTTGTTACATTGCTTACCTGTCTTTAAGTCACCTGAAATAGTGACACCTAGATCCCTTTCCTCCTCAGTAGTTTCCAGTATGGTACCATTTATACTATATTTAGCATTTGGATTATTGAGACCCAGGTCATGATTTTGCATTCTTTTGGCATTAAATTGTAATTGCCACGCTCTTGACCATTCCTGTAATCTACCTAGATCCTCAATCATTTGTTTTACCCCTCCTGGTGCGTCTACCCTGTTGCATACCTTTGTGTCATCTGCAAAAAGGCATATTTGCCCTTTAATGCCATTTGCAATGTCACCAATATAGATATTAAAAAGCACTGGTCCAAATATAGATCCCTGGGGTATTCCACTGGCAACATTTCTCTCCTGTGAATGCACTCCAATTACAACAACTCTCTGTTCTATCCTGCAACCAAGATCTTATCCATTCAACCATCTTAGTATCCAATCCCAAGATTTCGAGTTTATTTAGCAGTCTGCGATATGGGAGTCAAAAGACTTATTAAAGTCTAGATAAGCTATATCTACTCCTCCACTTTTATCTATTACTTTAGTCACACAGTCAAAAAAAGTCAATAAGGTTTGTTTGACATGATCTCCCTCCTGTGAATCCATGGGATCTTGTAAGCGGCTGGATTTGAGATTATCTGCCACTCTTTCGTTAAATAGTGTTTCCATCAATTTCCCTACTACTGATGTAAGGCTTACTGGTCTGTAGTTGCTTGCCTCTTCTTTGCATTAACTTTTGTGCAATGGGACTACATTTGCTCTTCTCCAGTCCTCTGGAATTACTCATGCAGCTAGTGACGTGTTAAATAATTATGTTAGTGGTGCTGCCAGCACCTCTTTAAACTCTTTCAGTATCCTTGGATGTATCCCATCTGTTCCCATTGATTTATACACTTTCAGCATTCAGAGTTCTGTTAGGACCTTCTCTTCTGTAAATGAGCGTCTCCATGCCCTAATCAAGGGCATGGAGACGCTGGAATACGAGGAAAGGCTTGCAAGGCTAGGCATGTTTACATTGGAAAAGAGGAGACTAAGAGGGGACATGATCAACATCTACAAATATATAATGGGTCAATACACAGAGCTCGGGAGGGACCTGTTTTCTATAAGATCAGCACAGATGACACGTGGTCACTCGCTTAGGTTAGAGGAGAGGAGTTTCCGCACATTGAGGCAAAAAGGTTTTTTAACAGTAAGGACAATATGTGTTTGGAATTCCCTGCCTGAGAGAGTAGTAACAGCGGACTCAGTCAACCCCTTGGGTTAGAATGGGTTAGATAAATTCCTATTAAAGATATTCAGGGTTATGGTGCATAGGCACGCATTATAGTTAATATAACTAGTCCTATCATAAAAATAACTAGTCCTATAATAAGACTGCATAGGAGACCACAAATAGGTTGAACTCGATGGACAATTGTCTTTTTTCAACCTTAGTTACTATGTTACTATGTAACTATGTATGTAAATGAACTTTCATTTTTCTGAATATCCCTGCAACTTAACTGTGGCCCCTTCTCCTCTCTATCAGTAGTAAATACTGAGCAAAAATTATTATTAAGATGATCTGAAGATGATTACATTGTCTCCCTGTCTTATTTTTCCACCTCTTGTTTTTCTCCTTTCACATATATACCTAAAACCAGTTTTGCCTCCTTTACCCACTGACTGGGCCTTTGCACATCTGATTACCTTCTTAGTCTCCTTCTGTCTAACAAGATATATCTCTTTGTCTTTATTATTTTGTGTCTGCTTATATTTCCTAAAAGCCATCTTTTTTTTTTGCTTTCACAATACTTGCTAATTCTTTTGCAAACCTTTTCCTTGTGTTTTTGATATAAAGGTCTGTTGCCTTTAATATTGCACTTTTTAATGTTTCCCACCTCTCCAGCACTCTATCCAAGTTCCTCCACTCTGCCAAAGAATCGCTTACACATTTTCCCATCCCTTCAAAATCTGCCTTCCTAAGATCTAACACCTTTGTTTTTGTATGGGATAAGTCAGTCTCTGTCTTTTTGCTAAACCAAACTACTTGATGATCAGTGGATCCCAGGTTTTCACCCACTTTTATGTCAGATATTCTGTCTCCATTTGTAAGTATTAAGTCTAATATTGTGTCTTTCTGAGTGGGCTCCCTCACCAATTGGTGGAGGGATGTTCCCTGCAAGGAATTCAAAATGTCCCTAATTCTAGTGGAACCAGCAACAGACACCTCCCAGTATACATCAGGAAGATTAAAGTCTCCCATGATTATTACCTCTAATTTTAATGCCATTTTAGTGATGTCCTGCAATAGGTTCTTGTCCAGTTCCTCATCCTGACCTGATGGCCTGTATATCACCCCAATACGAAGAATCGACTTCTACCCTGTTTCTATTGTCACCCAAAGGGCCTCCATTTTTTCATCAATACTTTGTATTAAGGTAGTATTTATGCTTCTTTTTTTTTTTACATACATTGCTACCCCTCCTTCGATTCTTCCCATTCTGTCCTTCCAAAATAAAGTATATCCCGGTATAGCTATGTCCCAGTAATGATTTTCATTGCACCATGACTCTGACTGCCACAATATCTAGATCATCCCTTGTCATTATTGCAATTAGTTATGGGATTTTATTTCCTAAGCTCCTAGCATTTGCACAAATAGCTTTTAGAGTTGTTTGTGCTTTTCCTGTTCCTAGCTATGTTCATCTCTCTGCTTATGTTTATTTGGTTTTGATCTGAATTATCTTCTGTTGCTGTGGATATGCTTCCTATTCCCCTTGCCTGCAGAAACAATACCTCTGGGTTGGGGGAGCAGATTGCTTTATTCCTATTCGGATCACTGCCCCCCTCTGCTAGTTTAAGCTTTTTTTTGTGTGTCGGCCATTTGACCCTGTTGAACTTTAGACAAAAAGTTGACCTATTGACTGTCAACCTATTGACTGTCTACCTTCCATCCGGATACCACTTTGAAGGTGCTGTAATACAGTAAGTACCATCAAAAAAAATGTGTCAGTACACAGCTACAGGCTTATGGGTATGGAAAGTGAATAGAATGGGGTGTTATTGTCACATGACGTTGCATGCACTTGTGTTAAAAATACTAGACAGGCACATTGATTTAACAGAGCAGTGTAATACCGCATTCAGATCGCAAATGCCGGATCCCACCCGGTAAAAGAAACGTGTACTTACCGGGTGGGATCCGGCATTTGCTCCCCTCTGCTGGCTTTCCGACCCGGCAATATACCGGGTCGGTTGCCATAGCAGCGGGGGGGTGCAGCAGCAGCAGGGGTGGGGGTGGAGGCGGCGCTGGGAGATGAGCTCATCTCCTGCGCCGCCTCTCCCTATGCTGTGAATGGGAACCATGTCGCATCGACGCGGCTCCCATTCACACTGCACCTGACCTGGTATTCAACCCGGGTATAATCCTTCTTTTATACCGGGTTGAATTACCGGGTCAGACGACCCGCTAATTCCGTCAGAGTGCTTTCACATCGCACACTGACCCGTGCCGTGTCGATACCGGGTTATTTGTGCGATGTGAAAGGGGTATTAGAGGCCTAATATGGATAACAAAACATGACACTTTTTTTGTGTGTGATATCACCAGTCAGAAGCATTTTGTTATTTTAATTACATTTCTTTAAAAAAATGTTTTATAGTTTTAACAGTGCTGTATTGTTTATGGTAAAACATATACTGTATATGTCACATTTATGTAATTTATTATGTGTCTTTTTAACTTTTTATAGTTGTACTTATTGCATCCCATAATTTATGAACAATGTTCTACAAAGTGCTGAATATTTCTTATTGAAATTAATATATACATACAATACACGCATAAGATGGTAATGTTACAGTAGAGACAATTTTATGGTGGACCTCACTGCTATTTGAACACTTTATTAGAGGGGAATTCAATTGCCCACGTTCATTTTTTGTGCAGTGGGGGGGGGGGCGCTATCCAATTAGTGACCATTTATACCATACAACAAATTACCGGTTTTTGAACCTATTTTTTATTGCAACCTCGAAAAAACGTCACTTATCAGGGACTTTTTTTCTCCTGCCTCCAGGCAGGTGAAACAATAAATTACCATTGCTAATTGATCCAACAGGGGTTATTCAATTGTCCCCGATAGCTGCCACTGTCGGGGACAATTGAATACCCCCTGTTGGATCAGTTAACCATTGTAATTTACCATGGCTAATTGAATTCCCCCTTAAGCTCCTAGATTTCAGTTGTTAAGAGAAAGTCCAAATAATTATGGTGATAGTTTTCCATGTATTTGAAATTGATTACGTTTATCTACATACAATGTTAGTGTTGAATTTTCTATCATTCCTTTTCTCCAAGCAGTCACAGATTCTATGATCCAACAATAAGTTACTTATCTATTAACTTGCCATAACTTCTCAAATAAAGTTTTGAGATTAAAAACATATCCTTGCTTTTTTTATATAGAATTGTGAGAATGTTCCCATTGTCCTGATCGTGATATGGAATAAATGTTAAATTAACCAGTAAATCCTTGGGATGAATGGGTATGATGATGGTTTGACATGTAAAAGTTGTTTACATTCATACAGGAAAAGAAACATCCATGCCTAGAGATATATTGAGAAAGGAAAGCTAAAAGTTTACTTTTAGGCAGAGTTCAATGTCCTCTGCTGTTATACTAACTGCTACATAAGTGACATCCAGTGCAGCAAATCTCCTATCCCGAAGCCTTAATCAAAGTTTAGCAGAGTACATCTTTGGACAGATATGTGGGGACCTAGGAAACTGGAGGAAACTTAAGATCCCAGGAATGAAACATGATTTAACTAGAACAAGCAGATGTAAAAGAAAATAATCTAGTTTATTAAAAAAAAGTACCATAAGTACTATCAGCAAGCTAATAGCTCGAGTATTATCACAAGTATAGGGGCTCACCAGATTTTTCAGAACGCCAGAGGGATGCGTATTGCATGGGCTTACGATGAACATTCCGGGATCTCTGTAGCCACTTGTGCTGCTAGCTAGTCCTTATCGGAATAAAAGAAACCCCTTACTTCTTTAGGCTTGTATACAATGCCGTTCTTGTGGTTAGAGACAAAATTCCTTCCAAATTCTTTACAAGAGCTGATCGTGTCCACCTGCTGCATACGCATTTCAGCCGCACAATGGGTCTTTGTCAAGGCACAAGTGGCTATGGAGATTCCGGGATGGTCATCATGCCGTAAGACCATGCAATACCATATCCATCTGGCATCCTGACAGATCTGATGAGCTCAGGGGCATAACTAGAACTCTGAGTGCCCCATATCAAAATCTTTAATCCCCCCTCCCCCCCCCCAAATGTTTAGAGAGACACTTCTCTCCACAGTGCTCCAGTGGATTGTTACCTCCAATGGTAAAAGACACATATAGGAGAAGCTCCAGCTCAGATTAAATTGCACATTTAAAATCTACACATATGTACCCATATAAACAATACACATGTGCTAATGCCAACATCATATAGAATCAATAGGTTGGCAAAGTTAACCAAGAAAAAAAGAGGCAGTCACTTAGTCCACACATGTAAAGATTCCCCTGGCATAAATGGCAGAGGGCCAAAGTATCTTACGTACTACCAGTAAGTACATATAAACTAGACATATGTAAAACAAACTTAAAAAACAAAATACAAATTCTGCCACGTGTACTGTATGGTAGAGAGACAAATGGGTCAATATACTACCTCAAATAAGACTAACCATACCAATATGCACATATAAACTGAACCCATGTGTCAAAAAAGAACCCAGCAACTCATTACATGTTGTTGTACTTTTCTTGCCCAGGCCTCTCTAGGTGTGATGGCACTACAAGTCCCAGCACATCCAGTTGAACAGATGTGCTGGGACTTGTAGACTCATCACAGCTGGACCGACAGCAGTTGTTAACCATAGAACCCACATGATTCCTTACATTTCTTCATGTATAGCTCTAGGACCTCTAGGACTATGTGAACTGCATAGGATTACCAGGGAGGCCGCTTCTGTGTCAGATCACTGCGGCTGCTGCAACCTCCGACTCTGCTGCCTGGCCATCACTTGTACCGTGAAGAAAGAACTGTTGTGGCAGATTCTGGGGGGCCGCTGAGAAGAAGAGCGGATGGAGGAGGAAGTGCATCACTCCCTCCCCCCCAGCTAAATTTGACTGCCCTGATCTGCTCCTAAGACTGTGAGTCAGTTCGTGACAGAGTCTCTTGACCGGCTTTGCCCGTGGCTTCAGTGTGTGGGCTGCAGAGGAGCAAAACTGAACAAAGGTGATCGCGGACTCACTGCTAAGAAGTGCCTGTAAATGTGGGCTTGCATGGGGTCCTCTGGCTCTGCTGCAGTGCTGGCCACCCTGCTGGGATGTCAGCACCCCATGGACATCCATGTGGTGGCAGGCAGCTTGTTTGTTTAGTGACTGGCTGCTGCAGTTGCGGGCCTGGAATGTGGGGGGGGGGGGGCTGTGCACACGCTAAGGGACGTGCGGTGAGGTAAATAGCTTAGGAGGCACTATCTAGCACCAGAGACAAATTTACACACAATATATGAGGCAAAGGGTTCATGTAGGAATTATACACAGGTGCAGGAGAATAAACTCCTAGAGAGTTGGAGAGTTTTGATCAGAGATGTGCAGAAAAGATAGACAGGGAAGGCACTGCATCACCTGTCATAGACTTTTTACTCCAGAGTTTTGACTATAAAAATTATTAGAATAATACAAAGAAGATTGTATTTGTATTTTTCATACACTTTATATAGTCAAACCTCTGGCGTATAGGCTAGTATGATAGGAAAGGCTCTGACTCACCTGCTTCACCGCACCGCACATCACTGGCATGCTTATGCATCTTACCATGATGAGGGTGCTCCCAGTTGCTGCTGCCATCTTCCACTGGCCGGGTTGGCACTGATGCTGCCGACTGGAAAAAATGATAGAGATGAATTAAAAGAAAAATGTAAAGGTGCTAAATGATAGAAAATTAAGAAAATTCAATAGGGACAAAATGGGTTGCCTCTCTTGTGATTTGGAAACAAAAGTAGAGAAAGTTGAACATATAGAGAGTGAGAAACATAATATAGAACTAGGGATCACTACACCAATAAGGAGAAAGAAACGGATCCCTCCACATCATCATGATGGTGATCAGAGTGAGAATAGGACATTTAAACCACTTAGGGAGAAAAATCCCTCTTCCAATAGATACGTTTTTGGATCAGGTTATATAAAAAGACAAACCTATAGAGTGTGAGCCTATCACAGGGAGAATCTTGATTAATCCTGGAACAATTGGAATAAAGCCGACGGACAAAGGGGGAGGGATTGTGATTATGTCTAGAGATATGTATGATAAAGAAGTTCTGAGACAGTTGAAAGACAGGGGTATCTATCAAAAATTACGAACTGATCCTACTAACGGGATTTTGAAAATGTTAAAATACCAAAAAATGGAAATATTAGAAGAAAAAGAAGTTAAGTTTTTACTGAATATAGAACCAGTGATTCCTGTTCTATATATACTCCCAAAGGTCTACAAAAACCCGGTGAATCCACCGGGAAGAACAATAGTTTCAGGCATTTATTCAGTGACAGCCAATCTGTCCGAATTTATCGATCATCATTTGCAACCCCTATCAGCAAAAAATCGCTCACATATCAAGGACACGAAAGACCTTCTTAACCATTGAAAGCATAAGTTGGGAAGAGGGCCTGATTCTAGTAACTACTGTTATACGTTCACTTTATACTATAAATGAACAGTATGATAGGATAGAAGCAGTTACAAAGTTTTTAGAATCTAGTGACCTGCAGAGAGGTTTGGGAAATGTTATTGTGGAAGGAGTACATTTTATTTTAACAAACAATTATTTTGTTTTTAAAGATGATTTTTACCTTCAGAAGGTCGGGACCGTGATGGGTGCCAGGTTCGCTCCAAGCTACGCGAATATATTCATCGGTCAGTAGGAGAATTATGAACCCCAACCCCTTTGGAGTGAACCTGGTGTCCTTGTCTAGGTATATAAATTACCTGTTTTTTTATTTGGAAAGGTGGGAAGGAACTTTTAGACAACTTTTTTACTTATCTTAATTCTAATGCTCTTAATATAGAGCTGGATTTTGAACGTAGTGAAGAACAAGGTAATTTTTTAGAGGCTACTATTTTTATAGAACATGGAGAACACAGGTTCAGGTACATACATAAAAATCGACAGCTGTCACCACCCAACTTGGTTGAATTCGGTCGCGGGTGGACAGGAGGAGGATAAAAAACAAATTGCATACAAACTGAGATATATATGACTCAGGTGAAAAAAATGCATGACAAATTTGTGTCATCTGGTTATTCCTCGCTCCAAATCAATAGAAAATAAGACAGAAGAGGTTAAGAATATAACAAGGGAGTAATTATTACAAAATAAACCAAAAGCAGGGTCAAAATCATCCCATTATTAATGGGCTTTTATAACAACATTTAATAATCAGTAGAAGACCATAGAGAAATCCCTATGACAACATTGGGGGATTTTAGAAAAAGACCCCCATAATTGATCAACATTTGCCCCCTAATCCAAGTTGTATATATTGGAGGGCGCCAAATAATAGTATCATCTTAGTGCATAGTGCACAACCTCTTTCTGAGACTATCTCTACAATTAAATCAAAGGGCATTTACTGATATAAACTGTTTGTAGGGAAATAAAAGGTGATAGTTAAATAAACGAGGTTGAAATTAATAACACTGAATTTTAGATTACAGATTTTATTACCTGTAACACAAAAAGTGTAATATATAACATTGAATGCCAATGTGGTTTGAACTACATTGGTAGGACCTCTAGACATCTAAAGGTGCACATTGGGGAACACCTGCGCAATATTAAAAAAGGTCTGACTACCCATGCACTGTCTGAAGATTTCAGACAGTGCCACAACAGTTACACTTCAGGGATTAAAAGATTTGGAGGGTTTAGATGGGTTTAAGGGACAGTAACAGAGAAAAGATATAGCAAGCCAATTGAATTAGGAACTCTCCAGCCTGAACCTAGATTTTAAAATGAAATGGTTCTTATAGATCGCCAGTTGTGGGTTTTTACGTATCCTTAATATTGTACTTGCACTTTAAATACCTCCTGCACCTAATCTTCTAGCATTAATTGATATATGTATGCACCTTTTAAACATGCTCTAATATGATTTTCATTGTTTTTATTGAGGCTTCCCTTATCTACTGAGCTGCTTTTGGACTTATACATACAATCACTTTTTAAAATTATAACAGTATAAAAGACCTCTTTGGACAGCGCTCTGATTCATTATATATATGAGCCCGAAAGTGACGATCCGTGAACTAGAATAGAGAGCGGGACGTGGCTCTAGTTACCATGGTATCAGACAATTAACCATCCGGAAATGACGTATCGGGAGTCCTGGCCGAACTCAATGGATTATGGGACTTCTAGTGAATAAATGTATAGGAATCAGCTGCGTTCGGCGTTAGCGGATTGGATTGCTTTGGTATTTATTGGAACTATTTTATTACTGACACCACACAGGACTTAGGACCTTAAAAAAGACCCTAGATGGGGTAGAAATGCATTGGTTGTTTTGTGTGGTGATCCTCTGTGGTGAGACACTGACGAGATACGGAATCCACCTGCATACTTCAGGAACAGTATGGGAGCCCAGGACACCGTTTGACTGAGTGCGATTAGAACTGCCATCGCATTGATAGCCGGTAATTGCTCTCTGACCTGCCACTTGTGGATTTCCACCTATGTTTTATATCCATTTGATACAGCCTGTGTACAATATTTTTCTAAACATTTTGGAATGATTAAGATATTGACACATTTTAAATACTAAAAATACAATTCCCATTCCCCATCTGTTAGGGATATTTGTAAGTCGGCCTCCTATTTAAATTGTGTGATTCAGGACCCAACACAATTTGAAAAAGTACATAAAGTACCAATGGCCAGTACTGTGCACATGTGCCGTACACATACTGCGCATGTGCAGTATGGGCCCTGTGCTGTTGTATGCAGTACGGCTGCAGACGCCAAGTGATTGACAGTCTGCAGCCATTTGGATGCGGGTAGGGGTCAGCGATGGCAGCCGTTTCACAAAACATATGCTTGTCGCCTCCACTGTGGGGCAGGGTCATTTTGGACGTAGCTGCAGTGGCCATTCGACATAACCTCATCAGTCACTCAGCCAGTATTGCAAGCAGCAGCGGCGGCTCTTTTAATTTTTACCCCTGTGCACAGAAAGGAAACAGCCAGTCCAAGTCCCTGCACCTGCGCAGACGCCGCAGTGCGACTGCACATGGGCAACGCCCCCGGCTTCTATAGACTGTGTCGCAGTAATCAAGTAAGCAACAGATCATTCCAACCACATCTAAATCAGGCTCTTAGTTTGTTATCTTTAGTCAATCGAGGACAGAAACGTTTTATTATTATTATTACCAGTTATTTATATAGCGCACACATATTCCACAATGCTTTACAGAGAATATTTAGCCATTCACATCAGTCCCTGCCCCAGTGGAGCTTACAATCTATATTCCCTACCACATGTACACAAACAAACATTCATACTAGGGTTAATTTTGTCAGAAGCCAATTATCCTACCAGTATATTTTTGGATTCAGACAGTTACAGAATCAGAAAAGTTAAGAGATTACACATGTGATGGTGGGGGGAACAGGGAAGGGGCTAGAGTTTAATAGGATTTGATCCAGTATAATATTTGCAAATACTTAAAAAAAAAATGACAGTGTTACATATACATGATGCAGGGAATCCACACAATGATGCATCATCGAAGCCAGAGCCCCACAGACATTTGCAGATAACCTAATTCGAATCCTTGCAGGAGTGATGTCATTGCGTATTACACTGTATTTGGAAATTCTTATTTATTATTAACCTGGGCAATCTATTGCTTCTGAGACCGCAAAGAGAGGTAAAGAATCATGCTCCACTGAGGCCATGTAACATAATGGTTGCAAATTGGCTTCCTCCAGGGCTCGTGTTGTTGCTAACACTGCTACCTGTGTTGTGACGCTACTGGAAAAGTAATCTTATATAGACTGTTTTAAGCTGCAGAGTGCCTAACATCCATATTTCATTAGTTCCTACTGTTGTTGCTTTGCACAGTACCATATTAGCTATGTTGACTTGGGACAGAACATGTCTTACAGGATAGAGACTATTGATGTTTTTTTCTGTCCAATAAAATATATTTACAGTTATTGGCTGAAGAGAAGACATAAGACGTCCATCAAATAATCATCAATGAACTTGTACTTAAGGACTAAGAAGCTCAGTATGTTTGGAAGAAGGATGCAGGTAATTGAGCCTTAAACAGACAGAAGACGACTAATACACCTTTCACACCAATAACCCGAGTCCAACCTTTGTTACTGAACATGGTTTCAAGACATGTCCAGCTGCTTGATAAAACTCTTAGTTCCAAATTCATATTTTATTGTTAAATTATGTGATTTATGTTTAGTATCACTGGAGAGAACATATATATATATATATATATATATATAGTAGAAAAGGAATATTCGGCACTCGTACCTGTAAAGAAATTCACCTCACCGGGTGCCCTCCAAGCTTAAGAAAGCTATACAGATAGATGTGATGGCGGCACTCTCGGATTTCTACAAAGCAGTAACGGAGACCACTCGGTTCTGCTTAGACTAACGTTTCGGTTTTAATCAACCGTCATCAGAGGATACAAAATACAATATAAAACAATCTTACCTTTATACTCTAAAGAACACCCTCGTGCACCGTCCCCGGCTTGCGCCGCCGGACTTACTTCCGGGTACGTCATCACACAGAGACCACAGGGTCAACGTGACGACGTTTGCCCGCCCAGTGAACAAAACCATCACCATGGTAACAGTAAAACATAACAGGATCATTTGCGGAGCTGGAAATTAGGTTACAATCATAATTTAGATACTTTGTGAAATTCTACATACCGCAATGTTGAAAAGTCATGTAAACCTAACTCAACCATACCAAAATTACAGTTATGATGGTTATTGAAGAAATGCATATATATAATTTTACAGGAAACAAGTAAGTGACAACGTCTCATTGAGGCCATTAGGAGCCACCGTGTTAAGCCGGTGTATCCAACGTGCCTCCTTCTGCAACAGTATCTTCTGTCTATCCCCCCCTCGTTTAGTTAAAGGGACCTGCTCCAACATCTTATACCGAAGGTGGAGAAATACAAAAATGACCTTATTAAATTTAAGACCAAGAAGCTGGCTACTGTCACAAAGGACTATGTGGAAAATAAAGTCTACATGTGGGCCAATAATCCATCAGTTAAAACCCACCCGTATCGACAACGGCCATACAGAAGATCTCGTCGCTTCCCGCTGGAAGGGGAAACCTCCAGTGGCACCTCTAACAGCGAATCTGACGCTGCCTCTTCACAGCGACGTCCACGAACGCAGCAAGTCCCTTTAGGAGTGAAAACCAGGGCACAACGAGAAGGACCGGTCGAACAAGAACCAGACGAGGCAGGCAATGCGAAAGGGAAGGGAGGAAGAGGAACAAAGTCCAAGAAGTAGTATACAATCTGTCTTCACGGACATTAACTGATGCTGAAGTCAGCATACTATCTAAAGGACTGAATTTTGTGCCCACTAATCCACACAAGACTTTTGATAGTAAGGTGGATCTATGTAGATTTAACAGGCAATTACGCCTCAAGGAATTCTTTAATTCTAAGCCTGATGTATCAAAGTTGGATGATTGTCCCGTGAGGCCAAAATCAACCTTTGATCCATACTCCACCAATGCGGCCATTAAGGTATTTACTAAAACTCTATCTGATTGTATAGATACCTGTGATGTTAACAGTAAAAATTATGCCTCTAACATTACACCAGCTGAACGGGAGGCTCTACATCATCTTTCGACATATCCTGATATCACTGTGCGCCCCGCAGATAAAGGGGGAGGCATAGTGGTACAGGATCTCGTCGACTATAAGCATGGTTGAGTTAGGTTTACATGACTTTTCAACATTGCGGTATGTAGAATTTCACAAAGTATCTAAATTATGATTGTAACCTAATTTCCAGCTCCGCAAATGATCCTGTTATGTTTTACTGTTACCATGGTGATGGTTTTGTTCACTGGGCGGGCAAACGTCGTCACGTTGACCCTGTGGTCTCTGTGTGATGACGTACCCGGAAGTAAGTCCGGCGGCGCAAGCCGGGGACGGTGCACGAGGGTGTTCTTTAGAGTATAAAGGTAAGATTGTTTTATATTGTATTTTGTATCCTCTGATGACGGTTGATTAAAACCGAAACGTTAGTCTAAGCAGAACCGAGTGGTCTCCGTTACTGCTTTGTAGAAATCCGAGAGTGCCGCCATCACATCTATCTATATATATATATATATATATATATATGAGACCCAGCAGAATAAAACAATAGATATGTTCAAGCATACGGAATAAGAAATAAAAACATTATTTTCTTTGTAACTTTATTTTATTGATTCAAACATGTCATTAACTAACAAAAGCATGTACAGGCTTATCACAAATTAAAACAATACAATATACAGATGTGACCTCTTGCATCTTTGCTCTGAATGTGGCATTCGGGCCTCCAAATCCCGGCATTTCATGGTGTAGCGTCTTAGTACCGATAAGTCATGGTGTGACGTGAATCCACGCCATGCAATACACAGTTTAACCACTGGGTGGCGAATGCTCCATGGATGAAAACTACAGTACTGATAACAATACAGTATTGTGTCAATGGACGATGATCCCTGATAAGCCGGCTAATCACAGTCAGGCAGTGTAAACAGTCATTGTACTCGGCACCTCCTCCTAAATTTCATTTCTACAGTATGCTACAGTACAGTGCACTGTACACTAATACTGCGTTTTGACATGAATGCAGAGCTGCAGTTGACCGTGTAATAAAGAATTCAGTCATTTGGTGCGTGCATCCTTTGTTTACTAACAATACGCTAAACCACTCTGGACGTTGTATTCAACCCTTTACTGGACCGTCCATAAACTGTTGTTACGTGATGTAAAGAATCCTGGTGTAAAAAAACGCACAGGAAGTTTTTCAGAAAGACGCTTCATTTCAGGTTCACTATTCCGAAAATACCCGCTCTCTACCTCCCACCCAGCAGCATTACACTCTAAGTCGCTATTCATAACTTCAGTACTACAGTATCTATGATATTGTATTTTGTACATCCTATGTGGTATAAGGCACTTGCTTCACCTCATATTCCCAATAAGTGTCAAGGCTGCTACCACTGGTTAGAGTGGCCGAGCGGTTAAAGCCAGCACACTGTGTAGCAAGCCTTCCAGGTTAGAGGCCCGGGCAGAGATGAGGCAACTGTGTTATATTAATATTTTTATCATCAATACAGAAATGAATAAAGAATTCAAACCTGTTTTTGGTGTGTGCCTCCTGTGTTTGATAACATGGGTCCCTTCCCCACAAACCAAAGCCGGTACAAGTCATGCATCTGAATAACTGTCAATACAGTAGCAGCCTGTTCAACAAACAGTAACAGAAGTGTGCTTCCATTATTGTTCATGAATACTGTATGGAAGTCACTGTATGCTTCAGCACCTCCCCCAACCATCACTCATTACTATTAAATCCCACTGACCTCTCTGTATGGCTCACCACCTCCCCCCACCAGCATTCGCTTCTATTCAATGCCACCATACAGTAAGCTCAGCCCGCTTCGGCCTTTACTCGGTCGTTACCCGATGTAAAGAATCCTGGTGTAAAAAAACGCACAGGAAGTTTTTCAGAAAGACACTTCATTTCAGGTTCACTATTCCGCTCTCTACCTCCCAAAGGATAAGAAAAAGAGTAGGGGTAGGGCTCAAAGAGAAGGAAAGAGAGATAGGGAGAGAAAGAGAAACTCAGGCAGCATTGGGGACATCTAGTAGAATATAATAATGATAATCTGGGGTTAAACTTAAAAGCACATGTAGAGTTATCCAGTATGCAACATGGTGCCAAAAAGCCAATCTGAACCATGTCTTTGTTTAGGGCCAAACTGGTTTATGCTTTCTGCATGGATTGGCTGGAGGCCACGATTCACAAAGAGAAAAGTACCGATTTTTTTCTTCAAATTTGGGGCAGGTTTATTGATTTTTTTTGTCTAATGATGTTAAACAGAAACTGCACCAATGTTTTCAGTCAACAGAATAGTATGAAACCAGACAACTGGTGTGCGATGCCCCGTTACCTTGCCCAGTGTTGTAGCCAGCACTTTGTGAGACCCATAGCAACATTTTGAAGGCTCCCCTGTCCCAATGCTTTTAGAGAGACCCTTCTCCGCAACAGGTGTTAATGTGCTAATGTTATGCCCCATAACGGAGTCCTTTTTCATTTACCGAACCATAGCAGTGCCCAGAGGCGTAACTAGAGTTTTTGGAGCCCATGGCAAGATGGCATCCGCCCCCCCCCCCCCCCCCCCCACACACACACATATGAGACCCGCACAGTACATTATGGGGAAAAAGAAGGGACATAGCCACTGAAAATGGGGTGTGTCAACATCACACACCACCTGTTTCACATCACACACATTCTTTTCAATCCCACATGCACCTTACCTATATGATGGTTTCTCACAATGTGGAACCTCTGAAGAAATGTATCCTCTAAGCCACAGGGCCGGATTAAGGGCCACATGGGCCTGGAGCTGAAAATTTTAAAGGGCCTTTACTGAGATGGAGAGGTGTTGTGACCAGGCCTGGAGCTGTAGCTCCATCCGCCCCATTGTTAATCTGGCCCTGCTAAGGCAGATGGTGTCTTCAGTCGGTATTCACTATTCATGTAGGATATCACATCGTCCAGAAGATGCCTGTTTGTGTAGGAATATTAACAAGGCCACCATCATATGACAGTAATACCCCTTTTACACTCGCAGGAAAATCCCGGGATATTGCACGTGAACGCGCATCATCCCGGGATTTTTCTCAGTGTGAAAAGATACAGGGACAATTTCCCGGGACGAGCATCCCAGAATTTCAACCCAGGTCTTGACCTGGGTTGAATCCGGGACCGTCCCGGGAAGCTGGGTAGTGTGAAAGGGCCCATCCCGGGATTCACTACCCGGGACTGTTAAAAGGCCTCCGCTTGAAGCTTTCTTGGGCTCAGAAAAGATGATGTCATCTTTCAGAGCCCTGGGGAGCGTCCTGGATGCGTGTGAGGAAGGCAGCATAGCGACCAAGACAGACCAGGAGGTTAGAGAGTTGCTGAGCATTAGGGGAGAGGAGGAAATAATGAGGCAGATCACAGGCACAGTTAAAGATGCAGTCATTTATAAAAACATCTCCAAGATGCTGGAAGCCAGAGGAATCATCCGCACACAGCAGCAAGTGTTAAACAAAATGAAGACTCTGAAAAAAGCCGTTCTTGAAGGTGCATGACTACAACCGGAAAAAGAGTGGGCTTGGCCGTATTGACTGGCAGTACTATGATATCTGTGCAAATATCTTCGGAAACACAGCTATATGCAGTCTGGTGAGTCTGTCTTCCAGTTCACAGTACACTGCTACAGAAGTCACTCCAGAAGAGACACAGACAAGCAGTGACGTCTGCCCGTCATGACCCTTGTTAATTGACGACACACCTGAGGACAGC